>NC_133390.1:74271082-74896082 GCF_047511655.1 Castor canadensis | reverse complement strand
CTACTGACAAATGGATTAAGAAAATGTGGAATTTATACACAATGGAATTTTACGCAGCCATGAAGAAGAATGAAATCTTATCATTCACAAGCAGATGGATGGAACTGGAAAACATCATCCTGAGCGAAGTTAGCCAGGCCCAGAAGACCAAAAATCCTATGTTCTCCCTCATATGCGGACTTTAGATCAAGGGCAAATGCAACAAGGGGATAGGACTTTGATTACGTGATAAGGCGAGTGCACACAAGGAAGGTATGAGGATAGATAGGTAACCACCCCCCCCCCCAAAAAAAAAAAACGAAGATAGTATTTGATGTCTTCATTGCAAAGGAACTAATGCAGAAACTTTAAAGCAACAGAGGCCAATAGGAGAAGGGGACTAGGAACTAGAGAAAAGGTTAGTTTGGGAAGAATCAATTTAGAAAGTAACACATATGTACATGGAAGCAAAACTAGGAATCTCCCTGTATAGCTATCCTTAACCTCAACTAGCAGAAACCCCTGGTCCTCCTTGTTAATGTTTATACTGTCTCTTCAACAAAATTAGAGATAAGGGCAAAACAGTATCTGCTTGGAAGCGAGGAGGTGGGTGCAAGAGGGTAGGGGTAGGGGAAAGGGGGAGTAATGACCCAATCATTGTATGCACATATGAATAAAGGAAATTAAAAAAAAGAGAGAGAGAATGGCTTAGAGCAAAGACAAATACAAAATACAGGCAGGGATGCCAAGCGTCTCCTGTTTTTGGTTAATTTGAGGGCCCAAGTAAGGAGTCATTGCTTCTCAGCAAAGGCAACTTGAGTGCCTCTTACACATTCACAAGTAGAACTGTTACCTACTTCTTACTGAACTCCCCCAAACATATCATCAGAACTAATTTTAGATCCTATTTCTCTTTTAGCTTCAGTCACCACAAAACAGCTCAAGCTTTCCAGATTCCTCTGCCTCATTTCCTTATCCCTGTGTGAGTGGCTTTTCCCTAATCTATTTTGAATATCCATTTGTCTCTACCCATCCCAACCTGTTCACCCTGCCCTGTCGAACTCCCAGTTCATCATCTAGAGTCTTCTTTATCCAAAATCTCTTTTGTGAAGGCTCATCTTACTTTTTTCCTCTGGTAGAAAACTGGCATTCTCTTGAGAATACGGCTTTTTCTACAGTCCTCACACAAAAAAATGGAATTTTTATTTAACACGCCTCGTGTACAGGGGACCAAAAGATGATGAAGTTAATGTCTTTTTGCTTGTCTTTGTTATTTTATGGATAACTATACGTCGTCATCTCTCTTTAAAAACTGAGATTTCATTAGGCAGTATTTTCTACTTTCTCTCCTTTTCTAGTTATCTATATCTCTCACAATCACATGTATTCATTGATTATTTCCACACCTGGTTTACTATCTTTTTTCTGCCCAGTATTCATGCATTTGTTCCTGTGATTTTTTAATATCCTTATATGGTCCATCTAAAATCTCGACTTTTTTCTTTGATATCTTTATCCCAAGGGATAAAGTATTTTTTTCTTTACTTATAGATCAAGTATCTACTTAAATGGTTGTATTCAACATTTTCAATATCTTAAACCATACCACTCAAATTATCTCATTTACATTTTAAACTGATGAGCACTTTTTCTTTGCAGCTCACTCTCTTTAATACCCCCATTACAGTGGGTTTTTTTTTAACCATCTCAAGACTTCCAGTCCTCCTTTTTTACTATCTGTTGTTCCTCTCACATTCCTCTTTGCCTTGCTCAGATTCTATGTTCCATGACTATAAAAAGTTGCCTTTCATAATCTCAACTATCTTTCCCTGTCACTTCATTAGAGATTTCATTCTTTCCTCTTCCACTTCACTTTTCCCTTCCTTTTCTTCCTCTTTCTCCTCCCCCACTTATTCTTTTCCTTCTCTTTGTCCTTTTCCTCCCTACCCCATTCTTTCCCTTTTTTGCTTCTTCTCTCCTCTTTTCTTCAGTGTACCATTTACTGAGATTCTAAAGACAGAACCCTTGCAGTAATCTGTTCCTTTTCCTTCTCTCCACTTCCCATTCTAATAGCTGGAAGTTTATTGGATTTCTGTTCAGGGTATAGTTAGGATCTGACCACTTTTCAAACTTCTGCAAGTACTAATTCAGTTAATCTGTTGCTTAAAATATAGAGGTAGGCATCTAACTGCTGTTCTGTCTCCATTTAGGTAACACCCCTTCACAACAAACATCAATCATCTACCTTTTAAAATTTTTCTTCATAACACTTACTACTACCTACTACCTAAATGTTTATTATCATAAAGAAAGGAGTTTCTGTACGACTATCAGCTCTACGTAGGTGGGAGTTTTCTCCTGTTTATTGCTATAACCCCAGCTTCTGTAATAGTGATGGCAACTTAATAAGTAGCCAGAAAATATTTGATGAATGAGTTTGAGGCAACAGGGACAGACCAACTTATACTAAAAAAGAGCCAAAGCTGGTGATGTTTGTCTGAATTTTTCCTTAGGCCCTCTGTGAAGTATGCATTACTTTACCTAGTGGAATACTGGTACTGTAACTGATGACTCTTATATGTCTCTCTGGTAAGTCAGAGAGAAACTGTTTGATTTTCTCACAATTAGGGTGACTTATGTAACTTAGACCAAACTGGATGCTATTGATAGAAAGAGGGAACTAATAATTAAAATGGAACAGTAGGCATAAATATAGACTTCCCAGGCAAACAGAGGCATATGGACACCTATTTATATCTATTTATCTTCTGACTGGTCCCACCAGGCAATAGATCTAAATATTCTCACAAAGACATGTCCATCTTGAACCATTTTAAGTTGATCTAACCTTATATATACATTTTTCATACACCTGGTCTCAGAGCCTAGTGATAGCTGTGTTTTGAATAAATTAAATGTAGATACATAGTTTTCTTCATCTTTAAAAGATGCTTATTTTTAGTAAAAAAAGGCACTTGTATGTAGTGCCTTCATAATTAACTAGAATATATGCAGAGTAGATAGGCATTCTTTTTAAACTACTTTGGAAATGCTGACTTGATAGTAGGATGGTTTGTGGGAGAAAAGGGTAGATGTAGTCTCCTGCAATACTGGTGGTAACATGCCACCTCTTAACAGAGGCATTTATTTCTTAATTTCTTATCGTAACATTTGTAAGATTAATACCATGACTCAGATTTGGAAATTAATTGTTCTCCTTTTTCACATGAAGGATATTGTGTGATATATGTTAGTCCCATTTGTCTAAAATGTTGGGCGCCTATACATATGTACTCAGATGTGCCTAAGTCATATTTAAGAACTAGTCATTTGTATAGTAGGACTCTTTAGAAAAATATAGAGATGAGGATTAAACAAAAAGTAATTGTTTACAATGGTTACATAAACTTTTACAAAATACATAGTTTATAATACTGTGTTTACAATTGTACTCCTTGGTATTTACCCAAGTTAATTGAAATCTTAGGTCCACATAAAAATCTACATATAGATGTTTATAGCTTAGTTTATAATTGCCAAACCTAGAAGCAAATAAGATATCCTTCAGTATTTATCAATGAATTGATAAATAAAATATACTTCAGACAATGAAATATTATTGAATACTAAAATTTATCATCCCACAAAAACACATGGAGAAATATTAAATGCTTATCACTAAGTGAGAAAAAAATCTGGAGAGAGTACATACTATATGATTCCAAATTTATGACATTTTGGAAAAAGCATAACTATAGAGATGGTAAAAATGAATCAGGAGCTTGAAAATAGGGAGGAATGAATAGGTGGAGTACTGTGAAAGTACTTGGTGATTCTTTAGTGGTAAATACATGACATTATACGCTTTTCTGGAACCCATGCAATGTCCAACAGCAAGAGTGAACTCCAATGTAAACAATGAACTTGTGGTAATAATGATGTGAATTAGTTTCATTGTTTGTAAGAAATACACAACTCTGATGCAGGGATATTGTTAGTGAATGGGCTATGGGAGGGTGTGCATGCACAGAGGGTATATGGGAACTTTATGTACTGTGTACTTAGTTTTGTTATGAATCTAAATCTGCTCTAAAAAATAAAGTATTAAAAATACAAAATTGATATCTGAACTTAGATAAGGTTGCTTTAGTTTAAGAACTACATATTGTACAACTAATATATGCTAATAAAAAATAAATAATATACATACCTAAGAAAAATAAGTAAAATTTGTTGTGTAAGTTCTTTATAGATAGGAAATATGTTCTTTTCATCTTTGTAGCTTCTATGTAGTATCTTGATTGCTAGATGGCCCTTCAGTTAACAATAAATTAGCAAAAATAAATTTTATACACTGCAATTACCATTTTTTGAATATATTCAAACAGTTTTTTAAATTGATAAGTAATGTGTTAACAGTACTGAAAAATGACTGAGCCATATGTTCGTGGGGTTTATGGCAGGTTCAACCTTCATTTTTGTCCTCTGTTTACTTTTAATCAGTGTTTATTTTCACAAGAAGTATACTTCATATTATCTCTTACTATAGCTATAAGTCAGTAGTAAATTGGATAACGATTTTGTTTAATACCAGCTGCTAAACTATAAGCTTCACAAGAACTGGTACTACAAAATGCGTATTTTTTTCTTTTATATCCCTAGAGCCTAATGTGGAGATTGCACTTGATAAATAGTTGTTGAATAAATAAACATTACATAGGTGTTTATTTTCATTTACTCTCATGATGGCTAAAGGAAGTTTGGATCTTTGGAATATGATTTGGCCACTGTCAATATCACAAAATTTTATGAGGAATTATGGCTTAAAAGTTTGCAAGTCTACCCTATATGATTTTGTAAGATTACACTGTAGTTCAGAAGCAATTCAAAGCCCTCTGAAAAAACTGTGAGATGTATATACCCTTTCTTGACAGGTCTGAAAAACTCAAATTCTTACCATTAAAATCTTGTCCATACTTTGTATCAATTTCTTTCTTTGTGGGGGCAGTATTAGGGGTTGAATTCAGGACCTTGTTGCTAGCTAGACAGGCTGTCCACTACCTGACCATGCCTCTGACCCCTTTAACCTTAATTATTTTTCAGACAGGGTCTTTATGCCCTATGGGCCTAGAACATGATCTTCCTATTTATACTTCCTGCCTAGCTGGGATGACAGGTGAGTGCCACCATACCCAGCTTTTTATTGGTTGAAATGGAGTCTTACAAACTTTTTGCCCTGACTGGGCAAGGAACTGAATCCTCCTTATCCCCACTTCCTGTCAGTTTCTTTAAAGATCTTTTACTGTGTTATTCTTTGTACTTCCTGGCACTGTTATTTAGATAATATTTTCATCTCAAAGTTTAGAATTTTGATAAAAGCAAAAATAGTTGTTCAGACCATGTGAAAAATAATAGCCTATAATTATTACCTTATTTAAGAAATTTTAAATAAACTTACCAATATGATAATTTTACAGGCATACACAAATCAGTGAACAAAAGATTGGACCTATTTTGTGCAGGTACAAACCAACTAGCTAAGACATTTGGCGGCACTGGAATTTTAATAAGAGCCTGACCACAACTTCTGCTCCTGGATACATTTATTTAAAATGCTTCCCCCTTGCCCCTTAATAGGAGCCCTTCCTATTCTTTATTATTTTTTTTTCTGCTTTAGTAAGCCCCAAGTTGGTCCCATTTCTGAATGGTGTTTTAGTGTTGATGAGACTAAACTTTTGAGTATAGGCTCAGCAAGCCAGCTCTGGAGTATGAAGAAGTTATGTATATGACAGAACAGGATCAACTGATTGCCTTACAAGTTTTTTATTGGTCCTGAGGAAAAGAACTGGAGATTATAATCTGGAATTTAAATGAAAATAGATCCCTCCTTCATCTTTCTGCATTTAACTCTTGACTATTTGTAGAACCATTTAATGTAGCAAAAGATTGTAAATTTAAAATCACTTTCAGAGTATTTTGGAAGACAGGAAAACAAGTAAGATGCATACCAATCTTAAGAATTAATTGCTTTATCTATGCTGTATATACCATAAGAAGATTTTGGAAAAGTAACGAAATCATATTTTATTCACTTTTCCAAACTGAAAGGCTATATACAGTATAGAAGTTAAATGTTTTTAATATAAGAGTACAACTTTATTTGTGAAAAAAAAATGGTGGGGGGATTCAGTATGGGGGATTAAATGTACCTACTCCTGCTTGGTACTCTGTCACTTGAGCTATGCACCCAGTCCTTTTGCTTTTAGTTTGTTTTTCAGATAGGGTCTCACTTAACTGCCTGGTCTGACCTTGAACCATGATCTTCCTACCTCCACCTGAGCTTATAAGTGTGTTCTACCACACATGGTTTGTTTTTTGGCTGGCTTGTTTTTGAGATAGTGTCTCACTTACTTTGTTCAGTCTGGCCTCAAATAGCCATCCTGTTTCTGCCTACCCCAATATCTGGGATTACTGACACGTATCACAACGCCCAGCCATAAAAGTATTATAAAGAACTCCAGATAAAATTGGGAATTTCCATTTGTATTTCTTATTTTAAGTTGTCACACCCATGTTTTGTTGGGGAGATGCTTATTTTTATTATCATAGGTTAAGCATTGCAACAGATGTAAATCAACTGTAGCTAATAAAAACTAACATAGGTGTCTTGAAGTCATTTTCTTCTTTTCTCCATTGACTTAATCAGCCTCCTCCTCACCACCCATTTACCTAAAGCAAGTATCAGTAGCTACAACCTGCAGGTCACATCTAGCCTGCAGCCTGTTTTAATAATTATTTTTGGAATGCATTTAAGCCTATTTGTACATTGTCTATGGCTGTTTTTGAGCAGTAGCAGTGGAGTTGGGTAGTAAGGATTGATGCAATATTTCCTTCTTTTTTGGAATATTATATATGTCTTTGCAGTAACATAATAACAATAAAGACAAAATAAAAATCTTTTTAAACTGTTTTAAGAGACATTGCAGTATACTGACTTAAGTGTACTATTTTTAGAGAATGATGACCTGAGTTTAAATCTGTATTTTTTCAAGATCTAGCATAAATTAGGTAGATTACCTAAATTAACAACACATGTGAAAGCAGATACTTTAAAGCAACCGAGGCCAATAGGAGAAGGGGACCAGGAACTAGAGAAAAGGTTAGTTCAAGAAGAATTAACTTAGAAGGTTACACACATGCACAGGAAATCAATGCGAGTCAACTCCCTGTATAGCTATCCTTATCTCAACTAGCAAAAACCCTTGGTCCTTCCTACTATTGCTTATACTCTCTCTTCAACAAAATTAGAGATAAGGGCAAAATAGTTTCTGCCGGGTAGCGAGGGGTAAGGGGGGGTAAAGGAGGGAACATGGGGGGGTAACGGAGGGGGCGAGGGGAAGGGGGGAGAAATGACCCAAACATTGTATGCACATATGAATAAAATAAAATTTTTTTTTCAAAAAGACAGTCACAATAATACCCAATGTGAAATTTTTTAAAAATCAAGACAGAATAAAAAATAACAACAAAAAAAAACACATGTGAAGCATTTATAATGCTTGACATCAGTAACCTCATCTTCATCACTACCAACATGATGGCAAACACTACCACCACAAATATTTGGCCTTATAAGTGAAGAGTCTAGATATGTGAAGAACCATCCTTATTACAGAACAGAAGATTCCTAACCGTAACAGGTTCTACCCAGGAAAATAGAAATCGCAGCAATTATTTTAACAGAGACAGTAACATAGGGGATTGGTCAAACAGGTCTTGGAGAACTAAAAACACAAAATGACAATATCAGTGTAAAACAAGAATAGTAACAGCAAGAAACATATACTGCTGGTAGTGTGGCTCAAGTGATAGAGCACTTGCCTAGCAGTCTTGAGACTGAGTTCAAACCCCAGTACTGTCAAAAATAAACAAAAAAATCATCATTCCTAAAAAACATGTACCATCTAAGGGAAAGGAGGAACCAACCTGTGGTTAGAAGAAACTAGAAGTTTGGTGAAAAGGCACCATATATTTTAAATGATAAGCTGTTGGTGAGATTTACTTTGTTACGCACTTTGAAAAGGAAAAAGATGAAACTCTGCTAAACAAATGTATTTCATCAAGACATATTTATTTTCAAATAGGACATTGTTAAGCAATTAGTTATTGCTAGATAGAGAACAACATGAAACTGGCTTTTTTTTTTTTTTTAAATTTTACATTTTGAAACTTTTGTTCTAAGATTGTCAAATGGTAAAATGTCTTGAATTCTTCTGATTGGTAGTGGCTACCCAAGCACATCGAAACATCTTTCAAGATATGTCTCCTATGTGTATGTATGTATATATGTGTGTGCATATATACACATACACATATATACACACGTATGTGCATATGTTGTATTATGAAAAGGAACAGAGGAAGGATGAGTGTACACAATCTATTTCCTGAGTCATTTTAGAGTGCTGATGAAATTGGTCTGTTTTGGCAGTCACACGCACACACAAAATACTTTTTGTGCATACTATTCCTGATACTGAGCACAGGAGTGAACAGAACAGAAATCTTTGCTCTTATAAGAACTTCTAGGAAAAGACAGATAATAAATATGTTATAGTCTGTAGGAAAAGTAATGAGAGAGGAAAGTAGGAAATGTGTATATGTTTATGAGGGGGATGAATAGTTGAAGCAGGTCTTCAACTTGAAGGTCATATTTGAGTAAAAATGGGAGAAATTACAGAATTGAATCATGTGGATATCTGGGCAAGAGCATTCTAGGCAAAGGAATAGAAAGGCTCTGAGATGGGAGCATATATAGATTTTTGAAAAGCAGCAAGAGGTCAAATGGCTGAAATTAGTGGAGGGAGAACAGAAGGCCATGGCTTCAGAATGATAACAGGGACCTGAATCATTAGAGATTAACAGAAGAGTAAATAGAATAGGCCAAATAGGATTAGGAAGCACTAAGCATCCATTTTAGGTGAGTAGTCATGAAGTCCATAGTTGTGCATGCTTCTCTAGCCACATTCTGATTAAAAAGCATCTTGCAATTGGTAATTTTATCCCTGTTTATGAATTATGTAACCATATCTTTAAATTCAAAGTTGTGGTCTCTGGTTACTTTTAAATTTTTAGTTGTTTACTCATCCTTTTACCCCTACTATAAGATCATCAGTCAAATGCTAATAGGATGTTATCTTTTCATAATGAAGGGATCAGAAACCTTAACTGAATATGACTCTTGCAAGTAGAAATAGAATCGTGAACCTAATGATCTGTCTGTATGAACTAAAAAATTTGTGCCCGTGTTTCTATAATAGAGTTAATTGCTATATCTGTATTTTTTCCATTGACTATTTTATTTGATTTTTTATACACTTCATGATTTATTTAAAAGTACATTAGTTTTATGTTTGCTTCTGAGATAGTTGACATGAATGTCATATGCAGCTGGTTCAAATAATACCGTTTTAGTTTTTTTTTAACCTATATTAGTTTATATTAAAGAAACCCATTTTCAGTGACAGCAGCAAAATGGCATTTGCATGATAAGAAAGATTTAAGCCATAAAAAACACCTCCTTCTGAAAGTATTGAATACAGTATTATTGGGCCTCTCTGAAATACAGTAAGTTCTCAGGCAAAGTTTGTATAAATGGGCTTTTTTGTATTTTATCTTTCTATAAACATTTTAAAAAATGCAATTTTCCTGGTTTATTTCATACTCTTGAATAGCTTCTTTGACATTTATTCAGAGAGAATTCCTCCTTATGGCATAGCAGATCTTTAAACTAAGGACCAAACCTTAGACTAAGAATTTATATTATACAATGCAAAAACAAAATAAGGTCCTTGTTGTCCAGCAGTGACACAAGACTTATCATCTAAGATAGTAAATACCAAAAAATTTGCTAATGCATTTATTTCATTTTCCCCTAAAATATGGTAGTTTTTTTTATATTGAATTTTTTGTGTGTATTTCAAACTCAGTCTACTGCATTTCATGTAACATGGTAATGTAAAATGTAAGCTTTATTAGTTTCCTTGTAGTATGGTTTCATTTACTTGGCGTTTCATCTTATACAATGAAAATCCTTTCAAAATCATTATTTATTTATTTATTTTGAAGTAATAGAGTTTTAACTATGGGCCTTGAGGTTGCTAGGCAAATGTTCTGCCACTGAGCCATGCCCCCATCTCCCCCCCCTTTTTTTTATTTTCATTTTTGTGGTGCTAAGAATTGAATTTAGGGCCTTAGGCATGCTAGGCAACCACACTACTACTGAGCAACAGCCCTCCAGCTCTGCAAGTCATTTTAATAATTTAGTAAGAAAAATTTAATATATGTAGACACATTTGTAGTTTTTTTGTGTCTGAGTCTAAGTACGAAATGAGAAATAATTTTTAGTAGCCATTGTGAGTGTTTTTCTTAATAGTTCTGACTTTCTTTCAGCCACCAAGATATACCAACTCTACATTCATAATTTATCTTTATTTGACAAGTTAGGCTCATTTTCACCATTACCACCATTCAGCTTAAGCCACCAATTACTTCTGAATTGGGTTAGCACAGCCTCCTGATTGACCCTTCTGTCATTTCTTGTATTTACAGTAAAAAGCACTTTAGCTATTTTAAGTAGAAGGCTCTTTTAATAAAGGTATTAGGCCCAACTCAATAAATACGTATTTGTTGTTGAGTAGATGAAAAAGAGGGATGGTAGCCTGTGATCATAAATGTGGATGCACAGTATGCATGTGACTATAATGAGACCTCAGACCACTTTTATGAAAATCTCCTGCATTTTAATACTGGTTTTCTAGGTTCTAATTTAAAGATCTTAAATTAGTATGAAGTATTACTATAAAGAAAGTTAATAAGCATATTAAATCAGTTTAAATATTTTTCAGATAAATGTCAGTCTGATGCTAGTTTTTAAACAGTGCCGTCTATCTAATTCATTTACAGACATTTACAATTTTCTGCAGTGTTCCTTGAGACAGTGTTAATATTATAGCCTCTGTTGTCATGGAAACAAGTCTCTGAAGGCAGCCTCAGAAGCTAATGATTCCATGGTGTTGCTATGGATAGAAACAACTGAGACTGTTGCTGGTCACATGGTTAAGATTTTCAAAAACAACAACAAAAACCTCTTTGGAGCTGATCTTCTTGAGTGATACAAATAGAGCAGGAGAAGGATGATGGCATAATGAACATGAGATTTTTCAAGCTTAAATTCTATTCCGAATTTCTTTTCTATAATAAATCAAATATAATGGTTACTTTATATTGTTCTCTCATTGTTTCTATCTTATATGTGTTATTATATTTGACATTCTCTAAGAATCTTTTTATACACCTTCCCAGCATTTTGCCATGCTTTCAATCCTTTGCTCTAATCATCTTCTTGCCTCTTAAGTTTATTCTGAGAGCTAATATCTGTGCCATTCCTCATCAGTCAGCCTTCATTTAATTATTTATTTAGACCTGTATTTTTATTTCAATTAAATGAATTATTTTGTTCTGTAGGCTTTTGTTAGCAGAATTGCTATCATCTGTAGCTTGGAAATATTTATGATATTTTCAGACATTTAAAATTTTATTTTAATGTTCTAAGAACAAAACAAATAGCAAAGAAGCACGAGGAACCTTTTAGATGTGATGGACACACTTACACACTCAAAATTGTGGGCGCTGGCTTATTTGCCACCTCAACAAATTGTGTAATTAACTATGTGCAGTTTTCATATCACTTTACTTGATAAAGCTGTTTGTAAAAATAAGGTAAAAATCTAATGTTGAATATCTAGACTTTCATGACTGACATTTTTATGATTACAGCTAGTTATTTTATAGCATGTTGCTTAATTTGGGCTTGTCTGATGTTTAATGATTAGATTCAGATAATGCATCTTTGAGAGAAAGTCACAGAATTTTGGTATGCTCTTACTACATTTTACCAGCAAGCATGTAATTTGTCCCTTTACTGGTGGTATTAACTTTGATCACTTGATTAAGATAATATCTGCTAAGTTTCTCCAATGTGGTAAGTATTTTGAGGGAATATACTTGATATTCATCACTAGTGTGAAATGGAAGTTTCACTCAGCAGCACAGGAGGAAGTTTAAACATCCATTGATGTTTCTTAAATGAATTATAGCTATGATGATTACCAAGTAATAATTTTGTAATTCTACCATCCCTTCTGCATTTTTAAGTTGCATTTTATTGCAAGGAAATGCTTTCTCTTCTTTCCTTTTATTTTTGTCATGTGCATATTTATATCTGTTGTGATGCCTAGATTCTTGTTTTATTTAGTGGGTTTTATGCCACTGTTACTTATTTTGAGTCTCTGGTGGTTCCCAATCAGCAGCACTTCAAGTTGACTTCTAGGCCCTTTCTAAAACCGCATTATTCTTTGACCACTTCCTTGTTTTCTGGCACAGAAAGATGTCTAGACTTACTGTACTTGCAGAGCTTTAGCACTGGGATCAGCCATTTCTCTAAGAACCCTGGTTTATTTCTTTATTGGAGAATGGGTTTTTAGCAATCAATGTCTGTGTGCAAGATACATGTTCATGCTTTTGGGGTGTTAAGTGTTCCCACTTCCTCTCAGTGTGCAGATCTGGGAAGTATATGTACATTACACACATTTGTGTCTGATATTTATTTTTGTATCTGTACATTTTGAAAACCATGTGTTGCTAACAGTGCCTCCAATTTGAGACTTAACACCATTGGTCTCATGCTAATTCTCTCCCTTTTCATATTTATAACTCCCCTTTCTAACATGAGGAACCTTGTTCCCACTGTCCTTTATATACTTAATAAAATCCCCCATATGTACATCTCCCATCACTATCAATGCCATAAATGAATACCTTCCTCACTCATCACCATCCAGTCCCCCTTTTACTCTACTGAGGGCCCCAAACTCCATGCTAGTTTATTGCTTCTGTGAAACAGACATTCTTCTCAGTTGAGTTCCAACAACATACAGGCCACTGCCATTGCCCATAGAGGCATCCTTCTCAGTGTACTTACCTTGTGGCAGACTGCTTCCTCCCTACCACTCCCTGCATACAGATGTTCTCCTTGCCCTACTTTAGTTTCAACAACATGCACTTATTTTGTGTAAGAAGTTGTTGCTTACAACAAAGTCATAACAATATTTTAACATATTATCTTCTAGAAGTTTTGTTTTGTTTCCCTCTCAGTTATACCAACAAAGCATCTGGAATTGATTCTTTGTATGATTTAGGGTGAGGATCAGTCTCCATTTGATTTTCAATATATACATCCAGTTCATTCAGCAACGTTTCTTTCTAATCCAGCCTTTTCTTATACTTTATCATTTGTAAAGGTCATATAAGTATTCCAGTGAAATTTGGGTATCATTTAAATTACTAATTTTTGAGCTCATAATATGGAATTTAGAGGTTTTTTTCTACAGTAACAATGTATAAATAGCCTCAAACCAAACCCTCAGAGACTTTAGTTGGAGTGAATTGGAAAAATAGAATTCTAAATAAAGAAGGAAGAGGGAAAAGCTACTCATAATCCTGTCCCCAGAGGCTAACTTTTCAAACTTTTTTTACCTTTTTACATCATGTATGTCATAAGCATTGTTCCATATGACTTATAAACTTATTTTTAATTGCTGCATAATATTTAATCTTATAATTCACATGATTTACAACCATTAAAACATATTTGGATATTTACTGTATTCCCCAATTATAAGCAGTGCTCAAGAGAATACCTTAAAAGTATTAAAACATTTTCTTTTTAAATTATTCCTTCAGGGTACATTTCCAGAATTACTAACTCAAAGAGTTTAGTAATTTACGGGTAAATTTCTTTTTCTAGTTTGTGTGAATTTATATGTCCATTAGCAGTGTGACAGGACCTGTTTCCATGTATTTTAAAAGTGTTTTTAGAATATTTATTGTGGTTATGTATAATAAAATTTACCATTTAAGTGGATTCATGTATTTGCCTTTTTTGTGACAGACTCATTTCACTTAATACTATGTCTTCGTGACATCCATGTTGTAGCATGTGTCAGAATTTCTTTGCTTTTTAATGCTGAGCCATATTCCATTATAGGTATATACATATTTTGTTTGTCCATCTATCTGTAGGTAGATACTTGGATTACTTCCACCTTCTGGCTGTTGGGAATGATGCTACATTAAACACTGGCATATAAAACTTGACTCCTTGTTCTTTTGAATGTATAACTAGGATTAGAATTGCTGAGTCATATCATAAGTCTGTGGTTAGGTTTTTGAGAAAATCACTGAACAATTTTTCCACAGAGTCTGTACCATTGTGTATACCCACATCAGTGTTACAAGGGTTCTAGTTTCATCCTTGCCACTACTTGTTACTTTGTTTTTGGTTTGGTTTTGATTTTTAATTATAACATTCCTGAGTCTAAAGTAGCATGTCATTTATAGCTTTGGTTTGCATTTCTATAATGACTAATGATGTTGACCCCTTTCATGTGCTTATTGGGCACACACACACACTCACACACATATATATATATTTTTTTTTTCTCTACAGAAATGCTATTCATTTCTACCCTTTGTTTCTGTCTGTTTGCTTTTCATTAGTGTAAATTATACAGAGGAGTTTCATTGTAATATTTCCATACATGCATATAATGTTGGTGGTACTGGGGTTTGAACTCAGGGCTTTGTGCTGGCAAGACAGGTAGTGTACCACCTGAGCCGTGTCTCCAGCCCTTTTTGTTCTAGTCATTTTGGAGAGAGAGTATCACTTTTTGCCCAGGCAGGCCTGTACCACTATCCTCCTATTTTACACTTCCTGCTGTAGCTAGGATGGCTGGCAAGCACCACCACTGTCAGCATTTTTCCATTGAGATACAGTCTCACAAATGTTTTTTCCCTGGGCTGGCCTTGAACCATGATCTTCTAGATCTCAGCCTATACAAAGATTATAGGAATGAGCTACTAGTGCCTAGCTACATCACGGGGCTTTTACTAAGTTCACCCCCTCTATTATTATCCTTTCTTGTCCTTCCTACCCCACCTTTTTTAAAAAAAAAACAATTTTAATGGGTTTTATTATTTTATTTTCATTCATATGTACATCAAAAGTTTTGAGATAGAGATTCCCTGTGTAGTCTAGGCTGACCCTGAACTCAAAATCCTTCTGCCTTTGACTCCTTAGTGCTAAGATTGCTAGGATAGCAGAATGTACTACCGCACCTGACTCATGTATTTTTTAATAACTCTGGATTGATTTGATAGACAAAAATTCATTATTACAGTTTTATTTTGTGTTTATCAGTGAGAATAAGCATTGTTTCAACTTTAGCTGTTTTTGTTCCTGTTTTAAGTCTATTACTTGATTTTAGTGCTTTTCTTTTGTACATGTCATTTGTATAGCAACTGTTTATGAATTAATTCAGCTGACAGGAATTGGGTCTTGTTACAAAACATCTTTTCTGTGCTCTAGTTGCATGTTTTTAAAAATAATTGAATCAAGCCAAATAAAGTTATTAAAAATAAGTATCCAAATTTACTAATTTAAATTATGCCACTAGAGTTCTCTGCACTTGTTTTTTTCTTTTTCTTTTTCCATTTTTGCTAGAATATGTCTCTCATATAATAGGCAATGAATAGTTGAACTAATGACTCTACAAGCAGGCTTAGGCAGGTTATTACTCTTCGTAATAGCACTAACTGACGTAAGTTCAGTTTTTGTCTAGATTTGTAAACCCTCATTGTTTGCATAGTAAGCTAATGAAATGACTTTTGGTTCTTTAACTCCAAAAAGGAAAGTAGTCAGGTGTGTTCTGAATGCTAGGAAAGTATTTTGCCATCTGTTTATGAAACGAGTGTCTTACCCCCTAAAGGAGGAGTGTTACTATAAGTGATTATATTTGGTTATTTTCATTTAAACATCTAAAGAATAGTCACTCCTTTTTACTATATAAACTTTGTAATTGGTGATTTAGCTATTTCTAAAATTTCTGGAGAATCTTTTCTCATTACTTAAAGTAATATATTAGTATTTTACCTATTTCTTAATTACCTCTGAGAACTGCAATTTATCTTCATGGCACAACTTTCTGTTATGTGTTTCTCTTTTGTTTTGGTGTTTTTCCTGATTTTTTGTCATTGATGATTTTTAGCCAACAGAAGCTGTTCCTCCCTCTCCTCCCACTGTCCCTGTGGTCCCTGTCCTGCCAGTCACTGCTGAGAGTACTGTCATCCTACCCACCACACCACAGGTTTTTATTGGTTTCTTTTTTCTTTATAAACATTTCATCTGCTTGTAATGTTTTATTTTTTGTTCTTTTAAAACTGTTAGTTTTTTGTTAGATTTATTAATTTAATTTGGGCTTTGGTTAGGAAATTAGATACTGTGGTTTAATATGAAATAGGTTCAACATTTGCCATTTTATTAGGCAGACTATGAGATGGGATGGATTCTACGCTACTGTTTAGATTTGTTATGATGCCTTTTGAAATTGTAAATCTGTTCAAAAGTTTTTAAATATTTTTGCTTTAGAAAATTTTGTCTTAATTTCTAATGATAATAAAAATAATTGTACTCCTGATCTTGTTTGTGTTGGATGTTTCCTTTTATGCAGCACTTTGTTTCCCAGTATATATTTATTTTCTTTGGAAATATTCATCCTTTTCTCATTTAGTTAGATAACATACTTCACACTTATTAATTAAAAATAATTGATATTGTATCTGCAATATATAAGAACTCTTTATACTATCTTTCATTACTTTTCTGTAAATAAAACTACTCCAAGCCCAGTGCTGAAGGCTCACGCCTATAATCCTACCTACTTGGGAGGCTGGGATCAGAAGGATCACAGTTTGAGGCCAGCCTGGGCAAATACTTTACAAGATTCCCATCTCCAAAAGAACTAGAGCAAAATGGACTAGAGGTGTGGCTAGGCGGTAGAGCACCTGCTTTGCAAACATGAAGCTCAAGTTCAAAGCTCATTTTCACCAGAAAAAAACAAACAAACAAAAAAAACCTACTCCAACGTAAAAAGTATTTTCAGAAAATTATATGTAACAGTAAAAAAATAGTAGCCAAATGTCAAAGAATGCAATCATTTTCCATTTTTGGAGTCTTACTAGTTCTAAGGACTGGTTTACTGACATTAATTGCCCTTCCAACAGAGTTATCCAAAGTCAAATTAATGATAGTATTAAGTATAATATTAATGATCTTTGGTGTGAAGGAGCTTAGTCTCATTTAAAGTGGAAATTATTGTGTCCATAGGTATTTTTGCTGAAATTGATCAATAGCATTAAATGTAGGTAAACATAGTATATTTGCTGTATAAGTGCTTGTGTTGATAAGCTCCGTTGGGGAAAAAGAATGAGATACCAATTGTGATTACTCACATCTCAGTGCCCTTCTCTCTGCTAAAAATTGAAGATCAGTAAGAATATCCATACAAAACAGGATTCTAAGAGAAATTACCAGTATTACAGTGAGATCAATATTGTAATGACTGAATTATGCTATTATTAATACTTATATATAATCTTTACCCTTATGAAATCATTAAAAATTAAGTCATTATAAAACCACCAAGTGTTGAATAGATATAAATCCAGATAGATATTCTTGCATATTACAGATAAGAAAATGAATTTATAAATAAAATATAATTCCAGGTGAGCAGTTTATAACATCATACTAATATACTATCTTTCCAATTATATGAGGTTGAATAGTAGGACATTTTTTGAAAGTTTATTTTATTGTTTCTTCAACTTTTTAATGTTTAAATATTTTCCTACAACCATTGGAAATTTTGTACTGGTGTCTGTTCCTTTTTTTTTTTTTTTTTTTTTTTGAAATTGGGAACCTTTCTTTCTTATTCAGGATTCTCTCATTTATTTACTCTAGATGTCCATAATTAGTATCCTACTACTATTGGAAATTTTTGAGATGTTATAGAACCGTACAGTTAAAAATATAGGTCTTAAAGTCAGATTGACCTGGGTTGGAATTCATTTACCACTTAACTTGCTCTGAACTTTGAACAGTTTGATTAATAGTGCTGAACTTCTGTTTACTAATTTGTAATACTGAAAAATGACAGTAGTACTAACTTTAGGTATTTTACAATGATTAAGAGCATAATCGTTAATGTAGGTATGGCTCAGAGTACCCTGGTTCCATCTCCAACATCAATTAAAAAAATACCTCATAATTAATGCAAGTCATGTACCCTACACAGCATCTGGCACACAGTCCATTCATGCTATTAGTTTTGTATTTCTTTGAGACAGTAAACCAAGGAACAAGTTTAAAAACAAATAACAAGATGTATAGAAGAAAAGGTGTACCCTCACTTTAGGTTTTATATACACTAAAAATGTTTATGGAGGATAATTTAATAACTGTGTTGTGTTACCTGAGAAGCTAATTGGTATGCCTCATTTTCCAAGGAAGCATGTTCCTAATAATTGAGTATAACATGTACATTATAAAATTAATATAATAAATGTTTGCTTCCAAATAAATTTTGAGATCCACACTTAATGAATATGAAACCCAATTTTAACACTTTAGCAGATGTAATTTTTCTTCTAATGATCTGCTTTCCATTTAAATGTATCAGTATGTAATAGAAATAGAAGCAGAGGACAAAATTTAGAGTTTAGTCCTATCTTTGTCACTGAAACAAGTTGTTCTCTCTTACCCCCTTCACCTATTAAAATGGTAACACCACCCTGTTTCACAACTAGTTTGAGGATCAAGGCAATTGCACACAGAGAGATAGATGATCATTTTTTTAAGTATATTGTCTATTACTTTTTGTAGAATGCTTTTATACTTCTCAGAGTACTTTTATATTAATCATATCATTTGAACTTTATGAAAGCCCTGTACAAATAGGAATTATCTTGCTTATTATACAGTGGTATGGGGCAAGATGCACAGAATGGCGGCTTAAAGTTGTTGAAACGTCACACATGGACTTTATTGTCAGGACTTAATATATCACTTCCTAGTACAACTCATTTCTAGATGTGTCATAGTGGGGATATTTCTAAATTTCTCAGGCCTTCCGTTTTTCCACACAGAAACTAAACATATAGGTGAGTAACAGATGTTAATTCTTTCTATTAGGAATGCAACCACATCATCCCTGTCATAATAGCATCTTAAATCCAGAAGCTTATTTCCATCCCAGTTTTAAAAATAAATACTTTAAACCCTTATGTGTACCTATTCAAAATGCTAGCCAATAATTTAAGTTTTGCTAAGAATACTTTTTATGTAATTTTTTGTATGTTGAATCCTTTTTGATATTCAAACATATACTTCAAAGTTGGGTTTGTTTCATTTATTTTTTTGTAATTGTTTTAAGCATATGCAGTAATCTCACTCTTATCTGAGGCTTGGCCTTTTTACGTTTTCAGTTATTTGTGGTAAACCATGGCCCCAAAATATTAAATGGATAATTCCAGAAATAAGTAACTCATAAACTTTAAATAACTTATTGTAGGATATTCATATTCTTGCTCTATACTTGTTATTGTTGCTAATTTCTTTCTGTGGCTAATTTATAAATTAAACTTTTATCAAGTTTTTATAGGGAGTAGTACTATCCATGGTTTCAGACATCTGTGGAACATCTTGGAATGCATCCCCTGTGGTTTAGGGGTGGGGATTCTATAGATTCTGAAAGGAATTTCTGCTGGACTCCAAGAGCCTACTGTTTGTTTGTATGAGAGACAAGTTCACAGTACTTCCCACATGACATGAGAGTAATTATACTAAAGGTATTTGTAGGGCAGAGCATATTCTTAGAACCTCTGAACCTTTCAAACTTCACAGAACAGCTTAACTTGTGTCTTAAACTATTGGATCGTTTTATAGGTAAAATAGCATCCTTTGGATTATCTGGAAGAATCTTTAGTTGCACAAAACACTTCACTTCATTGTTTGCTTGCTACAAGTTTTTTGTATTTTTAAAAATCATTTCAGATTTATAGAAAGTTGCACCATATTAAGACAACTCATATACTTCTATCCAGCTTCCCCCAGTTAATAATTTTACCTAACCACATCTGCTTTGTCATTTCTCTTCCTATATATTACTATTTTGTGAATCTTTCAGGCATTGCAGACTCATGTTCTTTAACCTTAAAATTAATATTTTATACCATTAAATACTTTCTCTAAGAATAATAGAGTGGGGTACATTGGGAAATTGACAATAATGTACTGTTGTTATTGTTAGAAATGTCTTTAAAATATTGAGGTGTCACAAGAGAGACGACACAACTCAGAAGTCAATAGACAAGGCAAAATTTACTACTGTAGAAGGGTGTGCACCCTACAAAGAGTCTGGGAAGCAAGCACATCAGGAGGGAAGCCCACTCAGGTTTTATCTCTAACATAACACTGCCCCTCCCCTGGATTCACAGTCTAAGTGGTTGGCTCATTGGAAAGGGGATAGGTCACGAGGGAGCTTTGGAGACAAAGAATTTTTAAAGTTCAGGGAAGCAGTAACTGTTTTAGGTTATCAGCTCCACAACCAGGCATCTAGTACAATTTACCTGGTTGAGGATAACAACGCTTTGTAATTAATAAACTTTTATCAGGTTCACCAGAGTCCATGAAGCAAGTGTATGGGAAGCGAGTTAGTGAGGCTGTTGTTACTGATTAAATCCTTTGGCAGAAAAGATCCAACCTAAAGGTGACTCTTATAATTTCCTCCCCTTTTTTATTTATAGTTTTTCTTTAAACTTAGTTAGTATTAATTGACTTTCTTGTTTGTGTCTAATAAGAAGAGATTGTCCGGATAAGAGATGGGAGTGTGTTTGGTTAATGTGGTCTCAATTAATCTTTGGATGAGCCCTCTCATACATGGAATGATACAGTCCCCTACTGTGGTCATTACTCCTAACACAATAATCAGAGAAGTGAAAATGGATGTCATCATACCTTTTCATTTTTCAAACCATTGTTCCATCAAGCTATTAAATGGGTCATCTACTCTGGAATTTTCTGCGAGTTCATTGGCAAGAGTAGTTAATCCTTATAAAGCCTTTGTGATGGTGCCATCAGGGGTGGTATTAATGGGGATGAAAGTACAACATTGGCCTCCTATCATTACACAAACTCCTCCCTTTTCTGCTAACTTCTTGTTTACGGCCATTCTGTTCCTCCCATGCCATTTGGCTTGTGGCATCTAATTGCTCTGTTATTTCCTTGATGGCATCTCTAGTATAGTTGACAAATCTCTATTGGTTATAATAGATATTATATGCATTAGATATAATTGATCCAATCTACATTTTTATTGGCTGTGGACCACCAGAATAGTACTGACTTGAAGCCCACTGTTACTTGATTTTTAGCCTTGAATTTTTCGGGGACCTGCTGGGGGATTCCAGAGGCAGCTATACAAACATGTGGGTCAAATGACCCACCTGGAATCAGCCCATCTGTACTTTTTTTTTTATCTTGGGACTTGAGTCCCCTTGTAGAGTGGTTGGGTTATTGAAATGCTAGGGTGAAAGGGATAGGTTTTTGAACCAAAGGACAGGTTCCACTCCAATTTTCCAGTTGGATCTCAAGCGAAGTCCCTGCACAGTACCAACAGACATCTCCTCAGGCTTTGATCAGTGTATTTTGGTTGCTTATCTCATCGAAGAATTGACCTTGATTGCAACCGGTCAGGTTACCCATGCACATCAATTACTCCCCATACCTCAAGAGATACAAGCTATAGTTGGTGTCAGGGGACAGAGGCCTGATGGTTCTAGGGGGTTTCTGTCTTGGGCCTTTTACCACTGGAGACAGAAATGTAAGGTCTTGCAAGACTCATTTCCCCAGGCCAACTCCTCCTGATAAAGACATATCATGCATGCCATACTGTTAGGGTCTGAGGTCCATCCTAGCAGGAATGAAACCACATGAGCTTCCAGTCTACCTGCAGTGCAAGCATAACAGTTACTTTTTTAAGTCACATACAGAATATTTTATCCATCAACCAGGCATTTGTCTCTCTGTATCCAGTCTCTATCTCTAGGGTTTGTCTTAAGTCACTTCCTACTGTTACATGAACCTTTTTAGGATTGTTTAGTGGCTTTCCCCTATTATCCTTCTCTGGGGTAGGGGTGGTATGGAAGGTTGAGGACGCAGAAGAGGATTGGGAAGGGTCTGATTTAGGTTTTGAGTGTGTCTATGAGTTCAAACCTGGAGATGCAGACTCCTATTCCATAAGTGTAGGGCACAACCTGTGGATTCCCCCAAGCAGCTTTTGGGTTAAGGATTGGATGTTCAGCAGGAGATTACATTGGAGAGGTGGGCAATTTTAGGGTAGGATACCTTTAATTAGACTTACCTTCTGTTTTAGAGTGGCTATGTGCATTGGGGTCAGCAGTCCATCCCTGAGGTTGGGTGGTCCACCAAGCATCATCCCAGTCCAGACAAGGGCCTCACCCATTAGTAGAGGTCTCCCCTTCTGTATGTATGGAAATATTTCAATAAACCCTGCTGTGCAATTTTAAAAAATAATGGCACACATTGCATTTAATTTTCATGACACTATAGTCTTTAATTTGGAATAGATCAATAGTTTGCCTTCTATCATAAGTATGGCAAAAAGAGAATAGGCTACTTATTTTGTAGAGTATCCTTCAGTTTATGTTGCATACATTTTCATAAGATTGAGATGACTTTTCTTTTAACCAGCTTCTATTGTGGTAAATACATGTAACATAAATGTAGTTGTATTAAATGCTCATATTGTTGTGCAACCATCACCATTGTGTGTCTCTGGAACTCCTGCAAAACGGAAACTCTATACTCATTAAACTGTAATTCCCCCCTTCCTGACATTATCTTCTGTTTTGTTTTTTTTTAGTCTCTCTGGTTTTGGCTAGTCTGCATGCCTTATATAAGTGGTTTCATATGTCTTTTATGCTGGCTTATTATGTCCTCAGGGTTCATCCATACTGTGTCATTTGCCAGAATTTTCTTTTTTTCAAAGGCTGAATAATATTCCATATTTTACATACGCACACATTTTCCATATCCATTTATACATCCATAGACACTTGGATTGCCTCCATATTTTAGCTGTTGTGAACATGAATATAGAAGTATCTGTTTGAGACACTGTTTTCATTTCTCTGGGGTTTATACCTGGAAATAGAACCATAACTATTTTTAATTATATTTTAAGGTACTGCCATGCTATTTTCTACAGTGATTACACCATTGCAAGAATTCTCATTTCTCCACATCCTTACCAATGCTTATTTTCTGTTTCCTTGATATTAGCCAGACTAATGGGTGTGAAAGTAGTATCTCAATACAGTTTTTATTTCATTTCTCTAGTGATGAGTAATGTTGAGCATCTTTCCATGAGCTTATTGGCCATTTTTATATCTTCTCTGGAAAAAATGTCTATACAATGTCATTGCCAATTTTGAATTAGGTTTTTTTGTTGTTGTTGAGGTTTAGAAGTTTGCCTATATTCTGGTTAGCAATTCTCATCAGAGATGATTTGCAAATACTGTCTCTTATTCTGTGAATTGCCTTTTTAATTTTTATATTGTTGTCTTTCGTGCACAAAATTTTTAATTTTCATGAAATCCAGTTTGTCTTATTTTTTATTTTGTTGCTTTGTGTCATACTAAAGAAATCATTGTCAGATCAATGTCTTCAGTGTCTTGAAGCTTTTACCCTGTTTTTGTTTGTTTAGTTGTTTTTTTGGTACTGGGGTTTGAAGTCAGAGCCTTGCACTTGCTAGGCAGACACTGTACACCTTAGCCACACCCTAGCCCTACCTTTTGTTTTCTTGGAAGAGTTACACAATTTTAGATCTTACATGTAAGTTATAGTTCCACTTTCAGTTATTTTGTATCAGTGATGTTTGTTTCTAGACTGTATTCTCTTCCATTGGTCTGTTTGTCTATTTTTGCACCAGCACTGGACTATCTGGATTATTGAAATTTTATAGTTAGTTTTGAAGTCAGGAAATACAAGTCTTCCAGTTTTGTTCTTTTTCAGTATTCTTTTGGCTATTTAGAGTCCCTTAAAATTCCATCTGAATTTTACAATGGATCTTTCTGTTTCTTTAAAACATCATTGGGATTTTGATAGGAATTGAATTAAATTCATAATTTTCACAATATTAAGTCTTCCAATGCATGATGATGGATGTCTATTTTAAATGTCTTTCTGAAGTGTTTTGTAATTTTAATTACATATATCTTTTACTTCCTTGATTAAGTTAGTTCCAAAGTATTTTATTCTTTTTGATGCTCTTGCAAATGGAAATTTTCTTAATTTCTATTGGATTATTTATTGTTAATAGAACTATACCTGATTTTTGTGTGTTGACTATATCCTGCTACTTTGCTAAATTCATTTGTTCACAGGTTGTATCTGTGTGTGCAATCTTCAGAATTTTCTATACATAAAGATCATAACATATGGGACAGGTAATTTTACTTCTTTCCAGTATGAATGTGTTATATTTTTTCTTCCTTGATTGCTTTAGCTACAGTTTCAATTATCTGATTTCAGCCATTGTTATGTTAAATATAAGTGGTAAAAACAAACATCTTGCCATATTCGCCATCTCAGAGGAAAAACTTTCAGTCTTTCATCACTGAGTTGGTATTCATTGAGGGAGATGTGCCCACATAAAAACATACATTTTGAGTTGTATGAGATATATATCTTATTTTGAGCTATATGAAAATACATAACTTTTATTGTCCATAGTTTCCTTCAATTTCTAGTTTTGTTCAGTAATTTCGTCCTGAAAATGTGTTGAATGTGTTGTTTTGTCAGTTTTGGTTTTATTTTTAATCAACTGAGACGACTGGTTTCTTTCTTTCTTTTTTTCTTTTTTTTTTTAAACCCTGCAGTATTTATTATGGTGTATTGCATTGGTAATTTTTTTTTTTTTTGGCCGTACTGGGATTTGAACTCTGGGCTTCCCACTTGAACCATGCCTCTTCTACATTTTCCACCATAGCTGGAATGACAGGTACACACCATGATGCCCTGCGTTTTTCTTTGGGGAGGGGTGTTGCAAACTTTTTTTGTCTGGCTGGCCTAGAACTGCAATCTGTTCTCCTGGCATCAGCTTCCAGGTACCTTAGGATGACATGCACATACCATTGCACTCAGCTATTGGTTGAGATAAGGGTCTCATGCACTATTTCCCCAGGCTGGCCTTGAACCACAGTCTATCTCAGTCAGCCTACCACGTAGCTCGGATTACAAACATGAGTAACTGGCACCCTGTGCTTTGGTTAATTTTTGTATGTGAGACCATCCTTGCATTCCAGGAAGAAATACTACGGTTCTTGATACGTATAACATAATCCTCTTAATATATACTGAATTCTGTTTGCTAGTATTTTGTTGAAGATTTCTGCATCAGTGTTCAAAAGATTGTTGGTCTGTAGTTTGTTGTTGTTTTCTAGTTGTATTTTTGTTTCAGCTTTGACATCAAGGTAATGCTGACCTCTTTTTATTTCAACTTTTTTGGAAAGCTTGACAGGATTAGTGTTAGTTCTTTAAAGGCTTGGTGTATTTCACCATTGAAGCCATCCAGTCTAGAACTTACCTTTGTTGGGAGATTTTTAATTCCTGATACAATTTCCTTACTAGTTACATATCTATTCAGGTTTTCTCTTTCCTCATGGTTTAGTCTTGATAAGTTTTGCATTTAGAGGAATTTTTTATTTAATCTAGGTGATCTAATTTATTAGCATATACTTGCTCCCTCATGGTACTCTCTTAAGATCCTTTTTTATTTTTCTGGAGTGGGTAGTAAGTAATATCCATACTTTTATTTATGATTTTAATAATTTAAATCTTCTCCTTTTAAATTCCATGTATCTAAGGATCTTTCAGTTTTGGATTTTCTAAGACCAAGTTTTTGGTGTTTAATTTTCTATATTTAATTTTTCTATTCCCTCTCTACTCTAATCCCATTTCCTTCTTTCTGCTAGCTTTGGATATAACTTATTCTCCTTTTTCTAATTCCTTAAATTGTATTTTAAAGTTGTTGATTTGAGATTAATTTTGCTTTTAATACTTATAGCTATAAATTTTCCCCTTAGTACTCCTTTCAACATGTCTTAAAAGTTTTCATCTGTTGTGTTTTCATTTTCATACTTCTTTAAGTATTTTCTAACTTTGCTTTTCATTTCTTTGATCCATTGATTGTTTAAGAACATGTTGCTTGGCCCAGTGTGGTGTCTTATGCCACCCAATCCAAATATGTGGTAGGCAGAGATCAAGAGGATCTCTGTTCAAGGACAACTCAAACAAAGTTAGTGAGACTCCACTCCCCCATCTCAACCAATAAACTGTACGTGATGGGCACACCTGTGGTTCCAGGTATGCAAATAGTCATAGGCAGGAAGATTAAGATCTAAGCCAGCCTGAGGTCCTGTCTAAAAAGTAACCTAAAGAGAAAAGAGTTGGGAGTGTGGCTCAAATGGCAGAGCACTAGTAAGGTCAAGGCCTTCGTCCAACACCCCTACTTCCAAAAAAAAAAAGAAAGATTATTTAATTTCCACAAATAGGTGAATTTTCCCATTTTCCTTCTGTTACTACTACAGACTTCATAGGACTTTTTTTTTCTTTCTGGTGGTATTGGGGTTTGAACTCAGGGCCTCACGCTTGCTAGGCAGGTGCTCTACCACTTGAGCCACTCTACCAGTACTGTTCCAGACTTCATACCATTGTGGTCAGAGAAGATGTTTTGTATAATATGTATGTTTTTAATCTATTAGTATTCATTTTTGTGGGCTGTGATCTATCTTAGAAATTGTCCCATATGTATACTGGAGAAGAATCCATATTCTGTTGTTATTAGGTAGGGCAGTCTGTATGTCTTTATATCTACTTATTCATCCCACTATTTCCTTCCTTGTCTTCTGTCTGATTGTTTTATCCATTATGGAAAATGGGATATATTAATATATAATATCGTTATTTGGCTTATCTTTTTTATTTAAAGTTCATTTTGTCTATTGCAAGTATACCCACTCTTGCTGTCTTTTGCTTACTAAATCATTAGAATATCCTTTCCCATTGTTCACTTTCAATATCTTTGAATGTAAAATGAGGCTCTTCTAGATAGCATTATAGCTGGATGATGACTAGTTTTTGTTTTTGTTTTTTTTCATTAAATCCATTCTGCCAACCAATCTTTGTCTTTTGATTAGAGAGTTCATTTACATTTAAAGTAATCATACTAATGAAAGAAGGACTTTGATCATTTTGTCTTTTTTTAATATGCCTTAAAATTTTTCGTAACTCATTTCTTGTATTATTGTGTTTGACATTTAGTTAATTTCTGTAATGAAATGTTTTGACTTTCTCATTTCCTTTACTTCCTTTGTTGCTACCACAAAGATTACAGTTAACATCCTTAATATCTTATGAACTCCTAATCTGAAGTTTTGCAAATTTAACTTTAATAATATTGAAAACTCTGGTCCTTTAAGAGTTATGTCTGTATCCCTTTTATACATCTTCATACATGTCCACAAACATAAAAATAATAATTTTTAATGTCTTAAATTACATACAAGCAAAATGTGGAGTTGCAAATCAAAGTTACAGTATATTAACTTTTAGACTAGTAATTTATTTTGGTTATTTGCTAATACTGACTTTAATTATTTACTAATAATTAGCTTTTAATCTCAGCACTAGCTCTTAAAGCAAAGTAGAAAAGCATAAGTAAATTTACACAGCATTGTTACAATACTACAGGCTGAGCAGCCCTAATCTGAAAATTAAAAAAAATAAAAAATTTGAATTACTTGAAAATCCAAAACTTTTTGAGTACTGATACAATGGTACAAGTGGAAAATTTCACATCATGAAATCTTGTTTTATGCACAAAATTATTTTAAAATACGGTATAAAATTACCTTTAGGCTATGAGTATAAGGTAAAAATGAAACATAAATGAATTTCATGTTTAGACTTGAATCCCATCCTCAATATATCTAATTATGTATATACCAATATTTCAAATCCCTCCCCCACAAGAAAATCCATAACACTTATGGTCCGGAGCATTTTTTTTTTTGATAAGGGATACTTAACCTGTGCTATCATTATAATTAACCCATTGTATTACCTTCACTATGATCCTTCTTTCAAGACAAATCTAATGATAATGTACTCCTTCAGCTTTTGTTTATTTGGGGATGTCTTAGTTTCTCCCTCACTTTTGAGAGACTATTTTGCTGCATAAAGGATGCTTAGTTTACTAAGTAGTTGGTTGGTTGTTTTCTTCTTTCAGCATTTTGACTATATCTGCCCACTGCCTTCTAGCCTTCAAAGTGTTTCATGAGAAGTCTGCTAATAATCTTGTATGTGACAAGTCCCTTCTCTGGCTACTTTGAAGAATCTTCTTTGTTTTTGACCTTTCACCTTTTTATTGTAATGTGTCTGTGTGAGTCTCTGACTTTATTTTGCTTGACCTGTTTGGATGTTTATATTCATATCTTTCACCAAATTTGGGGTGCTTGGGCCATTAGCTCTCTCATTTTCTGTCTGCCCTTTTCTCACTTCTAATGGCATTCCCATGGTGGGTGTTGGTATTCTTCATGGTGGCTTGTAGATCTCTTAGGCTGTGTTTACGTTTCTTTTCTTCTCCTTAGACTCAGTTTCCAGTGTACTGTTCTTAAGTTCACTGGTTCTTTCTTATGCCTATTCAGATCTGCTTTTGAATCTCTCTAGATTCAACAAAATCAAATGAAATAAGTTTTTCACTTCAGTTCCAAATTTTTTTGTTTCTTTTTAGGTTTTCACTCTATTGATGTTTATAGTTTGTTCACATATCATGTTCTTTTTTTTAAAAACACATACCATATTCTTCTTTTTGTCCATATCTATTAGTTCTTTGAGCATATTTAAAGTTTTTTTTTTTAAGTCTTCATCTAGTAGATCTGCCATCAGATATTTTTCAGAAACAATTCTGTTAATTTCTTTTCTTCCTGTGACTGGGTCATACATAATGTTCCTGTTTCTTTGTATGCCTTGTGATTTTTTTTCCTTGAAAACTGCATATCTGAATCTAATACATAGTAACTGAAAAGCAAATTCTCCTCCAGGATTTTCTTTTTTTTGTAAACTTAGAGTCTTCTTAGGTATTTTCTGAACTTTAATATTCCTGGGTGTGTATGTGCATTGATTTTCTTATTTCTCCCAAGTATGTAGTCACTTTTAATGTCATAGTCTTCAATGTCTGTTTCCCAAAAGGGAAAAAAAAGAAAGTGAAGGTGGGGATGGGTTGCAGGGAGTGGGGAGAGAAACCCAATGGAAGTCATTCAAGCAGGTAGTGGGAAGGAGCTTGCAATAATGAAGAGGCCTGTAAGAAGCAGTCGCTACTACCTCTTTGCTCCTCTGAGCAGAGAAGCAATCAGCAGTTAGAGCACAGATGTTTGGAAAACAAGATTGTTGCCCACACTGAATTGTGTAAGAAGTATATAAATTGCTTCAGGAACACCTCACTGCTGCTTTCCACAGCTTTATTTGCCCTGTTTTTAAGTAACTGGATCTTATTTTTTAAAAATGTATTCCTATCCTCTGAAATTTTGTAATCTAATACAGCAGCGATCACTACAATATCTTTTGTTAATGAAATAGGAAAGTAAAATTGGGTGAACAAAATTAAATTTCTTAAGTGTTACCATTAACACTTGGTTCAAATTCCTTGGGGGCTTGTTAATTCCTCCTTCAGGAATATTTGTGCCCTTTCAATACCCCTCCCCTAACCCTCTAAGTGACTTGTAAGGTTTTGTTATCCAAGTGGAAACATACATGATGCTATACATTCTTAGTAAATCATAATAGGTAAGTATTTATATAACTACCTATGATTTTCAACACATTTTTTTTTTACTTTTGGAGGCTCACGCAGGCCTCTTGGATAATAAGTATCTACAGTAATTGTGGTTTACTATAATCAAATGTCACAGATTGATAGTAAGATGGAGAGAGAAACCTAGATCCGGGTCTTGAGATACAATGTCCTCTGAAGTGAAATATAGGAGATACTTCCTCATTTAAAAACACTATAAAGTGTTCAAAGTGTTTTCAAGTACTTCTTCTCAAGTACTTTTGTTATTATTAGATTTCCTTATAAGCAAAGTTGATGCTTACATGTTACCTGTTGTACCCATTGTTCTAGTTAAGATTCTTAATGTCTTAAATTGGCCAGATTGGCTACTGGTTTGATGCTTACATGTTACCTGTTGTACCCATTGTTCTAGTTAAGATGCTTAATGTCTTAAATTGACCAGATTGACTACTGTTTTCACTTTTCTTGCTCTTTACTACAGCTACCTAAAAACTGCCTGGTTTCAGTAGCCACCTTTTCTGAATGTCTTCCTTCAGAAGAAGCCTGTCTTTATCTTTGTTGTTAGGGTAGCTTTAGGTTTGATGCTAGAGTATCAAGCCTTTCTGAGTTACGTATCATACCTTCCACATCCATCCACATTGCATTAGTGCTTTAATTCCCATTACTATCTCCAAGAAATTGGAGAATGGACTACTACTTCCATCAAGTACCAATACTGTATCTTGTAATATATGAAAGTAGAAAATCTCAAATATGATGTATTCCAAGACAGATGTTTTAATCCTTCACTTATTAGTCTTAGATATTTTTATAATTATTTTAGGTGGTTAAACTGGAGGCAGTCATACCATTTTTGTCTCTTGAGCTTCATTTCTGTGGGCTCATGTTTGGAATGATTTTTTGTGATACACCTTTCAAATTACTAGGTTTTCTTATCCTGACATTCATTTTGACTGAATTCTTGATTAGTCATGATTTTTGTCTAATTTCAAGTTTTCTAGGATTTCTCTTCAGGTATGATCATCATTATTCACTCATTTAATTTCAAGCTACATCCCCAAACAAATGTATTAACATTATATATGATATATACAGTATTATACAAAAAAACTTATTTATATGTTATACTAAATATATATATATATTGCTTATTTAGGTAAAAATGACAAATCACTTTTACCAGTCTCTTTGTAACCATCCTTCTGAAACAAATTTTAACCAATAAAATCAGCTTTATGGTTTGAATTAAAATCAGCTTTATGGTTTGAATACTCAATAACTTTTGTTTTTTTGGCAGTACTAGCATTTGAACTCAGGCTTGCTAGTCAGACACTAACACTTGAGCTATGCCCCACATTTGCTTTGAGGTTTTTTTTGTTCTTTGTGTGTGTGTGTGTGTGTGTGTGTGTGTGTGTGTGTGTGTGTGTGTATGTTTGTGGTGCTAGAACTTTTTTTTTTTCATTTTTCTTTTATTATTCATATGTGCATACAAGGCTTGGTTCATTTCTTCCCCCTGCCCCCACCCCCTCTCTTACCACCCACTCCGCCCCTTCCCTCTCCCCCCCCCTCAATACCCAGCAGAAACTATTTTGCCCTTATTTCTAATTTTGTTGTAGAGAGAGTATAAGCAATAATAGGAAGGAACAAGAGTTTTTGCTGGTTGAGATAAGGATAGCTATACAGGGCATTGACTCACATTGATTTCCTGTGCGTGGGTGTTACCTTCTAGGTTAATTCTTTTTGATCTAACCTTTTCTCTAGTACCTGTTCCCCTTTTCCTATTGGCCTCAGTTGCTTTAAGGTATCTGCTTTAGTTTCTCTGCGTTAAGGGCAACAAATGCTAGCTAGTTTTTTAGGTATCTTACCTATCCTCACCCCTCCCTTGTGTGCTCTCGCTTTTGTCATGTGCTCATAGTCCAATCCCCTTGTTGTGTTTGCCCTTGATCTAATGTCCACATATGAGGGAGAACATACGATTTTTGGTTTTTTGAGCCAGGCTAACCTCACTCAGAATGATGTTCTCCAATTCCATCCATTTACCAGCGAATGATAACATTTCGTTCTTCTTCATGGCTGCATAAAATTCCATTGTGTATAGATACCACATTTTCTTAATCCATTCGTCAGTGCTGGGGCATCTTGGCTGTTTCCATAACTTGGCTATTGTGAATAGTGCCGCAATAAACATGGATGTGCAGGTGCCTCTGGAGTAACAGTCTTTTGGGTATATCCCCAAGAGTGGTATTGCTGGATCAAATGGTAGATCGATGTCCAGCTTTTTAAGTAGCCTCCAAATTTTTTTCCAGAGTGGTTGTACTAGTCTACATTCCCACCAACAGTGTAAGAGGGTTCCTTTTTCCCCGCATCCTCGCCAACAGCTGTTGTTGGTGGTGTTGCTGATGATGGCTATTCTAACAGGGGTGAGGTGGAATCTTAGCGTGGTTTTAATTTGCATTTCCTTTATTGCTAGAGATGGTGAGCATTTTTTCATGTGTTTTCTGGCCATTTGAATTTCTTCTTTTGAGAAAGTTCTGTTTAGTTCATGTGCCCATTTCTTTATTGGTTCATTAGTTTTGGGAGAATTTAGTTTTTTAAGTTCCCTGTATATTCTGGTTATCAGTCCTTTGTCTGATGTATAGTTGGCAAATATTTTCTCCCACTCTGTGGGTGTTCTCTTCAGTTTAGAGACCATTTCTTTTGATGAACAGAAGCTTTTTAGTTTTATGAGGTCCCATTTATCTATGCTATCTCTTAGTTGCTGTGCTGCTGGGGTTTCATTGAGAAAGTTCTTACCTATGCCTACTAACTCCAGAGTATTTCCTACTCTTTCTTGTATCAACTTAAGAGTTTGGGGTCTGATATTAAGATCCTTGATCCATTTTGAGTTAATCTTGGTATAGGGTGATATACATGGATCTAGTTTCAGTTTTTTGCAGACTGCTAACCAGTTTTCCCAGCAGTTTTTGTTGAAGAGGCTGCTATTTCTCCATCGTATATTTTTAGCTCCTTTGTCAAAGATAAGTTGGTTATAGTTGTGTGGCTTCATATCTGGGTCCTCTATTCTGTTCCACTGGTCTTCATGTCTGTTTTTGTGCCAGTACCATGCTGTTTTTATCGTTATTGCTTTGTAATATAGTTTGAAGTCAGGTATTGTGATACCTCCTGCATTGTTCTTTTGACTGAGTATTGCCTTGGCTATTCGTGGCCTCTTGTGTTTCCATATAAATTTAACAGTAGATTTTTCAATCTCTTTAATGAATGTCATTGGAATTTTGATGGGAATTGCATTAAACATGTAGATTACTTTAGGGAGTATTGACATTTTTACTATGTTGATTCTACCAATCCATGAGCATGGGAGATCTCTCCACTTTCTATAGTCTTCCTCAATCTCTTTCTTCAGAAGTGTATAGTTTTCCTTGTAGAGGTCTTTCACATCTTTTGTTAGGTTTACACCTAGGTATTTGATTTTTTTTGAGGCTATTGTAAATGGAATTGTTTTCATACATTTTTTTTCCGTTTGCTCATTGTTAGTGTATAGAAATGCTAATGATTTTTCTATGTTGATTTTATATCCTGCTACCTTGCTATAGCTGTTGATGATGTCTAGAAGCTTCTGAGTAGAGTTTTTTGGGTCTTTAAGGTATAGGATCATGTCGTCTGCAAATAGGGATATTTTGACAGTTTCTTTACCTATTTGTATTCCTTTTATCCCTTCTTCTTGCCTAATTGCTCTGGCTAGGAATTCCAGTACTATGTTGAATAGGAGTGGAGATAGTGGGCATCCTTGTCTGGTTCCTGATTTTAGAGGGAATGGTTTTAGTTTTTCTCCATTAAGTATAATGCTGGCTGTAGGTTTGTCATATATAGCTTTTATAATGTTCAGGAACTTTCCTTCTATTCCTAGTTTTCTTAGAGCTTTTATCATGAAATGATGTTGATCTTATCAAAGGCTTTTTCTGCATCTGTTGAGATGATCAAGTGGTTTTTGTCTTTGCTTCTGTTAATGTGGTTTATTATGTTTATTGATTTTCATATGTTGAACCACCCCTGCATCCCTGGGATGAAGCCTACTTGGTCGTGGTGAATAATCTTTTTGATGTGTTGCTGGATTCGGTTTGCCATTATTTTGTTGAGGATTTTTGCATCAGTGTTCATTAAGGAGATTGGCCTATAGTTCTCCTTTTTGGAGGTGTCTTTGCCTGGTTTTGGGATAATTGTAATACTGGCTTCATAAAATGTTTTTGGCAGTTTTCCTTTGTGGTGCTAGAACTTAAACACTCCACCAGCCCTTTCTTACGGTGTTTTTTTTTTTTTTTTTTTTTTGAGATAGTATCTCATGGACTATTTGCCTGGGTTGGCTTCAAACAGTGATCCTCCTGATCTCTGCCTCCTGAGTAGCTAAGATTACAGGCATGAGTCACCAGTGCCTGGCCTTATTTTTCAGATAGGATCTCATGGTTTTTGCCTGTGGTCAACCTAGACATTGATCCTACTACTTACAGCCTCCCACTTAGCTGCATAGCTGGAACAACAGGTATACACCCCTACCCCAGTTTATTGATTGAGATGAGCAGCTCACTAACTGGGCTCAAACTGTGATCTTCCTGATCTCCTTCCTCTCACGTAGCTGGGATTATAGAAATTAGCCACTGTACCCAGTTTGAATGTTAATATCTTAGTTTCAACTCTAACAGTAGTATTTCACAATTGCCTTACCTATTAACCTCTTACAAACGGAGTGCTTAATATGATTTCACTTTAATTTTGTTACACAAAATTTCAAAAATATTAAAATGTAGAGAGCATAGTACACAAACTCCATGTATATCCATCACTCAGATACAACAGCCATCAATTCATATGTACTCTCATTTGATCTTTAGCTCTTAACACTCTGCATTGTTTAATATTGAAGTAAGTATAAAACTTTATTATCATTTTGTGTGTATGTACTTGAAGACTTTTTATGTGATTAAAATGAAAATATAACTTACGCAGGGATGATGAATTTGGTGCTAACAAGCAGCTAATATTGTAATAATTATGGGGTAAATTAAATTTTGGTAAAAACCAAACTTTTCTGCTGCATATTTGGAATAAATAATTGGAGGGAACCAAATGGCTTTCTTCCCATAATATTCAAAGAGTACATCTCTTTAGTAACTGTAAATAGCCTTGTTGGTTCTTATTCTCTGTAGTAGCTTAGTCAGAAAGAATATAGTGACATTGTATCATGCATTTTTTTTATTGTGCTGTGTGGGGGTACTTTGTGGCACTTACAAAAGTTCTTACAATATATCAATCATACTTGAAATCACCCCCTCTATCATTCTCCTTTATCATTCCTCCCCCCATTCCTAAAGTAGTTTCAACAGGTATCACTTTTTCATTTACATACATGGGTGCACAGTATTTGTACCATATTCACCCTCCCATACCCTTTCCCCATCTTTCCCCCTGTATCACGAATTTTTTAAATGAAGTGAAAATTTCAATTTGAGTCATCTTGATATTTCACTGGGAAATGAATGATTTAAAATGTTCATAAACTCTCAAATGTTTTTAAGTTTCAGTAGTTTTGCTTAAAGAGCAACCTTACAAGTAGAACTTTTATTTATGAGGTTTGATTTTTCGCTGAATCATTCAAACGCAGAGTATATTTACTGGTAAGGTTGGACATACAGTAGTTAATATTATATTTATATATAACATAATATTACCTATTCATTTTGACCTGCTTTATGTATAGCCCAAATGTGTAGTGTATGATTTTTAACCTTAAAACAGTACTTTCCTTATGTATTTTATCATATGATTTTTCATATCAGTGTTTTGCTGAGAGTAAAAAGTATTTTGCTGAATCATTTGGGTTCCAAGTATTCACATTTTTGTTTTGTTTTTTGAGGGATTTTTTTTTGGGGGGGTGGCTTTTTTGAAAATAAGAGTCTTATTATATAGTATAGCTCAGGCTGGCTTTGAACTCAAGATCCTCTTGCATCAGCCTCCTGAGTGCTAAAATTATAGGTGTGCACCTTACTCGTATACTTACCTTTTAAAAAGCTTACAGATTTGGAAGAAAACTATTATTTTGTGTTATAATGTTCTTTAATACAGCTGCTATATATAATTACTTAATTGGATTAGAAGAATTGTTGATGTTTATTAGCATATAATCATATCTCCTAATATTTATTTAAATGATAGTCATCTTATTCTATGAAAATGTTTAATTTAGTATTTTTATAACTATCTTAAATATTCTGAGGAAATAATTTTGAGGGGAATTATATCAGTTTTCTGATATGTCTTTTATTTGATATGAATTAAATTTTATTCTTTAGTTTTATCCACATAAAAATTATTTCTAACTATAACCAAAAAACAAAGTTTTTTTCATTTAAAACTGGATGCAGTGTACAGTACTTATTTCATGTGCTATAGCAAACCATTATTCCTTGAGTGGTCTATAATAATAGTGAAAAGCAGTCATTTCAGCCAAAAACATTCAGAATGTTTCTGATATTCTAAAATTTTGTGATTGATTTCTTTGTGTGACACATTTTTGTTTTCATCTTCAAACATAATTCAGTGTAGACAAAAGTTTTTTTCTCGGTGATAAAATAATTCAAATCTTACTGGATCTTTGGGAATAGAAAACCTGGGTTTCAACAAAAGAACTGTTTTGTTATACTGAAGAATATTAATTTCAAGAAAAGGCTATGATGTTTTTCTTTGCAAATCTTAAAATTATGTCTGTTTTAGCAGAAATGGCATGTTATTTCTCAAAAGCAAATCTGGTGTATCTGTACCTAATTTTTTCCAGTTGGTGCTAGAAACTGGATGTATGAGAAAGCTCATGTAAAATTATAACTTAACAAATAGAAAGTCACTGGTGGACTGACTCAAGTGGTAGAGCACCTGCCTAGCAAGTGTGAGGCCCTGAGTTTAAACCATAGCACCACCACAAAAAAAAAAAAAAAGTATAGAAAGTCTTTGTATGTTAAACATTTATGAACGTTAATCTGCAATGTTTTAGTTTTCTTGTTATGTTGTGCTAACATATTTACAATTCTTTTTTCAAAGGCAAATCCTCCTCCAGTACTGGTTAACACAGATAGCTTGGAAACACCAACTTATGTAAGTTCCATTTCCTCCTCATGTTTAAAAATTCTGCCTTCCTTGTTTAATTTGTGATGTAGATACAAAGATCATAGCATTACTTTCTTTAATTCATTTTACGTAAGTTCTACCTATCATTCCTATAGCAAATAAAGCAGTACTATCCTGCTTTGGTTGCTTTTTTTTAAATACTTACACAAAGCAAAAATAGAAATAGAATTTATGGTTTAATTTTGAAATTATGATGATTAACTTTCACTAAAGGCTTGACATAGTAGTAATAACTTCATGAACTCATTTGCGTAATACTGCATATTTAGTCATTTAAAAAGTGTAATTGACTAGATTTTTAGTAAATAGGTTTGTTTGTATATTCGTACATTAAAATCATTAGTTATAACTAATTTTACATGTATTAGTGCATTTTTCTAAAGTGGCTTTGTAAAAAGCCCTCTTTCCTCTATGTAACCAGAATAGCAGAATTTTGTGTAATATTTTTCACTTCAAAGGAAAATATCTGGGCAGATGAAGTAGTGCCTATGCTTTGTGGTTTTGTTGGTTCCTCCCTCCCCAACTCCACTCTCCCTCCCACCCACCCCCACCCTCTGCCATCAAATGGTGCATCATTTTGCAGACTATAAAATCCTTTTTTTTCCTATTTTTGAGTTATAGTTAATTTTAAGTCCATACTTTATAAACATTTTATTTTCTTTTATATTCTGTTTGTGTTTATAGAATATGGTTGTATAAACTATTTGAGGATTTTGTAAAACTTGAGATAGTGCAACTTAATATGAAACCAAGTGAGCTCTTCCACACTTTTATTTCAAATTCTTTATTCCTTTCATTGTTATTTTGCACACTGATATAAAATACTTAGTCAAGCAGAATTTTGTTTGTACTTTTGTTCAAATTTTCTTCACATGGTTTTCTTTTACTTACTCTCTTTGTTGAGATTTATTTTGTTACAGGGAGTGTCAGTGATTATGTGTTTTTATTTTAAAACTTTTAGCTTTTCATAAAGGAAATAAATGCACATGCATTTTAGTTGGAATATCAGCAAATTGAAAGCAAAGTTAGTATAAAGCTTCATTCACTTAGAAGACCATTGGTACTGGCTGATGGTTAAGAGTGCATTTGGGACTTTGGAGCATTGGGCCTTGTTTTTCCTTTGTTTGGATCACCCTGTAGGCTGTTTGAATTTCCCCACATTGTAGCTGCTTGGTTCTAAGAAATGCACATTAAGCCAGATACTGCATACTAAGCAGTATGCAGAATGGTGATTCTGACTTGGGCATTAGGTGTGTAAATGAAATTTGTTACAGGAAACACAAAAGTTCAAATGTGGAGGTAGGAAATTGCAAGACAAGTCATTTAAATTAGATGGTATTTGAGCAACATGAAGGGGTGAGATATGTATGTTAGGAGTAAAGATAAGTGGTAGATGGGGTCAGTTCATGCAGAGCCTTGATTACCAATCTATAGAGTTTAAATATTTTTAGAAAAGAAGAGTTTCTGAAAGTTCTGGAGGAAGTTTGTTATTAGCTTGGGTTTTAGAAAGATCCATCTGAATAAAACACATAGTATTGTTTGGGCAGTAGGTAATATTAATCTAAGTGATTGAGTAGATTTCATTCAAAGCAGAATTCTAGAGGAAGTTAACACAAGGTCCAAATCAAAGAAATAGAAATGAGAATGAAGAGTGATGGTTTTCAGAAAAAACTTGAAGTATTTAAATTAGGAAGATCTGGCAACTGATTAGATGTGTGGATCAAGACAGAGGAAAGAGTCAAAGTTCAGTAACAGTAAAAGCTAAGTATACCCTTCCTGTGTTTCAAAGTCATGATACTATGAATGTTGACTCAGTCACATTTGTACTCTTCTATTCCTGAAAATCTCCCCTGAAATTATTAAAATGAAGCTACATTTTTTGATCACTGTAACATTTAACAGGTTCTTATGAATAAATTATGTAAAACTTATCTTGCCATTTCACATTTTTTACTATGAAGTTCTGAGCTACTTCTCTTCCCCCTATTAGGTTAATGGCACTGATGCAGATTATGAATATGAGGAAATCACACTTGAAAGGGTAAGAACTATTAATTATCTTCATCTTTTTTTTTTTAAAGAGCTTTTAAATATGCCACTCAAGCATATAGAATGCAGGCAGAAGATCTTTCAAAAACAGAAAAGTGTAATGTTTTCTTCTGTAAGCTTATAGATCATAAAATTTGTCATGGTGTTTTCAAAATATGTTTCTTTTCTTTAATATCCTTTTTTTTTAATTTTTTACTTCAAAGTAGTTTTAGATTTACAGAAAAGTTGTAAAGATAATACAGAAAATTCCCATTTATCCTGGACTTGCTTTTCCCCTATTATTAACACATTTCTTTATTACAGTATACTTGTTTTGACCTGTGAATCAGTACTTATGAATTATATTAAGTGGGGTCTATACTCCATTCATATTTCCTTAGTTTTTATGTTTTTCTCTTTCAGGGTACTATCCAGGAAACCACATTGCATTTAGTTATGTCTCCTTAGGCTCCCCTAGATTATGACAGTTTCTCAAATTCTTTCCCATTGCTTTTATTACTTATATGCTTATAATAAAATACTGCTTTAAGGAAGCAGTATGCTAGTAACTAGCATTGCATCAGTTTTCTGTCCTAGCAAAACAATAAGCACATTTCTGATAGACAGAACTGTATCAAAAACTTACATGCAATTAGGTATACTTCATATGTGTAAAGGTTCTTTTTTTTGTTTTGAACTCAGGACTTTCATCTTGCTAAGCAGGTACTCTGCCACTTGAGCCACACCTTTTTGCTTTTATTTCTTTTTTGAATTGGGTCTTGCATTTATGCCCAGTAAAGTTTCTTGAGATGTATTTTTCTCTTAAGATTAGCTACTTTAAACCAGGCACCAGTGGCCCACAACTATAATCCTGGCTTCTCAGGAGGCAGAGATCCAGAGGACTGAGGTTTGAAGCCAACCTGGGCAAATAGTTCTTGAGACCCTATCTTGAAAATACCCAAAGCAAACAAGGGCTGGGGCAGTGGCTTAAGTGGTAAAGTGCCTATCTAGCAAGCCTGAGGCCTTTAGTTCAAGTCCCAGTATCATCAAAAAACCACAAAATATCTGCTTTCAGTCTGTACTATATTTTAGTAATGTCACCTTGTCTAACCAGGTTTGGGAAATTATGTGTTTATTTAAAACTAAAATCTTATAGCTGGGTACCTATAATCTTAGCTACTTGGGAGGGTGAGATCAGAAGAATGGTGATTCAAGGTCATTCCTGGCAAGCAGTTCTTGAGATCCCTTTTCCAAAACAATCACAGCAAAATGAACTACAGGTGTGGCTCAAGCTTTGCGAGTGGACTCTTTGAGTTCAAGTCCCAGTCTCACCAAATTTTAAAAAACTAAAATCTTTGAAAATTAAATTTGCTCATGTTTGAAGTAGGACTAGACTTGGTGGAAAATAAATAGACCTGAGTGAGTCTTTTATGTGTATAGTAAGTTTTTATTGTCTATTACTTAATTCAGTCACCTACTCAAGTTAGGTGGCATCAATGCCTGAGTAACATTCAAGTAAGCACAGTATTGATGTATTATACATATTTTAATATGGTATTTTGTGACAGCACTTATCTTTTAACTTACTCATTTTTCCATCCTTTCCCAGCACCTTTTTAATACTAACAGTTTAAGTGATAGGTCTAGATATATCTGTTTATTGGGTTGCCTGAAAGCTGATATTGGAACATTTTTACAAAAATAGACCTTTTAAATACCATAGATCAGTTGTCGTTAAAGACTTTTTGTAGCAGTAGAACCCTTTCTGTGAATAAAATACTACTAGAGATTCAGTTTGTAAACAAGCAAAAAGTGGAAATGCTTTTGTAAAATTTACTTAGCCATTGAGAAAGCTCACCAATGTTAACTTCTCAGATTAGGCTTTTAGTACTAAAAAATGCCTTTTGCTAGTCAAGTATATAGGTTAAGCATTGTCAGGGATTGATCTCAGCTCCAGTAATCTGATGGCAGAGTTAGCAAAAGAAAGCACCACCACCACCCCATTTTTTAAAATAAAATGTTGGCTTAACCTACTCAGAAATAAAGACGGGAGAAAAATCATATCAGTTTTTTGTCTCTTAGGAGAGATTTGCCCTACCAAACATGGGTGAGATGTAGTCTCAAGGAAACTTGTAGTGATACCTCTGCAGATGAATGACTTACCCAAGGACAAAATTGCACACACTTTTAAAGAAAGAACTGCAGACCAGACTTCTGAAGTACTCCTAACAGTTTCTTCGTCCTTGCCACTGGGCAGTAATATCTCTGAAGAGACTTTCCTTAAATGAAGATCATGTTAATTTAATTTAGAATCTTCATATTCCACATGCATATACCTTTCTGTGTTGCAGTCCTATTTTTGTATAGTTTCTAGGTCCTACAATGACAGGAACCTATCAATAACAATAATTCTTACTGTCATGAATTTTTTTTTCCCTCTGTCCCCAGGGAAATTCAGGACTTGGTTTCAGCATTGCAGGAGGTACAGACAACCCACATATTGGAGATGACTCAAGTATTTTCATTACCAAAATTATCACAGGGGGAGCAGCTGCCCAAGATGGAAGATTGCGGTATGTCTCGCCCTTTATATTGTGATGTTCAGTCCACTTTGTAGATGCTTCTTGGAGAATATGGGATAAGGGATGAACACAAATAAGAATGCTCAAACAGCATTCAAATAAGATAGCTTTGCTCTTAGCATTGTTTCCATTTTTCATTTAGGAATTTAGTTTTATCTTAAAGAGATACAATATTTAAATAATGAATTTGATGGTGTAAAGATTTGTGATCAAATTTATGGAAATTACGAGTTCCCCTCTGTATCTTCAAATACGGTCATATCTTCCATTTCTTTTCTGGCTAGGCAGTGTGTTATAAAAGATACAGAAAACGCTGGGTATGGTAACTCATTTCTCTTAATCCCAGCATTCAAGAGGCAGAGACGAGGATCACAAGTTCAAAATCACTGTGGTTTCGAACCACAGTCATCCTGAGCTAAGTAGTGAGATTCTATCTCAATAAAACAAGGGCTAGGGATGTAGCTCAGTGATAGAACGCTTACCTAGCATGCACAAAGCCCTGAGTTCCATCCTCAGCACCACAACAAAGAAGAAAAAATACAGGAACATACATATATATATATATACACACATGATTTTGTATGCCATGTCACAGACAGTATGTGCAAGCTATAAATAAATACAGTTCCAAAGAGAAGAGTAGAAGAGTTTCTTACTTAAATAGTGTTCCATTTTAGAAAATTGGTTGTTTTATAAATGTACGTGTTTTTCGACTGAAATTTTAGAGCTAAGGTAGTCTTATAAAAACAGCATCTTATTTTAAAGCTACTTGGTACCTTGGGCAGGTCTTTAGTTTCTAAACTTAACTTCTCTCCAGATATGATGATAGGTGGTATATTAATGAAGATAGGCATAAAAGTTAAGAATGTGAATGGGCTTATATGCTTATGACAAATGTCCCTGAGGATTTGGGATATTATATTTATGGACAAATAGTAATCAATCATCAATCAAACAAGAAAACTCACACACCTGGTAGGGCAGACTAACCATTCTCATTTGTGAGGGCATATGGACACAAGTAATCTTTCCTTAGGGATTATCTAGATAATTTCAATGAATTTTCTTCAAGACTCAGAGATAAGATCCATAATTACAATAAAAACCACAGTGACTTTTAAAAATTAAGAAGTTGACCATTAATGTAAATACAGATATTTACTTCCTGATTATGTTACTGGCCTTTTATTTGGCTGCTTAGGTGAGAATTAATGTATTCCTTTTGTTTCACTGAAGAACATGGGATCATTGCTTTAGCTATAGAATTTCTTTCCTTTAAAGAAAATGAATTAGATACAGAAGGTTGTCTGGACCAGTTTTAATATTTTAATTGTGTTTTGTTCTCCTCCGTGCTAATTTAAGATGACCATCTTCTTTGTTTTTCTAATCTGATGCCATGCAGTAATAACTGTGACCAGAGCTAGGGGAAAAGATTAGAACTAGGAACAAATCAAGTTAGGTTTTATTTTTGTTGTTTTGTTTTATTTGGTTTTTTGTTTGTTTGAATTCAGGGCCTCAGGCTCTATCACTTTTAGCTTTAGTTATTTTTTCAGGTGGGGTCTCATGTTTTTGCTCAAGACTGGCCTCAGACCGCAGTCCTACCTAAGGCCTTCTGTGTAGCTAGGGGACAGGCAGGAGCCATCACAGCTGGCTTATTGGTTGAGATGGGGTCTTGGTAACTTTGCCCTAGCTGGCCTTACACCTCAGTCCTCCCAATCTCTGCCTCCCAATTAGCTGGTATTATAGGTAAGAGCTACCACAACTTACTCAGACTTTTAACAGTATATTATCACATTAAATTCTAAGTTATTTACATAAGTAACCTTTGAATTAAATGACTTATTTTTTAACTTCATATAAATTTTAAGAGATACGATTCTCTTAAAGAATTTAATTTAATTTAGTTTCTGGGTGGAAAAGACACTTAAAGTTATTTTTGATAAGTCACTGAATTAATCTAAGTTTTGACACTATCTCCTTGACCTTAAACTAGTTATTAATATTCTTTGAACCTTTTTCTTACTTTTAAATAACAGCTCTGTCATTTATTGTGCTTATGTGAGAATTAATGTTTTCTCATATATGTTTAACTCTCATATATGTAAACATAAATTAGCATAGAATTTTTCAAATGATGCAATCTTAGAAGGAATGTGGAGATTCTAAAAGTCTACTTGAGACAAAACCAGTAGAAATAAGAGAGAAATACTATAAATTCACTTAACTTTTGTAGAAGATGATAAGTATATAACATAAGTATATATGTTTACATATATGAGAGTTATTTAAAACTTACAATGCCTCAGTTTCTCCATCTATAAAATGGTGGTTAAAAATATATAACTACTTTATAGGTTGTTTTAAGGGCTGAAACACTAAGGAAGTACCTAGCATATGGTTAGTGCCAATAAAGGCTTACTATTTTTGTAAAGTAACAATGCCTTCACATAATCAACATTGTAATATTTTACATTTTTGTGTAACAATCTGTCATTTTCACTATTTATTTTGTTCCCTTTGCTGGACTTTGACAGATGTTTGTCCTTTTTCATTGGAATTTGACATACAGCTTCTTCATTTATAGTTTCTGGAGTAAATTCTCTTTACTTTTAAAACAAAAGTTAAAAATTGGTAAAATGTTATATCAGTAATTTTAAGTTTTTGATATTTAACTTTTTTCTCAGGGTCAATGACTGTATATTGCGAGTGAATGAAGCAGATGTTCGTGATGTAACACATAGCAAGGCAGTTGAAGCATTGAAAGAAGCAGGGTCTATTGTACGATTGTATGTAAAAAGACGGAAACCGGTATCAGAAAAAATAATGGAAATAAAGCTCATTAAAGGTCCTAAAGGTATGTGGAAACCAAACTAAGACAAATTGTTAAGTAAGAAATCTCTTTAAACTCATAGTTCATAATTATGGACTTATTTGTTATATGCATTCTGAGATTAACAATACAATCTTCTACAAAACTTGAGTGAATTTATAGTGTTTCTCTATTGTTTCTACTGGTTTTTGTCTCAAGTAGAATTTTAGAATCTGTACATTCCTTCTAAGATTGCATCATTTGAAAAGTTCTATGTTAACTTATGTATACTATTACGCATTTTGTTGCTGTGAGTATGTATATAAATTTTAAGAATAAGTGGTTTTTGTATTCATAATTTCCATAACCTATCTTTGTTAGTTTTAAAAAATATGGAACAAAATATATTTTATTAAGTACTATTTTATGAAAGACTTAGCATTCAAAGAAATATTCTTCTCCTTAAACATTTGAGGTCATGTATAGTGTTTATATGAACTGATGATAATTAGTTTACAAAGTACTTTAAATACAGATATATGTAAGTATAAAGGAAGAAGGTATTTATGATGTTTGTCATGATTAGTTATATCTACAGTGGGGATGTGATGTGATTTCCAAATTTAAAAAATATTGATGAGATTAATGGGTAATTCCAAAACTTGGCTTCATGGAGGAAGTAGGATTTCAATAGACAAAAGGAACAGAGAACTTGGAATTTGGTATTGAGGCTGTTGGATTCATGAACTGCAGAAATTCATTATTTTAAATTATTTCTTCATGGACTATTGGAAATAAGTCATAAGTTTACAGTGTTTCTTTGGACTGTCAAATTCACTTAAAGACTTAAGGAAAAATGAAATCCGTTTATAACTGTAATAGTGTCTATATTTATAATTGTTCTCTGCTTGCAGAATAAATTTATATATTTATAATTTATTTATAATTCTGCTTGCAGAATAAATACTTAAGACTTTAAAAGTAGATAACTAAATAGATTCTTTTCTTTTTTTTTTTTTAAATATTAGTGTGATGGAATTACCACCTTCTGATTTTTAGCCATTCTCTTCCCCCTCCCCCCTTTATGAGAATCTAAAACTAGTGTGTTCCAAATAGGTCTTGGGTTCAGCATTGCAGGAGGTGTTGGAAATCAGCATATTCCTGGGGATAATAGCATTTATGTAACCAAAATAATTGAAGGAGGTGCAGCACATAAGGATGGCAAACTTCAGATTGGAGATAAACTTCTAGCAGTAAGTACAAGAAGTTTTTTAAAAAATTTTATTACAGTATATTCATTATGTAGGAGGGGATTCATAGTGACAGTTCTGATTAGGTTTATATTGTACATTAGTTATATTTCCCCCATCGTCTCTGCCCTCTCTCCCCCACACTTAAAGCAATTGCAAGAGGTTTCTTTGTTATATTTCATATAGGTATATGAAGTCCATCAACTATATGCCCTCACCCTAATCTCCTTCATTCACCCTCCCCTCTCCTACTAGTACCCCTCTACACACTGTACCTATTCTACAGTCCTGTCTTTTGTTATTAATATTTAAGTTGATGTTCAAAGGGGTTTGTCAGTGTATCCCCACTGTGGGTGTACTTTACTTTGGTCCATTCAACCCCTTCCATTACTCTCCCTTACCCCTTTACCTCCCACTCCCCATTTTTGAACAGGTGTCAGTACACATCCTTATATTCTCTACCTTCACAGATGTTATGTTTTATGATATTACTGATGCTCTGTCATACTCTTTTCCCTTCCTTCTTTCCCTGTGTTCCATAGAGTAGTTCCGCTATTACAAACATGGCTAAAATCAGGAACAAGACAGTGATGCCCGCTTTCCCCATGCCTATTCAATACAGTTTTGGAATTCCTAGCCAGAGCAATAAGACAAAAGCAAGAAATAAAAGGCATGCAAATAAGGAAGGAAGAAGTCAGACTATACCTATTTGCAGATGATATGATCCTATTCCTAAAAGACCCTAAAAGATCTACCAAAAATCTATTAGAAATTATTAACTCTTTTGGTAAAGTAGCAGGTTACAAATTAACATACAGAAATCAGTAGCCTTCTTATATACAACAACAAACAGACTGAGAAAGAAATCAAGGAAACAGTCTCATTTACAATAGCCTCAAAAACAATAAAGTACTGTGGAATAAATTTAATGAAGGAAACCAAAGACATTTTTAATGAAAACTATAAACCACTGAAGAGAGAAAGTGAAGAAGACATCAGAAGATGGACATATCTCCCATGCTCATGGATTGGTAGAATCAACATTGTGAAAATGGCCATACTACCAAAAGTAATCTACATGTTCAGTGCAGTGCCTATCAAAATTCCAATGACATTCTGCACAGAAATAGAAAAATCATCCTGAAATACAAATGGAAACACAAATGACCTTGAATAAGCCAAAACATTTCTGAGTAAAAAGTCCAATGCTGGAGGCATCACAATACCCAACTTCAAACTATAGAACAGAGCCATAACAATAAAAATTGCATGGCACTGGCACGAAAACAGACAGGAAGACCAATGAATGAGAATAGAAGACCCAGACATAAACCCACGCATCTACAGCTAACTGATCTTTGACAAAGTAGCCCAAAACACATGATGGAGAAAAGACAGCCTCTTCAATAAATGTTATTGGGAAAACTGGATATCTACATGTAGAAGACTGAAACTAGATCCCTTTCTTTCATTTTTGAGTACCAAAATCAACTCAAAGTGGATCACAGACCTTAATATAAGGCCTAAAACTTTGAAACAACTCCAGAAAGTAGTAGGAAATGCACAGGAACATACAGGTGTAGGGAATGACTTCATAAGTACAACTCAAAAGGTTTATCATCTAAGAGAAAAAAGAAACCTGTTTTTTAAGTTGTTTTGATGTTTATTTTTCATGAGAGACTGAAATTTCTATATACCAAAAGGGGTTGAATCTAATTTAAATGAGTGAATTGTAATCTTCCTTTACTTTTACCTCTGCCAGCCCCCTTTTTCTTTTGTTATTATCCTTTCTCCTATCCCTTCTTCTTTCCCTACTCTCTCCTCTCCCTTCTCACTTCTTTTTTTCTTTTTTCTTCTCTCTTTTCTTCTCTCCCTCCTTCCATGTCCTCTTTGAAGGGTTTAGAAATACACAGATTGGTTTATTCACAATCCTTGAGTTTGTAGCACAATGTCATCATTCGTGCATGACCAGTTTTTGCTTTACTTCAATTAACTTATTTATGCCTGGCATGATTCCGTCCTGCACGTCTGTACTCGAGAGCAGTAGTCGATTATCAACTGCATTAACCCATATTCCCCAGAGAAACTGAGCCTGAAGAAAAGCTAATGTGCTAAGGTATTATTGATAGATGTAATCTTAGGGAAGCTAGTTATCAGTGAAAATGAAAAGTGAGATCGAGAATGAAAGCCAGTGCAAGGTAGAATGTTTCTGAGATGGCTCTAATTTCATAAGAAAATATAGCTTGTTACTTGTCATGTAGAATAGTCTTCCAGGCAATGTGGAACCACTAAATCTTAGATCTAGTCGTCCATGGAAAGGAAGAAGGATTTGTCTCCTGGCTCTTTTTAGACTCCTGTCTCTTGTTAGTTATAGTCTACCCTATAGGGGTTAACTGTCCCCAAATTTCTTGATTGAGTTACTCAGCTTCTCTGGGCAACTGCTAGGGAAACCAGCTCCCATGCTATGTGTTACAGCAACTTCCCCTAAAGAAATGGAGGGGAGAGCTAGAACTCCAGTAATCTAGACAGGTCAGACATGGCTTCTGACATGTTACAGCTTTTACAGCATAAAACACATCATCCAGAACTGGCAATGGTAGGATATAAAGTAAGTGTAGTAGTAGTCAGGACATTCTACTGAACAAGCAGCCAAGGCCTAGTGGGCAGGTGGGCTCAAGTAAATCTCAAAAGGGCACACAGAATGGGTCTAGTATAATGGTTAAGTTAGATTATTTCCACTTTGGGGGTATTATGAATGCTTCTGCTAGGAAGAACTGCCATGTGTTCTGGTGAACATGTGCAGGAGTTTCATTGACTAGTTACCTAACCATGGAATTTATTGGGTCATTGGGTGTTCTATTAGGAATATTAAAAAAAAAAAAACCCTATTGTTTTCCAGACTGCTTATAAAATTTTACACTCCTGTTAGCAATATATAAAAGATTCCTTGGTTGTACATTCTGTCCAGTACCTCATATCATTGCAGCAAGAAAACTGATTTTTAAATTGATGGGGGGAAGGGAATGAGCAGAACTTGAACAATTTTTCTCTAACTTATCCTCTCACAGCCACAATTCACACTCTTTCCCCAAGCTGTAAGCAACACCTTTTCACAATCACCACCTTAACACACACGCACACACACACACACACACACACCAGTCTAAACAGCTTTCTCTACCTGTTAGATTTCTCACTTTTTAAAATTTCATGCATACCTGCTTTCCTTCATGGTTTTCCAGAGCCAATTTTGTTGATAGGGATTCAGACCTATGCTGATCTACCATAGCAGCAAGACTGTCATTGTCTTTTGAATCCACTTTTAGTGAGACTTTTGTTCTCATAATTACACTGAAATTATGCAGTTCTGGATTCTCATCTTTATAGACTTATCTAACATTTAGCACACCTTTTTCCTTCTCCAAACACTTTTTTCAATTTGCCTAACAGTCACTCTCTAATTTGTTTTTTTTTGTTGTTTTTTTTTTACGTCATTCTCCTTTTCTGGTGCTTTCTCAGCTCCCTAGCTTCTAAACATTGAAGTGATCTAAAACCAGGCTTTGTGCACTTTCTCTGCTTTCTCAGTGCTCACACCCAAGGTCAGTGTTTTTGCAAACTATAGGCAAAGACTTCGATTACTGGTCAAATGACTTTGCTCTAGTCCAATACTAAGGAATAATCCTCTTTCTGTGACATTAATACACACTGAATCCCTTAGCAAATCTTGTCAGCTCTTTAACCAGTTATCTAATACTGCATAAGAAAACAATCTAATAGCTAAAACTACAATCATGTATTTGTTTGCAGTTCTGCAAATTGGATAGGGCTTGGTAGGATAACTTGTCTCTAGTCTACTTAGTGTCACCTGGGGTAGTTTAGCTAGGGTCAATCTACTTCCAGCTTAACTCATGCATATGTTTGGCAAGTTCACTAATTTGTCTGTCTACTGGGAGCCCGACTGGGGATGATAGCCAGGTGTTTCAATTCTCTAGTGGCTTTTCATAGCCAAGTTTGACTTTTCATGGGATGGTGGCTAGATTCCACTCACCTTTATTTTCATTAAAGCACTCCCTTATTCCCTTACCTTTTTGGAGTAATTGTTTGTAACCAAAAATCAGAACAAGTGAAAATGTCTTAAAATTAATGTCTCTTGGGATTTTCTTTCAGGTGAATAGTGTATGCTTGGAAGAAGTTACTCATGAAGAAGCAGTAACTGCCTTAAAGAACACATCTGACTTTGTTTATTTAAAAGTGGCAAAACCCACAAGTATGTATATAAATGATGGCTATGCACCACCTGACATCACCAACTGTAAGTCTGCTTCAATTTATCTTATTTCTTTGGATGTGGTACACACTTTAATGAAATGTTTCTAGTTTAATATAATAGAAAAGGTTTAAAAAATAAAAAAATTTTTAAAGAACTGTTAAGCATTTTAATCTAATAGTTTTTAAAAATCTACTTAACTCAGAATCTTCATAATAACAAGGTGGGATTCTTTCTCACCTTTACTGTTTAACATTTAAAGCATTGATTCTCAAGGTTTTTTTGTTCTGTTTGTTTTGGTGGCACTGTGGTTTGAACTCAGCCTCACCTTGATAAGCAAATTCCCCATCACTTGAGCCACTTCACCAGCCCAGTTCCCAAGTTTTTATGTAAATAATAGTCACCAAAGGGTATATGCAAACAATGCAGGTTCTGGTTTTGTTCCAGTAGTTTCTATCTGGAACACAGAAATAAACTAGTGGTTTATTAACAAGCAAACTAATTCTGATGCTTCTGGTGCTACTGCTTCATAGACTAACTTGAGAACCTCTGATTGCAAATATTTATAGAATTTAAAGAATTTTCTATTCTCTCAGATACATAAGAATAGATAATTTGTACTTTAAGCTCTTTGTGTATTGCCTGACTGTACTTGTGTGTAATCTAATGCATTGCATAAAATTGAATTATTAAAGTTCTTATGTACTTTTAAGATTCTTACCTGAGCATTATTTTTAATATGTTAGCTAAGAAGAAAATTAAATATATTTTAATGGGGTTTTGTCTAAAAATTAGAAGTTTTATTTGTTCTGTTCATTGAATTCATATTAAAAGAACAAATGAGTAATAAACAGCTTGAACATACTCTTTATGATATGCTTTGAGTATTCTTTTACATTATGGTTTTTTATAAATGTCAATATTTTCTGTTTTAAAACTTATCAAGATTCATTATCACCACTAATCATTAAAAGTTAAGTGTAAATTACATTTTGAAATCTATGTGCTGTCCTTCAGTAGTACATCTTTATTACCTGCTCATTGATTTATTACCCAAGTACAACTGAATCATTTTCTTAACAATATTCTCCTTTTTGTCGTATACTTCTTTTTGTGGCAAAGAAAATAACCTGGTACTTACTTGAAATTCATGTATATCCTTGGTGTTTCTCTTAAACTTTATATAAGGACTTCTACATTTTTCTTTGTAATTAAAGATGAAATTTCAATAATATATTTGATTCTCCAGTTCATATTACAGTCTTACTTTGAATAAAACTGTCTGTCTCTTTGAGAAAATCATGTGAACATTTGGGGTAGTTGTTCCACAGATTAAGAATTGGTGTCCTGATTATAACCAACATGTATACAAAAAACAGAGTTAAACAGAGAAAAAAATTTTTATTGAATTGTCCCTTTTTAATGTATAATAATGTGACAGTTTAAAATGAGAGCCAATCCTAAAGAATAGTAACTAAATAAGATTACTTATTTGCCCTAATTCATAAACAATTTGGGTTTTTGTAAGTATTTGTGTTTAAATTTTTTTACATAAATGGTTCTTGCCAGTTAGTTTTCCTGAAGCCCTTATTATCAGATCATTCATCTTACTGCCTATGTCTTGTATTATAGACATCTGGTTTCCTCCTCATGAATCTGGCTTTAGTCACTGAAGATTTTAGTGCTATCCCATTATCTTTCCTGTTACTGTTACTCATGTTGTCATTCCTAGTGATACCCCAAATCCTCACAAATGGTCCATATAAAACCTTGGTTTTTTTGGTTTATTTATCTCTTTCCTTTTAACTATTCTGTCTTCAATTTCTAAGGCAATCCTTTAGATCTTTCTATAATTATCAATACCATCATCATCTCTAAAATATTGAAGTCATCCCACTTTCTGTCCTTAACCATCATTCACCACTATTCTAACAATTCAACCTCATTTTGACCTTTAGTCCTCTGATATTATCACTTTTTTGCCCACCCATGTATACTGTTTTCTAATTTTTTATTTAAGTTAGATTCTACATTTGTCAGTGATATTTATTTCTTTGCACATATCTTCCAGCCCCCGTCTTACTTGGCAAAATCCCAACACTGGTTCAACCAAACTTTGTCTTCTCCATTCCCACTTCCTAAAAACAGAAAATGACTGAAGAAAAGCACAAAATTGTGCTACCTTTTAACTTCTGACCATAAATCTGAAATGGAGCCTCATTCTTGCCTACTACATTTCCCTAACTAATTCATGTCTCACTCTGAGAATTCTTCCCTCTCCTCAAAACTTAACATCCACTGTGCTGATAACCTCATTTCATATTTGATAAAAGCACCTAGAAGAGAACTTCCTTATCCTTCTGCTTTCAAATCTACCTATGTATATATTTCTTTGTCAAAAAACTGTGCTTTCCCTTATATTACAATAGAATAACTATCATTTCTCCTGTTGAAGAGGTCTTCTATTTGTATACAGAATCTCATTATTTCTTCTCCAAAAAGGATTTTGCTCTTACAGCTACCTCTCTCTCTACCACATAATCACATTCTCTCACTGGATCATTACCATGAGCACAAGCATGCTATAACACCCCCCCCCCTTTTTAACAGGGGTGGGGGGGATTGTACTAGGGTTTGAACTCAGGGCCTCACACTTGCTAAGCAGGCACTCTACCACTTGAGCCACTCCACCAGCCCTTTTTTTGTGTTGGGTACCTGGGCTAGCTTTGAACCTCAAAACCCCTGATCTCTGCTTCCTGAGTAGCTAGGATAACAGGTGTAAGCCACCAGCACCTGGCAACATTCCCTATCCTAAGGGGGATTGTCCTACAATCAAAGATACCTCCAACTACTTCTTTTCTCCACTTAATATCACAAAAAGATAATTTTCTTACCATGTAAAGAAATCTTTCATATCAGGGGAAAAAAATGCCCAGTAGAAAACAGAATATTCTATAAAATACTCTTTTATGTAAGAAAAGGTATTCAATCTGCTAATAAGAGGAGAAGTACAAATGAGAACTATACTGATAACTGGTAGGGCAAGTCCATTGTCCTTTTATTAGACAAGAATTTAAATTAAAGAAATTGTTTTACCATTATTTAAACTTTTACTCTTCCACTTAATTCTTCATTTTTATTTGACACATAACAGTACATATTTATGAGATACTATGTGATAATTCAGTACATGTACACAATGTATAATGCTCAAATCATGTGAGATTTTGATTGGAAAGAATTGACATCTTTATAATAGGCCTTCCTGTCCATTAACATATTTCTCCATTCTGGGCTTAGGTCTTTTAGTCCTCTCTTCCTCTCTCTCCCTGCCTCCCTTCCTTCTTTCCTTTTTGCATTTTTTTAGACAAGGTCTTGCTATGTAACCCAAAGTGACCTGAAATTTTCCGTGTAGTCCAGGCTGACCATGAGCCCTGGATCCTCCTACCTCAGCCTCCTGAGTGCTGAAATTATAGGGATGAACCACCACACCTGGCTTTTATTTACTTTTTAATTGATGTAAAACTTAATCTTTGGGGAGGGGCACAAATCTTACAAGTTCAGCTTATTGATTTTTGGCATAATGCATGTACCTTTATAACCATCTTACTGATCTAAATATAAAATATTTCTGGCACCCCGGAAGGCTATCTGCTTGTTCTTTAAGCGATTATGTGTGGGTGTGTTATGTGTTACTGTATTATAGTTAAGTTAAATTAGATCAGCTTGTTCTTAGATTTCTCATATAGTTTGTACTCTTTTGTATCTGTTGCTTTTAGTCAACATAAAGGTATATGAGATCTATCTAGGGGTTTGTAATAGTCCAGTGTTTGGTTGGTTGGTTGTAGTTTGGTTGGTTGGTTTGGTTTTCTGGCAGTACTGGGGTTTGAGCTCACACTTGACTAGGTAGGTGCTGTATCATTTTAATCATACTTCTAGCCCACCTACTTGTGTTTGCTATATAGCTGGGATGACAAGTACATGCCATTGTGGCTGGCCTTTATTGGTTGAGAAGGGGTCTCTCAAACTTTTTTTTTTTGAGCAATGATCTTCTCAATCTCCACCTCCCAGGTATCTAGGATTACAGGTGGATGCCAGCATACCCAGCCTTTCTACCTTTTTCAGTTAATGTTTTCTGCCTTTATCTTACTGATTTGAAGGAAGTCTTATGTACTCAAAAAATAACTATTTAATCAGTTGTATCTGTTGCAAATATCTTCACCCAGTTTGCATTTTCCCTTTCTCTCTATTGTTAGTAAGAATAAAATTCCTTAATTTTAATCAAGTCATTTACCAATTGACCTTCTTGATTTGTGCTTTTAGTAATTCATTGAAATCTATTCCTAACCCAAGGTCATATTGATGCACAGTGACACACGCAGGGATTTCAGGTGCTCAGGGTTCTTGAGCTTGCTCTGAGAATGAAAGTACAGACAGACTCTTAACAGCAGAGGTCAAAAAGATTTTATTTGTAAAGAGAAGAGAAAGACTTCATATTTGGGAATGCAGGGGGACCCAGAAACCGGTGATTCCGTGGGTCAGGGTGGGGAATGGGGTTTTATAGCCTTTTTTTGTATTGCCTGAGGGCAAGATGCCTTTCAGATCAGACAGGCATTCCCTAGGGAGGAGAGGTGTCTCCTTGACCACTTACCACCTTTTGGGACCTCCTGCAGTCTGTCCTTCAGTCCTTCAATATGAGTTAACTCTGGAACCTTTGCATTTAGATATGATCCATTTTTATTTAAATTTTACCTATAACATGAGATTTCTTTCATACAGATACCTGAAAGATCTAGCAATATTTAACAGACCATTTAATCACCAATAGAGCAAGCGTATGTGACTAATCAGTCAGTTACTGCTTCTCTGTTACCTTTGTGAAGTGAGTCAGTTTCAACTTTGGCTTTGTGCTCATGTGTCCCTCACTGCTCTCTGATGTTCAAGTCTATATTTATTCCAAACTATACTTTTCTTAAAAGTCTGTTTGTTTTCTTTCTACAAACATTCCGTATTCCCTCTCAAGAGTGGAACTCACTCCACAGGAACCTGGGAATGTTTCAATAATGCTAGCTCACTAATGCAGAACTCCCAGGCATGCAAGTCATTTGTCTCTGCATTTGAATTACATTGGTGCTTTTATCATGTATGTAAGTGTTGATTTCTATCAGTGTAAATCTTTCATTTTGTTATTTTTCAAAATTATGTTGGATCTTCCTTGAATTTCCTTAAGGATTTTTAGAATCTAAACATATTCAGATCAACTTAGGAAAAATTACAATTGAGTCTTTAATCTAGGCCATCTTGTCTTAACGATGTAGTTCTTTTTAATTTTCTCTCAGTATTTAATAGTATAGTAAGAATTTTATAATTCTTTTGTTAGATTTAGTTCAAGGTATTTTATGGTTTTGATGTTACAAATGACACTGATTTTTGTATATTGATTATAGTCAGTAATCTTGCTAAATTCATGAATATTTTACAGATTATTTTGGGATGTCTGTGTACAACCATGTCATCTGCATTTAAGACAGTGACAGTTTTGCTTCTTTCTTTCCCATCTTTATATTATTCATTTCCTTTTTTCTTGAATTGGAGGTAAAACTGCTAGTTCAGTGTCAAATAGAAATGATGATAATGAATGTCATTGTCATGTTCTCAAACTCTTAAGGGGAAATGGCACTTCACCGTTGCATTTGGTGTTAGCAGTAGGCCTTTTGTAGCTACCTATAGTCAAATAAGAAAATTAAGTTTATTTCTGATTTATTGAGCATTTTTAAATGTTGAGTTTCATGTTTCATCAGTTCATTTACTTAGTTGATTTTCCCCCTTTGTTCCATTAATGTGATAAATATCATTAATAGTCTAATTTACCACTGAAGTCATCGATCTGGACCTACAATTTTTTTGTGGGGAAGGATTTTAATTCTGAATTCAGTTAATTTAGTAGCTACAGGACTATTCAGATTTCTATCATTTGTTATCTCCACAGTAAACTAGATCACATTGGATTTTTTTTGTGTGTGTTGATTGTCAAAGGCTGGAGGAAAGGGTGTTTCTGGCAAGGTTAACCCTGTGTAAGTGAGAAGTTGTTGAAGCTGGAAAAGAATTTATTTACTAGATAGTAAATATTTTTAGCAAGACTTGTGAAGGAAATAATGAAAGAGACAGTTATAGAAGTTAATTTATGAGCCATAAGAGAAAAAGAGGCACAACCAATTATTGTAACCAAAATAAGGTAAAAAAAAAAAAAAAACACCACAAGGTAATCAACATACAGATAATAACAAAATATAGTTCCCAGGAATAAAAATAGGTTTATTATTCATGAAAAGAGTTCATTAGATCTAATTGATTATAATTTCTCTGGTAGGAAAATATTCATTCTTTCACATTTTATGTCTTCTCACTTTAAATTACATTCTGTTCAGGTGGAAAGTCTGAACGTATGATGTAGCCCTCAAGGTCTTCCTACTTTCACTTCAAGCTCTTCCACTTGTTTTTTCCCCAAACCTTGAAAGTCTTGGGGTCAATAGAACTGATATCTCAGGATAATGAATTACACTCATTGTTAGTTGTTAGACTAATTGTGTAGTTATCTGGGAGATCTTTTTATGAAATAGCATTGTTTTATGTGATCTTTCTTTGTGCTATCATTTCTTTGATAGGAATATTAATTTTTAGTCCCTGCTGTCTGAGATATTATTCATGCCTGAAAGTATCTGTTGAATAAAAGAGCAGTCTCAGTGTATTAGGGAAAGTGTACATTTTCTGGTTTGGGCATTTGATGGAATTTCTTGTTGTTTTATTAACTTTGAGTTTTGTTCCATACACATGACAGTGCCACAAAGGAATATAAAAATTAAAATATCCTTGAACTCCAGACATGAAAAGACTGGTGATTATAGACATTAATATGAATATTAGTTGGTTTAGGGCTATGTGCCAATTCCTTTAAAAAAAATCACAGGTATTCTCATATGTCCCCCAGGAAAGACCTTGGACTTTCAAAGTCAAAAGCTATTGGTAAAAACTCCTTTGGCTCAGCCAGAAGCTGGTATCTTAAACCTGTAATCCTAGTTACTTGGGAGGCTGAGATTGGGAGGGTCCTGGTTCGAGGCCAGACTGAGCAAATAGTTCAATATCCCATATCCAAAATAATCTGGAGATATGACCTAAGCCACAAAGCACCTTCTCTGCAAGCACAAAGCCCTGACGTCAAACCCAGTCCCACCAATAAGTAAAGAAAGAAAGTCCCTTGGCTCAAATACAAAAGAGGTTTTATGTATGAAGTGGATGGAAAACAATTGCTGTTAGGTACTACAAACCTGTAATAGCCATAGATATACTATATACTATCAGTAGATATTGTAGATGACTTTTTTTTGTATGGTTATAGATACAGATGTGTAGGTACTGCCACTTTTTGATGGAATGTGTATTTTTTTCCCAATATACAATAATTCCATCGTTTCCTATTGTTTTTCACTCATTGCTTTTGTTACCCACCTGTGTCCTCTATAGTAATTTGAACTAGTAATCCCTGCATTTTTTGTACCCCCAATGCATAGAATAGTGCTTTGCCTTTAGCAGATACTCAGTAATTTAAAGACAAAAGAGGCTGATGTTTGATAATAGTTAATATTGCTTTCTATGTGTTTTGATAACGATTCAGAAAAATCAAGTTTGTTATGTCTTTATAAGCTACAGCCTAAATATGTTGTATACTGGGTCTTTGGAAAACATGTTTAGAAATAGCATTATAACTCTCTATTCTCAGCTTTTGCTAGAATGACAACCAATCTGATACTCACTGTTATTGAAATGAACTGATAGTTTTTTGCTTATTTTTTATTTTTTTTTATCATGTTTCCATTCTTACATGGGTGTATTTAAAAGAATAGACAGTCAAATGTGGTGGCTCAAGTTTGTAATCCTAGCTACTAAGAAGGTGGAGATCTGGAAAATCACAGTTTGAGGCCAACCCAGGCAAAAAGCTTGTGAGACACCATCTCAACCAATCACTGTGTGTAGTAGTGTCATCCCCAGCTATGTGGGGAAGCACAGACAGGAGGATTTTAGTCTAGGCCAGACCAAGCATAAAGCAAGGCCTTATCTGAAAAACAACCAACACGGAAAGGTCTGGCAGAGTGGCTCAAGTGGCAGAGTGCAAGGTCCTGAGTATCACTAAAAACAAGGAAAAAAAATATTCTTTGGATTGACCTGTTATAAGGACATAAGCTTTTTGTGCCCATTTTTAAGCCTCTAGTAGTCTGCAAAATGACTTCTCAGAAGAATTAAGTTATTATACTTCAGATTTGCTTACTTTAGTCTTTTTTTTTTTTAGTGAGAATGGAGTTAGAACTCGGGGCTTTACACTTGCAAAGCAGGTGCTCTACCACTTGAGCCACTCCTCCAGCTCTTCTATGACAATATTTAAATGAACTTTCCTGAGTTTCATTGTGCAAATAAGTTATTCTAAAATTCCTTTTTCATTGTATTTTCTTAAAAGAATAAATTTGCTTTATTGGTCTGAATATCTAAACTAGTTTTAACCTGGAAACTGAACTTGTCCAGCTTTTAGCTGATAAACCTTCTACCAAATTCTGATATATAAATTGGTGAATATTAATTATACTTCAATTTTGAAGTTCCTATGTGACAAACTGAGTGATTTGTTTCATTTTTTAATGTATTTTTCACTTTCTTGGTTTTCAAGCTTCTCCTCAGCCTGTTGATAACCATGTTAGCCCATCTTCCTACTTGGGCCAGACACCAGCATCACCAGCCAGATACTCACCCGTTTCTAAAGCAATGCTGGGAGATGATGAAATTACTAGGTGAGGAACTTAACATTCATCTTTTTACATAAAATCAACTATTAAATGGAATTTTAATCTACCACAAAAGATAGCCACAATTGGAATTTTAATCTACCACAAAAGATAGCCACAATTTTTAAAAATTGTGCCTCACAAACACAAAAGCCTTGAGTTAAATCCCCAATACTACCAAAAAAAGAAGAGGAAAAGATGATTTGTCTAGTCTTTAATCTCTGTACATATTTTGCAAACTATAAAATAAATTGTATCTGCATCTTTATTCATGTTTCCATCCACTCACATATCTTTTTTTGGGAGGGTATGTTATGTTGGAGTTAAAATTCAGGCCTTTGCACTTGCTAGGCAGAAGCTCTATTGCTTGAGCCACACTTACAGCTCTTGCCTTTTTTATTTTTTTTTACTGCATATCTTTTGTCTAGAACATTGTATTAGACTTTTTAAGTATCACACAACAGATCTGTCTGTTTTCATACTATTTTATGAAAATCAGATGGTTCATTACTGGATATATCTTCTTAAAATGGTATTTTATTACTCCCTTTTGATAATTACATTCCTTTGCCCAGATAACAAAATACAAAAACTTTGCACATACATTAGAAGTTTTCTACAACTTGACCCTAAGTAGTCTTTCAGAAGTTAGCTCATGCTGGTGGAGTGGCTTAAATGATAGAGTGCCTACCTAGCAAGTGTGAGGCCCTGAGTTCAAACCTCAGTACTGCCCCCCAAAAATGAAGTTAACTCACATTACCAAACCCCCCTCAACATACAAACACTTTAGGAAGTTCATTTATTAACAGTTTTATTCATCTATAATTTACACATCATAAATGTCATGCCTTTAGTGTACAAATCAGTAATTTTTGGTGCATTACATTAATTTTTAAATTGTGACTATATGTATATATATATATATTTTTTGACATTTTAACCATTTTCAAGTGAACAGTTCAATGATGTTAAATATATTCAGTGTTGTACACCTGTCACCACTAGCTATTTCCAAAACCTTACCATTACCTTAAACAAACTCTGTAACCATTAAGCATTTCCAGCCTACTTTCCTCTCAGCCCCTGATAAATTATAGCTATCAATAGGAAGTTCTCATTGATAGATTGTCAGGTTCTAAATAAAATTTCCAAAGTATTTAATATTTTTTTAATTTTAGGGAACCTAGAAAAGTTGTTCTTCATCGTGGCTCAACAGGCCTTGGTTTCAACATTGTAGGAGGTGAAGATGGAGAAGGAATATTTATTTCCTTTATCTTGGCTGGAGGACCTGCTGATCTAAGTGGAGAGCTCAGAAAAGGAGATCGGATTATATCGGTAGGATATGTTAATCAAGATAATGTTTTTATTTTCTTAATTATGACATTAATATTTAAAAATGAATGTTTATATCCTAAAGTCTGAGTATTTTACTGTTTTACTACTTAATAGCAGAATTATAGTTTCATTAAGGAAAATGTTATCTTTTGCTATTTGACTTTCTTACAAGGGGTCAGTTTTTATAAATGTCTTTCAAGGGGGTGTTGTATTCTCTATTTGTCTATTAACTCAACAGTTACTTATATACGTTATACTTTAACCTGTTGTCTGCTTGACCTATCATTCAAAGAGGTTTTTAAAACTATTTATATTATTGTGAGTTACCAGTTTGTCCTTATAACATTAGCCTTTTTTCCTTGTATCTTTTGAGACTGTTACTAAATGCATACAAGTGTGGAATTGTTGTTCCTTCCTGGCAAATTGAATTTTTTTCATTATGTAATGATCCTCTTTGTAACAGTGGTTTTTGCCATGTAATTTGCATTATCTGATATTGTGGCTATCTGTCTTTTGTGCTTGGTATTTACCTCATCTATGCTGCCTTTTTACTCTGAATTTGTCTGTGTGCTTATGTTCACCTTTAAACTAAAGCTGATCCATAGATGTGTAGTTCTCATAGTGACACACAAACTTTAGGAAACTTTAATCACATTCTTTCTAGTATTTTGCTCCCCAAATTTAGTCTTTTTTTTTTTTTTTTTTTTTTTTTACTGACAGAGCATGCAGTATTTGTTTATTGCCCTTTATGTCTTCTGTGTTTCTCATTGGACCACTAATAACATTTGGATTGGGCAGTTATTTGTTATATAGGACTGTCTTGCCTATTGGAGAAAATTTATCTTTTCTAAGTTTATTTTCTTCATGCTCCCTAGTCACTGAAAAAACAAAAATGTCCTTCAGATATCTAAATGTACCTGAATGAGAGTCCTGGTTTGTTCTTTCAGTAATGGTGGTTGCTTAATGGTAAATACTCTTGTACTTTGTCTGAAAATACCTTTATTGCACCCTCACTTGTAAATTTAGTTCAATCTGGAATTCTATGTTGGTGGTTATTTTTTCTGAACACTTTAAAGACAGTGTTTTATGCTGTCTGGCTTCTTTGTTGATACTTAACAAAAGGAGGTTTGATTTGTCTTCATGTTTATAGGTGATTTGGTTTTTTACAGGTTGCCTTAAAGATCTCTTTGTCTTCGGTATATTATGGTTTTAGTAAACTGTGGTTATGTTTAGCATGAAATTCTGTTGGGATTACATTTTGCTTACTAAATTGGAGGAGTCATGTTTTTTTCATCAATTCTGAAAACTTCTAAACCATTGTCTTTTCAAATTTTGCCTTCCCACATTATATGTATTCTGTCCTTACTGGATTCCTGTGAGTGGTTATTATTCTGTTAATGTCTTTTAACCTCACCTTCATATTTATTGACTCTTATGTCCTTGGACTTCATTTCCATCATTTCTTTACATCCGTTTTCTAGTTTCTAAGCTTTTTTCATCTATATCTGATCTGTTTTTTAAAGAAAAAAACCTAAGATTATAATTTCAGAGTACCATTTTTTTCCTAGACATTCTTACTGGTTCTTTTTTCATAATCTGCCTAGGTGGTTTTGATAAAGGTCTTGATTCCTTACAGCTTCTTATATACTTTCAGGTTTTTCTGCTAAACATTATTTTCTCTATATAATAGATATTTTCTGACATTCATTGGTATCTAATATGTGATCATTTTTGGTTCCTCATAGTGAATTATTTTCTTACGTCCTAAACTGTGCACTGTGAGCTTATTTTCAGTAGTACTTTATTTGTGGGAATCCAGTGCAAAGTGAAATATTTTACATTGCATGTGGTAAGCTCCCAGGATCATCATTCTTAGATTTTTCTAACAGCAAAATTAAAATTTAGAGGTTGATTTGCCCATAATTGCTAATAAATGGTTCAGACAAGCATTTACATTAACCATTGTTTATGCTATACTGTTTTGTTTTTCTCTTAAAAGTATAATAAAACACTTTCTGAAATTTTAGAATTTGAGATATAGAAACAAACCTTATGTTGTAGGTCAACAATGCAATTCAGTATTGCTATTTTAAATCATTTCTTTGATATAAATCGAGACATTTCAACTATAAAATAAAATCAGAAAATACTCCTCAAACTAAAAGTAAGTATGGCTGGAACATGATAGAAAAAGCACTCCAAAAATGTAAATTACATCTTTTATGCAGTTTTCAAATAAGTCCCTCTCCTAACTCTCATATCTCACCAACTCAGATTTATCACGACACTCCTGCATCCTGTTCTTTTGAGGATCCCATATAGTTCAAGGATAGACCGAGTCCAAAGCAGAATGAAGGGTGACTGATCATTTACAAAAGAAGTAGAAACCTATTTTTGTTTTAGATGTTCAAGAATTATGGTGTAAACAGCTAGTGTTTTTTTTGTTGTTGGATTTTGTTGTTTTGTGTGTGTGTGTGTATGTTACTAGGGCTTGAACTCAGGGCCTTCACCTTGAGCCAGTCCACCAGCCCTTTTTGTGGTGGGTATTTTCAAGATAGGGTCCTGTGACCTATTTGCCTCGACTGGTTTCAACCACGATCCTCCTGATTTCTGCCTACTGAGTAGCTAGGATAACAGATGTGAGCCTCCGGTGCCCGGTACCAGCTAGTATTTGAATGAAAGTAATTCTTGACCAGTTAAATCTTCAACTATACAGCAAGAAATACTTTATTAAGGATTATGTACTACAGTCTTAGAAAATAAAATTACTAATATGGAGTACAGCTCAATGAAAACCACATTTAACATATTTAAGGCTAAGCAGTTTAAAAAGCATAGTACTACCTGAGAATAGTGATTATTGCAGCAGATTTTTAAAGCAGAAAAAGAGCCTACTTAGCCTGATAGAATATAGAAAGTCTCAAGAGTCCACCACTCATACTGTAACAATAAAAACAATCTGGGTAAGTTTAGAAAAACTAACCCCATCAAGGAACTGGAATATAAAGAGATCTAAGTGAACTAATGTCCAGCAGAGGAGAAGGAATAGACAAAGAGATAGGAGGAAGCCATCCAAAACTTTACCCAGTGTGTCTCTTGTGTAATAGTAAAACATAAAAACTAAGAGAAGCCCCAAACACAAGCCTGCACCCACTTGCCAACTTCTTTTCTTTGTGTCTTCACTGAGTATTCATAGGCAATAAGCCAATGTTAGAGAACCAAGAAAGGAGAATCATTCCTGAATTGTAAAGGGCATCCCCAAATACAAGGCAGCTGCCCACTAAATGTAACATATGATAATGTACATCATAGTCAGAAGTACTACACTACAGAGCATGTCTTCTGACTGTGGGCAGATCTATGAAAATCAAGAGAAGTTTCTCTTTAAGTTACTCAGTGATGAAAGTAGGGTAACAGAGGCAAGATAAAGTCCTCCAAGGCAGTATGCAGAGAAGGGTAGGAGGGGAGATAAGAGATACTCCCAAGACACAGATAAACTGAGGCAAGTCCAAACAACAAAAAGAAAGTATCACCAACCCAGAAAATTGACAGCTGAACTATAAAGCAGTTTTGAAAGTTCATAGCTCCATAGCTCAGCTAAAAACTGAGATTTTGCAAATTTTACCAGTAGTCACTCCTGTGTTCCTCAAAAGGAAACATCTTACTTGATCCCACTAAAAACACTTCAAACTAAATTTAAGCTACAAGAAAACACAGCTTAACTACAGATCGTAAGATGTATTTCCTGACTCTGTCAGCCTAACATGTAGATTATTCCCTATTCCATATCCAGGGACTAATCCCTGACACATGAGTTACTCTATTCCAGAACAGTAGTATATAATATTTACTTCATTTCTTGCTATTATTTTATACAAAATGTATACTTTATAATTGTAAGACATGCAAAGAAGAAAGTAAATGTAACTGGTCAAGACAAAAAGAACTCAGAAAAAATAAATCAAGAAGGCCCAGACGTTGAATATAACAGAGAGGACTTTAAAATAATTATAGTAAAGTCATGATGATGGTTGTAAGAAAATGCTGAAGGATCTAGAAGTAAAGATAAACAGTATGGATGAAGAGATTGGAGAATTTCAGCAAAAACATAGAAACTACGAAAAATGAGTACATGGAATTGATAGCAATAAAAAACAACCAGAGATTTAAAAAAATTATTTGAAAGACTTAGCAAAGTGAAAATAGCAGAAGAAAGAATCCTTAAATTTGACTGTAGATCTAAGAATGTTTCCAAACTGAGCGAGGGGGACAAAAACATAGGGAGAAAAAAGACAGGTCATAGCATCCAAAATCTGTGGAACAATGCAGACAGTGTAACAAAGAGGAGACAGAATATTTTGAAGAGATAATGACAAAGAACTTTCCAAAACTGATGAAAGATATCAACCCACAGATCTGAGAAAACAAATTCAGGCAGTAAACATACACAGAAAAACGAGACCTACTATGTACATCATAGTCAAAACACTAGAAACCTTCCCTAAAGAGCATAATTTTAAAACAGACATTAAAAAACAGAATATTTGGCCAGTGCAGTGTTTCACCTCTGTAATTCCAGCCACTTGGGAGGCCAAGATAAGGAGAATCATGGTTCAAGGCCAGTCCAGGTAAAAAGTTAGTGAGACCTAATCTCAATCAATAAGCTGGGCATAGTGGTTACACACCTATAATCTCAGCTATGCAGGAGATTGTAGGTTAAGAGGATCACAGACTGAGGCTGGCCCTGGGCAAAAACATGAGATCCTAACAAGAAAAGGCTGGGATGCGTCTCAAGTGACAGAGCACCTGCCTAGCAACTGCAAGTCCCTAAGTTTGAACCTCACTACCACATAAAAATTTTTAAATGTATTACACACAGAGAGATAACAGTACAAATATTGGCTGACTTTCTCACTAGGTATGATGTAATTTAATGATACATATAAAGTACTGAAAGAAACCGTCAATATAGAACCCTACATCCAGTAAAAATTATCTTTCAGAAATGAAGGTGAATGAACTAGACACTTCAAACGAACAATATTGCAGAGCATTTGTCTCTGGGAGACCTACAAGAAATACTAAACTTGTTCTAGTTGAAGAAAAGATAGAATCCTAGATCTGTAGAAGTGAATTAGGAAAAACAGGAAATGGTAAATATCTAAATAAATATAAAAGATCTATTCTTAAATATTTTAAAATAGCAGTGTATTGCGGGGGTTATAATTATGTAGAAATAAAATACAAGACCTCTAGAGCACAAATGGGAAGGAAAAATTACATTATACAATTGTTTCTTACATAGTTTATGAAGTAGTATAAAATTTGAGGGTAAGAGATACATACTGTATTCTCTAACAGAAGTACTAAAAGTAATACAAAGAATTAATAGTTGATAAAAGCAATACACACACCAACCATTCCCACATTTCAAGACAGAGGCAGGAGGATTACAAGTTCAAGGCTAGTGTGGGCTACTTATCAAAGTTTCAAGCCAACCTGGGATATGTAGTGACACCCTTCTTTAAAAAAAAACAAGAAAAACAAAATAAAAACCAACACTGGAGAAAAGAAAAAACAAATGTTTCACACAAGAAAAGGAAGGGAAGAACATATGCAGGCTAAATAAAAGGCAATATTTAGATGTGAGATTGATACCTGGGGATGTGGCTCAAGTGGTAGAGTGCCCACCTAGCATTTGCAAAGCCCTGGATTCAATCTCCAGTACCCCACCCCCAAAAAAGGTATTAAATTAAAATCCAATTATATTAATTACATTATGGTTGTAGGTGTAGCTCAGTGTTAGAGCACTTGCCCAGAAGCTGCAGGGCCCTGGGTTTGATCCTCAATACTGCAAAAATAATAAGCACTGAAGTTAAGGTGCTGAAAATTATCAACTTGGTTCAGAAATACTGTTTTATCAGAAATTCACTTTAATGATAGGATACATATATTGGAAGAGTGGAAGAGAACCAGGCATGGTGTAAGTAATGCATATCTATAATCCTAGTGCTTGGGTGAGTTTGAGGCCAGCTTGGGCTACATAATGACATCCTGTCCGAAAAGAAAAGAAGGGGGATTGGCTGGGGGTGTAGCTCGGTGCTAGAACACTAATCTAGCACAACCAAGGCACTGCGTTTAAACTGTCAAAAAAAAAAAAAAGAGTAGAAGTGAAAAGCATATGCAACATGTATTAACATGAGACAAAAATAGAATTCAAGACAAAGCAGTGTTATTGTAGATAGATTTGATAATATATACATCATTTTATCAAGAAGCCATAATAGTTATAAGTGTGCATATACCTAATAATCCTATTAAAATAGATGGACCAAAAAATGTCAGAACTAAGAAGAGAAATGGACAAATCTGCAATCACATTTGGAAATTGAAATGCTTCTTCTATAGTTGATGGAATAAATAGACAAAAGGAAAAGAAGAACCTCAGTCCCTTATGTGACACCATACACAAAAATTAACTTGAAATGAATCATAGATCATAGAACTAAACTTATTCAAGAAAACATACAAGAAAATCTTAGTGAACTTGGACTAGTAAAATTTCTTAAACAGCTTCAAAGGGATAAGTTATTTCCATATCAAAGGAAAAGATTTTAACAAATGGTGCTGAAATAACTGAATGTCATAAAAACATGTACTTTATCCAGTCTTACTCCAGACACAAAATGTAATCTTAGATCCATTATACATCTGACTAAATCTTAGAACCGTAATCTTCCAGGAAGAATACATTGGAGAATATCTTTGCAACCCTGAGAGCGACAGTTCCTTGGACATGATATATAAAATACTAACCATAAAAACAGATATCATATAGAAACCAAATAGTCAAGGCATGCGGTGGTAAAAAAGTATTCTTAACACCTATCTCTAACAAAGAATCTGTACAAAAACTTGAACAGGTATTTCACATATTACCAGTAAGCACCTGAATAGGTACTTACATATTACCAGTAAGCATATGAAAAGGTACTTAATATTAGGCAAGAGGAAAATGAAAAAACATAGTGAATAAAGGGGTTTGAAAGAATTTGGGTAGAAATGATGTGACTATATCTTGTGTTGGTAGTGTTACACAACATACACATTTGTCAAAACTCTTAACACTAAAAACAGTTTTGTTTATACCTAAATGAAAACAGGTATTTTTAAAGCCCACCCTGTTGGATGGCTAAGGAAGTAATTAATGACAGTATTTATTGGTGAGGATGTGGAGCAACTGTAACTCTTATTCCGGGTGGCATATAAAGTGATACACCACTGCAAGAACGTTTGAGGTCTTAAAGAAGTTAAACACTTATCTAACCTTATCACCTCCATTGTCAACAACCTCACAACTTTAATACTTACTCAGCTTCTATAAGGAAATACCATGAAAGCAATGGGAAAAATCTTTAGAAACAAGAGAAAAATATAAGATATACAAAACTAAACAAAACCTAAAGAAAACCCTGGAATAAACATTTAAGTTCCTCATTAGACAAAAATATAGCAATTTTCAAGCTTCAGCTGTATCAGGATCACCTTGTGGCCTTGTTAAAAAGGTACTCTGTACCCCATTCCCAGTGTTTTCTTGGTTTTGGTTTTGGACTTCTTATTTGTTTGTGACAATGTCTCATTATGTATCCCAGGCTGTTCTAGAGCTTGAGGTCCGCCTGCATCTACAGTCCTTCCTGATGCTGAGAATATAGGTATAATACCACCATGCCCAGCTCCAATGTTTTTAATTCAATAGGACTCTGGGAAAAATCTGAAAATTTGCATTTCTAATAAGTCTCCCTAAGAAGTTGATATTATTGCTCATAGACCAAACTTTGAGAACTACTCTTTTAAAGACAATGCTGTTGTTAGTGTTCCAGTGATAGACCACATTACTGAGGAAGTTATTGGGGGAAACAAAGAAATAAGTAATAGTTTTTATCAAAATTCCCTTTCAAATCTTTACATTTAGTGAATAAAGAAACTTTTGTAGTATGTATCTATTACACATGTAAAGTACCACTATATAGCCCAGGCTGGCTTCAACCCAGGATTCTCCTACCTAGCCCTCCTGAGTGCTGAAATTACAGGTGTACACCATCACACTCAGCTAGAATACCACACTTTTAAATATTATGTAAGTGAGCTATTACTGGTTTTTTTTAAATTTTTATTGTTTTATTATTCATATGTGCATACAATGCTTGGGTCCTTTCTCCCCCCTGCCCCCACCCCCTCCCTTACCACCCACACCGCCCCCTCCCTCTCCCCCCCTCCCCATCAATACCCGACAGAAACTATTTTGCCCTTATATCTAATTTTGTTGAAGAGACAGTATAAGCAATAATAGGAAGGAACAAGGGTTTTTGCTAGTTGAGATAAGGACAGCTATACAGGGAGTTGACTCACATTGATTTCCTGTGCGTGTGTGTTACCTTCTAGGTTAATTCTTTTTGATCTAACCTTTTCTGTAGTTCCTGGTCCCCTTCTCCTATTGGCCTCAGTTGCTTTTAAGGTATCTCCTTTAGTTTCTCTGCATTGAGGGCAACAAATGTCAGCTAATTTTTTAGGTGTCTTACCTATCCTCACACCTCCCTAGTGTGCTCTCGCTTTTATCTTGTGATCAAAGTCCAATCCCCTTGTTGTGTTTGCCCTTGATCTAATGTCCACATATGAGGGAGAACATATGATTTTTGGTCTTTTGGGCCAGGCTAACCTCACTCAGAATGATGTTCTCCAATTCCATCCATTTTCCAGCAAATGATAACATTTTGTTCTTCTTCGTGGCTGCATAAAATTCCATTGTGTATAGATACCACATTTTCTTGATCCATTCGTCAGTAGTGGGGCATCTTGGCTGTTTCCATAACTTGGCTATTGTGAATAGTGCTGCAATAATCATGGGTGTACAAGTGCCTCTGGAGTAACCTGTGTCACAGTCTTTTTGGTATATCCCCAAGAGTGGTAATGCTGGATCAAATGGTAGATCAATGTTTAGCTTTTTAAGTGGCCTCTGAATTTTTTTCCAGAGTGGTTGTACTAGTTTACATTCCCACCAGCAGTGTAAGAGGGTTCCTTTTTCCCCACATCCTCACCAACACCTGTTGTTGGTGGTGTTGCTAATGATGGCTATTCTAACGGGTGAGGTGGAATCTTAGTGCAGTTTTAATTTGCATTTCCTTTATGGCTAGAGATGGTGAGCATTTTTTCATGTGTTTTTTTGGCCATTTGAATTTCTTCTTTTGAGAAAGTTCTGTTTAGTTCACTTGCCCATTTCTTTATTCGTTCATTAGTTTTGTGAGAAATTAGTTTTTTAAGTTCCCTGTATATTCTGGTTATCAGTCCTGTGTCTGATGTGTAGCTGGCAAATATTTTCTCCCACTCTGGGTGGTCTCTTCAGTTTAGAGACCATTTCTTTTGATGAACAGAAGCTTTATGAAGTTTTATGAAGTCCCATTTATCTATGCTATCTCTTAGTTGTTGTGCTGCTGAGGTTCCATTGAGAAAGTTCTTACCTATACCTACTAACTCCAGAGTATTTCCTACTCTTTCCTGTATCAGCTCTAGAGTTTGTGGTCTGATATTAAGATCCTTAATCCATTTTGAGTTAATATTGCTTTAGGGTGATATACATGAATCTAGTTTCAGTTTTTTGCAGACTGCTAACCAGTTTTCCCAGCAGTTTTTGTTGAAGAGGCTGCTATTTCTCCATCGTATATTTTTAGCGCCTTTGTCAAAGACAAGTTGGTTATAGTTGTGTGGCTTCATATCTGGGTCCTCTATTCTGTTCCGCTGGTCTTCATGTCTGTTTTTGTGCCTAAGTGAGATATTACTGGTTTTTGTTTGTTTGTTTTTTGTAGAACTGGAGATTAAACTCAGGGCCTCCCACTTGAGCCACACACCACAGTAAAGTCATAGAATCTTAGAGTCAAGACTGACCCACAGGAAAAGCAGAAATTTTCTTCTCCATAAAAACAATGAGAAAAATCAACAGAAATGTCAGAATAAACTTTTCCAAACTTTTGAATTAACTAAAAGTATGTATTAATTCAGAAAGTGTTCTTGGTTTGTTTGTTGTTATTATTGTTTTCAAGAAAAATGGCTGACTCTCCATAAGAAAAATTAGCTTTGTTGAGTTTTAACCTGCCTTAATCCCATTCACTGCTCTCAGGCATCACAGTACATTGAAAAAAATAACCCACATTTGGCTAGGGGTGTATGTAGCTCAATGGTAAAGATATGCTTAGCATGTATGAGGCCCTAGATTCAATCCTTGCTCACCCCTCCCACCCTACCCCCCAAAAATAGCCCACATTTGCAGAGAAACTGGTAGTGTAGTAGCCACTGGAGGAAGCAGAATGAAGGCAAGATTCTTTCAAAATTCCTAGAGAATTGTCATTCCTGTGTGGTGATTCCTGGAATACCATTTGTAAGGCTAACTGTATTTGAGCTGACTTGGAGCTCCTCAGTACAAAAAGCTTTCTCCCCCAGGGTAATTGCCAAAATAATAATAGGCACATTATCGCTACCTGAGCTGTTAGATGGCAATTGGGGCAAGCATTAGAATAATCAAAAATATTAAAAGGAAAAGCTGAAAAGTGTAAAGCTCCATAGGGCCTGTGAAAGCCTCCAGCATATTCCTTGGAATCTAGAAGGCCACACACCTGTTCAGTGATGTATGCACCTGTGTGAATGCTCAAGAAAGACCTGAAAAGCCCTGAACTCTCTTCTGTAGAACTGAGGCTCTGTGCAAGAAGGAAGTGAAAATTAAGGAAGTATTTCAACTACCTTTCTGAAATGCTATAGGCCAGTACCCTACATGCGCACAGAACCCTCGGCAAAGAGTAGGAAACTTATTAGCTTCAGGCATTTAAGGAAATATTTGTCAATCATTAACTAACCACTAAGTTAGCCAGGCAGAGGCATCATAGAAACTTTATAGAATTCAGAAAAGTCACTTAACTAAACAACTACAACACAATACAGTAAGCCCTAGATAGGGGGGGATATCCAGAGTTACCATTGTATTATATTATGAGAAATGCAGAAAAATAAGAAATTAATGGCCCATACATGAAAGAAAAGGAAATTAATAGAAATTGCCTTTAGGGAACTCTATAGACATTGGACTTAATGGACAAGTGCTTTTAAACAAGTATTTTAAATATGCCTAAAGGACTAAAGACAATCATTGTAAAGAATAAAAGGAAAATATGGGAATAATATCTCGCCAAGTAGAGAGTATCAATAAGGATAGAAATCATAAGTAAGAATCAATCAAAATTCTAGAGTTGAAAAGTACAATAACTGAAATGAAAAGTTCTATAGACAAGCTCACTACCAGATTTGAGCTGGCAGAAGAAGCAATCAGCAACCTCAAAGAGAGGTCAATTGAGATTATACAGGCTGAAGAGCAGGAAAAAAAAATGAAGAAACGTTAACTGAGTCTCAAGGCCCTATGACAAATCATCCTGTGTACCAACATAATGGGAGTGCCTGAAGGACAGGAAGGAGAGAAGAGCAGAAAGACTGTTTGAATAAATAATAGCAAAAATTTGCAGAATTTAATGAAAAACAATACACATCTAAGAAGTTCAGTGAACTCTAAGTAGAATAAATTTGAAGAGATCCACATCATAGCCACATCATACTCAAACTATCAAAGATCTGCAAAGAATCTTGAAAACAGCAAGGAATCCTCAGTAAGATGAAGAGCTGATTTCTTATCAGAAGATGACATATTCAAAAATTGTTGACCAAGAATTTGTATCCAGCCAAACTATCCTTTAGATAAAAACTTAAGAGTTCATCTCTTGTAAACCTCTTGTACAAGAAATAATACAGGGAATCTTCAGGCCAAAATGAAAGGACACTAGAGAGTAACACAAATGCCCATGAAGAAATAGACCATCAGTAAAGATAACTACATTGGTAAATATGAAATATCCTAAATGGGCTGGAAATGGGGCTCAGGGACAGAGCTCTTGCCTACCATGCAGAAAGTTGTAGGTTCAAGCCCCAACACTAGAAAACAAAACAACACAAAACCAGAACAGCAAGTCTGTTTTTATTTGTAACTTCTTTTTTCCTCCAATCTGATTTAAAAGATAGCTGAATAAAACAATAATTACCCTTCTGTATTGATGGGTACACATTGTATAAAGATGAAATTTACATGACAGTCTCACAAAGGGAGTAAAAGAAAGTTATATAGTAATACAGGTTTTGTATGCTATTGGAATTAAGTCAGTATTAATAAAAAAGGATCATTGTAAGATATTAATTATTCAGGGGAACCACTAAGAAAATGACTCAAAATGCATGTTAAAAAGAAGTGATGGAAGTCAGATATGGTGTTTCACACCTGTAATCCCAGCTACTCGGGAATCAGAGATGGGTGGATAGCAGTTGAGGCCAGCCTGGACAAAAAAAAAAAAAGTTAGACCCTATCTCAAAACACAAGCTGGGCATGGTAGTATGTGTCTGTAATCCCAGTTACTTCAGAGGTAGCAGTAGCCAGATCACAGTCCAAAGCTGACCCAGGTTAAAGCATGAGATCCTATCTGAAAAATAAACTAAAAGCAAAACGTGCTGGGGGTATGGCTCAAGAGGTCCTGAATTTGGCAGTATTCTGCCCAAATAAATAAATAAAATGACAAGAGCTGGATATGGTGTTACATGCCTATAATCCCATTACTGGGGAGGCTGAGGCAAGAGGATTATGAGTTTGAGACAACTTGGGCTATATATATCAAGTTCCAGACCAGCCTGGGCTACATAGTGAGATACTCTCTCAAAAAAAAAAAAAATTAGTGGCATAAATCTGTCAGTAATTACATTAAATGAAAATGGATTAAGCACTTTAGTTAAAAGGCAAAGATAGATAAAATAGATTAAATATCAAAATACAACTCTTGCTAATTTACAACAGACATTGTAGATTCAGAGGCACAAATGGATTTAAGGTAAAAGGTTGGAAGAGATATTTTATGCAAACAAATAGTAACTAAAAGAGACCTAGAGTCACTGATTACCATAATTGTTCTTTAAGACAAAAATTGTTGCTAAAGGCAGAGAGCATTTATAGTGTGTGTGTTGTTACATATTTATGTGCATACAATCTAGTTTGACATATAACAGTAAATTTCTAGAAGGACAAACTATTGAAACTGACTTAAGAAAATAAAAATATAAATAAACCTATAAAAAGTAAGTGAAGAAAGAATTAGTAATCAAAAACTTCACATAGCAGAAAAGCCCTAGACCAGATAGCTTTATTGGTGTATTCTGCCAAACATTTAAAGAATTACTAATTTTTGTGTGCAGTTCTAGCCATGGACCAAGATTTAATCTTTTTTTGCATATGGAAATCCAGTTGTTCCAATATTTGTAGGAAAATCTATCCTTGTTTCCTTTGAAATGCCTTTAAAACTAGAAGAAGCGGGGGAAGGGGAGGGGGAAGGAAATGAAACAATTTATTTGAAATGTACAGAATAAGCAAACATACCAGGAGTGTTGGTGCATGTCTGTAATCTCAGCTAGGTAGAGATGGAAGGATCACAGTTTGAGATCAAAATTAGTAAGAGCCTATGAAAAACCAAGCTGCTCATGGCCGGCACTTGCCTGTAATCCAGCTACAATTTAGGAAGAGGTGGAGCTAGGAGGATTGTGATCTGAAGCCAACCCAGGTAAAAACCAAGACCCTCATCTCTACAAACAAGCTGAACATGCTGTCGTACACGTGATCCCAGCTACACAGGAGACCTTGGTAGAAGGATCACAATCAGAGGCCTGCTCCCACTCAAAAACAGGAGATCATACCTGAAAAATAACTAAGGCAGAAAAGGCTGGGGGTGTGGCTCAGGTGGTAAAGCACCTGCCTGGCAAGTGCAAGGCCCTGAATTCAACCCCAGATAACACCAAAAAAAAAAAAAAAAAAAAGGTGGGCTTGTGGTTTTCAGGAGTTGGGGAAAAAGACAACAGAGACCGAGTATGCAGTTTTTTTTGGGGGGGGGGGGAGTGAAGAAAATGCTTTGGAATTGCACAACCTTGTGAATGTGCCAAAACAACAGTACACTGTACAGTTTAATATATTGGTTTTATGGTACATGAACTATTTCCCTATTTTTGAAATGTTGATGTGTTTTAAAAAGAGACCTTAAGTGGGAGAAAATATTTGCCAGCTACACATCAGACAAAGGACTGATAACCAGAATATAGAGGGAACTCAAAAAAACTAAACTCTCCCCAAATCAATGAACCAATAAAGAAATGGGCAAGTGAACTAAACAGAACTTTCTCAAAAGAAGAAATTCAAATGGCCAAAAACACATGAAAAAATGCTTACCATCTCTAGCCATAAAGGAGATGCAAATCAAAACCACATTAAGATTCTACCTCACCCCTGTTAGAATAGCCATCATCAAAAACACCACTAACAACAGGTGTTGGCGAGGATGTGGGGAAAAAGGAACCCTCGTACATTGCTGGTGGGAATGTAAGCTAGTACAACCACTCTGGAAAAAAATTTGGAGGCTTCTTAACAATCTAAACATAGATCTACCATATGATCCGGCAATCCCACTCCTGGGGATATACCCAAAAGACTGTGACACAGGTTACTCCAGAGGCACCTGCACACCCATGTTTATTGCAGTGCTATTCACAATAGCCACTTTATGGAAACAGCCAGGATGCCCCACTACTGACGAATGGATTAAGAAAATGTGGTATTTATACACAATGGAATTTTACTCAGCCATGAAGAAGAATGAAATCTTATCATTCACAAGTAAATGGATGGAACTGGAGAACATCATTCTGAGCAAGATTAGCCAGGCTCAGAAGACCAGAAATCATATGTTCTCCCTCATATGCAGCCTTTAGATCTAGGGCAAATACAGCAGTGTGGTTGGACTTGGGTCACATAATAAGGGTAGAGCACATACGGGAGGTATGGGGATAGGTAAGAAACCCAACACCTGAAAGTATTTGATGTCCCCACTGCAGAGGAACTAATACAGAAACCTTAAAGTGACAGAGGTCAATATGAGAAGGGGATCAGGAACTAGTGAAAAGGTCAGTTAAAGATGAATCAACTTGGGATGTAACACATTTGTACGTGGATGCAATGCTAGGAATCTCTCTGTATAGCTATCCTTATCTCAACTAGCAAAAATGGTTTGTCTTTCTTATTGCTTATGTTTTCTCTTCAAGAAAATTAGAGATAAGTGTAGAATAGGTTCTGCCTGGAAGTGAGGGGGGATGAGGCAGAGAGGGAGGGGGGAGATGGGGGGGAGAAATGGCCCAAACTATATATGCACATGTGAATAAATGAACTAAAAAATTTTTAAATAAATAAAAAGTGACCTTAAGGCCATTTATACAAGTATGTCTCTTAGCACAGAAATTTCTTCTAAAATATCCTTTTAAAGCATCATGCTTCCATTGAAGTAGTCATTGATATTTTGGAAAATCTTTATAAATTTGTTCAACAGATTATGTACTTTTGAGTCTATTTAGCTGTCTTAAAGTCTTTTCTATAACCAAGGATTTGATCCACAAAAAATAGTTCACTCAAATTTTTAATCTTTTCTGCAGTAATCTGCAAAATTTTATCTTGTTTCTTTTCTAATTTATTTTCCTTATTATTAGGATTTTCTTTATATGCAAACCAGAACTATTTATACCTTTTGTTGAGTTTTTAATATCCATCTTCAGCTAGCATCTTTAATAACCACATTATGTTGCATTTGTTTAGGTTAATACTTTTACATTTTGGTTTTCATTCCAGAACAGTGTGTTTTAATTCATTAAATTATGATGTCCTTATGAGTCATATAAACTATCATTTCTTTGGCATGGTTAAAATGTTCTTTAATGTAAACTTAATGATCTCAAGAATTTCTGAGCTTACAGTCTTTTTTTTTTTTTTTTAGTACTGGGGCTTGAACTCAGGGTCTTACCCTTGAGCCACTCCACCATCCCTATTTTTGTGAAGGGTTTTTCAAGATAGGGTTTCTTGAACTATTTGCCTGGGCTGTCTTTGAACCAAGATCCTCCTGATCTCCATCTCCTGAGTAGCTAGGATTACAGGCATGAGCCACCAGCACCCAGCTATAGTCAAATTTTTGAAAAATGATACGTGATTTAAGTCCTAAAAACTGCTGTATTCTACTTATTACTGGTTTTTAATTTTTAAAAATTAAATATTAAAGATTATTATATTACATTCAAATATAATGCTTCTGTAAATAGCCTCTTAAGTTTACCTTTGTGGAAATGACCAATCTCTTAAGATGGTAGACCTTGCAGGATATACCAAGTATTGGTAACCTTTCAGAAATAAGAATTGAGTTGCTTATTCTTCTAGAATGGGATTGATCATCTCAGTAATTAGTTCACCCAAGGAAGGTCCCTTTATTCAGAAAATGTCTTCTGATGCATTTAACCTTTGCTCTGTTTAAATCAGTCCCTGAAAATTGAGCTATTTTAACACAAATAATTACTTTACTTTTACACCAAAAGAATGGAAAGTTTACTTTGTGACAGGAAGAGAACTGAAATTGAGTTTAGTGGATGCTACAAGCAAAAATGAATTTCCCTTCCATTGCCTGAGTTACTGTTAAGTGAAATGTGTTGATTTGTGAGGTTGTCAAATTAAGGTACTTTTTTTTTTTAATAGATGAATAGCCAACCTTCTGAAATCCTTCTGGGAGAAAATATTTTAGTTTTACTTGAACGTACACAAAGTATTTTTAGTGTATAAAATTGCTTTGAACAATAGTAATAACTTTGTTTTACTGTACAGTATATTTTTATCTGTACCTACTCAAGTAACAGACCATTATGATTTCTAATCAAAGTGGTTATTTGCTCTCAAATTAATATTTGGTTTTATTTACAGGTGAACAGTGTTGACCTCAGAGCTGCCAGTCATGAGCAGGCAGCAGCCGCATTGAAAAATGCTGGCCAAGCAGTCACAATTGTTGCGCAGTATCGACCTGAAGGTAGTAAAATTCTTCTATGATTATTGCTTATTTCAGTTTTTTCCTTATTTCAGCTTTTTTAATTCTTCACTTAATAATGTTTAATTTCCAAGCTTAACTTTCTTATGTTTTGTCCTTATTTGTTAATATAGTATTTATTATTTGATCAGAACCTAATTCATTTTCCAGGTCAAAAGTGTTTTCTAAATAGGCTGTAAGAACTTTTACCTGACAACTCCTGATCATTGTACCATTATTTGGATCAGTTTTCAAATGCTTGTTTTTTTAATTTGACCTCTAACTGAACATATACCTTTTAACATCCTTTTATTAGCTCATTGATCTGAAATTTTAATAAAAAACCATAAGCAAAAATAGTAATATTGCTAAAGAAAATGGGGTCACCCAAATTTTTCCAACTCTTTAATTAGATTTTATTTATTTATAGCAATTTTTTAAATATTTCTAATAGCCATTATTGTTATTTACAATATAGGACATGTTTAAGGTATAATGTATTATGGCCATTGACTTTACTAGATTCCTAGGGGAAAAAAGTTGGTAATGGGAAATTTGAGGTGATACCATATTAAATATATATGACACTAATGCATGTCAAAATTCCCACTTCACTAGTAAAACCTCAGTAGAATTTTAAAAGCTTAAGCACCCAAAAGAATACACGGTATACTTGTTGATGTTCATAAACAGCATAAAGAGGGAAAAAATGTGAGTAAAGAGTCTAAATTAAATATTCTGCTTCAGAGTTAAATGTTCTATAATTTTGGAACCAAATGGAATATTCTATAATTTACTATTATATTCATTATTTTCTTGAGGCAGAACCTATTTTTGTAACAAAACCTAATGTTTAGCTAATTAAAACAGTATATTGGGCATTACTTGATATTTCCCAATGCTTAACATGTTCTTTCATTCTAGTAAACCTCAGCATTTTAGGTTCAGTAGCAGATCACAGATAAATTCATTTACATGGGGGGTAATTTCCAAACAAATTCACATTAACCAAACAAATACAAACTAACATAGGAAATCAGAGTGCCAGGGTTTTTTTTTTCTTTCATTTGTTTGGTTGGTTTTTTTTATCTTTTTTTGTGGTACTGGGGTTTGAACTCAGAGCCTACACCTTGAGCCAGTCCACCAGCCCTTTTTCTGTAATGGGTTCTTTTCAGAGGGGCTCGTGAACTATTTGTCCCAGCTGGCTTTGAACCGCGATCCTCCTAGTCCCTGCCCCCTGAATAGCTAGGATTGTAGGCGTGAGCCACTGGCACCCAACCAGAGTACCAGTTCTGATTCATTAATTTTTGTGAGAAACAAATCTGCCATTGTAGTCACACATGCTTTTACCTTGTGGCCAACACATTCCCACCCTATGAGTATAGTATGTGGAAGCCAAATTACAATAACTGGTTACTTAACATTGCAGACAGCCTCTCATTGTATGTTTATAAAGAATGTAGACTTTTTAGGTATATTAGGGATAAGTCAATATCTGCTCTGACCTTCCCAGAAAACACACAGAAGCAACAAGGAAAATAAAATACATACTTCTACCCACACAGTTCCACCTCATATTAAGCAAAATTAAGAAGACATACATTGCCTGGGCAAAATATAGGCAAAAACACCTTAAGTGAATAAAGTCTAGTAGAAGCCATGTGGAAAGAGGAGAAGAGTAAAAACATGGGTTGTCGATAATGTTCAGTGTGACAGAATTTAGAATATTACAGAAAATTGTACTTCCTAAAGGTGAGGGACTCTGTTTTGTGGTATAAAAACATGATGCTTATTTTTCATGGCAAACCTCATGGGAATTGGTAAGGCTGGCAAAAGCAGAAACTGTCCATGATGTGGTTTGGTTTTGAGAACCAGAGGACCCATATTTATGTAAAACCATCTGCCTCTGTAGGATCGAGTAATCTGATAGCCTTTTGATATGAAAGCCTGTGAATATTATCTATGCTTCCATTCCCCCTGCACTCCCAAACTTTTTAGAGCTCATTCAAGCAAAATCCATCTGATTCATTAATAAGTAATTTAAAAATAAATAGCCTGGGCATTGATACAGAGATATTAATTAGGAGTGAAAAGTAGCAGTAAAGCTCAGCAACAAATTATACATACAAAATATTGACAGAAATCAGATGAAAATTTAACCTTAACGTGTTAGTAGTTTATGAATGCACTTTGAAAGACTACAAAGTAGAAATGTAAGAATGGTAGGAAAAGATTGCTCAGCAACCAGAAGAGATTAACTTTCAGTTAGCAAAACAAGGAAAGAAAAAAGCAAACAAGTTAGTGAAATTGGAACACAAAACCAGAGGCACTATGCTACAAAAACTCAGTAAGGAGCCTAACAGACATAATAGAAAAAGTAAACAAAATGAAATAAAAATAAAGAAAATGTAAAAGGACTAGAAAGAAAATACTAGCAATGGAAGAAAATTATGTCTATGCAATATATACGTAGACTTACAAAGACTTCATAAAGGAAAATAATCAATTTTTGACATTATAATTCAATATATTCACAAAATCTTTTCTTGAAATCAAAAGAAGTGAATCTCTAAATTGAAAGAGCACAGCATAGTATAGGGATACTCAAGAATGCCCAAAATTTAGACATAATCCAGCTATTGTTATCAAGAAAGAATCTTTTGAGACCCAGCAAAAATATCAAGTTATTTATAAGAGGGTAAAATTTCACCAATAGAAGGGAGGATTGTTTTAATGTCTGGTGAGCATAGAACATAGCAAGAATATTTAATTTTTATAGTTAGTGGCTCCTAACTGAACCTAATGTGCCCTATATGCACAAGATATACTTGCCACTGATAGTTTTCCTCAGACAGTTATTAAATGTATACAGGAATATCCCTCTCAGATTATTTTTTGTTGTGCTTGTTCTTCTTGTTTTGAGGTTTGTTCCCTTTTGTAATTGCTATATTTCTCTTTAGAATGAACCTTTCAGATTGATGCTCTTTTTCTTTAGTTGTATTCAGTACTATTCTAGTTTTAATAAAGAGCTTTTTTTTTAATCAAAAAGAATTTATATTCTTCTTTGATTATTCAAATAGTTACTGTTTAATAAGTATCCTGTTTCGGGCTTAGTACCTTAGTTTGGTTACTCTTGTACATGTATCTTCGGAACAAAAATCTCCCAAACACCTAAAACACTTAGGGATCCTATTGGATTTCTCCTGCTCTATTTCTCCCTGGGGTTTATTGTCTCAGTAGACAGCTCTTCCATTATTACTTAAGCCAGAAGCCTAAGGGTTATCCTTGACTCCTTCCCCTTTCACAACCTTTCATTCACAGTTACTAGCCTTGCCACAACTACCATCATCCCTTACCTGAACTACTCTAATACCCTATAATGGGTCTCCTCACTTCTTTCTCCAATCCATTCTCCATCAATCAAAATGATTGGGAATTTTTTTGTTTTGTTTTATTTTGTTTGTTTCTTTCAAATGAATTTTATTGAGGCATAATTTACATTTTAAGTGTACAGTTCAGTGAGTCCTGACGAATACCTCTGCCATATAAGCCCCCCTAACTCCCCCAGAATCAAGATGTAGAGTAGTCACATTGCCCCAAATAGTTCCCTCCCGACCTGTACAGCAACACTGTCCTACACTTAGCTCCTCTAGGCAACCACTGCCTCATCAACTTTCACTTTCTGCCACTATGAAGTAGTTCTGTCCATTCTAGAATTCCATATAAATAGGAACAACCTGATATAAATACACATATGTATGTGCTTAGCTTCTTTCAGCATAATGCTTTTGAAATTCATCCACATTGAATGTAGAAGTAGTTTGTTGCTTTCTATTGCTGAGTAATATACCATTTTATCAATGTGCCATATATTGATGGGATTACCATCAATGCTGCTGTGAACATTTGTGTGCAAAGTTTTCTATAAATATGTACGTTCACTTATTTGGGATAATATCTAGTTGTATTGCTGTGTCATATGATAAGTATTTGTTTTACTTCATAAGAAACTAGAAATGAACATTGATGCAAAAATCCTCAATAAAATAATGGCAAACCGAGTTCAACAACATATCAAAAAGATCATTCACCACAACCAAGTAGGCTTCATCCCAGGAATGCAGGGGTGGTTCAACATATGAAAATCAATAAACATAATAAACCACATTAACAGAAGCAAAAACAGAAACCACTTGATCACCTCAACAGATGCAGAAAAAGCCTTTGATAAGATCCAACACCATTTCATGATAAAAGCTCCAAGACAACTAGGAATAGAAGGAAAGTACCTCAACATTATAAAAGCTATATATGACAAACCTACAGCCAGCATTATACTTAATGGAGAAAAACTGAAACCATTCCCTCTAAAATCAGGAGCTAGACAAGGATGCTCACTATCTCCACTCCTATTCAACATAGTACTGGAATTCCTAGCCAGAGCAATTAGGCAAGAGGAAGGAATAAAAGGAATACAAATAGGTAAAGAAACTGTGAGAATATCCCTATTTGCAGACAATATGATCCTATACCTTAAAGACCAAAAAACTCTACTCAAAAGCTCCTGGACACCATCAATAGCTATAGCAAGGTAGCAGGATATAAAATGAACATAGAAAAATCATTATCATTTCTATACACTAAGAATGAACAAACTGAGAAAGAATATATGAAAACAATCCCACTTACAATAGCCTCAAAAAAAATCAAATACCTAGGTGTAAACCTAACAAAGGATGTGAACAACCTTTACAAGGAAAACTATAAACTTCTGAAGAAAGAGATTGAGGAAGATTATAGAAAGTGGAGAGATCTCCCATGCTCATGGATTGGTAGAATCAACATAGTAAAAATGTCGATACTCCCAAAAGTAATCTACATGTTTAATGCAATTCCCATCAAAATTCCAATGACATTCATTAAAGAGATCGAACAATCTACCATTAAATTTATATGGAAACACAAGAGGCCATGAATAGCCAAGGCAATACTCAGTCAAAAGAACGATGCTGGAGGTATCACAATACCTGACTTCAAACTATATTACAAAACAATAACAATAAAAACAGCATGGTACTGGCACAAAAACAGACATGAAGACCAGTGGAACAGAATAGAGGACCCGGATATGAAGCCACACAACTATAACCAACTTGTCTTTGACAAAGGTGCTAAAAATATACGATGGAGAAAAGACAGCCTCTTCAACAAAAACTGCTGGGAAAACTGGTTAGCAGTCTGCAAAAAACTGAAACTAGATCCATGTATATCACCCTATACCAATATTAACTCAAAATGGATCAAGGATCTTAATATCAGACCACAAACTCTAAAGTTGGTACAGGAAAGAGTAGGAAATACTCTGGAATTAGTAGGTATAGGCAAGAACTTTCTCAATGGAACCCCAGCAGCACATCAACTAAGAGATAGCATAGATAAGTGGGACTTCCTAAAACTAAAAAGCTTCTGCTCAACAAAAGAAATGGTCTCTAAACTGAAGAGACCACCCACAGAGTGGGAGAAAATATTTGCCAGCTACACATCAAAGGACTGATAACCAGAATATATAGGGAACTTAAAAAACTAAATTCTCCCAAAATTAATGAATCAATAAAGAAATGGGTAAGTGAACTAAACAGAACTTTTTCAAAAGAAGAAATTCAAATGGCCAAAAAACACATGAAAAAATGCTCACCATCTCTAGCCATAAAGGAAATGCAAATTAAAACCACACTAAGATTCCACCTCACCCCTGTTAGAATAGCCATCATTAGCAACACCACTAACAACAGGTGTTGGCGAGGATGCAGGGAAAAAAGGAACCCTCTTACACTGCTGATGGGAATGTAAACTAATACAACCACTCTGGAAAAAACTCGGAGGCTACTTAAAAAGCTAAACATTGATCTACCATTTGATCCAGCAATACCACTCTTGGGGATATACCCAAAAGACTGTGACACAGGTTACTCCAAAGGCACCTGCACACCCATGTTTATTGCAGCACTATTCACAATAGCCAAGTTATGGAAACAGCCAAGATGCCCCACTACTGACAAATGGATTAAGAAAATGTGGTATTTATACACAATGGAACTTTATGCAGCCATGAAGAAGAACGAAATGTTGTCATTCGCTGGTAAATGGATGGAATTGGAGAACATCATTCTGAGTGAGGTTAACCTGGCCCCAAAGACCAAAAATCGCATGTTCTCCCTCATATGTGGACATTAGATCAAGGGCAAACACAACAAGGGGATTGGGCTTTGATCATATGATAAAGCGAGAGCACACAAGGGAGGTATGAGGATAGGTAAGACACCTAAAAAATTAGCTAGCATTTGTTGCCCTAAGCGCAGAGAAACTAAAGCAGATACTTTTTTTTTTTCATTTTTCTTTTATTATTCATATGTACATACAAGGCTTGGTTCATTTCTCCCCCCCTCCCTTACCACCCACTCCGCCCCCTCCCTCTCCCCCCACCTCAATACCCAGCAGAAACTATTTTGCCCTTATTTCTAATTTTGTTGTAGAGAGAGTGTAAGCAATAATAGGAAGGAACAAGGGTTTTTGCTGGTTGAGATAAGGATAGCTATACAGGGCATTGACTCACATTGATTTCCTGTGCGTGGGTGTTACCTTCTAGGTTAATTCTTTTTGATCTAACCTTTTCTCTAGTACCTGTTCCCCTTTTCCTATTGGCCTCAGTTGCTTTAAGGTATCTGCTTTAGTTTCTCTGCGTTAAGGGCAACAAATGCTAGCTAGTTTTTAGGTGTCTTACCTATCCTCACCCCTCCCTTGTGTGCTCTCGCTTTTATCATGTGCTCATAGTCCAATCCCCTTGTTGTGTTTGCCCTTGATCTAATGTCCACATATGAGGGAGAGCATACGATATTTGGTTTTTTGAGCCAGGCTAACCTCACTCAGAATGATGTTCTCCAATTCCATCCATTTACCAGCGAATGATAACATTTCGTTCTTCTTCATGGCTGCATAAAATTCCATTGTGTATAGATACCACAGTTTCTTAATCCATTCATCAGTGCTGGGGCATCTTGGCTGTTTCCATAACTTGGCTATTGTGAATAGTGCCGCAATAAACATGGGTGTGCAGGTGCCTCTGGAGTAACAGTCTTTTGGGTATATCCCCAAGAGTGGTATTGCTGGATCAAATGGTAGATCGATGTCCAGCTTTTTAAGTAGCCTCCAAATTTTTTTCCAGAGTGGTTGTACTAGTCTACATTCCCACCAACAGTGTAAGAGGGTTCCTTTTTCCCCGCATCCTCGCCAACAGCTGTTGTTGGTGGTGTTGCTGATGATGGCTATTCTAACAGGGGTGAGGTGGAATCTTAGCGTGGTTTTAATTTGCATTTCCTTTATTGCTAGAGATGGTGAGCATTTTTTCATGTGTTTTCTGGCCATTTGAATTTCTTCTTTTGAGAAAGTTCTGTTTAGTTCACGTGCCCATTTCTTTATTGGTTCATTAGTTTTGGGAGAATTTAGTTTTTTAAGTTCCCTGTATATTCTGGTTATCAGTCCTTTGTCTGATGTATAGTTGGCAAATATTTTCTCCCACTCTGTGGGTGTTCTCTTCAGTTTAGAGACCATTTCTTTTGATGAACAGAAGCTTTTTAGTTTTATGAGGTCCCATTTATCTATGCTATCTCTTAGTTGCTGTGCTGCTGGGGTTTCATTGAGAAAGTTCTTACCTATGCCTACTAACTCCAGAGTATTTCCTACTCTTTCTTGTATCAACTTAAGAGTTTGGGGTCTGATATTAAGATCCTTGATCCATTTTGAGTTAATATTGGTATAGGGTGATATACATGGATCTAGTTTCAGTTTTTTGCAGACTGCTAACCAGTTTTCCCAGCAGTTTTTGTTGAAGAGGCTGCTATTTCTCCATCGTATATTTTTAGCTCCTTTGTCAAAGATAAGTTGGTTATAGTTGTGTGGCTTCATATCTGGATCCTCTATTCTGTTCCACTGGTCTTCATGTCTGTTTTTGTGCCAGTACCATGTAAAGCAGATACTTTAAAGCAACTGAGGCCATAGGAGAAGGGGACCAGGAACTAGAGAAAAAGTTAGTTCAAGAATTAATTTAGAAGGTAACACACATGCACAGGAAATTAATGTGAGTCAACTCCCTGTGTAGCTATCCTTATCTCAACTAGCAAAAACCCTTGTTCCTTCCTATTATTGCTTATACTCTCTCTTCAACAAAATTAGAAATAAGGGCAAAATAGTTTCTGCTGGGTAGTGAGGGGGTTGGAGGGGAGAAGGAGGGGGCGGGGGTTGGGTAAGGGAGGAGGTGGGGGAAGTTGGGAGAAATGACCCAAGCCTTGTATGCACATATGAATAAAATAGAAATTAAAAAAATAAAATGCTAAAAAAAAAGTACAAAAGGAGTCACCTGACATTCTAATAATCATCATTTTGCAGTTAGTGTCTTTACTGAAGGTGAATCCTTTTGGGATTTTCCGCTTCATTTATAATCTGATATATGTACAGACAGACAAGCACAAAGCAAAGAGGTAAGCTTAGAGTAGAATTTAAGTTTTTATCTTTCAGGATCTGTGGCTTGCCTTTTAATCTTCCATAAAGTATAGTACAGTTCTTTCCATTTATTGTATACTTTGAACTTTTAAGTCTTAGATTCTAAATATCAAGAAATAATTTATATAAGACATTTTAAAAGACTTTACATCCCCTTTTGGATTTTATTAATTCCAAAGACAAGAAATAATTTTGTTTTTAGGATTTAACTATTATTTTGGAGAGTCACTATCCAAAGTCAAATACGAGAACTAAAGTCTTTTGACTCCATATACAGAAATTAATTTTTTTTCGCTACTGGAGCTTAAACTCAAGACCTCATGCTTGAGGCACACTACCACTTGAATTTCACAGCTATTAAGTGATTAGATTTTTTTTCTACCCCTTTTAAGGAAAGAAAAACCTTTCTTCTACCCTCTTAGGTTGAGTAACTGGGGCCTCTGACTTAACATGGCAAAACAAAAATTAACTGGGGCTGTAGCTCAGTGACAGAGAGTTTGCCTAGCATATATAAGGCCCTGGGTTCAATCCCCAACACAGAAGGGGAAAAAAGTTTTATTTATTTTGCATACAAGAACCAAAAAAAGAAATAGTTTGGGCCAGGCATGGTCGTACATGCTTGTAATCCCAGCTTGAGGAGGCAGAGGTCAGAGGATCTCTGTTCCAAGACCAGTCTAGGCAAAAGTACAAGACCCTCTCTGAAAAGGAAATTAAAAGCAAAAGGACTTGGTGAGGGGGATGGCTCAAGACCCTAAGATCAATCCCCTGTACTGTAAAAAAAAGAAAAAAAGAAATAGCTTGCCCTTAGATATAATTAAAGACTTACACACCTAACTTAATAGGAAAGAGAGGAGACAGCTTCCATAGAAAAAATAAGTAGGTTTCTTTAGGAAAAACAAAGGAGTTTTTAGGACCATCAGCCTCCAGAGAGGGTATTTATTATGGTAGTCTCATTTCCCAGACATTACTGCACTTAGATAAGGGGAAAGCTCCAAGAAGGCATTATCAACATCTGTTCAATCTTGAAGCTCTACAATTTAAAGTAATCTTTATGCCAGCTCAAGTTCTGGGTAGTCTTCACATCCTGAGCTGGCTGTTTCACCCACACACTAAAGCTTCCATCCTTCATGGAATGCCCTAATCTCAAATATTTTATCTCAGTGTTCCTCAAGAGTACTATACCAATGTTCAAATCTTTCTTCACTTTTTTGAAATCTAAAAAAAATTCAATTTTTTTGGTTCAAGAAATATTAGTTATAATACAACAATTTTTCTTTTACTAAGAAAAGATGATCCTTTAATTTTACTTTTGTCAATATATTTTTAAGATATCTTTTATTTTGCAAAATCATATAGGGGAAACTAGTGAGTTTATTGAAGAAAATCTGAAGAGGATGGCCTTTTAGGCCATTGAATATGAAACAAGCATCATCTTTCATAGACCATGGAAAAGGTATTTGTCTATCATTAGTCCCACCTACCAAAGAACCCTCAACTGCTGAGCAATCTCAGCAGAGCAAACATTGCTAAGAATTACTGAGTTGGCTGCAGTTATCTGTGCAGCTGGAAGGAGAGAGGGAAAGAATGGAGAAGAATACACAATCAGGGATCTGGCCATTTCCCATACCTCTCCCCCAAAATTCTGAAACCAATGATTAGATTACATTGGAGGAGAAGTGAAGAAAGATGTTTGAAGATTTTTCTATCACACTTTTTTCTTTTGAATTACCAATAATAACTTTCTCTACTTTTCCTAATTTGTGAAAATTGTCTTCATGGCAACACTAAATTGTGCAACTCTCCCCATAACAGACTTGTTTTTCTCTATATCTGTTTTCTCAGGAAACCTGAGCTTTATCTGAATACCTGATTTTCACCTCATTCCCATCGGGTGGCATCCAAATGCTGTTCTTCTCAAGTACTCAAAGTCAATATGATAATGCATTGACATTTCATTGGTCTGACCTGTGCATTTGCATAGAGCAATGATATTTTAAAAGGAATTGAACTTGTGTCTGTTTGCCACTGACTGTGGCCTACATTTATGAGAATTTGAGGGTTTGTTTGCTTTTTGTTTTACTGTAGCACTTGTAATTGAACCCAGGGCCTTTTGCATGCTAGGCAAGCACTCTACCACTGAGCTACATTATTTCATTTTCATAACGGGAAAAAGAAGTTTGGCAATGGTAATATTATGTCTAATTTTCAAATGACTAATGTGAAGTCTAGCAAAGTTGGAAATTTTGCCATATCCACTTAACTTTTTTAGAATTTCAAGCCAGGAATGGTGGTTAACACTTGAAATCCTAGCTACTTGCGAGGCATAGATAGGAAGATTGTGATTCAGGGTCAGCCCTGGCAAAAGTGCCAGACTCTATCTGAAAAACAAATTAAAGCAAAAAAGACTGAGGGTATGGCCCAAATGGTAGAGTATGAGGCCCTGAGTTCAAATTCCAGTACTGCCAAAAAGTTTAATGAATAGAAAAATAAATCTGACTTGCAGAGGTGGAATTCCAACCCCCATTTGCTGATTGTATTTCCATTTATTTCTGGTACCAACCAAAGAGAGAAGGAGAGGAGGATTGGAGGCTATATGGGAAGGCTGCAATGGATTAATGGCACTGCTGGGGATTGAACCCAGGGCCTCATGCTGCTAGGCAAGCACTCTACCACTTGTGTCATGCCCTCAGTAAGACTAGTGGCACTTCTTTACAAGCATTTGTCATCTCTTGTACTGATTTTCATTAGTAGGTTCATACATTTTTTGTCTCCTACATTCCCCATTTCTTTCTTGTATCCGTCTACCCTTTCCTGAATTAAAACTACCAACCTTCAGGTTTTTTCTGTTTTTCTTCTTTAGACCATTCATAATAGCCATCCTCTGAGATTTGACACTATCAGGTTTTAGGCTCTTTTTTTTAACTAAAACATTTTCTTATACAGTAGTAAATGAGTTTTTATCTTCATAGTAGGGTTTGTGTGTTTAGAAGAGATTTCCCCCAGTTCCTTTTTTTTTTTTCCACTTCTAGTGTGGACATGAGAAAAAAAAGTTGAAAAGGGAAATACAATGGAAAAATTATCAGATGTAAACCATCTCTCTTCACATAAAAATATACATACTATTTAAATTATGACTGGCAGTTCATATGTTACATGAAAGAAAATATGATTTGGTCAGGAATTTGTGGAATACTGAGTGGAGAAGAATCTCTTTTCCCAATGGTGGTTTTGCTGAGATAAATTCTGATGTGATTTCTAGGAGAGAGATGCAAATGACTTAACTAAAAAGGGAGACAAAACTCTTCCCAAAAATAAAAGGTAAGAAAATATACAGGATAAGTGAAAAATAGAAATCAGTAAGAGGATAGGTATGAACTGATTAAAACAAAAAGAAAAAAATAGGGATCTTAAGTAGGTAAATGAAGTAGGAAGTTTAAAGGAAAAGTAACATTGAAGAAAGTATTGAAGTATGTTTTGAACATACAGACAAATGTTATAAGGAATTAATAGTAAGGACTAAAATATGAAAATCTGAATAGAGTGTGCAAAATAAGTCATAAATTTAAAAAATTATCAGGAATTAGTAACACCCAGTATCTTAACTCTTTAATATCTAAGACTTTGCCTGCTTTGTAATAACTTAGTTACTTCTTAGGAAAGAGTGTTTTCCTACCTCACTATAAAAAGTAATGTGTGTTCTTTTTACAGAAAGTTGTAAATTTCTAAAATATTTTAAATTGCTAGAAATTTTATTAATCATACCAGTAAGGTCACAGAAAATAATTAATAAAGCTACCTACATGAACTAGAATGAATATCTTACTGTCACAGCTGTTGTAGTAAGGAATCGCCAAACCATAGTGAAGGGAAAGTAAGGACTCTAGGCTAAGGAAGCACAGAAGGTACTGCCTTTCTAAGAACAGTAGTGTACTGACGTGAAACCCAGAAATTTTGGAAAACGATTTTTTGTTGTTTGGTGGGATGATTGTTTTGTTTTGGTTTTGGCAACATTGGGGTTTGAACTCAGGGCCTCACACTTGCTAGGCAGGCGCTCTACCACTTAAGCCACACCCCAGCCCTTTTTGCTTTAGTTATTTTTTCTGATAGGGTCTCATGCTTCTTGCCCCAGCCAGTCTTGGGCCATGATCCTTCTGGTTATGGCTCTCCCCTATAGCTGTAATTACAGGCATACACCTGGCTTGTTTTTTGAGGAGTCTCACTGACTCTTTGCCCAAGCTGGCCTCACACCACTATCCTCCTGATCTCCCCCTCCCAAGTAATTACAGATTACTTGGATTGCAGTGGATTACAGATCCACTGCATCCAACCTGCAAGCCAATTGTTAAACTAAGCAAACAAATTTAAAAAACAGTAACATCAAACAAGTGGGAGTAATAGAAAATACAAAATGAGATAGTAGAGTTAAAGCCAAACCCAGAACTCCCCTGTCCTTCCCCACAAAATAATTAGGATGTCAAAACCAAAATTTATTAACAAATCTACAAAAAAATAAGGTGGGAAAGGATCTCCTTGGATCCCAAAATACAAGGCACAAGACCCAGTGATAGCAGCATCTGTACTGGTAGAAGCAACAGAAGAAGCCCAAAAGCCAACCAGTAGTAGAAAATGTAGTAGGACCATTTGAGAACAGCAGTGAGAGTTTCTGCACCATCTCCATGTTGAGTATATTGGATCCGCAATAAGCTGTGAAGGGGCTGGAGCAGCCTGGCCCCATGACACAATTGCCAGCTGTAGCTCCATTTCAGTTCAGAGCCTTACACCAGGGAAGAACTGTTGGAGATAAAATCCATATTGAATAGGGTAGGGATAATAAGTCCAAAGCAATTAGGTCAGATTAATGAGCTAAATACAATGCCAGGAAAATCTCAGTGAACAAGACCAGGTCTTTCAATGTTTAACATAAACAACACAAGAGGGAGCCCGCTCTAGAGCAATGGAGGAAGCTCATCTTGACCCATAACTCCTAAAAGTTGGGGAAACTAATTTCATGTAAAAAGAAACAACTCAAGATTGAATCACATGGAAACCTGTTTGGAAAATGAAAATAAAATTCAGAATATTGTCTCTATAGACCATGAAATCATGCCAGAAGGACATACCCTCAAAATAAATAAAACTAATAATCAACTGATATTAAACTGATATTTCAAAACAAGTTAAAGAAAAATGTTGGAGTATATGAAAGTATATGAGTTCATAAAATTCTGTAAATTATTAGAAATAATATTTAGATGACAGAGTAACTTCACTGATAGCACAACTATCTAGCAATCCCAAGGCCCTGAGTTCAATCCCCAGTACCAAAAAACAAAAAAATTAAATTAAGCTGGGAAGAACACTATTTCCTTATGGAAGTAAATTAAAAGGGGGGCTTTTAAAAAATAAAAAATAAAGAGATCTTCCCCATTCTACATCCTGATCAATTTAGCGCTAAAATCACTAGATGGAGCGGAGCAACGCAGTTATCTGCATTTCGGAGCTGGAAGGTTAAGGAGTACTCATTAGACTAAATCATGAGAGAGGGAGAGCTTCCCTACAGGATATGTCCTTATTTGAGTGGCTGGAGCCTGAACAGGTTGAGAAGGGAACATATGAATTGTCAGAGCCCAGTCAAGAAAGTGGATGGCACTAGGGACAGAAGATTGATTACACACAGAGATTTATCAAATGAGTAGATACATTAAGTCAGTGTTATCAGTGATTTTCACTGTTGGAGAAAAGAATCATAGATATGAAGAGGAAGAAAACTATAAATTGTGTAATGTGAATTAGAATTGAAAATTTGGTATGAATTTATAGTTTGCCATTTATATAGATGTAAGCATAAATACAGATCTAAAGATCTTGTGTGTGTATATACATAAGCATACATACATATTACCTCTAACTCTCCCGCTGAGAGGAGCCTAGGCTCAGCCTGGCTCAGTCCACTCCAGTACACTCAGCACACCTTGCACCCATATCTTGCTTTTTGAAGTACTATTCCCCACTATAATCACTAAGGCTTTTGGACAAATGGCTGGTTCCAGGGCTCAAGCAAAGAAACTATAGGTTAATCTGTAACATCCTATGCCAGAAAGCAAGGAAATACGCAAGGAATGATGGAAACATGTTGGAGGACACAGAATCCTACTGGCCAAATCAGGAATTTCAGCCTCAAATTGGTGATAACACTAAATAGTAATCCACTGAATAAATTAAGAAATCATAAGCCCTTACCAACCTAAACAAATGAATTAACTGAAAGTTTTATGAGAATTGAAAAATGTACACAAGTTCAATAACTTACTTATAAAGGGAAGAAGTCATTTTACAGTAGAAAAACCTGGCAGAAATCCTCACCAAGTGATCAAAGACAATAAAAGTGATCAAAGATAATAGGACAAAATTATTTACCACAGATAGGGAGGGTACATTTGGAAGAATATAACATCTCTTCTGTGATTTTCCTGCCAAAGTTGCATAAACTCAATCTATTCATGTAGAAACATTAGACAGGCCCAAAGTGGGAGAAATTTTACAAAATAATTGACCTGTAGTTCTCATCAGAAACAAAATCACAAAGGTTCAGACACAGTTTTGACTGAAAAGAACTGTAAACATACAACAACTAAATGCAAGACATGATTCTAAACTGTATCCTTCTGATATAAAAACATTATTGAAACTTCACTGGAATCTGAGCATCAGGTGGTAGTAAGATTAATGTTTGCATCCTGATTTTGATGATTTTGTGGATGTGTAGGAAAGTAGATTTATAAGAAATACATGCTGCAAGTATTCAGAGGTGGTGAGACATCAGGGAAGCAAGTTATTTTCAAATGGTTCAGGATAAAAAGTTTGTGATTGCTTTAATCTTTAAAAATATATATTAATAAGAAAAAACAAAGGAGTTGAATGGGACAGAGAAAGAAGGCAAAAATGATTCAATATGTAATAGGAGTCTACTAGGAAGAAAAGCGAAACAATGAAACAGAAAAATTCTAAAAAGTCTATAAACAAGAAAACTTTCTAAATTGATGCAAACAACATATCAAAAGGACATTCCTTGTACCTAAGAAAATAATCAGTACTGAACATTATTGAAATTTAAAGAAAAAATTGTGTAGAGTACATATTCACTCCCCCTCAAAAAAGAACCTTTTTTGGGTTTTTTTTGGTGGCCCTTGAAGATCAAACCCAGGATTTCGCACTTGCTAAGCAAGTAGAGTGGCACTTTACCACTGAGCTACACTTACAGCCCTAAAAGAGCCCTTTCATCAGTAATCCTTTATAGGAGACAATGGAGAGAGCATAAACAATCAAAGTAACTGTGAGTCAAACAGACTTTGAAATAAAAAGGCTACTTTCAAATGTATCAACAAAGAATTAGGGGGATATTGTTTGTGTAAACACTTCTTGAGGAGAGAGACCTTTAGACATCCTAAATGATGAGAGAGATATTCACATAAGGACTGGTGTTAGCTTCATTAAGAGTATATAGCCTATATAGCTGATAATTTTGATAAAATACAGTTACCAGAAAATGGATGAAGATTTTGAAGATAATATGAAAATAAAATAAACTTTCTGATTGCTTTAAATTTTTAACTGGCTATAAAAGGATAATGTTAAAAATCAAATCTGGGAACACTGCTCATAGTAGGAGAGCAAAAGACAAACTCGGGATGTAACTCAGAGGTAGAGTACTTGCTGTGAGTTCAGTTAACTGGCACCCCAAAAAAAAGGTTGTCACTAGAACAAAAGGACAAACCTATATAAATGTTTGCTTGCACACTGACATTCTTAAAAGAACAAATGGACCACATAGTGAGACTGTACTCTAGTTACTATATTGCTCCAGAACAAAAATGCCCTAAAATTTAGTAGACTGGAACAACCGTTATTTTTTTCTTATTATTTATTTTTTTGGTGGTTGTGGTTCTGGGGTTTGAACTCAGGGCCTCACACTTGCTCAGTAGGCACTCTTATCACTTGAGCCACTGTGCCAGCCATGGGGGTTGGGGGGAGAGTGGATGGGTGTGTCGGGGGTGGGGAGGGTGTATTAGGTATTTTTGAGATAGGATCTCATGAACTATTTGCCCAGGGATGGCTTTGAACCTGATATCTGCCTCCTGAGTAGCCAGGATTGCAAGTGTAAGCCATCAGTACCTGGCTAAAACCACAATTATATGGATCTGTAAGTGAGGAATTTAGGCAGGATTTTGGCTGGAAGATTTTGCTTTTCCTTGTGGCATCAACTGAGATCACCTAGTGGGATGTGGGACTTAACTGGTAGATGAGCTGCTTTGACGGATCTTTTGTGACTTTACTGTCCTTGTACCATGGTGGTATCTGGCTGGAATTTTGGGCTCAGAATATCATCATGTGAACTCTGCAGTATGGTTGTTTTATAATAGTCAGACTTTTACAATGATGTCTACCTTCCCATAGAACAAGCATCCCAAAAGACGAAGCAAGAAAAAAGTATTGTAGCATCTTTCAATCTAATCTTGAGAATCACACAGGATCACTTCTGCCATGTTTTCATGCTTACTAGTAAGTTAAAAGACTAACCTAGATTCAAGGAGAGTGGAATTAAAGTCCACCTTTTGATGGAAGAATGGCAAGGTCACATCATGTAAGAGTGTGAGGGAAGCAAACATGTTTGGTAATATAATCTGCCACAGGTTATTTATATAAAAGACTAGATTTGTATATACATATATATATCTAAACATGAAAAATAATGGTAAGAACAGAGCTGAAATCAACTTCTCTTACTAGTTAACAGACCTTAATTGTTAAAGCAATTTCCAGTTTTGCTAATAAAGCAACATCTGACTCTATGCAGTATTTAAGAGACATACCTACAGCAGACATAAAAGTTAAAAGCAAAAAAGGACAAAATAACTGTAAAATAAAGAAGAATCTGTATGTATTGCAATGTAGTGATTATCTTAGCACTATTAAAGTGAAAAAAGGAAAGTAGGGAAATGTATATGATACTGTTTAAGAAAGGAGAACTACAGGGCTGGAGATACGGCTCAAGTGGTAGATTGCTTGCTTAGCAAGTACAAGACTCTTGAGTTCAAACCCCAGTGCTGTCCTCCTTTCCCACAAAAGGAGGATTACATACATGTTTGTGTTTTGTTATACATTATATATTATATACATATATAAAAATATAAAGAAAGATAAATTATTTCAGGATAGAACAGTATGAGAAAAGGATAAAGGTTGAATTTCCTTTTTTAATCTCCTTGTTTATAGATTTAACTTTTGAACTGTCTTATCTACTTTAAGAAAAAACAAAAAAATTTAAAAGACAACCCCTAAAAAATTGAAGTTAAAAATAAAAAGGGAAAAATAAATCTGAATGTGTATCCATATGGCAGCATTAACATCGGAGGAAGAACTATTCTAAGTAACTTTAAAACAGTAGTTCAACTATACCATCCCTCGTGCGGTATACCCTGAGGATAAAAAACTAAAGGAAGTAGTTAACAGTTTTCAGTAACCATACCATGGTAGTAGCATTGATATTGCTATTCACTGTTGTGAATGTAATATTAAATAAACAAATAAGTCATTAATACAGTACCATAATTCTGTTATACTTAGTAGCTTGACAACCTTCATGTGAAATAAAACAGAAGTGTAAGATTGGAAGAGATTAAAAAGCCAACAGTCCTAATTTTTAATGAGTAGAATCAGTATTAAAGTCATGATGTTTAAAAATATGGAGTATGTTTATCCATATCTCCCTTAACCTGTCTCTATCTTAGCTGTATCTATACATTCTAAAGGTTTTTCCATAGAACTGGAAGTGTGGCTCAAGCAATAGAGTCCCTGCTTTGTAAGCACAAAGCTCTGAGTTCGAACCCCAGTACCACCAAAAATGGGTTGATCATTATTGAATTATATTGATCATGTTTTAATTATAGTGGATATATTATACTAATCAGTCCACTGGTGTTTTTTTATTTAAAATTTTAACCGTATTTTATAGGAGAATGAAAAATATTCTAGTAGATGCTAAAGTGAGTTTTTAAATGTTTCTGAGTTTAAACAAAACAACCTTGATGACTGGTAAAAGGAAGGGTAACTGAAAATTAATGCTTAGTGTTATTGTCTTCTTAAATGATACAAACTCCTAAACAAGTTGTTTTCCGTAAGACTAGGTTTTTAAGATCAGCTTTGATATGACTTAATTGTCTATGAAAGAATTTGTTACAAAAGATTTAGTAGCTTTTAAATGTACAGGACAGTTTTAAATAGTCCATCTTCAAAATCATACTTATTTATATAGAAAATATTTTAAATAAAAATATGTATAAATATTTTTATTATGAATCCATGCTTCAGGTTTCATTTGTGTCTTAGTTTGACAATATGAATTATAAAAATGAGTTAAAATAAATTTGATTTCATTTATCAGTTAAGTTTCATATCGGACAAAATCTTATACTGAGTACTGTTTTAAGAGTCTAATGACACTTAATGCACTTTAAGACAGTTTATATATTGAGCACTTCAGGTAATTTATTTTTTGACACTGTAAAATACAAATTTATTTCTCTTTTTCTTCCATCAGAGTACAGTCGTTTTGAAGCTAAAATACATGACCTACGGGAGCAGATGATGAATAGTAGCATTAGTTCGGGGTCAGGTTCTCTTCGAACGAGCCAGAAGCGATCCCTCTATGTCAGGTAAATTTTTTTACTTCTAATTATGGCAACCCTTATTTTTTATGCATGCAAATTCTATCACGTTTTTCACTATGGCTTACTTAGTTACACTATAGAGAAATACATTGCAAATCAATGAAATTTTTAATGATTAATTTCCTGACAGTTCATTTTTCAAGAATGTTAATTTTATTTGTATAAGTTATGTAACTCCTTGAATAATGATGGTGCAGTGAAGAAAGATAAAATAAATGTGGGTTCGGAACTTATTTAGATTGATGTTTTAGTAGTGACTACAAGCTTGATATAGCATCCCACACTTAGGTTTTCCTATATCCTTTTATAATAGCATATTCTCCATTTGGGTAATATTTATTACCATGACAATCTCCATAATAGCAAAAAGGACATATGAAAATAGTAGCTTACCATGTGAATAGCATCAGTAAAAAATATGTACTCAGGAAACTTCTACTTTTTAAACATTTTTCTATAATGTAAGATTAATGTAGCAACATAAAGTCATACTAAATATATGCTAGCATATAAATCTTTCTGTTTCAGTGGCTAAAAAGACTTAAAACAGAAATCTCACTTGTATTATATATGCTGCTTTTTAGTAGAGCTTTTACTGTGAATATTATTACGCTATTATTCTAATGTTAAGCACTACAAGTAATCTGAACAATTCTGCATCAATTATTCTCTCATTTCTCTTGATCCTATTGTGGGGACCTATTCCTAATATGTCTTATTTGTCTCTCAGGAGAAATTATATATGTTCCATAAATAGGCATTCATCTGGTACACATATTTATGTGTTCATATATCTGTACACACAAGCATGTGCTCTATACTTGTTTACATGTATGACTTTTTGTATCAAATAATTTTATCTTGATACATAATAAAAGGAAATTTTTTTACTGTCTTCTTTTGTTCCATTCCTACCCACTTCATTCCTTCTATCCTAGCATGGATGTGAGAATCCTAAATGTCAGATATTTCTCTCCCTCCAGTTCTTTAAATACTTGCTAAAAAAAACTCTTCCATTCCAAAGTCATTAAAAGTATTTCTTATTTTCTTCTTTTTGATTATGTGTATTTTCTAATTTTAGCATAATTAATAAGTATTGTCTTTTATTTGTGATTTATTCTTAGAAATAAAAATTAAAACAGTGGATTATATTTGTTTTAGGTACATTTAATGAGTAATCTTCATTTTTATTAGTTTTTTAAGGATGTAATACTCTATTTTTAAGGGTCGTGTGTTTTTCCAAAGGGCTAAAATGAAAAGTAACTGTCACCCCACAAACCCCAACTTTCATTCTCTAGAAATAGTCAACCTTTATTTCCTAGCAAACTCTCTGGCCTTTACCTCCAAATTTCCAAATTTCTGTTTTTTACTTTAGAATTTTTTTGTACTTTATGGGCTTACTGCCATGAAAAATGAGAGTTATTCTCCCCCATACCAAACCATTCATTCTACTTTTTTCCCATCACCCAAATATAGCCCTATCACTGTTAATAGAATTAATAGCATTTAGAGTCATGTGAGTATGTAATAATTGTCGTTTTTCATTCAAGTAGTACCCTATGACCATTATACCTTTCTTCTGTAGCTCTTCATTCTTCCTGGACTTGCTTAATTTTCCCTATACTTATAACTAAATACCTAGTTCTAGCTTCTCTAGAGCTTTTCACATGGTAAAACATATGGTCCATCTGTTGTTGAAGCTTAGTGTTTTTACTGGTTTTGTTCTGGGGAGGTTTCTGTTTGGGGTCTATTTATTTTCCATTTTTGTGCTCCAGTCTAGACTAGTTGCTCCTAGATTTGATATAGAGCTGTCAAATGTTCCCTTTGGCTCTCCACTTTGTAAAAATGTATTTACTAGGTGTCACATTTCCTTCTTTCTTAGTTGAGTTTTATTTTGTCAGAGCACATCCTCCAGTAAATTTCTGAGAAAAGAATCGGATGAGGGGTTGTTCTTTTTTGAATCTAGCATGTCTGAAAATGACTATTCTGCCTTCTCAATAGAGAATTTGGGATTTAGAAGGAGGATGATATCCTATTTTATTTTCTAAGAGCTTTTTCTTCTTATTTGATTCTTTTTTGTCATCTTCCTTTTATTCCGTAGACTTAATGTCATATTTCTCTGAAGTTTTCTGTTTCTTGTATTCTGTGCTTTTTCTGTATTCCTTTCTTCTAGCTAGCTCATTTTTTTCTTTAGTTTTTTTAAATGTGAGGTATTCTTTAAATATTATGATCTTTGTTTTCCATTCTTATGAATAGAGTTTGAAACTAGTGAATTTGACTAGAAAGTAACAGAAGAAGGGATAAGTTGACACTTTCATTTCCCTCTCTTGCCAGCTATTTTTGTTTTCTTTTTTTTGGTATCATTAACTCCAGGGAGAAGCATCTTTAATCTCCTGCTAGCAGTATAAACCAGGTTGCTAGAATTTCCTTTTTCAGTAAAAGGATTTCCTTTTTATGCATCTGTTTTCTGTCCAGCAGTTCCTCTACCCCTCCAGAGCATACAGCTTCTCACATTCCATTTCTTTAGAGATTAACCATTGGTCTTTTCTATAGGACTGGGAATGGGCAAAGGGACCTGAAAGGAAGTACTATATACACTGTTTACACCTTCTATTTTCTATAGATTCTATAACTTATCTCTGCCTACTCTAGTATGCCCAGCTCTAATTCACGAATCTTTCCTTGTGGAATAAATCTTATTTTAATATCCCTTCTTTAAGCACCCTAGTTACAGCTTCCCTCACTCTGCTAACTTTAGTTACCATCATCCAAAATGTGTTGAAGTCTCTTTTTTCCTGTCATCTTCTCTCCTTTATATTTTTATTTTATTGTTATTTTAATGAGTTCTAGGATGAAAAGGAAATAGACACATGCAGCCAGTATGCCATAGTTAATCAGGAGTCTTGTGCTACTGTGATTTCAAAACTCAAAGAAAGAAATGTTACAGAAGACTACATTCAGTATGGCTGTTCCTTTTTATACAGCTTTGAAACGACCGAAACCATTACATTGTTTAAGTCATTCACATACATATGGTAAAAATCAAAGCAATAAGAAAGAAAAGAGTCAGGAACATAATTTAACTATATTTAAATAATGGTTGCCTTTCTAATAGTGGTTTACTCTCTTTTTTTGTTTCTTTTATTCATATGTGCATACAACGTTTGGGTCATTTCTCCCCCTTCTCCCCGCCCCTCCCCTGAGTGGTTTACTCTTAATCCAAGGGAAGCAAGATTGTGGTAAAATACATAGGAGAATGTGAATTACTAATAAAGGTTTTTATGTGTGGTCTTAGGTTGTATAGTACAGTAATGGGTGTTCATATTAATTAATGAATTAATGTTCTGCATGGATTTTTTTCTTCTCCTTTTTTAACTTGAGACAGGGTCTTATGTCGCCTAGACTGGCCTTAAACTCCCTATGTAGCCCAAGCTGGCCTCTAACTCACAATCTTCCTGCCTCTGTCTCCCGAGTGCTGGCATTATAGGAGTGTACCACTTGCCATGGCAGGTTTCTTTTGTTCTTAAGAATTAAATATAACAAAAGATAATGCTAACAATAGTAATAGAAATTGTGGTGACTTAATTTATTTTGTTCGTTGTTCATTTACCGTGAACAATGTATTGCATAATAAAGTTATATTTTGTGATTCAAAAGATGAATTCGTAATGAAAGTATTGAAGTAATACTTTCCCTTTTCTGAATGCCTTTTGACATTTGTTGTCTTTTTAAATACTTTAATTTTTTTATTATGCTTGCTTATATTCTCATCTCCCATATACTTTAATATATACTTAAGTAAGAATCCCCACTTTTAATTTTTACCTGCTGCCCTCACACCATTATCCCTAAAAGGACTTTAAAGAATGTATTTGGAAACCATTTAATACTAGTCTATTCATTTAGCCTTCAGATAGTTCCACTTCTTTTGAGTTTTACTTCAAAAGATAGGTTCTTAAAAGTTGGGGTATCAGACTCACCACACCCCATGAAGATATATAAAATTCCTCCTACACATGTTACCAAATCTGATTTAATTCTTAGACCAGTCCTACAATGTATTGCTATAAACCCCATTTGATAGATAAGACTAAGGAGAATCAAATAAACTGCCCAAAATCAAATAAGCAAACCCAGAAACTATAACAAAATCCCAATAAGTAATGGATCTAGCACTAAAACTCACAGCAGTCTCATTCCAAAGTACCTGCTAATTCATCTATCCTGTCATTTTTCAGTGGAAACATAGTGAGTCACATCTATCATATTTAACTTTCCAGAAGTCACATTTAAAAAGTAAAAAAAGCCAAGTATGGTGGAACACACCTGTAATACCAGCACTCAAGAGGTCTTGAAGCAAGAAAATCATAGTTTCAGGCCAGTCTTGACTACATAGCAAGAACTTATTTTTTAAAAAATCAAAAGTTTAAAAAAAAAGGTAATTTCTCCTAAAATATTGAAAGAAATAGGTAATATGCTTAATTTTAAAAGAAAACTCAATAACATTGATTTTGCTATTTCTTTTTTGTCTCATTGACTTGTATATAGTGCAAAGTTGAGCTTGACAATATTTTGCCTACTATGCTGTTTTAATTGTCCAAATTATGTGTAGTTTCAGGATCCTACATTTATTTAAAACTGATGAATACCACTGTAATAAGTAATTATGTACTTTTTTTCTTCTGAATCTAGAGCCCTTTTTGATTATGACAAGACTAAAGACAGTGGCCTTCCCAGTCAAGGATTGAACTTCAAATTTGGAGATATTCTCCATGTTATAAATGCTTCTGATGATGAATGGTGGCAAGCCAGGCAGGTTACACCAGATGGGGAAAGTGATGAAGTTGGAGTGATTCCTAGTAAACGCAGGTAAATTGCTTTTCTTACCACTTAAAATTAGAGCATGAGTAACATAAATGATTGCTATTTCTTCACATTTCCTTTACATTGCAATGTGGATGGACCCAGAGGACATTGTGCTAAGTGAAATAACCCAGTCACAGAAAGGCATATATATTGTACAATCTTACTTTTATGTGAAATCTAAAATATTCAAACTGAGTCAAGAGAGTACAGTGGTGATTACCAGGGTCTTGGGAAGAAGGAATGGGGAAATATTGGTCAAGAGAAAGTTTCAGTTGTGCATGATGTATAAATGCTAGAAATCTAGTGTATAGCATGATGAGTCATAGGTAACAAAACTGTACTGTCTACTTGAAATTGCTAAGGGGGTAGACCCAGTTTTCTTACCAGTCCCTCATCCAAAAAAGAGAACCATGTGAGGTAATAGATACGTGTTAATTAGCTTGAGAGTAGTGATTATTTCACTATGTACATTAGTAATCCCAGCTACCCAGGAGGCAGAGGCAGGAGGATCATGAATTTGGGACCAGCCAAGACAATGTTAGTGAGACCATATCTCAAAAAAAAAAAGTTGAGACAAGGTCTCACTATGTAGCCCAACTGACCTTAAGGTCATGATCCTCCTGCATCAGCCTCCCAAACACTGTGACTGCAGGTGAGTGCACTGTGCCTGGCTTGTATACTTTAAATACAACCAATTAAAAATAAATTTAAAAGCACCAAAACAACTAAATGAATAAGTAAATAAATTTCTTTTTTGAAGTAATGATCTTATGCTTATGTTCCATAGTGTGCTTCTCAACCATCTAATTTTATTCACATTGAAATATAATCAGTAACATAGCTAAAAAATATGGTGACCTCACAGAATTTTCTTTAAAGTTTCTACTAGTTGCCAAAAGCAAAATAATTATATTTCGACATTGTTCCATGTATCTATACCAGTGGAGGGAAAGAAAAAGAAAGTATCTGTAGTTTTCCCATTTAGATGGTCATAAGGCAAACTTTTGAGGTTTTTTGTTTGTTTTGGTGGAGTTTTGTTTGTTTGTTTTGGGGGGGAGGTGTTGTTTGCTTGTTGGGTTTTTTTATTTGGTTTGGTTTAGGTTTTGATTTTTGTTGAGATAGTGTCTTGCTATGTAGTCCAGTTGATCCTGGAACTCAAAATCCTTCTACCTCTGCCTCTTGAATGCTTGATTACAGGTATGCTTCAATTTGCCCAACTGCCTGAAAGTTTGGGTTATATTCATTGCCTCCTTTGACTTAAAAAATGGGGGGGGGGATTGCTTTTTTTTTTCTTTTTTTAGAAATCTTTTAGGACTGTGCACAGTGGCTCACATCTGTAATTCCAGCTACCCAGATGGTGGAGATCAGGAGGATCACAGTTTCAAGGTCAACCCAGCCTGGGCAAAAAGTTTACAAGAACTCCATCTCAACATATAAGCCAGGCATGGCATTCTGTAATCCTAGTTTAGCCAGGAGGTATAAGTAGAAGGAAAATTGTGTGCCCTGGCAAAAAACTAGATCCTATCTAAGAAATAACCTAAAGCAAAAGGGCTTGAGTGTGGCTTGCCTAGCAAGTGTGAGGCCCTGAGTTCAAGCCCTAGTACCACTAGAAAGAAAGACAGTCTTTTAGTAATATGCCTCATATTTCTTTCTTTGATCAATGTAGACCTATTAATACAGCCTTTCCTTTGCTTTTAACTATTTGTTTCAGTGGTTTATTAGTACATACTTAACCATCTAGTGGCAAAAGTAGTTAAATTAAGGCTGTCTTTGAAAAGAATGTTCCCAGTTGAGAAGACCCCTTGGTAAGGTCTGAAGTGTTGACTGGCTCTACCTTTGTGGGAAAGATATTAAAATGTCAGTTTGTAATTTCCCCCAAGATGGCTTGTTTGTGAGATTTGATTTATCTGTATCATTGCCTACCTATCTTAAGAATTTCTAAAGTTTTAGGATGGCCAGAAAAATAATTAATGTTGGGCATAACTGGTTAATTTATTTGAGGTTAAGTTTGTGATTTAGGAAACATGTTATTTTCTTAAGAATAAGTTAAATTTATACCTATTTCCTTGGAGACATTATTCTTGATAAATAAATCATGTAACTATAGATAGATACATATTTATACTAAAGTATAGTATTTTGTTTTGTCTTTGCATTGCTGGAGATCAAACCCAGGGCCTTGTGCACGCTAAGCAACATTGCCAAGATTTCTAATTTGTGATTATGACTCGGGGGCTTTTGAGTAGATCCATATACTTAGCAAAATCCAACCATTGTGTGGGCTTACATTTGATGGCAAATCTCTTTTTGCAATGCAGCCCTTAGCATAATTTTTTGCCTGGAATACTTAAAATTCACAAATACTTCTTTCTTCCTTCTTGAGTCACTAGAAAACTCACATCTTAAATATCAAAGTCTGGGTTCCTAAAAATTTCATATCCCTTGGAAGCTCATACCCTGCACAGGCCTCACATGTGCCCACAGCCAATGAGAAATATTGCTGTGATGGAAAGAAAGGCGTTAAAACAAGAGATATATCTTGACACCTCTGCCAATCCCCTAATTCTTAAGTAGCATTATAGAATACAATTTTTCTCCCATAAAATGAATTATGAAACCACAACAAATTTTGCCATTTTGTTCTTGAATGTACACAAAACTTGTATTTCCTTAAATTGAACTTGGATATCTTTACTTCTAATAATAGCATGAAAAAATATAATTACTAGAATTCTAGATTTTCTTTCAGGAATAGTATTTACAGGCAAACACTATATAAGTCATTTAACATTTACTGGAAAAGATGAGAAAACAAGATCATTTTTAATGCTAAATGCTCAATTATTAAATGCTAGACAGAGTTACAAATTATGTGTGTCACGGACACACATGTGTGTGTCAGTATTAGCCTGGAATGGTTAAAAAAAAAAAGTTTTGGTTTGGGAGGGGTTTTTTTGTAATTTTTTTATTTGTTCTTTGAGACAGAATCTCACTATGTAGTCCAGGCTGGCCTGGAACTTGCCTTATAGCCCAGGCTGACCTTAAACTTGCATTCCTGCTTCAACCTTCTGAGTGCTGGAATTACAGGTGTGTACCACCATGCCCAGCTGAAAAATATAAATTTTAAGTCCATGAGTTTTGGAGTTCTGCTACACCTGTAGTAAGGCTATTTAGCTAAATAATACTCAGTCTGTTTTGGTAAAATTTTCTTCAGTATAGTAACATAACTGCAAGCTGAATCCTGAGGATTTATAAAAGCTTAATTTACATGAAATTTCATATTGATTTTACAGTCTACATGAAATTTTATCTTACTGTTAAACTTTTATTCGCTTGCATATTTTGAATAGGCAGCACTTTAACAAGGTTCAAAATTCAGAAGTTCTAAAAATCCTACAGGTGCCTCTTAACCTATTCCTAAGGCACCCATTTCACCTTCAAAAGGATAAGGAAAGTTACCAGTTCTAATATATCCTTACAAAAATACTTTAAAACTCTTAGTTTTTATACATATATAAAAATGATAGATATGTATCATTGGAGTTAAGTTTAATTTTATTTTCTACCTTTTTTTTAATTTTCAGAGCTATAGAAAAGTACAAAGGAATGCAAGAATAGTACAGTGAATACATATCATTCACCCACTTTCACCATTTGTTAAATTTTACCACATTTACTTCTCAAGCTTAATTTTTTTCATATGTGTGCTATGCTAAGTGAGTACTTCAAAAAAGAAACTTGCACTAAACTCAAAAATGGTTTCTCACAATAGTTTCAATGGGATTATGGAATTGAATACATATGTAAGTATACACGTGTATATTTTGGTACCTCATAAATAATTTCATATTTCATAATAAAATGGACCCTGTATTTAATTTTTCAGCAAGTCTAATTAATGTTAGAATGCAAACCTAAATGGCTCCTGAAAGTTTTTGAATATAGAAATAACCATTATAAAAGTATCCATTCTAATGATCTCTAGTAAGACTCCCAGATATATTTGGTTTACCTAAAGAATAACATTCTAGCCTGGCATGATGGTGCATGTAAGTAATCGTCTGTACTTTTGACAGGGTTGAGAAGAAAGAACGGGCCCGGTTAAAAACAGTAAAATTCAATTCTAAAACAAGAGGAGATAAAGGGGTGAGTATATGAAATCTTTTATTTATGGAAATTAATAATTAAGGATAATAGACCATTTCTTATTTGAGCTACATTGTTAAAATGAGAAGGGTTTTGCCATAATTAGCTATGAATAGCTCTTGCCAGGTATTTTCCAATAGTAAGCATTTATTAAATTAAAGCACCTATTTTACAGACTTCTCCAAATTATCAAAATTGTCATTTGATGTGTTCTTAGCAACATATCTTTAAGCAGCATACTTTTGGTCAGTATTATTTTTGTAAGTGAAGTGTATGCAGCTTCATTCAAATGGTCAAATAAAGACTTGTAACCAGTAGTGGCACACACTTGACTGTGACTCCACTCAGGAGTCAGAGGTGGGAGGATCAAGAGTTTGAGGCCATCCTGGTCTACACAGTAAGTTCCAGACCACCTGGTCTGCATAGCAAGACCTGTCTCAAAAAGGGTGAGGATGGATGACGGACATTTGTGTTACCAGTATTAATTGTGAAATATAGTTTAATAATTAATTACTCTTCTATACTCTAGGCCCCTCAAAATATTATTAACTAAGTCATAATGTAAGTTTACAAGTTCTCTCAAGGGAATCATGGAGATTTCCTTGTTCTATACTCCCTTCATTCCAGAAATAATTTGTTACTATAGTCCATATTTTAAACATTGGAATCAAAATGAAGCTTTTTGTGGAAGAAGTAAGGAAAACGACAAAGATATTTCATAAATGGCCAAGAAATATCTCAAAATTCTTCCCTATATACTTTAAACATGCGTTTTTATTCTTCATTTACTCTTAAGTCTGTGTTTGGATGTAAAAACTTGGATTGTCAATAGATGAGAAAGATAGTGCAGGCTTCAGTTGTACTATGTATGTCATTCCTAATTATCCCGAACTCATTGAAATGGAATGTTCTAAAAGTAAGTGTGAAGAAAGAACTGAACACATGCTGTGTTGAAATACTTTTCATAACAATGTTTTATGTCATAAGTCTTTTGGTCATATTCGAAATTAATGTGAAAATTAACAAATAAATTAACTGTTCTCTATACATCTCTGGTACCACTAAACACTTAAAAGCTTAAATTTAAAGCATAAAAAAATGTAATCTTTGGTCCAGCAAATTAAATGTGAATAAACTGTATATGTTCAGTTTTTTTGGAAGTGATAAATTCCTTTGAAATTAAATTACAGCTTTTAGAAAATACAAAATCATATAGTGTGATCCAAAGTAATATTAAAAAAAAATTTTTTATTGGAGAAAAATCCCAAGAAAATGCTCAGGATTTGAAATAAAGTACAATGCTTTTTGAACTTGTTTTATTTATATCTTAAAACATAATAGAGCACAATAAGCCATCAGTGAATTGAGAGTTTGCATGTCATAACTTTTCTTTCATACTGTGAGAAGTTAACTGAATTAACGTAATATTTAAATCTTAGTCTCGTTTGTTGACTGTAACCAACTTTATATGCAATCACTGTGTTCTAACACAGCACCAAAGTATGCATGACACTGAGTGGGGTAAAAATACGCTTGCCATTGATAGAGAACTGCATTTCTTTCTGTAATCACATTTCCTGTTCCTCCTCTTCCTTTCCTTACATGGTGATTTGTGCACTTTTTTTTTTTTACAACAAATTTATACGATTTCAGTTTCTCATTAACATTTTTAACATTCACTTGGCTATTTTGAAATACATATGAAAATCATATATTTAGTTAATTAATATGTATATCATGTTTTATGGTATTTATCAGTTCTTATGTTTATTGCACTCTTTCTTGCAACATGGCATTAGTGACAATAAGTAATTAAGCAGTACTTTTTATTGAAAATACAGAAAAACTGGAGGTAGCATGTCTCTTCAGTTTTGTGTTTTCCATATACATTTTTATCTTGTTTGCTTATGCTATTTTTATTTGCAGTTTTAATAACTTCTTCACCTGGAGAATATTAAATGTAATACAATTAATACATTTCTTAACTAACAAGATTTTCTTTCTGTCCTATGTTATGATATCTTTATGATATCATTTTGGCTACCTTCAAGGATATCAAGAATCAAAACATTTTAAATTTCATGTTTCTTTTGGTTATGTGCTGTGAAACTGACTCTGACCACTACATATGCAGTAAGAGGAGTAAATAATCTTTTATTTAAAACATAAAAGAGCCGGGTGTCAGTGGCTCACACCTGTAATCCTAGCTACTCAGGATGCAGAGATCAGGAGGACTGCGGTTCAAAACCAACCCATGCAAACAGTTTGCAAGATCCTAACTCAAAAATATCCTTCACAAAGGTTGGCGGAGTGGCTCAAGGTGAAGGCCCTGAGTTCAAGCCCCAATACTGCAAAAAAATGGAAAAATAAATAAAAGATATAAAAATTATATCAAAATAAACTCAAAAACATTGATTCTTATGGATAAAAATATGTAGAACTTTCCTAAATAGATTGCCATAATTTTTTCTCTACTGAAACTTAAATTTTTTTCTCTTTCTCTTTTCTGAAATTTGGATTCAAACAAAGATTTTTATTCAGATAATGCTACTTGACAGCTTATAATAGAGTTATAAACCCAAGTTTCTCTACAATACTTTTTTCTCATAAATAGAATTTTTAACTTCTGCTTAGAATTCTCTTTTATCTAGTTCCTCAGAGCTTTCAAAATTTAAGATTGAAATCAAGACAGTCTGCAGAGTTAATGAGTTTACTAATCCTGAATTACTGATTTGAAAGGGCAAAAGTGAAAGTTTAGCCTTATTTTTGTAAATATTCTTTTCAAAATAAGTATCCTTGAATCATAGAATTAGAGCTAAAAGTCCCTTTAATCTATTTCTGCCAGCATCAAAAGTTTGAAAACAAGTATACACCAAAAACTTACTGTCTGATGTCAGTATACTCTGGAAAATACATTCGGTATAAAACTGCCAGCATTGCTACTTTTGCACTTTTGGGCCATTATTAAGTAAAATGAGGGTTACTTGAACCTAAGCACATTGATAACAACACTGACTATCTGGTAACCCAGATGGCTACTGAATGACTAATGGGTGGATAGGGTATAACAGAGTAGATAAACTGGACATAAGGATGATTCCTCTGCCTAGTTTTATGATGCTACTTATCAGGACACAATTTAAAACTTAGGAATTATTTATTTTTGGAATGTTCTACTTAATATTTTCAGACCACAGTTGACCACAGGTAACTGAAACCCCAGAAAGCAAAAGTGCAGATAAGGTAGCATCTTATAACAGAGATAAACTCAAAAAATCAGGACAAAATTTCTATCCTTTAGAGCTGGAGGGTGTGGCTTAGCGGTAGAACCCTTGCCTAACATACACAAGGCCCCAGGCTTAACCCCAATATCCCCCAAAAATAATAATTTCTATTGTCACTGGTTGGTAAGGCCATTTCCTTTTATACATAAAGGCCTATGACAGAGAAAATTCAGAAGAAGCTATTCCTCTGTAATAGTCAATCATTGTTTGTGCTACATGGTCTCAAATCTGATTGCCCAAATGAGACATCAAAAGGGAAAAAATTGTTTCCAACATCTGTGCAGTGAGTAACATCAAATCAGTTGCTTAGTTCCCTCATAGTAATTATGTATAAACTATTAGAATCTTATTTGCCTTTGTGGACTTAATGAGCAACCTTTTATTCACTATGTAGGATGTGCCAATTAGATGTGGTTCTGTTTTATTTACTTATACTTTTAAAAGTTCATAAATATAGTACAGCTTAAATATAAGTAAATCAGTTGTAATAATGTTCAAATTGGCCAAGAGACTTTTAACTCTTCTTCCTTGACTAAGACAACATTGATTAGTCTTTTGCTAGACTCTGTATGCCCGGACCCCTTAGTTTTCTTCCCATTTTCTAATTCATATCATAAACATTTATTTATCTTTTTTTTGCTATCCCAAAAACAAATTACATTGTTTGTCTTTTAACATTAGCAACTTTCTCATAATTGTTTTACTTTGATTTTTTAAACAGTGGCTTTTCTGTAAGTTCATTATGGCCACAAATGAAGGAATAAAGGAAAACCTGTAATTGGACCAAAGTAAAATAAGGATTACTACCTAATGCATGAAAAATAATTGAACTGCAACGTAACATTAAAAATAACTTTGCTGCAGCATATCTAAGACTGTACTTGGAAATTTCCTAGAAAAATGTATATTCATATAAACAAATATTAGCTTGGTTTATGCTGTAGTAGCAATCTCTTTGCCTTTTTTGTCAAGTAGCATTTATTACTTATTTTAAGAAATAAAATTTGTAAATATTTCCATTTGTAAAATGTTGGCATTATTGGACTAAAGTAAACTTCATACAAACTGCACAGTGTGGTCACAGGAGTCAGCTTCCACAGAGCTGCTAGGCTGGGCCTTTGTACACACAGACAGTAGACATCCCTTTGTTTTGCCCCTCCTTCTCTTCTTCAGCAGTCATTCAATGACAAGCGTAAAAAGAACCTCTTTTCCCGAAAATTCCCCTTCTACAAGAACAAGGACCAGAGTGAGCAGGAAACAAGTGATGCTGACCGTAAGTATGTGGATCCAGTGGTCAACTGAAAATAAATGTAGAGGGACCTACTGCCCTGCAGTTGGTTGTTACCATGGAGACAGTTTCAAGAGCTGCAACAGGTTACTACTAATTGTCTTAACCCAGGGAAACCCATAAATTAATGTGTATGCCAAGCTTTTTCTGGCACCTTAGTAATTCTTAAACAGTGTTTTTAAGTTATCTGCTTATAACTTAAACACATAAAAATAGAATTATTTGAAGTGAGGTTCTTATAAAAAAAAACTTGACATTCGTACATTCAAAGAATGCCTTAAAGGAAAAAACATAGATACCTGATTTCTGGATATTACATTGCCAGTCTCTGATAGTAGATCATATGGAATCATTCCATTTTCTCCTACTTCTGTTATATGTAGATAATATAAATTTTACTTATAAAATGTCAGGAAATTGCTTTAAATTTTGCCTGTCTACCCTGATGAACAACTAAGCTAGAATTTTTATTCTCTTTGTAGGTTTACATTTAAGCTGGTATCTCATTCCATATTTCCAGCTATCTACAAAAGTGGTCTGTAAGACATGTGTGCCTGTAATGCTCTCGGAACTGTCTCTTACTGTAGCACCAATTTTATGCATTACTGACAACTGTTTTCTTTGATTATCTTTTTATTGCTTGCTCTCTGGGGACTACTCTCTACAGGAGATCCCTGACGACATGGGATCAAAAGGCCTGAGTAAGTGATCAAAATACTCCCAAGTTATTTTTTAATCTCCATCTACAAACCTCCCTTATTCAGATTTGAGATTCATGGTAGTGCCTTTCTGGCATAAGGAGGTGTGTGATTTAGATTGCTTTTAGACTTTTCATGTTTATAACATGCTTAGGATTTTTATTTCTATACACATTTTTGTGGAGGGTTACTCTAATTTTTACTCTGATATCACTTGAAAAACTCTGCTGATAATTACATTCTTTTTATAATTTTGTGGCAGTTACCTTTGCTAGAGATTTTAAATACAGAGACTTTTTTTTAAAGCTTTTAAGTAGTACTACCAGTCCTCATTATTAGAAAGTAAAGTATGATTCCTTGGAGTTTTGTATCCCCATTTTTTTTTTGTTCAAGTGCATTAAAACTTTATGTGTTAAAAAAAATCAATGCTAGTAATTTAAAAGTATAAAACAGATATCCAGTTCAAGCAGCAATTTAGGAGGAAAACAGGGTGTCTCTTTTTAAAGAGATTGTAAGTCATAAGAGTTATAAGAAGTACACTTTGTTTTTCCTTTAACCAAGATATTATCTGTTTTCAAAAGTTTTGTCATTGTTGCTGCTGTTCTTTATTTTCTAGCTAGTATTTAATCTTCCTGTAAAGATTGGCAGAGTCTGATATGTAGAAGTGCATTAAATACTTGAATGAATTTGTGAAACTAGAATCCATGTTAACGGACAAAATTTTTAATTTGGGTGTTTTCAGATTGCTTAACTGTGACATTTTACCAAATATTACTAAATAATTGTAGCTGACGATGACTCATAAAAATAATCTTTTAGGCTAATTTTTTTCTAAATAGTTCTTTCCATTTGGATTATTAAACAATTTGAAATTTTTGTGATTCATTGACATTAAGGATATAGTTAGCTTTCTAATATCTACATTAACAAATATTAAATTTCCCAGGAGATTTTTCTCCTGTTTTATGGTTAACTTTATACTGGAATTTTAAACTAAACTACAAGTTACTTGACTTTTATTTCAATCTTAATGATTTAGGTTTATATTAGGTTGAAGGCAGTCTGCCTTATGTAAAATTGTTTCTGTTAGACATATGTTGTTATTTTTACATGCGCCTTTTTAGAATTTGGGAAGAGCTACAGATTTCTTAGTACGAGTGGCATCCTTTATCATCCTTAAGACCACAGAGACCTATGATGCAACCTCACAGAGAAAGGAACTAAGTGAAGAATTTTATCTCATTGATATTATTGTGAATGATAATTATACCTTTTCTTGTATCTCTGGTTCTGAGAAGAGAAAAGTGAAAAATGGTGACTAATTATCAGACAATGTCATTTGGAAAAGGATTTGATTTTCTGGATAGTTACTTAAGATTGCTTGAATGACAGGTATCTATACTTCATTTCACAGAAATAAAAGGATTTTATTTATTTGATGACTTAATGACCAAATCAGGTTGTATTCAGAAGTAGAGGAAGACAAAAATATCAGTAAAATTCTAAAACGAGGTATGATGGAGGTTATCACGTGAAACATCACATACAACAGTTGTCAGGGTGCCCATTATTACACAGTATTGTACTGGGAAGAAGAGTGGGTCAAGAACATTACTTGTGGCCACAGTTTTCTATTTTCTAAAGGTCACAATACAGGGAATAAACTAAGCAAAATCCTGTGAGATATTAGCATTAGAAAATGTGACCTAATTTAATTAAGCCTTGTTGAACAGGCCTCACCTAAGGACTCCAAAGAGAAGAGTAAATTATTCCACAGGCAAAGAATAACCTTTCAAAGATACATAGAGTAACACAAAATATCCAGAGACGTATACATCTGCATGTAAATTCACACAACCAATGACAAGTGGAATATTTAATTGAAGACCAAGAGAGGAAAACAAGTAATGTCATAGAACACTTTCATGAATTCAATCATTCTTTCTTCTAACAAGAAGAGAGTCTGATAAATTATTGATTTGTTTTGATGGTAATAGAAGAAATGAGAGAAATTGCTTTTCTAAAACTGATTCTATCTAGTAAGACTAGTAATAGTGCAAAGAAAGTTGGGCGAATACAACTAAATCATTATATTTTTTGAAAGGTAGACATAGAAACCTGTGTACCTTTTATACTTTCAGGAGGTAATTAAAGCTGAGTGCGGTAGTGCACACATGTAATCCCAACACAAGAGGCTGAGGCTGGGGAATTGCAAGTTCCAGGCCATCTGTGCTACACAGGAAACCGTGTCTCAAAAAAAAAAAAAAAAAAAAGCCTCAAGCAACTAAAACTGAATAAGATACCTTTTACAGAGACTTAAAGGAAATAGGGCTCAGAAGTGAAATTATTATATAGAGTTTTGGAAATATGCAACCTTTCTACTTTTACAATTTCCCATTTTGTTGACACCTCAAAAACTTAAGTCATTAGGCACATAGGTTTCCCATTATTTATCTCTACTTCTCATTGTAAAGACTTACCTAAGCAGAGTTGTGCACAGTTGTTAGATGCCAAAACCAGACTTATTTTCATTTGTGTTACAAATGAGATTTAAGGAGAATGATGGAGAGAATGAATTCATGTCACAGTGTACCCCCAGTTCAACAATAATAAAAATAAATTTAAGATTAAGAGTAATAAGTAGTGTTACTTAGGATTAATGTTGTAGTATTCAGAGATATAAAGAGGAAAGACATGCACACTATTAAGGAAGAAATGTTTGATTAGAAAGATGAAACTTGGCTAGATTTGAAATACTTGTGTTCATCAGACATCACAAACAAACAAACAAAAACCTTGAAGGGTTTATTTGCATCATATGTGTCAGAGGAACGCCCTTGCACTGTAGATTTCTTACAAATCAATTAGAAAACAACAAGAAATAAGATACATGTATCAACTTTCCATTGGTGTAACAAATACCTGAGATAATCAACTTACAAAATTTCTTTTGACTCAGAATTTCAGAGGTTCCAGTCCATGATCACTTTGACTTATTGTTGTGGGGCTTACAGTGAGGCAGCTCACCGTGGTAGAAGAAGCTGCTCCCCTTACCATGGCCAGGAGGCAAAGAGCGAGCAAGAGAATACCCACAATGGCCTAAGCCCCTCTTAAAAGTTTCTACCACCTCCCAGTGTGCCAAGCTGGGGACCAAGTCTTTACATATAAAGATACTCCAGATCCAAACTATAGCAACAGTAGTTCTCAAAAGATAAGCAAATGAAATAAACATGTATAAAAACACAATTTTTCTAGTAATCAATAAACCAACCCTAGTAATTACCCGTTACATTGGTAGACTTTTAAAGGAAAGCCCAGTGATGGAGATGGTTATATGAAAGGCTTCTTTTAACATACTATAATTAAAAATATAAATTGGTACAGCCTTTTTCATAAAACCTATCTTTGACCCACTAACCCTTTTCAAGGAAATTATGCTAAGAATATAACTGGAGATAGAAGAAAAGTCTTATATATTAACATACTTATTTTAATATTATTTAGAAATAGCAGCAGAAAATTAAAATCACCCAAAATGTCTTAGTCGGGGAATGGTTAATGAAGTATGATTTATCCATACTTTCTAGTATTACATAACCATTGCAAATCATATTAAGAGCCAAGTATGGTAATGTATACCTATAATCCCAGCACTTGAGATGCTGAGGTTGGAGGATTGTGAGTTGGAGGCCAGGCTGGGGCCACTTAGTGAAGACCTGTCTCAAAAAACTAAAGAAAATCATATTTTAAAAGGACGTGGAAATTTTTCCACAATATTAATGAAAAGAGTAAATGTCTCTTTTCATTTGTCTCAGATATGCAAATAAAATATGTTTGGGGCAATTTTAAATAGTGTTTTGAACGTTTTGTACATGTCTTTTGGAGAGCACATACATCTATGCTTTTCTTTGGGGAAACTACCTAGGGAAAGATGATGCTGGGTCATCTGTGCGTATGCTTGGCTGTAGTAGGTACAGCTGACTGTCTGTATCCATGGACTCCACATCTGATTTCAACTAACTGCAGACTGAAAATATTTGGGGGCAGAAATTTTTCTGCACATTTTTGCAGAAATTTGCCACACACACCAAACACTATACTGAATCCACGCAAGTGATGTGTCCGCATACTCTGCTGTGACCTCCTGCCATTTCATAGCTCCTTAGTCTCGGTCTCTCCAGCACTTGTTGAGCAGTGTTCACTTCATGACTCTAATGGCTATCTTTGTACTGAACAGAGTATTATTTTCTTGTCAGTCTTCCCTGAATGATACAGTATAACAACATCTCTATATAGCATTTACATTGCTAGTATAATCTAAATTAAGTACTCCAGAGATGATTTAAAGTATATGGGAGTACATATGTAGGTTACATGCAAATTGTACATGTTTACCTAAGGAACTTTCATATCCTCAGATTTTAGTGTCTCCTAGGGTCCTAGAACTAGTCCTTCAAATATACTAAGGGTAATGCTGCCAAATAGTTTCCAGAGGATTTTGGTTTTTGTTTTCTGTTTTTATTAATTTGCCTATCCCCACCCAGTACATGAGTTCCAGTTGCTATATACCCTTAGCTATACTTGTTATGTATGTGAGGTTTTGTTGTTGTTTTTTCATTTTCACCATTCTCTTGATTTATATTTCCCCGATAAGTAAATTTAAAGACCTTTTATATGTTTATTGACTATTTGAATATCTTCAGTGAGGTGTGTTCAAGAAGTTTTGTGGTGCCAGGTGTAGTGGCTCACTCCTGTAATCCTAGCTACTCAGGAGGCAGAGATCAGGAAGATCGTGGTTCAAAGCTGCCTGGGCAAATAGTTCAAGAGACCCTATCAAAAAAACCCATCACAAAAAACGGGGGGCTGGTGGAGTGGCTCAAGGTGTAGGCCCTGAGTTTAAACCCCAGTATCACAAAAAAAAAAATTTTTTTTTGTTATTTTTGTTCTTTTGTTTGTTTTGTTTCGATAGTGCTGGAGATTCAACTCAGATACCTCAGGCATATTACACAAGTGCTCTACCTACATCCCAGCCCAAGCCAGATTACTTTTAATGATGAGGGGAGAAAAACACTTCATCTTCCTAGTGATGATGAGTCCCAAGCGCTAGTGATGAGAGTGCTTATCTCATCCACTTTCAAAGCCCATGCTTTCAGTAGCCAGGTTTTATTGTGGAGAAGCTAAGTAAAAGAATATGAGAAAAAAACTTGTAAATTTTCATAGTTGTATGAAAGAGTTCAGGATGAGTAGGTAAAATCAAAACAGAAAATAAGATTAATAGTAATTATTGTATAACACATCAGATAAATTTAATAGTAAAATAGTAAAAATAAACTCCACAACTATTCATTTACCCAGGTTCTTTAATTATTAACTTAACATTAACCAATTTTGTTTCTTCTATACTCCTACTTACTCTCCCCTCCACCTCATTGCAATAACTAATTTTTCTTTCTTTTACAAATTAGAGGTTTCAGAGTGTAATACCAATCCTAATATAAAATTAAGAGTTTTTTCTTAAATGTGTCATTTTTGTTTCGGGAAATGAATTTTAAGGAAATAAGACACGCAAAAAACTATAGAAAAGTCTGGCATGGCTGCACATTCTATAATCCCAGCACTTGGGAGGTTAAGGCAGGAAGGTCATGAGTTTGAGGCCAACCTGTGTAATATAGCATCTTCTAGGCCAGTGTGGGCTACAACAGTGACACCCTGTCTCAAAAAAAAAAGAAAAAAGAAAGGGGGGGTGGCAAAGACTATAAGAATGCAGTTAGACTGTTGTGTTTGTGAAAAGCAAAGCAAATTTATTAATTACATGTGTTTTTCATATGTTAGTCAATTCTACTTACAATTTCTTTTTCTATTTTTTTTTTTTTTTTTTTTTTTGGTTTTTTTTGGAGGGACTGAGGGTTAAACTCAGGGCTTCATGCTTACAAAGCAGCGCTCTACAGCTTGAGCCACACCTCCAGTCCTTTCTGCTGTGGTTATTTTAGAGATGGGGGTCTCACAAACTTTTTGCCCAGGCTGACCTCAAACTGCAATCTTCCCAATCTCAGCCTCCCAAGTAGTTAGGAATGGTAGGTGCGAGCCACTGGCACCCAACTCTACTTAAAATTTTTTAAGTCTCTGCTTTATTTTAAATTTATATAACTATAATTAAAGAAAATTTTACTGCCAGACACCAGTGGCTTATGTCTATAATCCTAGCCACTTGGGAGACTGAGTTGAGAGGATTGTGATATGAGGCCATCTCAGGCAATACTTTGCAAGACCCCTCTCTAAAATAACCAGAGCAGAATGGACTGGAGGTGTGGCTCAGGCGGGAGAGCACCTGCATTGCAAGCTCAGAGCACTGTGTTTAAACTCCAGTCCCACCAACAAAAAAAGTTGTATCTTGAATTTACACGTTAGAATAACAGACTTGCTTTTCACTATGAGAGCAATTCAAGAGCTTTTAATTTTACAGTTGTGCTACTTGATTTTAAGAAATCTACTGGGTGTTGTGATACAGCACATATTTATCCTCAAGCTTTTTCCTTGCCCTTAATTTTTTTCTTTTCCTTACATATTTGAAATTTAGGTTTCCCTTTTGGTTTTTAGCTTTTATAAATAAAATTATCAGTCTTTTTATGCAAGGAACATATTTATTGAGAGGTTACATTTGCATGTACAAGAAGAGTACTTTTTATTTACTAAACAAGTTCTGAAATGGGGTCACTTGAAGAGAGGCCAGGCTCTTTTCAGTATGTATGGTATGGTACTAGGGTTTGAACTCAGAGCCTTGCACATACTAGGCATTCACTTACTGCTTGAGCCTTTGGTCCTTATTGCTCTTTTAGTTATTTTTCAGATAGCCTGTTGCATTTTTATATGGGCCAGCATCAGGCCATGATCCTCCTCCTAGCTAGGATTACAGATGTGCTTAGTTGTTGAGATTGGGTCTTGCTAACTTTTTGCCTGGTCTGGCCTCAAATCATGATCCTTGGCTCATCCTCTGAATAGCTGAGATTACAGAGATGAGCCACTGTACCCAGCTGAGGCCAGACAATTTTTGACTAGGTTTATTTATTTTGATTTTTTGTTTGTTTGTTTTGCAAAGCAGCCACTATCAATTGTATCAAAGTAGAATTGCTAAGAAACACTGATCTGTTTTAAAGTACAGTCTCAACTTCTAGAATTGCCTTTTTTGGGGGGAGGGTAGGTTTGAACTCAGGGCTTCACACTTGCAAAGCAAGGGCTCTACTGCTTGAGCCACATCTCCAGTCCATTTTTACTGTGGTTATTTTGGAGATGGGGGTCTCTTGAACTATTTGCCTGGTTTAACCTCAAACTCAGCATTTCTTGATCTCAGCCTCTCAAGTAGCTGGGATCGTAGAAGTGAACCACCAACATGTGGCTCTAATTGACCTTTTTTGAGACATTGGACTTAAGACATTTACAATGCTTTGTCTGACCTCAGAATCACAGTTTTCATTTCTCTTCAAGAACAAGAAAGAATGGCTGAGGGCATGGCTCCAAAAGTAGAGTGCCTGCCTAGCAAGCACAAAGTCCTGAGTTCAAACCCCAATAATGCCAAAAAAAAAAGTGGGTGGGGGGAAGCTGGCCTAAAAAAAACAAGATCTGTTTTTAAATTACAGAGGCATCCCTTCACTAAAATGGGCATCTAGTCGCTGAAATACAACTTGTCTCCTTTGCTAGTCGTTGCTGCTTCATAAACTAAATTACATGGTGCCAAGTACATTTTCTCTTTTGGGTTTTATGTCTGCAGTTGGACTAATTTAGGATCACTTTGCCATCTCTGTCTGTTCTACTTGCTATTGAAACTTGATTTTGTTCATAAACTGTTATACAAAAATAAGACATCCTTAATTGCAAGTGTTTTTTCTTGCTAATTCATATTTACTTATTTGGAAAATTAAATTTTACATAGAAAATTTTAAATGCTTTTAAATTTCTTTTCAGTTATATATGGTCTATATCCCAACATTTGTAATATCACCTTGTTTTATTTTGATAATTTGCTTTTATCAGCCATTAAACTCGTGACACTGTTTTCTTTATTTTTTTCATTTTCCCACAATTACAGAGCATGTAACTTCTAATGCCAGTGATAGTGAAAGCAGTTACCGTAAGTGTTTTAAGTTACTTGCTTTATAATTTGAATTAATACATGTCTTGTGATAAGCTCTAAAAACTTAAAATCAGATACTTACAATCATGCTGCAGACTGAACATCTCTAGTCCAAAATCCCAAACTGTTTAAGCAGCAACCTGAACTTAAAGTTTTCAGGTTTTGGGACATTTCAGATTTTAAATTTTCAGACTGGGTTGTTCAACCAGTAAAGTCTATGCAAGTATTTCAAAATGCGAAAACCTGAAACACTTCTGGTCCCAGGCATATGGATAAGTAATATTCAAACTCTGTTATAGAGCTTAATTTCTAAAGTTTTAATAATGTACTGAAATCCATTTTACAAACTGTTATTTGAATACACAGTACATGTGTGTGGTTTTATAAAAAGTAAATAGCGGTTGGTTTAATGCAAAGTAAACTTATACCTTCATATTTTATTTGGTAATTTTATTTTAATATGGGCACTAAAATAATGTTTTTCAATAATGCTAAGATCATCTTCTTTCCTTTCTTATTCTGTGTTACCAATACTGTTCTGAGTCAAGTCATTGTCACCACCTATTGGTGAACATAAAAAATGAGGAAGGAAGCTTTTCAACCATTGCACGAAAAGTAATACTGTTTTCTCTTCATGATTTATATTATATTCTTGGTGTTATTACGTGAACTATACAAGCATGTGAAGTTTTTAAACAGATTGGGGCATGGGAGAGGGAAGAATATACAAATATTATCAGTTGTAGCACCTTAAAAATTAAAATCGCTTTTCTAACTTTTTTTTTTACTGCTGTCTAATATGAAAGTAATCTTGATTACAGATGAGTATGGCTACTCAAAAGGTCAATCCTGTTACTATCAGTCCATAATATTTTTTTCATTTTGACAATATATACTTTCAATCCTCATTCATTTGATTATTTTTTCTGCTTAAGGGTTCCTTGATAAACTTTTTTCTGTATGGGAATGTGGTTGACTATATCTCAGCATTTTATCAACTTATGATGAGGACCCACCATAGAGTAGTTGAGAACTTTCTAGATTAAAATGAAATACTGAAAGTATATACTGTCTTTTTCATCATTTGCATGAATTATTAAGGTGTGGAGTATTCAAATTGCATGTTTTTGCTAGTATGTAAACCATATTTTACATCCAGCAGCTTGTAAAATACCTGTTTTATATATTATGATAATAAAATTGAAAACAAGAAATACATTTTAAAGCAAGAAAGAAAATACTTCAGTTTGTGAATTTAAGAGACATAACTGCATACATGAAATAATACATATACCATGGCAAAATTAGTGATAAGATTGCTATAGAATCTTGGTAATCAAAGAGAAAGTATTCAAATGCATTATCCAATTTTGATTGTTCTTATTGATTCTAGTTTGTTTTCTATGTGTATATGTTAAGAACTTGAGGACTGGAGGTGTGGCTCAAGTGATAGAGCACCTGCTTTGCAAGTGCAAAGCCTTGAGTTCAAACACCATTCCCACCCCCAAAAAAAAAAAAAGCACAAGAACTAGAATTTTTAACTGTTTTTAATTCTCTTCCTTGGGTTCAGATACAATTTGTATTCTTTTTATTTAACATATTCCCTAAGTTCTAAATCTTAAAACTTCAGATGCTTTAACTTTTAAAGTGCTTTTGAGATCAAAAAAATGAGCCAGGCACTGGTGGCTCCCTTCTATAATCCTAGCTCCTCAGGAGGCAGAGATCAGGAGTATCATGGTTCAAAGCCAGCTCAGGCAAGTAGTTCGTGGGACCCTATCTCAAAAAACCCCTTCACAAAAAAAGGCTTATGGAGTGGCTTAAGTTGTAGGCCCTCAGTTCAAGCCCCAGTACTGCAAAAAAAAGTTACTATCATTGTTACTCATTTTGTTGGAAAGGATGGATTTATTTTATCTAAAGCTATTTTTAACTCCCTTTAAATGTTATTTTTAAGCTGGGCACTGGTGACTTAGACTTGAGTCACCTAGCCTCCTAGCTCCTTGGGAAGCCAAGGTCAGGAGGATTGTGGTTCTGGTCCAGTCCGGGCATAGTTCGAGAGACCCATATCCAAAATAACCAGAGCAAAATGGACTGGAGGTGTGGCTCAAGTGATAAAGTGCCTGCCTGTTTTGCAAGCCTGAAGCCCCTAGTTCGAACCCCAGATCCACCAAAAAATAAATAAATAAATGTTCTTTTTTTTTTTTAAGTTGAATTGATGAATCAAAATAGTGATATTTTTTCATCAGTAAAACAGTGGCAGTTTTACCTTTTATTATTTTTAATTATAAAATAGTAGCAACTACTTTAAAAATAAAATATATTCTGTTAACTATTATACTTTGTAGGATCAAAAGCAAGATATTTTGGGTTTGTTCTCTTTTGACAGTCTTGCTATGTAGTTCAAGCTGTCCTCAGACTTGTTTACCTCCTGCCTCAGCCTCCTGAATGCTAGTATTGCAGGCATGCACCGCACTTCCAACTATAGCACATTTTTATTAGCAGCAAATTGCTTAATACGCATATATGTCGAACTGCTTGTTAGAATATTCATCTTTAAAAGATTTAACAGTTCTTAGATTCTAAATAAAAAATTCATAGCACATACTTAACATCATAAGTAAAGTTCTTTTGGTTGGGGTTTGTGTTTTATTTTGTTTTTCTGTTTGTTTGTTTGTTTGCAATTTAGTCTGGTTTTTCTTGGGGTTTTGTTTTTTGTGGGGCTGGGATCAAACCCAGGGTCTTGCACATGCTACGAAAGCACTCTACCACTGAGTTATACCCCCAACCCACAAATGAAGATTTTAGTAGATTTTATGATCTATAAATAAAATAAGCACAGTAAAACCAAAAGATAGTTATTGAATAAATAGTGCATTTATGTTTGATGTTTATCAGTCTTACATATGACTTAATAATTGGCCTTTTGTTTTTTTTTTACTAAATCCTGCCATAAATAATTTATGACCACATACCTTTTTATACATCTTTGGAAAGTCCTAGTAATTTACGTGTTATGTATGAAGCATTAGATTAGTATTAGTTACATCCTTACAGATTCTCTTATCTGTGCTTTAACTTTCTAATAGGTGGTCAAGAAGAATACATCTTATCTTACGAGGCAGTGAATCAACAAGAAGGTTTGTAAAGCCTGCTGAAGTTTTGTAATCTTATCTGAAAATATACTTCTTAATTTGAAAAATAAGTCTCATAATCAAAAAATATTTTGTCAGAATTTTACTATTTTTACTATGTAAAAATTTACTATGACTTCATGAAACATAGTTTAGCCCACAGTATATTAGAATCAAGTCATTTTACATTGGCTGGTTTATGCTGGTTTATTTTGTAAGCAACTTCTTTCCAACACTTATAATAGCATTACTATCCTTCCAATAACACTTCTTAAAAATCTTAGAAGCATCTTTGACCTTCTGTAAATTCATTATCCTCCACATCCAGGCAGGTTCTAGGCCCTGTATAATCTACTTCTGTTGCATCTTTCTTATTTATAACCTCCTTTTCATCCCTCTTAGCAAATATCAGTTCTAATTCTCACTACTAGTCTTTCTTCTTTCAGCATGACCCTTTCAACCCAATGTGTACACGCTATTAGATCATCTTTCTAAATCACTTTTTTGATTATGTCTCTTCCCACAACCCAGTTTCTTTTTTGTCCTTCTTTGCTCTGCTTCCTTATAATTTCTGCTTCAAACACTGTCATTAAAACACTATTCTTTGTTTTCTCAGTTATAACAAGATAATGTTAGTAGAAAATGTTTTATCAATGATAAAAACATTGTTTACTAATGTGCTAAATATAACTTAGTTGACTTCTAGCCAGAAATTGAATCAAGTTGAACATCTTAGTAAAGGTTAGCAAGTTAGTCATCTTTGGTTGATGGTAGAGTGGAGAAAAATAAAAAAATTCTTCATAACAGTTCAGGATATTTTTGTTCTCTGATGAAATTAAATATATTAATATTTGTTGAATATTCCTTTTAACATTTAGTTTATCTTTATAGTCAGTTATACTCGACCAGTTATCATATTGGGACCTATGAAAGACAGGATAAATGATGATTTGATCTCAGAATTTCCTGACAAATTTGGATCCTGTGTTCCTCGTAAGTAACCCAAATAAAAACTCTTAATTGTTTTTCCTAATGTTTCCTATCATTGTGCATGACAAAATACCATTTCTGCTGGTTTATAGCTGGTTATAGTTATTTTATCAGTTATTCCTCTGTTCTCAATACTGTTTTCTTGTTTCAAATTTATATTGATGGATTGTGTTGAATTTTACAAAGCAATGGTTTAAGCAGAAAGTGGGTTATTGTGTTTTTTAATATTAAACACTTCCCCATGTTCTTTTCTATTAAAGATACAACTAGACCAAAACGAGATTATGAAGTGGATGGAAGAGATTATCATTTTGTGACTTCAAGAGAACAGATGGAAAAAGATATCCAGGAGCATAAATTCATTGAAGCTGGCCAGTATAACAACCATCTGTATGGAACAAGTGTTCAGTCTGTGCGAGAAGTAGCAGAAAAGGTAAGGCGCAAAGTAATCTCAGAATATTATTTCTAAATCAGATGTGTCTTTGACAATATGAAAGAATAATAGAATAGAAACTTGCTTTACATGTATGAAAAATATAAGATTGATGATGCAGCCTTGATTTTTTATTGTTACTAATTCCTTTAATTGATTAAATATGTAGTTTTAAGGTGGCTTAGAAAAATGCATACAAGATAAAAGAGATTGGCAAAATGAGAATGGAAATTATAACATGTAAAAAAGGGGAGTTATTACTTTAAGGTCTTTGGCGAGAGGTGGACCTGTGTCTGACACTAGCCTTCCAACATATAACATAATTAAGGAGCTAGATCAGTAATGTTCATGAATGAAAATGAATGGAATGTTCAAGATAAGTGTACTGAGATTAGAAAAAAAAAAAATGTATCTGAGTGTAAAACCTCAAAAAGCATCCTTCAAAGTATTCTGAGTACAATACATCCTTGAAAGTACTCGGTTAAAACAGTGTTTATGGTAAGACCAGAACCATGAACTTACAGGCACACTGCTATGACTAATCACTTTTTGAGCCTAAAAAATAAACATCAACAAGTTATTTTATGCTTTCAAAACTAATGGTTTAAGATTCAATCATGAAATAATCTATAAAACATTAAACAGTAATTCAGCATACTAGTTTTGTATGTATAAATGCTACTTTTTGTGTAAGAATTCTGTTTAATTCTTACTATTTAAAATTTTTTTTTAAATGAAAATGTCCCAGAAATGATAGCATGGATTTGGTAAATGGAAAATCTTTGATTATTGTTAGTAGGGATATAAAGTGATAGAACTTTCTATTGAGGACAGTTTTTGTGATACCTAATAAATGTACATATCTTGTGACCCAGAAGTTCTGCTTCTTGATATCTAAGTGTAGATTCACACAAGAGGGTCATGTGTATGTTCATGGTAACACTTTATAATGTAAAAATTAGTACTCAACAAAGCAGAATGGATAGCTAACCATTATTTATTCATGCAGTAGGATGCAGCAGCTAGAGTCAGTAAATTAATATATCTAGTATTTAGGTGTATCCATATTGATAAATCTCAGAATTATAATTGTGAATTATATTAGTCAGCTTTGCATTGCTACAATGAAATAGCTGAGACAACTAGCTTTATAAAGAAAAAAAAACTAGAACTATTTAGCTTCCAGTTTCAGAGTTCAAGATCAGATGACCCCACTGGTTTGGCATCTGGTGAGTATGAATGGCAGCACATCATAATAGGAGTGCATGTCACAGTCTTTCTTCTCAAACCAGAGAAGAGAGAAAGAAAGAGGTGTGTGGCCCACAATCCCTTTTGAGGGTACGTCACCAATGAAATAATTCTCTGCCTCTTAAAGATCCACAGCACTGGAAACCACACTGGGGATATAGCTCAGTGTCAGAGCATTTGCCTAGCATATACAAAGCTCTGAATTCAATAAGCAGCCCCACAAAAGAAAAAAAATCCACAGTACCTCTCAGTACCACCTATTGGAGACTAAGGCTTTACATATGCATCTTTGGGGCACACTCATCTAAACCACAGCATTAATAAGTCAAGTTGTAAATAATATGTACGTTATGATACTATTTATGTAAATTCCACCTATGTGGTGTATGGATACATATTTAGTAAACATTAAAACATACATGTAAGTAATACATATATTTCAGAGGTATAAATAGCCTCTATTTAGTAGATTCCCTTTGAAAGACAAAGGAAAGAAATTAGAGCTTTGACTTTTTTGGTATACTTTGGTTCTTTTCAATATTCTTTTAAAATTTACAAACCACACTTTCAGCCTGACTTATAAGACAGATAATATCCACACGTCAAATTACTAATAATAGAAAAGTAAACACCAAATTCCAGTAGATTATTTCTTATGCAAACATTATTGAGAGAAAAGTTGTTATGGGGGTGGGGGGAAAGGAAGCACAGAATTGAAAAGAGGAGAGCTAACAATGGGCCTAAGATTAATCTGAAATCATTACTAGGAAGAGAAAGATCACCCTAAATTAACAAAATTTCTAAAAGGTATCAGAGTAGGTAAGGGATCTATAAACCAGAAGGGACTCAAAGGGAGGTAATTTGGAGAAGGTAACTCTTTGGGGGAGAAAATAATGAAACAGAGAGATGCCCTTTACATAACAACTATCAGCACAAGACAAAGACAAAAGTAGTAAAGGACGTGGAGAACTAAATAATATATTCAACATGAAATTTCAACATGAACTACTACACTCTGGTAATAGTGAGTACAGTTCAAGCTGCTCAAGCACCTAAGAGTCACCAAAAGTGATCATATGTCAGGTTCCATAGAAAATAGAAAGAAGTTCCAGAAAGTAGAAAGTAGAATGTTATAATTTGTAGGAAGACTATAAAACCAAAAAGGCCCAGCCAACTAGAAATTTATTCTCATTCATTCATATTCTCTCTCTCTCTCTCTCTCTCCCTCTCTCTCTCTCCCTCCCTCTTTTTTTCCTTCACTCTTTCTCTCCCTGTCTTTCTTCTTCTCCCTGATGCTCCGCCCCTCCCCTCTTTTCTTTCTCTCTTTCTTTCCCTTCTTTTCTTTCTTCCCTCCCTCCCTTACTTTTCTAATCCCCCCTTCCCTTAGGGTATCACTGTATATAGCACAGATTGACCTCAGCCCTTGAGTACTGGGATTATAGGCAGATCCTAGCATTCCTGGCCCAACTGGAAATTTTCTGCCAAAAGACTGAAAAGTACAGAATACTTCTTGTTGTATGAGTCCAGTCTTGATTTTCAAAACTTAACAACACATTACTAAAAAGGTAAATCTACAGAGCAGTATCTCTCATGATTATCAATATAGAAATTCTAAACAAAATTTTAGCAAATTTGATCTAGCAGTATATGAAAAATAATTATGTTATGACCTAGTAAGGTCTAGCCAATGATGCAAGGTAAATTTAACATTAGAAAAATCAGTTAATGGTAGAATAGTGACTATAGAGTTTGGGAAGAATATAGGGAGGGTAGATAAAGAGAAGTTGGATTTAATAGTGCAAACTGTATGTATGTATGTATGGAACTATCCCCCTGAGCCCCACAAATATGTATAATTAATACATAATAATAAAAAATAAAATTGAAAAAAATAAGTGTAATTTACCATATTAAACCATAGATCATCTTAATAGTACAGAAAAAATTATCAAACTGATAAGAAACATCTACCAAAAAAAACCTATAAATCATACTTAATTTTTAAAAAAACAAAAAACCTTTAAGTCATACTTAATGATTTAAAAAAAAAAAAAAACCCTCAGGGGCTGGTGGAGTACCTCAAAGTGGTAGAACACCTGCCTAACAAGATTGAGACCCTGAGTCCAAACCCCAGTACTGCCAAAAAAAAAAGTGTTTTCATCCTAAGACCAGAAACTTGTCAAAGATATTGAGTCTGACCACTTGTTTTCAACAATATATTAGAGAGTCTAGCCAATGCATTAATGCTGCAAGAAAAAAGAAATAAATTCATCCAAAGTGAAAAGGAAGAAGTAAATTATGTCTTTAGTTTCAGGTGACATGATTGTGTAAAAAATAAGCAACAAGAGTTAATAAATAACTTTAGCAAGATTGAAGAATATAAGATCAGTACACCAAGATTACTTGTATTTCTACATACTGGTGCTACCAATCAGAAATTGAAATCTTAAAAAATACTATTTACAGTAGCATCGAAAAAATATTAAATACTTAGAGCAGAATCTGGCAAAAGATAGATAGGCCTGTATCAACAAAGGTTACTGCTAAATTAATGGAGAGAGAGACCATTTTCATGGAGCAAAAGACTCAATATGATTTAGATATCAGTTCTCTCCAAATTGGGTTTTTAGGCCCAATTAAGTTCCCAACAGATCTTTTTGTAGAAATTGACTTTAAGATGTATATGGAAAAAATAAAAAACTAGAATAGATAAAACAATTTTAAAACAGAAGAAAAAGTTGAACTCACACCTCTTATTTTGAGACTTACTTAAAAAGTGGGTAGTATGGCCCAGGTAGAACACCTGCCTACCCATTGCAAAGCCTGAATTCAAAGTTTAGTACCACCCCATACCTAATCTCACCCCCTCCCAAAAAAAATAAGGCCAGGCAAAGGCACAGTGACTCAACCCTGTAATCTCTCTAGTTGAGAGATAGATATCTGGAGAATCATGGTTCAAAATCAACCCAGGCAAAAAGTTAAAGAGACCTCATCTCAACCAATGACTACACTTGGTAGGGTGCACCTGTCATCCCAACTACACGAGGAAGCACAAATAGGAGGATCATAGTCTAGGCCTGCCAAGGCATAAAGTGAGAGCCTATCTCAAAAATAACCACAGCAAAAAGGACTGGCAGCATGGCTCAAGTAGTAGAGCACCTGCCTAGCAAGCACAATACCCTGAATTCAACCCCCAGTACCTCCAAACAGACAAAACAAAAACAGTAATTACAAAGTGGTATTAGCATGAAGATAGCCATGTAGATCAAAGGAATTCTAATAAGCCAGGCATGGTGGCAGTAGTTCCACTTATTCAGATGGACAAGGCAGGAACATCACCTGAACCCAGGAGTTTAAGGCCAATCTAGACAATATAGCAAGACACTTGTTTCTAAAAAGAAAATTTAAAAAAGAATCTTCAGATAAGCCCACATTTGTATGGACGTGTGTACAAAAGAAATTGACTTCTACATTTTACACCATATACAAAAACGAACTCAAAATGGATCATAGATGTAAATTCTAAAACTGTAAACCTTCTAAAGGAAATGTAGGAGAAAACGACTTTGAGCTAGACAAATATTTGTAAGATACTATGCCAAAGACATAATCCATAAAACAAAAAAGTGAAATAGGATTTCATCAAAATTTAAACTGTGCCTTTGTAAAAAAAACAAAAATAATACTGTATAACAGAAAAAAAAATTGCTATATACCTGATTTTTTTAAATCTTATGTAAAGAATACATATGTAAAAAACTCTTAAAGCAGAACAATAAAACCTAATTTTAAAAGGGCAAATGACTTGGATTCTTTTGTTTTTGAACTCAGCCTAGCTCTTGCTAGACAAGTGCTCTACCACTTAAGCCATGCCCTGAGCCCAAAAGGGCAAAGGATTTGACTAGACATTTCTCCAAAGAAAATTCACAAAGGACCAATAAGCACAGAAAAACATGTTGTGCATCATTAGTAGTTAGGGAAATACAAACTGAAACCATAATAAGATACCCACACACCCATTAGAATGGCAGCATTTTTAAACTTACTCTTACCAAGTTCTGGCGAACACATGGGACAGTTGGAACTCATAGTGTACCAGTAAGAATATAAGAGAGTACAGTCGCTTTGGAAAATAGTTTATACAAAATACTTAACCTACTGTCTGTTTCTAGTTTACCATGATTTTAAAAAATGCATATGTCCATACAAAGACTATTCATAAATGGTCATAGCAATTCTATTTGTGATAGTCAAAAACTTGGCTGGGACCAGGCTCCAGTGGCTCATGCCTGGAAACCTAACTACTGAGGAAGCAGAGATCAGGAGGATCACAGTTCAAAGCCAGCCCCAAGCAAGTAGTTCATGAGACCCTAACTTGAAAAAAATCCTTCACATAAAAATGGGGCTGGTGGAGTAGCTCAAGGTGAAGGCCCTGAGTTCAAACCTCAGTACCACCACAAGAAAAGAAAGAAAAAAAAAACTGGAAACAATCCAAAAGTCCCTCAGATAGTGAATGAATAAACAAAGTGTGGAATATCCATTCAGTAGAGTACTACTCAGCAATAAAAGAAAGTGTCAGTATGCACACAGCATCGTGGTTTGCAAATAATTATTCTCTGTAAAAGAAGCCTGACAAGGAGAAGGATATACTGCATGATCTACTTACATGAAGTTCTAGAAATTTTAAACTATAGTAATGGAAAGGACACCAGTAGTTGAGGAAGGATAGCAGGAAGGGATTACAGAGAGGATTGTGGGAGTGATTTCAAGGTGTATACACTTGTCAAAATTGATTAAATTGTGTACTCATAGCAGCTTATTGTATGTAATTTATGCCTTAATCAGACCATTTTTTTAAATAACAGTTCTTCTGGTGCTTTGGGAAATTTTTTATATCCATCCCTTTTTTTTTTTTTTTTTTTTGCAGTGCTGGGACGTGAACTCAGGGCCCATACCTTGAGCCACTCCACCAGTTCTTTTCCATGAAGGGTTTTTTTGTTCTGTTTTGTTTTTTTTGGTTTTTTGGGGTTTTTTTGAGATAGTTTCACAGAACTATTTGCCTGGCTGGCTTTGAACCGCAAGCCTCCTGATCTCTGCCTCCTGAGTAGTTGGGATTATAGTCGTGAGCCACTGGTGCCCAGCATATATCCATCATATCTGAGCTACTTCATTTTTTGTCATTGGCATATATTCTTTTTTATAATAGTAATTAATAAAAAGTTTTTAAAGAAATTAACGTGATAAAGTGAAAAACAAGATCTTACACACAAACCACTAGCTGACCTGATTTAATATTTGAAATGGTATGACGGAAAAAATAACCATTGAAATATAAAATCAGAAAGACTGCTTTGAACATATTTATGTGAAACAATTTGAAAAATTGATGAAATGAGTAGTTTTCTTAAGAATGCTATTTACCAAAATGATCTGTTAGAGATAGAAAAATGTTGTGAGCATCATGTCAATGTTTGAAAAGTTTCAGATTTTAGATTTTTCAAATTACAAATGCTTAACCTATAAACATGTTAGTAAATAAAACCAAATGCCATATTACAGATAATATAGTATTCTGGAAAAACCATACATAATCAATTCTAAAATTTACCTTGTAAATTATAAAGCCAATTTAAAATAACTTATAAAATGAAAGATTTAAGACAACAGTTAATAAATTAAATGTAGAAATTAGTAGCCTTCAGATACATGATAAATACCCAACTAAAGGATATGACAGAAAAAAGCTCATTTATAATATAGGAAATTATATATAAAATATTTGGCAAATACTTTATACTAAGAAATATGAAAACTTTTTTGAGGAAACCTGTAAGAAATTGCTAAAAGACACAAAATTAGACTTGAACAATTGGAAAAACACTCTTTTTTCTTGTCCACAACACTCAGTATTGTAAAGCTGTCAGTTCTACCTAAATAAATTTATATGTAAACATAGCCACAATAAGAATACCTACTAGATTTTTTTATGAGGGTAGATAAGTCAAATTGAAGTTCATACAACACAAAAAGTAAAGCTACAAGGAATTCTAACTCTACTAGATTATTAAGTTATTCTGTAACACCTTTTTTAATTAAAATAGTATGGTCCTGGCACATGACTAGATAAACAGATGGGTAGAATAGAAAACAAAAAAAAAATACCTAAGAAAGACCCAAGTGCACATAGAAATACAGTATATAATAAATGTAACATCTCAAGTCAATGGGGCTTTAAGTGATGGACTTATTAATAAATGGTGTTCAGCCCCCTAAGGGGGAAACTAATTATATCCGTACTCACACCATATACAAAAATTAGCTCTAATACAATTGACAACAGAACACACAACTGCCCGGATGTGGCAGTATACTTCTATAATCCCAGTACTCAAGGGTGAGGCAGCAGGATCACAACTCCAAGGCCAGCCTGGGATACTGTCAAGACCCTGTCTTGAAAACAAAGAATGAAAACACAACATAGGTATAACAAAGGTTTTTTTGTAACTATGAATCAAAATTCAGTTGTTATAAAAGATTGGCCCATTTGACCACTTTAAATTTTTTAAAAACTTTTTCGCAGCCACAAAAAAGCTTTTGGAAAACAACATGAAGATGGTGAAAAAAAAAAAAAAAAAAACTAAACAACTAGATTCCCACTGTATTATAGAACTCTTACAATAGGGGTAATAAAGACCACAAGCCAAATAGAAAAATGGATAAAAGATGTGAATGCAGTGGTCCCTCATTTTCCTTAGTTTCACTTTCCAGTTTAAGTTACCCATGGTTAACCAACATCCAGAAATATTAAGTGGAAAATTCCATCAGTGAGAATTAAAGTTTTGAATCAGGCACTGTTCTGAGTAGCGTGATGAGATCACATACTGCCCTGCTCTGAGTGTGACTCACCCCTTTCCAGTGTAACCACACTGTGTGCATCACCTGCCTGTTAGTCACTTAGTGGCCACCTCTGTCATAGACCAGCTGTCATGGTACCACAGTGCTTGTGTTTAAATAACCCCTATTTGAATTAAGAATGCCCCCAAAGTACAAGAGGAGTGGCGCAGGCAATTTGGTTATGTCAAAGAGAAGCCATAATTCCTTTAAGTGAAAAGGTGACAATTCTCAACTTCAGAAAAAAAAAATGCTGTGGTTACATTTTTTTTCTACAGTTAAGGAAAAATCTAAGCCAGGCTTGGTGGTACTGACCTGTAAGCATAGTGCTCTGGAAACTGAGGCAAGAAGATCTCAAGTTTGAGGCCAGCCTGGGCTACACAATGAGACTCTGTCTCAAAAAAAGAAAAGGTTGGGCATGATGGCTCACATCTGTAATCCCAGCTACTCAGAAGGCTGAGATCAGGAAGATTGTAGTTCAAGACTAGCCTGGGTAAAAAGTTAGCAAGACTTCATCTCAGCAAATAAGCTAGGGATGGCATGTGTCTGTAATCTCAGATATGTGAAAGGTATAGATAGGAAAATTGTCAGGGACTGGCCCCAGCAAAAAATGAGACCCTATCTAAAAAAATAACCTAAAGCAAAAAGGGCTGGAGGCATGACTGAAGTGGTTGAGCACCCTTCTAACAAGCACAAGGCCCTCAGTTCAAACCCCAGTACTATCCTCCCCACCCACCAAAAAATAAAAAAAAAAAAACAAATCTTTTATGCAGTTGTGAAGAAAAAGAAATTCATGCTGATCTTGCTATCACATCTCAACTGATAAGAGTTATAGTTACAGTGTGTGATAAGTGCTTAAGTAAGATGGAAAAGCACTAAATGTATGTATGTATGTATGTATAATATGAACATAGGTAAGTTTCACTACTATGCCTGGTTTCAAAAATCTGCTGGGGGTCTTGAAACACCCTCTGCAGATAAAGAGTGACTACTATCCATGAGTCACGCAAAACAAGATACAAAACTTGTCCTTCCTCTTACAGGAAACTAAAGGAGGAGGAAAAAAAGAAAAGAATGATAGTGAATAATAATGAAATACATCTGTGTAGGAACAAGACACGAGGAAACACTGAAAACTATTGAATAACACAAGGATAAAGGGGAAAGGGTGAGGAAGAGTAGTGGAGAGGGTTAGACTGATTTAAGCACAATGTATTTATAGGTAAAATACTAAGACAAAATTCCCCACTTGAACAATAAACAGACACTTAAACAATGAAGGTCAGGAATATAAAACAGGTCATGTTAAGGAAAGGACACTAGTGGGAGGGGGAGGGTAAATGAAGAGGGTAAAGAGGGTGCATACGGTGGATGTGCTTCACATACAGGTAGGAATATGGAACATCGAAACCTTTTGAAGTTAGATAAGAAGGGGTATGGGGTAGCAGGGGGAATAAGGGAGGGAAAGTGTCCTTACACATAAGATATGTCAACCTTAGTCATTATTATAAAAAAGTAAATTAAAACTACACTAAAATTTTTTACCTGTGAGATTAGGGGAAATATGAAAACACTTTTTTTTTTTTTTTTTTTTGGTGAGTCTGAGAGGGAAGAGATACTCAGGCATTCCTGGTGGAAATGCAGACTGTACAGCCCTTGGGAGGGAAATGTCAGTATCTAGCAAAACAACATATGCACCTTCCCTTCAACCCAGCATTTCACCTCTTAGAATTTATCCTAAAGACATACCCCAAGAAATATGAAAATACATTTATAAAAGGATTTTCATTGCAGGCTGTTTATAATTGTGAAATATTCTAGACCATGTCAATAGCTAGATATAAGAGATATAAGAGAGTGGTTGAATAATTTTATCTCCATGCCTTGGAGTTCTCTGCAACTTATCAACAATAATAGTAGTAATAATAATAAACTTATATGCAACATACGAAAGAATATGATAGCATTTTTTAAAAAGAGGAAATAAGAAAATACACCTAACTGCTAAGTTGTGTAAAAATACAAGAATGACAGTCCAGAGCCTAATGAGATTGGTTACTATAAATGGAGAGAAGAAAGGATTGGGGAAGTGATAATGGGATGGAAGAGATGGGGGTGTGACATTTCTTTAAGTATCCATTTTTGTATAATTTTGACTTTTAGAACTGTTATCAATATTTGAATGTCAAAATAAATGATAATAATGACCAATTAAAACACATAGTATAAAATAAGAATCCAGCAGTCCATAACAACGTAAATAAACACATGAATAAACAAACAGAAGGGTATAAGAAACTAGGAAATCTCTCTTGAAAACCCAATGGTGGCTTATGCCTGTAATCCTACCTATGCTGGAGGTAGAGATCAGAATGATCATAGCTTGAGACCAGCCAGAGCAAAAAGTTTATAGCAGTTTTGTCTGTAAATTTACTCTGAAACTATTATGTACATATATAGAGAAACTAAAGCAAACAATAAATTAGTTTTTCATTGCTGTGACAGAATAAAAACAGCATAAGGGGAGAAGGATTTCTTTTAGCCCACAGTTTCAGAGGTTTCAGCTCATGGTTACTTCTGGGTCTGTGTGTGGTGAAACAAGAATATCATGGTGGAAGGACATTTAGAGGAAATTTGCTCACCTTGTGGCAGTCAGGAAGTACAGAGGAAAAAAGAATGAAAGGGTCCAAGAACAAGATATGCCCTTCAAAGGCATACCCCCGGTGACCTGCTTCCTCCAGTTGAGCTCCAACTTCCTAATAGCCCAGTGAGCCATGAACTCATCAATAAATTAATCCACTAATTTTCAGCAATCATGTAAATACTAATACATGTTCAAAATAGGTAATGGTTACATTATGTCAATTATTTACTTTCCTGTATGTTTAAAGTACTTACAATACTAATTTTAAATATACCTACTGAACTGAAATCATTTATTGGCATGGCCTCAAACCTTTAGGAAGACGCTTTATGAGAAAGAGCCTAAGTTTAAAATATTATATGAAAATCTGTCTGATATATTATAAGATACATGCTACCCTATTTAGTGTGGAAATATTCAAGTATATTAAAAACATAGATGACCTCCGTCAGTGAATTTAAGCAGGTCAGAAAAGTGATAGAGTACATGCCTATAAGCGTGAGGCCCTGAGTTCAATCCCTAGTACCGCCTAAAGAATAAATAAAGATTTGGGCTTTCCAAGTGGCAATTTATGATACAGTGTTCGCTCGTCTTCAAAATAAGAAGTAGAAGGATAGAGTAGTGGTAGTAAGGTTTTACAAATTTTAATTCATTTAATTTAGAAGATTTGCCACTATTCTAGGAACTTTTCATCCTCTGTTGATCATACTTTTTGTGTGTGTGAAATGATGGTTATGAGAAGAAGGTAGTTTGGGATCTTATTTAGTAACACCCTTTCTTGACAGAATTAAAGATAAGAACCCTGTATTAATCAACATTTTGAGAAATTACTGGTCTTAAAATGTAGTGCAGTAGACCTTTGGTATGCACAGATATATGGTTCCAGGGAGACCACTGTTGAGGAAAAACCACAGATACTCAAGATGCATAGAATTCAGTGCTGTATTGTGGATGCTTGATTCATTTTTCCCGTAATGCTGCCCAACTTCTAATAAAGACATGCTGCCCTTTCAATCAGTCCAAATTTTTCACTTTACCACTTAAATTAAGCATATTACTTGCTCTTTTTGGCTTGGGAGAATTACCAGAACTTTTACCTTGCTTTTGGGGTACCATTTGCTTTTTGGGGAGGTATATTTTCACAAAATTAAGGTCAGGGGAATACTCAGCAGATGACCCAACAATTTAAAAAGAACTGACAATAACACAAGACCAACTGAGAGCTTCTCTGCATCAACTGAGATGTGTAATGCACAGACAGAAATTTAAAACATTTTTTTACATTTCTTTTGATTATTTATTAATTTTCCTAACCACCATTGGCCCAAACCATGTATAATAAACCTACCAATAAGACAGGCTTACTGTATTTGTTTGAGAATGTCAAATTAATCAGTATTGTCTTCATTTAACTTCCCCTATAAAAATTGCTAGCAGAAATGGCAAGTTTGCTTAAAGTGAACAAGGAACCAAATATATCATAATCCAGACTTTGTACTCTAGGAAATGTATCTTTGATAAATTGAAGCAACTTGGTTCACTTGCTTTCTTCTTTATTTTCTCTATTTTAGGGCAAACACTGCATCCTCGATGTGTCTGGAAATGCCATAAAAAGATTACAGATTGCGCAGCTTTACCCAATATCCATTTTTATTAAACCCAAATCCATGGAAAATATCATGTAAGTGTGAATGCCTAAACTATAGCCTCTAAGTACAAATCTAAGGTAACATATTCTAACTTTAAATTTAAATAGCCATTAATGGCTAGTGGCTACTGAATTGATCAGTGAAACTCTAAGATAACCATTAGAACAAAATGAGTAAAAAAACTTACAGCTATCTAATAGAGGGCATATAATAGAATCTAAATTTAAAAAATTGAAAAAGAGAAGAAAGAACAAATAGAACAGATGGAGCAAAATGATATAGACAGTGGCGTGCTATAAATGAACCCAAATATTTCAATAACTTTCTAGTGTACATTTAAACACTACTGTCAACATCTGCAAAATACATGTTGATTTCAAATACACATGGAACAATTACCAAACTGTCTGCTGGATCATAAATTTCAAGTGATTAAAGACAAATATTCTCTGACTACAACAAAATTAAACTGGAAGTTAATAATAAAAAGGTAATAGCAGATCTCCATATATTTAGAAACTAAGCTTTATACTTCTGAATGAGCCAAAGAAGAAATCACAAAATAAATTAATGAATGCTTTGAACTAAATAGTAGTGAAGCTGCTGAATAAATTTGGAGCATGGCACAGCCTTTCTAAAGGAATATTAAGAATGTTGAAAAACAACCAGTTAAACTCAAAGAAGACAGAAAAGTAGAAATTAATTAAATGTAAATAAGCACACAGTAGATAGGATCAATAAAGCTGAAAAGTGTTTTCTTATAAGTTATTAAGAATGCTGAAGAAGGGCTCAAGTGGCAAAACGCTTGTCTAGCAAGCACAAGGCCCTAAGTTTAAACCCCCGTAACACACACACACTGATAAAGCATATCAATGTCCATATCAGGAATAAAAAAGGGAGTATCACTGCATATTTAGGAATCATTATAAAGTTCAACATAGGCAATCCAATAGAAATAATCTTGGACATATCACTGAAAGGATCTCCAAAAAAAATAAATGAGATGTGCTGGGTTTAATTATGGAAATAAGTTAAAACCATGTCATATACTACTACCTACACAAGAATGGCTAAAATGAAAAATACAGCACATCTTTATTGGCAACGATGTGTAGCAGCTGGAACTCAACAATGTTAGGAGTGTAAATTGGTGTCAATTTTACAACAATTTGCTTTGGTAAGTTATTTGCAGTATCTCCTAAAACTGAACTTATGCATAACTTATGACTGATCCAGAAGTCTCATTCCTAGATTCTTACTCAACAGAAATGCTTAACTCTTGTTGACTAAAGGCATGTATTTACTTGATGGTAGAGTACCATTCAAAATAACCAAAAAGCAGCTGGACTAGTGGTATGCACCTATAATCCTACCTCTTGGGAGGCTAAAGCAGGAGGATCCCAAGTTCAAAGCCAGTCTGGACTATATGGTGAGATCCCATCTCAGAGAGAGAGAACTAAAAACTAGAAACTCTCCAGGTGCCCATCAGTAGTAGAATACATAAATAATGACATATTCACAGTGAAACAGAAAATGAGCAGCAATCTCCAGCTACACACATACAAAAGTATGGAGGAATGTCACAATTTGAATAAAAATCCAGAGCTAGAAGTTTACAGAAGTCAAATAGAAGTTACCCTCTAAGAGTGGGTTGGTGACTAGAGAGAGCACACTTTGATTCTGGAGTACTGGTAATGTTGTGTATTTTGAGCCAAGTAGTAGGTACAAGGTATAGGTGGGTTTGTGAAAATGTATCAGGCGGCTCTTTCATGTTTGAAAATTATAATTCAAAAAAAAAATGTTAAGAAATAAAAGAACAAAAAGAAAGCCTAAATAGTCCTGTACTTGATTTTAAAAACGTGAATCTGTCCCAAGAAGCCCTTCCACAAATAAAACACTACAAGATGACCTAATGAATTCTACCAAAAGCTAGGAAGTAATGCAAATCTTGCTTAAATACGTCAACTAATTTATGAGCATTGCCTTGGCACTAAGACCTGATAGGAACTTTTCAAGAAAGGAAGATGATGACCCAGTCATAACCATGAATATAGATATAAATTGAATCCAACAATTAATATTTTCAAGTCAAGTCAAATATAATAATCAAGTAGGGAGGGTTTCTTCCTAGAACCCAAGGCTGGCTTAAATTTAAGAGTTAAAGGTATGGCTTTGTAGTAGGTTGCTTGCTTAGCATGTACAAAACCCCAAAAGAAAAAAAAGTGGTGAGTCTTGAGGGAAAATGGCAGAGTAAATGAGCTTGTGTCAATCATAGATGACATCTCCAAATAGTAAATAGCATTAGGTTCATCTCCCCTACCTACACAACAGTTGCACTGTTGTCAACATCTGGTGTAACATTGAAGTCTGTTGAAGACTTGCTATATCCTGGAGAAGGTTTAAAGGTTCATTTCAGCTCTTAGCATGTTGACAGCTACTCATCTCCCAACTCTCAGCCCCATCCATGCATGCATTCCTTGAGCACCTTGCATGCAATTTATGGGGGCCAATGTGGGCAATAGGGACCCTGTTTTCCAGATAGCAGGGATCTGTGCTTTGATAGCTGATTGCTACTTCTGATCTTGGAGGCAGTGAGCCATTGTTAAAAGGCTTATCTCCATAAGTATAAAGTAATTTTCAAAGATTTACATACACATACTCTCTCTTTTTCCCTCCAAAAGTATCCACGTATATGCAGGGGTGGGTGATTTAGTCACTGTGTATGACTATGGAAAGGCACAGTCTCAGAAAAAAAAAAAAACCTGAGAAAACCCTAACTTTACATCTCTTGCTGATGCTCAGCACAAATACTCTACAACAATAAATAATTAAATTTTAAATAAACAGCAAACCCTGGGGAAAGGAAAGTTTTGATATCTGTAGTTACCACATATAATTCAAATGTCCAGATTTCAACAACAAACATAAAAACCACAAGACATACCAAAGAAACAGGAAAGTATGACATGACTCAAAGAAAAAATAATAACTCAGTAGGAACTATCCATAAGAAAGGCCAGATGTCAGACTTTCTAGACAAAGACTTTAAAACAGCTGTCCTAAAGATGCTCAAAGAACTAAAAGACTTGGACAATATATGAGAAAAATGAATATCAATAAAGTAAAACCAGAGAATTCTGAAAAGAATAGTAACAAATAAATTCATTAGAGCGTTTCAAAAGCAGATTTGAGCAGCCAAAAGAAAGAATCAGCACACTTAAAGATAGGACAATGGAAATCATCACATCTGAGGAGGGAAAAAACACTGAAGAAAAGTGAACAGAGCCCAAGGAAACTGTGAGACACCATCAAGTAGACCAACATGCACATTTTGGAAGTCCCAGAAGGAGAAGAAAGAGAAAGGGTCAGAGAGATTATTTGAAGAAATAATGGCCAGAAACTTCCCACATTGGATGAAGGCCTAAACATCCAAGAATGTCAATGAACTCTATAATAACCTCAGAGACACTCCCTAAGATACATTATGATCAAACTGGAAGACAGAATGTTGAAAGGAAGAGAGGAGTGACTCATCATGTTCAAGAGGTTTCCCAATAAGGAGGGGTATGGTGGCTCAAGCCTACAATCATAGCTACTTGGGAGGTAGAGATCAGGAGAATCACGTGTAGAGGCCATTCTGGCAAAAAGTTCAATGAGACCCCATCTCAACCAGTGGTGTGTACCTGTCATCCCAGCTATATGGGGAAGCACAAATAGGAGGATCACAGTCCCAGACCAGTCCAGGTATAAAGCAAGACCTTATCTCAAAACTAACTAATGCAAAGAGGGCTGGGGGCGTAGCAAAGTGGTAGAATGCCTGCCTAGCAAGCATGAGGTTTTGAGTTCAAATCTCCAGTACTACTGAAAAAGAAAGAAAAAAAGATTTTTCAATAAGATTATTGCTAGAATTCTCATCAGAAGCTTTTAGAGATCAGAAAGCAGTGGGTTGGCTATGTTAAAAGCACTAAAGAAAACATCAACCATAAATTCTATACCTGACAAAACTGTCCTTCAAAAATGAGGGAGAAACTGAGTATGACAATACACTCCTATAATCCCAACACTTTTGAGATGAAGGCAGGAGGATTAAGAGTTCAAGGCCAGCCTGGGCTGTATAGCAAGACCCACTGCAAAAAAAAAAAGATAGTCTCAGATATTAAAAAGCTGAGAGCCAGGGTGGCCCACACCTGTAATCCCTAGCTACTCAGGAGGCAGAGATCAGGAGGATTACAGTTTGAAGCCAGCCCAGGAAATAGTTCACAAGACCCTATCGTGAAAAAAACCACCACAAAAAAGGACTGACGGAGTGGCTCAATTTGGAGGCCCTGAGTTCAAACCCCAATAGCATGAAAGGGCACTAGACAGCAGCTATACCAAAAATAAAGAAGACCTGCTTCATGTCGAAATACCGCAAGCTTTCCCTCACAAGCTAAAAACAAACTTCCAGCTACTTGTCATTGAGCTATAGCAAAATTTATCAACTTGAAATCAGTCTTGTTTCACCCATCCCCCACCTCCTTTGCCCTCCACCCCAGATTATTTTTAAACAAATGCTAGACATTGTATCATTTCAGCCATATATTTGAGATAATTGCTTAATTAAAAACATCACCTATCATACATAAAATAATTGTTTAATATCAAATAATTGAATTTTTCTTCATTATTTCCTAAGTTTTGTGTATGCTTTTTTCAATTTGTTTCTTCAGCCAAGCTCTAAGTAAGGTTTGTTCATGACAATTAGCTAAGTTTTCAAAACTAGAGTAACTTTTTTGGTTTTGGTAGTATTGGGGCTTGAACTCAGGGCCTCACGCTTACTAGGCAGGTACTCTACCACTTAAGCCACTCTGCCAGCCCATTAGGTAAGTTTTTAAATCTATAAATTCTTCCTCCTCTTTCTCCTACCTACCTCCACCCCAATTTAAAGAAACCAGGGTATTTCCTCTGCAGTTTTCCCCAGACTGTGTTTTCTAATTGCCTTAATATGTTCATGCTTCCCCTTTATTTTCTCTAAGTTGGTAGATAGATCTGTAAGTATTATTTCAATATGAAATTTGCATCAAAATCAAAACTATCATAAATTAATGCCTAGGTTTTTTGGCTACTTTGAGCCAATACAAAATGTGTGTTGAAACCCATTTATCATTCCAACTATAAAGCAACAAAATCAGTGACTGAATCTATTCTTAATGTCATACTTTCAGCAAAAGTCACCTTTTCATTATTTTATATTTAATCTGTCTTTTTTCCTTTCATCTTTTTCAAAAATAATTTAAAAGTATGGTAATTACCAATTTCTACATTTTGTAGGGAAATGAATAAGCGTCTAACAGAAGAACAAGCCAGAAAAACATTTGAGAGAGCAATGAAACTGGAACAGGAATTTACTGAACATTTCACAGGTTAGAACCATGTATGAAAGTGCTCGTGCTAGCAGAATTTTCCTATATCCATGTCTGTAATAGCAACTAGTACTGCCATTTCAAAGTGAAGCCTGTGGTCTGTGGTTTTGTCCTGTGGGAAATTTACCTAGCCTAGGCAGTGGTAATGGGGAATCTTAAAATTTAGTGTTTCTTAGGTTGTTAATTAGGATAGCATATAAAGGGATAATTCATGCTTGACCAGAGAAAAATAGATTTAGATTTTGTGCATGTGTGTTGCTGGAGATTGAACCCAGAGCCTTGCACATGCCAGCCTAGAGGTGTACCATTGATCTGCATCCCTAGCCACATTTAATCCATTTTCTTTTCCCTCAGTATTGCGGTTTAAACTCAGAGTTTCACACTTGCTAGGCAGGTACTCTGCCAATTGAGCCACACCTCCAGCACCTTATCCTTTTTGTAACTGAAAGTGTATACCCTTTGACCTCATTTCCTCTACCTTCTAGCCCCTGGCAACCACCATTATGAGTTCAACTTTTTTAGATTCTACATATAAATGAGATCATAGAGTATTTGTTTTCCTGTATCTGGCTTATTTCACTTAGCTTAATGTTCTCCAGATTCATGTTATCACAAAGGACAGGATTCTTTCTTTTTTATGACTGAACAATATTCCATGGGTTATATAAACCATATTTCCTTTATCTATTCATCCATTAACAGACAGATGGTTTCCAGATCTTGGCTGTTGTGAATAATGTTGCAGTGAACAGAGAAGTGCAAATGTCTACTGCACTTCTCATTTCATTTCATTTCCTTTGGATATATACCCAGAAGTGAAATTGCTAGATCATGTATGTCTTTAGTCTATTTTCTGCTGCTAGAATACCACAAACTGGGTAAATTATAAGCAAAAGAAGTTTATTTAGTTCACTGAGACTGAGAATTCCAAAAACTAGGGACTGCAGCTGGTGAAGGCCTCCTTGCTGTGATATAGCATGGCAGAAGGGCAAACAAGCACACATGGGAGAGGCAAGGAAAGGGGATGAACTTGTAACAAACCCTCTCTAATAACCTGATCTTTTTTTTTTTTCGGCAGTACTGGGGTTTGAACTCAAAGCCTTGTGCTTGAGCCACATCTCTACCCCTTTTTGCTTTTAATTATTTTGGGGATAGGTTCTCATGTTTTCGCCTAAACATTGGCTAGCCTAAACAGTGATCCTCTTATGCTCCCACATAGCTAGAATGACAGGTGTGCACCGCCATGCCCAGCTGTTGATAGAGATGGGTTTCAGTAACTTTTTGCCCCAGGCTGGCCCGAAACAGCAGTCTTCCCGATATCATACTCCCAAGTAGCTAGGATTGCAGGTGTGAGCCACTGGTCCTGCCCAAGGTGCCACCTCTTAATGCTGCTACATTGGCAGTTAAACTTCATCAGGAGTTTTGGTGGGGACATTGAAACCATAGTAATACAGTAATTGTGTTTTTAATTGTTTGAGTAACCTCCATAGATATGGAGGTTATCCATTAGTAAATTACTACCTTCCCACCAGCAGTGCACACGGGTTCCCTTTGACCACAGCCTCACTAACACTTGGCTATCCTAACAGGTTGTGAGGTGGTGATACCTCCTTGTGGTTTTGATTTGCATTTCTTTGATGATTAATGATGTTGAGCACTTTTTCATATGCTTGTTGGCCATTTGTATGTGTGTCCTTTCTCTGGGGTTTTGCTATTAAGTTATATGTGTTCCTTACATATTTTGGATGTTAACCACTTATCAGACATGGTTTGCAAATATTTTTTCCCCTTCCATTGGTTGCCTTTTCATTTTGTCAAAATGTTTCCTTTGCTGTGCAGAAGCTTTTTCATTTAATATAGTTCCACTTATTATTTGTTGTTTTTTGCCTGTGCTTTTGGTGTCATATTCAAAACATTATTGCCAAGACCAGAGTTAAGGAGCTTTTTCCCTTTTTTTAGAAGTTTTAAGCTTTCAGATTTTACATTCAAGTCTTTAATCCATTTCAAGTTAATCTTTCCAAATGATATAAGATCTGATTTCATTCTTTTACATGTGGCTATCTAGTTTTCCCAATACCATTTATTGTGGACACTAGCATTTCTCCATTGTATATTTTTGGAGCCCTTGTACCAAGAAGTTTTTCTGAAAACATAGATTGCCCTTTAGTTCTAAATATATTACTGTGATTCCCAAATAACAGGGACATTCTCTTATATATTCATAGTGCTATTAATCAAAATTAGAATATTTAATGTTGATATATTTTGCCTAACCACAGATTTTATTTGCATATTGCAAGTTATTTTACTTGCCTTTAGCATGACTTTAGGTTGTGAGCTGGTCTGGCTGTACAGATAGGTGTTTCTTTCCTCCTTCACTGCTCCATGTCTGCCTCTCCCAAAACTGCACCCTCAGTTGAAGAGGATGGCCTGGCTGGATAGGGAGGGACATTCTTCAGTCAGGGGTATACAAGTAGCTGCATATTCCCGGTTGAACCTTCAAACAAGTTCCTAATGCCTTTATAGCAAAATGAAAAAAAAATGCTTTTCCTGTTTGCATGACCAGTCAAGGACCACACACTGCATTAAGTGATCCTGTCTTTAGTCTACTTTAATCTGGAACAGTTTGTCAGTCTTTACTTGTTATTCATAACCTTGACTTTTTTTTAAGAGTAAATGTCAGTTCTTTTGTAGAATCTCTTATTTAGGTTTGGGTTATGCATTTGGTGTAGGAATATCAAAGAAGTAATGATGCATCCACTGTGCATCATACAAGGTTTAGGGTGTTGATTTGAACTCTTACTGGTAATGTTTGTTTTTATCATGTGGTTAAGTTGTCTGTATACCTTATTCTTTCCTAGTTCCTTCCCAAGGACTAGCCATTCCATTAATGAATTTACAAAGTTAACATAGCATATGTCTTCCAAGCCAATTTCTGAGTAATTCCCCCCCAAAATAAGTCATTGTTTACTGTTTTCAACCTGCACTATGAAATACTGTGAGATTCTATCCTGTGCTGTTAGAGTACATCCAGACTCCAAACTGGCGAACTAAGTATTTTCTCTTCAAGGACATTAAGACGTCTACATTTAGTTCAAAATATTAGCTCTTACAAAACTGATGCTAGTGAGTATTATTTAAATTTTTAGGTTACACTTAAACCTTCCTTCTTCTGGTATACTTTATTTTTTTTTCTTTCTTTTTTTCTGGTACACTTTATGTCAGTAATTAAGTGGACAATTTTACTTGAGATCTCTATTTGGTATTTTATTCTAGGTTTTCGAAACCATGAAAATCTACATCTATCATGCTCTTCTGAAAGCACTGAGCATCTTTTTATAGTTTAATAAATTACCTAACTTGACTTAGAACTTTGAATTCTTGCGTTTATATGTAAATATCTATTTTCTTAAAAAGCTTAGTGCTTTCTGGTGGGGCTATTGGGTTTTTTTGTTTTATTAACTAATCCTTAGTCCTCACAGACCTCAAGAGTTCCAATCATCCCCAAAGAATTAGTTGTTAGTAATTTTTGTCATTTTTTATTCACACATTATGTCAGGCAGTAACTGAACTACATAACATTGACTTTAATAGTCTCTAACCACTAATAAGCGAGACTGTTTTCACTTGTACTCCAATACCTGACATACCAGCATACGTAGACATAGTAATATATAATAACCTATAATCAGCTTTTTCCCTAAGTTCCTACCCTCAAAATAAGACAAAAAAATAGCCATGCTTGCTCTCTATGGTACTATACCAGTTCTCCTCTTTTTCTGCATACATTTGTGGAGAAATGCATAATTTGTTTTAAAAGAGTAAAGCTAAGAACTGGGGGCATAAATCCAAGGTAGAGCACATTTAGCTTGTGCAAGACCCTTAATTCAATCCCAAGCACCACCAGTGGAAGGAAGGAAGTTAAGGTATGCTCAGATGATACACCAAACAAAAAACAAAGAAAAAGTTACCAAATCTCATTTTTGGTCAGTTTTAAAACTAAAAATTTGTGCAGTATACAAATAGTAAAATTAATGAAATAAGCAGTTTTGCTAAGCAAACAGTACATGGATGGTATGTTACTGTTTTTAAGATTCGACTTGTATTATTTCACCAATAATTATAATGGCAAAGACAATTAATGGACATTCCTGATTTTCTTTCCATCATTGCAGCTATTGTACAGGGAGATACGCTAGAAGACATTTACAACCAAGTGAAGCAGATTATAGAAGAGCAGTCTGGTCCTTACATCTGGGTCCCAGCAAAAGAAAAATTGTGAAGACTGATGTTTCTGTATTTCTCTTTTCCATAATCTCATTTTCTTTGACATGTCTTTGCTCTTTCCTTCTGGAGTCTGTCTTCGGTACCCCTTTCATGTTGATTCATATCCCACTCATTATGGTCTGCACTTGTGCTTAGTTTTTACATCTAGTGTCTCCTTCACATTGTATCATCTGTATTATTTTATGTCACTCTTGGTTTGTGGCCATTTTTCAGAACTGAAGATGGATGACCTGATCAGCTATTAAGGGTTTAGGGAGATGTGGAAATTGTGGTAGAATTCCTTAATGTTTAAGGAAAAATAACTTTAAAAGATTTTCAGAAAAGCTTTACATACATTGTTTTAAAATTTTAATACAAGTGAAAGAAAAGTGGTTTTAATCAGTGATTTAGAAGACTTTAAGCAACTATGCACGCTTAACTTTAATAGCATGGTTTGGCCATTGTATTAGTTCTCAATCCTTTTCTCAATTGACTTCTGTTATTAAAGTAATTATTTCATTATAACAAAAAAGAAAATGGTTTTTTATTTCAAAATTAATCTCTGAGTTAACTTTCATAATTTCACAAAAAAAGGATATTCATTTTTCATAAGAGTTCTTAAAAGTCTTTTATTGTTTGAAAGATTTCCCCAGTACATTTGCTAGGAATAACAGTGTTCAAATGTTTTTAATCTCCTTGTACAGCACTACTTATAGTGTCTTCAAAAGTGGTTCATGCATAAATGATCATCACATTTTCTGAATTCAGGCCATGTTTAGGTGCTAGGGGAGTTCATGTTTTACACAGAAGGTAGAGAAGATTTCATACACATAAATGCAGACAAAACAGACACTTCAGTGGAGATGCAGTAATTGTTATGGCAATGAAAGGGAGTCCAATTCATAGCCTAAAACTTTAAATGTACGCTTAGGGCTCAGATTTGATGAGTATTTTACCCACAATAACTGCCTATTTTGTTATAAAATATATATAAATATAAATATATATAAAACTTTCTTTAAACTCTGTAACTATGGGAATTATTTTCTTTACATAGTTGCATACACAAACGTACATATATATATATATATATTTAAAATATATTTTTTTCTTTTGCCACCTACTCCTAACTTTTTTGTTCAGTTTTTAAATTAAATACTAACTGATCAGACTTACCTTCCTTGATCGTGTGACCTGAAAACAGGGGACGGTGGTTGTGAGGAGAAGCCTCTGGGGAAAGTAGGCTGCAGGTAAAAGTGTGTGCATGTTCTCCTCTTTCCTACAGAAGTTTTATAAAGGTTCCTGGGGCTTTTTTTGGTGTTTTGTTGCTTTTGTCATTGTTCTTGTCATTGAATTTGATTTTGGTCCTCTGCCTTTCCTTCTAGTTCTCATTTCATTAACAGGAAGCCAGGCAGAAGCCCAGCAATGTGTGAGTTTTCCCTCAGATACCTTTCATCTTGTGTAGCTTCTCTGCACTAGAATTGCACAGATCTTTATGGCAAGCAGCGTTAGTTGTGAAAGACAGAAATGATTTCAGAAATCAACTTCTCTGGTCTTTTTTATTAATAATATTATTTGGCTTCCCATTGCTCTTTGGAGTTGTTTATTAAATGTGTGGTTTTTGATAGCCTCCTCGTTAAAATTTCTTAAACAAGTACTGGTTTGTAAAAAATTATCAACATTATCCATTCCATTTATGAGAAAGAGGAGAACAGCTAATAAACTTTATTGCAAAATCCATTATGTTAAATGTGTCTTGAATTTTGAAAAAATTGAAAGTTAATATTTTCTTGGGACAATCTGGGGTGTTTCAGAACATAACCTGAATTCAAGAGCCATTAAGCAATATATTAAAGCTCTTAATACTAAATGTAGTGGATTGTTACCCAACACAAACATCTAGAATTGTAGAATCTCAAGAGCTCCAGAAATCACCTTACAGCAAAGTCCTAGCATAAAGTATTGTAAAATTTCAAGAAATTATAAAATTATGCCATTTATGTGTTAGAATCTATAACACATTGCTTTCTGGATGTCTTTATTAAGTTAGTATTATAAGAAAATACTTTTGTGCTTTCTAGATTGTTGTAGGATTATACTGATGAAATTACTAATTGTAGTAACCATGTTAGTATATTACAACAAATTTTTTAAAGGTGTTACTGGCGTTGCTTTAAGGCTTAACTATAGCCACTTGCCCAAGATGACTTAGCTAGTAAGTGGTGGTGCTTGGTGTTCAGATCCAAGTTTCTCTGCCTCAAGTCTTGTTTCTTTTCCAGTATTCTATACTGCCTCATTTTTAGCCCTGTACTGTGTAAAGCACCTTGACTTTTTTTTTTTTTTGCAGTACTGGGATTTGAACTCAGGACCTCACACTTGATAGGCAAGCAAGCCTATCACTTGGGCCATTCTACCAGCCAGGCACTGTGACTTTGTTACTTTAGCACCCCTTTCCAGATAAGGAAAGCGATTTATAGATACAGATCCTGACCCACAGTCACACAATAGTAAGGATAGACCTATAGAGTAAGTTACTCCTATCACAGCTGAAAATATTGTTTCTGGGAAACAAGTCATAATGACATAAAAGAAGGTACCACTTTAGAACCAAAATTGAAACAGTATTCATTAGGAGAAAGTCCATTCAAGTGATAAAAAGTAATACACAGTTTCATATGTTTTATATATACTTCATATTTTATATCCCTCTTAATTGTCCTTCAGTTGGGAAAAAATGCCTCTTGGAATGTGGCTGGTTACACATTTCTGGTTGCTTTCCTCTTCTGTAACTGCTTAGGGCTCCTCAGTAAATGATAGAAGCAGAGCTCATTCAAGCAAAATGCACTGATTAACAAGTCTGTGCTGAACACTATGTAGTACTTACACTCCAATGGTGGCAGTTTGGGGGGCTTTAATAATGAGCAGATTTTGTTTTCTAAGCTATTAGAGCAAACAGTTACCTTCCACAATTCTCTTCCTTGAATATCATTATGGGTTGTGAAATGGAAGCCCAGAGATTCCCACATCATAACCAATGTTATGCTGCAAGTTGAGAGCACAGCCAAGATTAGAACATTTAACTGCTGGCTCCTCAAAAATAGTGTTCTACCATGCCTGTTCCTTTTCCTTCTATGCTAAGAGCTGAATTTGCTGGGTTGTTCAATCCCCAGAGATTTGAATTAATACCAGTAAATTTAACCTAATTCATTGAGGAATCTGCATTTTGAAAGATTCCAGAGAAAAACACAGGTGTCATTTTCCTGGGCCCAAGTTAAGACTGTGTTTTAATCCAGTATTAGGGTTCTATTTATCTCCCTCCAGAATTGCACAGTACAAGTCTCACTGTCTTTGGCAGCAGTAGGTTATAACATGAAGAATATGGGTAGTGGAATCAGCCAGGTTTGAATGCCAGCCATCTCTGCCACTTACAGGTTATGTAGCTAACCTTGAGTAAGTCGCATCATCCTTTTTATTGTTTACTTATCTAAAACACAGATGTTTTAAAGATCAGTATGATAATAAATACAGGAGTCTAGCACAGAGTATACTCTAAAAATTCCCTTTCTCTATGGAGTCAGAAACCTGGAAATGTTCTTCCTTACTTTGCATAGATTAGCCCAACCATTATTTTTGCCATAGTTGAAATAGAATTTGAATTCCTTATATGACTGTTACAAAGGTTCAATAGTGTACAAAACACCATCCATATCATTGATACTTGGCATTCAATACCTATCCTTCCCCTTATTCTGGAGTGTATTTATGGTTGAGAATGTGCTTCACAATTCTTCATAGCCTATAGAGAAGTTTTCTTTGACAGAAAAAGTTAAGAAATTATTTAGAGCACCCTCTCTTGGGACTACTCCCAGCTCTAGGAGCTCTACTCTTTGCTATGTTTCAATAAACTCCCGCTTTACTCTCTCTCATTGTCCATGATTTTCATTCTTTGAAATTTCGAGACAAAAGACTCTGGGCACAGACAGAGCAAGTCTGGTAACATATTTGGTGTGTCGGCCTGGAATTGCATTCATCACACTCATGAGACAAAGAACTCGGCATGAGTCAGGAACCATCTGCCTCTGCCGCAGAGCTAAAAAAGAGCTATGAATCTAGCCAGCGCAGCGACCCTGCAGGGAATCCTGACTTCATCAAAAGGTAAAAAATAACTGGATATCTCCTGGTCCTAGGAAGCTAAATTTCCTGCCAACTAAACTTCCCCTGTCACCTCTTAGTTTAAGATAAAAATGAGACCCTCAAATAAAGACTTCCATCTACTGGGGACCCTTAAGTAGGCCTCTGTGAAAAGGCCCTGACTGCTGTCTACTACCAATGCCCCTTTCTAACTGGAAGCAGCCAAAACAGTCATCATCCCTTTTCCCTCACAGCACTTCAGGTTACTTCTTCAAGGGGGGGAGTGAGCAATTAGGCTAGACAGCTGAAATTAAAAGACAGCTGGAACAGAAGGGCCCCTAGAAACCTCCATTATGACCTCCCTGTGACCTTAAAGTCTGGAAAGAAGGAAAAGCAGAATGGACCAGAGTGAGGACACTAGGGCATGACCAATCAGAATGTTGCAGGCACAGCCAACCAGGATACTGCTTTCTGGACACCTAATTAGCATAGAGATTGGACCATGTCACTGCTTAGGCACCCACTTTTGGGGCCCCTCCCAGCTCTGGATACTCATATTTTTCTATATCAATGAACTCCCAACTCTGGATATTCTGATATTTTTCTATCTCAATAAACTCTCCTGCTTTATTTGCAAAAAAAAAAAAAAAAGTTATTTACATTCTACTCTATAACCATGTTCCCTTATCTTTTCTAAGAACCCCTATTTTTTATCAGAGATGCTTTGAGTTCTAACCCACCCTCACCCAAGTTCAAACATGGAACTGGAACACATCTGAGTTTTATAAATCATCCTCATGTCTGTACAACTGGAAACCCAATAGACTCTAGCAGTTCTCCAGAGCATTAATTGTTGAGAGTCTAGAAACAGGCTCTTTTTACAATAGAGTAAAAAATGTTTACTCAGTAGAGTAAATCACCCAAATAAAGTACTATTTCTTATTCTATTTGACTAAAAGAACAGTAACCACTTAACTCTGATAATGAACTGGATTTCTGTTTCCTGAGTTCGTATCCCTGGCACAGTCAGTGTTCGATAGCACTGGACAAGCAGTTAAGAATTAAAGCAAATTTATGCCACAGACCAGGAGTTAAGAGTAGAGCAAGAACAAAGTTTATTGAAAGGATAGGAAAGCACCCTGATGGGTGGGACTTAGTGAAAAAGCTAAGCCAAAGAATGGCTGAAGTTCATGAGATTAAACAGGCTGACCTTAGGCACCCCTCCCCACTCTACTTTGAAGCCATAGCTATAACTGGCTATCTGATCAACTTATTGCTGAACCCAACCATCTGGCTACCCCTCATCCTTATCAGGCCGGACATTCCAAGAGGGTCTCATTAATCCATCTTGTCCTCAAAACCTGTCATGTACATTCTATAACTACACTCATCATTCTGGTGAGACCCCCTTCTTTGTTTATCTTGGGAAGGTTTGCTATGTTACTCTCCTTTTAGGGTCTATATCTCATCCCTTTAGATGTCTGTGTTTAGAAATGTTTTATCTTGTTTTCCTTATCTAGGAAGAGAAGCTACTGTGCTTCAGCACGTGTGTGAAGAAGCTGGATTCTCAGTTTCCCTAAATGTTTTGCCTTCAAGTATGCCTTCCTATCTCCTCTATCCAAAATAAAGTCACCTCTGCCATCCATCCCCTCACATCCCCAGGATTATTTCTGCTGTTTGTTCCTTTACATCTCCAGGGTTGCCATTTGTTCCTAGGGACATTTCTGCCACTTTATTTCCCCTCACAACTCTACTTTCTAATAAACTGTGTACCACCAGCTCTTTCTCCATTCCACCTTTAAATATGGTTCCCAGTGAGCTGGCAAAACATCAAATCCTGTTCTGCTGAGCAGCATGGTGAACAGAAGTGGAGGTCAAGTAACTTGACATTGTTGTTTGAGATTTTTGGGAACTGGTACCAAATCTGACCAGGGAGTTTCATGCTATGATTGTCCTAGCATCAGCCTCTGTTACCAATGGGAGTAATAAGCAGATATGGGAAGAAGTAGAAAAAGGATACCAGAGAACAGGGAAGGCTGGAATTAGACATTTTTTTTTACTTTTTAGTGAAGTATGTTAAGTATAGATAAGTGTACATGTACCTCAATGAATTTTTATGAACCAGCAAGCACCCCAAGTGCCCTTCTCAGCTCCCTTCCAGTCACTGTTCTTAATTTATCTATGGCTAGGAATCACTTTTGGTATATAATTCTGAGTTTTGACACATGTATATTGTCATGTAAACCCCACCAAAATGTCAAGACATACAAAACAGTTCTGTCACCCCAAGCATTCTCATGCTTGCTCTTGGGTATTCAGTACCTCCCTCTCACCCCAAGCCTGTAGTTTTAATTTGCCTTCCTAGAATGTTCTATAAATAGAATCAAATCATACATAGTCTTGGGTGTGGCTCTTTAACTTGGCAAAAGTCTTTGAAGAATCATCCATATTGTTGCATATGTTCATATTTTTTTTAGTCTTTATTGCTGATACTCCATCTCATGTATGTACCAGAAGTAATTTATGCATTCATTGGTGAAAGATTTTTGGACTATGTAAGTTTTTCCCACTATAGTTCTGTGTTTCTTTGCCACCATAGTTCTTCAAGAACAAGAAGCCGCAGACAAATGGGTTTCTGAGGCTGAAAGCCATGACAGGCCCTGCCACTCAGCTCCATCGACACTGAGCACCCTGCCTCTAGAGCTTGCGCAGGAGCCCATCATCCTAAAACAAACTGTGAATGCAAACCAGTAGGACCCAAGAGACTTTTTACACAAGGAATTGTGCCTAAAGCTGGGGACTACAAAAATAAGCACTTCAGTATCTCGAATCCTCAAGAATAACACTCGAGTGATCCAGCAACTGGGTGTTCTGTGACTGGTGCCAGATTCTTATTTCCAGTGTCCTAAAGGAAGTAAATGTCATTTATTAAATAAATTAGAAATTTACTAATTTAAATAATTTTAATTAAATATATGCATATGCCTTTTTAAAAATCACATAAAATATTGGTATAAAACGAGAGCATTATGAACAATGCTGTAATAGTTATTCCCTTTGTCTATTTGTTTTTGTTTTTTGGCCGTACTGGGGCTTGAACTCAGGACCTACACCTTGAGCCACTTTTTTTGTGATGGTTCCCCCCACCCTGAGTTAGGGTCTCGTGAACTATTTGCCTGGGCTGGCTTCAAACCAAGATACTCTTGATGTCTGCCTCCTGAGTAGCTGGATTGCAGCATGAGCCATTGGCACCCAGCTGTAGTTTGTTTTTTTTTTTTAATATTTACTACCTATTTGGAGTAACTATTTTTTGTTGTTTTTGGCAGTACTGGGGCTTGAACTCAGGGCCTCACACTTGCTGGGCAGGTACTCTATCACTTAAACCACTCTGTCAGCCCCAAAATTATTTACTTCCTATTTGGTAAGCTCTGTGAATTTTAAATATGTGATTGATAGAAATCTAGTTCAAGTGCCCATGTGCTTAAGGAATCTTGTCAGAGCTGGCTGTGGTTGATTAGTATGACACTTGACTTTCTCCTGCAGAGAGCACACATGACCCATCCATCTTTCCATTCTCTTCACAGCATGACTGCTCGTGTGTGTGTGTATATGTGTGTGTGCTCTTGACCAAACATTAGGAAGGACTGAATTTTACCCAAAGTAGGAATAGTGATCATATATTTAATCCCTATTTCTGCCAGTGAATTATTAGTGATCAATCATTTAGACAGTTTTTACAATAGAATGATTTTTCTTAAAACTACATGGAGCATTATGAAAATGTCACAATAAAACCCATTATTCTGTTCAACTAATATACACCAAAATAAAAGAAATTTTATATAAAAATGATATAGAAGTCAATGCAGGAAAACAATTAGTATGTGAAACTTGCTAATGGGTGATACAATGAACTTTCTTAGGGAAGAAAAGATTAAGAGGGCGTGATGTAATCTTTCTTCTTTAGAATGTCTATAATTGGGTTCGTTTAGCTCACAGACGGAAAGCTAAAGACAAGACGAAGTGGATAAAAGCCCCATATGTTCCACTTTATGCGTCTACAAAAAGCTTTTCTAAATCTTGTGATAGCCGCTTAATCCGAAAGATCTACTTCCCTAGTGCTATTTAAAACTACAAAAGACATCTTTTGAAGACAGATCCCTTTCTCTGAAAGTTCAGTGTTTGGTTTAGATGTAGTCTATCTGCACCCTTACTATTTGCTTTACTAACCTTTTAACTGTTTCTGCCTATGGGGTGTTCTTTTAGTCACCTAAGCTTTACCTTAATACTTGTGACATTTCCCTAGACAGCCTCAGTCACCAGTTACTAATAATTCTCCCCAAACATCGCATTTTTCTTGGTATCATTTCCACTGTCAGTACTTTTTTTTTCCAGTACTGGGGTTTGAACTGAGGGCTTCATGCTTAGTAGGCAGGTGCTCAACCTCTTGAGCCACGCCTCCTGCCCATCCACTGCCATTACTCAAATTCAGGTCCTTCCCTACCTCCACCTCCAGGCCTTAATTATTGCTGTGACCTCTTAAATCTTCTCCCTGTCTAAAATCTCCCTTGCTGATCCAACACCACCAATCCTAATACCCCTCTTGCAGGCTTCCCAGTCATAGCTTTTAGTCTCTGAATTCCCATAGTACTTGGTTGCAGGTTCTTAAACACTGAGATGTTCTTCCTGTGCGCTTTTCCCTGGTTAGGTGTCTCGGATAGGTGGCATTTTTCCTTTAGTTCTCTGCCCCAGGGGATTACCCATAGCAGGGATCAGAGTGCACTTCCACTTCTCCAGGGCCTGCTGGCCTCGGGCAGCACAGTCCTCACTGCTGTGGCTTTCTCATGGGCTGCAACAGCCTTGTAGAAGTGTTGGCATAACTTCATTTGCAGATGGGAGGGGGAAGGAGTGGGAGTGAATAAAAAGTTCTGACTATAGAGCTCTAAATCAGCCACGTCTTTTGTTTAATTATAGTCCTTTCCATTCTGGTTGCTGGTACAATAATCTCCCTTCCTGAACATGCTTTGTGATTTTTCTCTTTTCATATCAATTTTATCTTCCTTGTGCATATATGTTTTCATTCTAAGTCAGCTGAAACCCTCCTTGGAAGTAACTGAGGTATGAATAATTTCTTTGAAAATCTTAGTGACAGGACCAAATTTAGTAGTCTTGATCTTTTGCTTTTTATCTTCCCCACACTTTTTTTTTTTTTTGGCAGTACTAGGGGTTAAACTCAGGGCCTCCCACTTGTTAGGTGTTCTACCACTTAATCCACATCCCCAGCTCAAACATTTAGGGGAGGGGTGGTACTAGAGTTTGAACTCAAGGCTTCGTGCTTGCAAGTCTGGCACTCTACTGGTTGAGGCTTGCCTCCAACCCAATAAAGTATAACCCAGGCCGGTCTTGAACTCATGATCCTCCTGCTTCATCCTCCTAACCTCATTGATTACTGGCTTATACTATTTTTTTTTTTGGTTGTACTGGGCCTTGAACTCAGGGCCTTGCACTTGTTGGAATTATTAACCCTCCGGTGCCGAAAACAGACACACAAGAGACAGAAAATCTTGACAAGGCAATTTTCTCTTGATCAAGAGGGCACAAGCATGTGCTCACTCCCACTAAGCAAACATGCAAGCACAAAATGGCTGACAGTAGCTCCTCTTTATATCCCTGATGCTATCATACCTGCCCGTCACCTAGGATTTGTCCAGATCAAAGGTTCACAATCTCCCTTGATTGGCTAAAAGGCTTGGGGGATGGGTTAGGGCATTACAGTTGGCAGGCAATGGAGTTGTACAGGAATCCGGATGAAGAAGCAAGGACCCTTTAAACATGCAAGTCACCTAAGATGGCGACCTGAGGAATTTTTAAGTAATCTAAGAGGGTAACAAATACTTTGATAGAAAAGATCATTTTTTAAACACACTTGCTAGGCAAGCACTTTACCAGTTAAGCCATGCCTCCAGCCCTTTATACTAGTTTTTGCTCAGAAAAAAAACTTACTTTCAATTAAATTGATGGAGAGTTATTTTTTTTAATGGCTTGAAAACTCTATCTCCAGAATTCATCTTTGAGCCTTTAGAGTCCTCTTCTACATTGTAAAATCTGGACTGCAAAGAAAAGTTTCAGGAAAAGAAGGCTTCCATGGTATGATGATAAAATAATAAATGGAGCTCACAGTTAAGGCACTTACCCTTGTGGACCTGGCTCTCTTGGCATCTTTCCCACCTGTGCTAGTCATCTTCCCATTACTATTACAAAACCTGAGGTAATGACTTAGAAAAAGAAAAGGTTTCTTTTGGCTCACAGTTTCAGAGTTTCCAGTATGTGATCAGGTGGACCTATTGCTCTTAGACATGGGGAAGGGAAGGGGTGGTAGCACTTTGTGTCTTAGCAAAACCACCCACCTCCTGGCCACATTGAGAAAGAGGAAGAGACTGGGGGTCCTAGAATCCCCTTCAAGGCAATACCCCTATTGACCTAAAACCTCTCAGGCCTCACATCTACAAGTTTCTACCATCTCCTAATAGTGTCACAGGTTGGAGACCAAGCCAGATCCAAACTATCATGTCATCTCTCTTTCCCATGTCTTTTCTTTTTGAGACTACCATCTCTACCTGTCTCACTGAGCTTCCCTCACATCCTCTGAACTCACCCCTTTTCCTGTATCTTCAGTTTCCTAAAGCCCCTGAAAACAGCCCCTCATCTCTTCCTTTTTTTGCCAAACCTCTTGAAAGACATAACTACCATAATACTTCTTATACCATAGTAAGTATTGTAGGGATACCATAAATACTTATTACTGAATGCCTACTATATTCCAGACATGTTGCTAACCATTGAGCTCACTCAGCTTCCTGCTCAGGCCTTAATCCTCACCATTTCATTGCAACTTCTCAGCAAGACTCCAGTCAACAGCCAGATCCTGGGCTCTTCTCATTCCTTCCCCCACAGCAGCATCAGACTATTCACAATACTGAGTAACATTCTAAGACTTAATAGTACATACTTAGAACTATGGCAGAGCCTCCGTTTTTACAGCTCTGTGCTGAGGACAGAGGGGTAGAGCACAGAATCTGCCTTTAGAAAGCTTACACAAGTGGTAGAGCACCTGAGGCCCTGAGTTCAAACCCCAGTCCCTCCTCTCTGCCACACACACACACAGAGCAGGGGGTAGCGGGGAAGAGAGAGAGAGAAAAGAAAGAGGCCAGGCAGGGTATGGTGGCTTATGCCTGGAATCCTAGTTACTTAGGAGGTTAAGATCTGGAGGATCAGGGTTTCAGGCCCGCCCAGACAAATAAATAGTTTGAAAGACTCTTATCTCCAAAATAACCAAAGCAAGACTAACTGGAGGTGTGGCTAAAGCAGTAGAGCACCAGTTTTGCCAGCATGAAGCCCTGAGTTTTGGTGCCGAAACCTGGGACCAGGTGAGCTTCTGGCATCGATCTTGCTCTCCCAATCAGTAAATTCAGGCCCTCCCGATATACACTGCACTCCCAAGCCACTTTGGCCACAAGGCAGACATCCCTATATAGGGGTGCCTGGCCAGGGGATTATACCAGCCTGCCAAAGCTACATAGGTGGCAGCTGCCTTCCTTAAGCCTGGATAAACTTACTGGGATTTGAGCTGCTTTGCTGGGACCCCTGACCCCAAACTAGTGCCACCATCACCACTCTCACTCACAGGGAACCTCCTCAAGGCCAGTGCGCTCCCATTACTTGCCCACCACCAGTTGATTTCCTCGGTCCTCCCTTGGTGAGTTCCCTCGCACTGTCATGCTGTGGGTCGTAGTTCTCTCTCTCTCTCTCTCTCTCTCTCTCTCTCTCTCTCTCTCTCTCTCTCTCTGTCAAAATCCTAGTACTAGGTCCCAGCTCACTCCCCCCAGGAACCAGGTTCCTGGGGCGTGGATGATTCTCTCAGTGAAGATGTTCCCTTGAGATCTTCAACTCCTCTGTTTCGTCCAGGAAAGCAGTATCTTGAGGACACCCAGCATAGTCTTCCTCGGACGACCAGGTCTCACCATGGGGACTTGACCTTCCAAAATTCCCTCAGACACTCCTCTGGGCTGCCTACTGGCCAACCTCAAGCCCTTACAGCTCTCACCTGATCTCACAGCCCAAAAACTCATTTTTCTTTCCAATCAGGCTTGGCCACAATACCAATTAGACAATGACTCAAAATGGCCACTTAATGGCACGCTTGACCCTAACATTCTCAGAGATCTCTATAACTTCTGCGAACGCACTGGAAAGTGGAAGGAGATTCCCTATGTCCAGACCTTCTCTTACCTCCACTCTAAACCTTCTCTCTGTACCCCTTGCTCCCCTGCCCAGATCCTTCTGGCTTCAAAGACCCCAACTACCTCCCTGACTCCAACGCTTTCCCTTTTTTTGATCCTGCTGATGAGCCTCCGCCCTATCAGACATGGGCTGCTTTTGTTCAACCATTGGCCCCAGCCCCTCCTTCTGCCACTCCTTCTGCCCCTCCTTCCACTGCTTCTTCTGCCGCTTCCCCCACCCTTCCTCCCAACCCTTCCTCCACTCCTCCCTCCGCTTCCCCTTCCCCCTGCCCTCCTACCAACTCAGAACCACCAGATCCCCTGAGTCCCCCACACACTCGTTCTCACGGCCCCCCCCCCAGCCAAGTGGTTTCCCTCTACCCTGTCCGAGAGGTGGCTGGCGCCAAAGGCATCATGTGAGTTCATGTTCCCTTTTCTCTCACAGACCTGTCTCAAATTGAAAAATGCCTCGGTTCCTTCACCACTAACCCTGACTCTTATATTAAAGTATTTCAATATTTGGCTCAATCCTATAGCCTCACCTGGCATGACATTTATACCATCCTCTCCTCAACTCTCCTCCCGGAGGAGAGAGAAGGATCTCGAACGTGGCTAAAACACATGCAGATGAGATTCACTGCACCACCCCTGCCCACCCCATGGGAAGGTTGGTGGTTCCAGAGACAGAACAACACTGGGACTATCAAACTAATGACACAACTTCCAGAGACCAGATGGTCACCTGCCTAGTGTCAGGGTTAAAGAGGGCTGCCCAAAAGGTTGTTAATTTTGATAAACTCAGGGAAATTCAACAAGAGGAAAAATATATTCAGCCAGTTTCTTGTCCCGACTGACAGAGACGCTACGAGGCCATACCAAAGTTGATTCTGAAACACAAGACAGGACAATTATTCTTATGACCCATTTTATCTCCCAGTCAGCCCCAGATATAAAAAAAAAAGTTAAAATGACTAGCAAATGCTCCTCAGACTCCACAGGCTGAAATTCTAAATGTGGCTTTTAAGGTTTATAATTACCATGAGGAAAACAAAGGGCTGATAAGGAGAGAGATAAGATCAAATTCCAGATGTTAGCCCAAGCCCTTCAACAAAACCCCTCAGCTTCCAACTCACAAGGCCAGGGAAAATCCTGAACACCTCCTGGCCCATGTTTTCAGTGTGGCCTTGAGGGACACTGGGCCCGTGCCTGTCCTAAGATACGCCGCCCACCAGGACCATGTGCTAAGTGCAAACAGGGCCACTGGGCGAGGGACCGCCCCTCCACCTCTCAAGGCGGGAGGTCTAGACCCCCTCAACGTTCCTCCTTCCTAACTGATTTTCTAGGACTGACAACTGCGGCAGAAGACTGACGGAGCCCAGGACTCCCAGGCCCGACGACCATAACTTCACGGGAGCCCAGGGTAAAGGCCATAATTGACGGCCTCTCTCCCCATAGACACAAGCGCCACTTTTTCTGCCTTGCCGGAGTTCTGGGGACCTACCAAGCCTTCTTCAACCTCCATAGTCAGGGTGGAGGGAACCCCCACCCAGCCCTTAATGACCTTTCCTTTAACTTGCATACTGGGAGACACCCTCTTTACCCACTCCTTCCTAGTGCTACCTAATTGTCCCACTCCACTCTTAGGTAGAGACATTTTAACAAAATTTCAGGCCACCCTCACCTTACATCCATCCCCACAAAAGCCGTGACCCACCAACCCCTCATCTCCATCCTCATGGTGCCTCCTCGCCATCATAGGTGCCTTGCTTCCACAAGCTTCTCCCAACTCCTTGCCCTTACTGGCAACATTGATTGACCCCATTGTATGGGATCTCAAAAACCCCTCTGTTGCCTCAGATCATGAGCCAGTTATCATTACTCTCAGAGATCCTTCTACTTTCCCAAACCAATCTCAATATCACATCTCTCTAACCCACCTACAGGGTCTAAAGCCTATCATCTTGGAGCTTCTCGCTAAGAGCCTGCTTCGCCCAACCCACTCCCCCTACAACACTCCTATTCTACCTTTAAAAAAGCCTAATGTGTCTTACTAGCTGGTGCAGGACCTCCGCTTAATCAATGTGGCAGTGACTTCTATACACCCAGTGGTGCCTAACCCCTACACTCTCCTATCTCTCATCCCCGGTACCACCACCCATTTCACAGTCTTAGACCTAAAGGATGCTTTCTTCACTACACCTGTCCACCCATGGTCCCAAAACCTCTTTGCCTTCATCTGGACTGACCCAGATTCTCATACTGCCCAACAGCTGACCTGGGCTGTCTTGCCTCAGGGGTCCCAGGACAGTTCCCCTCTTTGGCCAAGCTCTGGCTAGGCACCTCCTTACCCTCCATCTCTCCCCGAGTGAACTCCTCCAGTATGTAGATGGCCTCCTGCTCTGCAGCCCCTCGCTCGAGGATAGCCCACAACACACTGCCCTCCTGCTTAATTTTCTGGAAAAAAGGGATATCGTGTGTCCCCTAACAAGGCTCAACTATCTCTCACCCAGGTGACTTACCTGGGCCTATCTATCTCCCCTCCTCACAAGACTATCACCCTTGATCGCAAGACCCCATTAGCCTCTCTCTCCCTGCCCCCACCACCAAGGCTGAAATTCTCTCCTTCCTCAGCCTGGCTGGCTATCTCAGAACCTGGGTGCCCAACTTCAGTCTAATGGCCAAACCTCTATATGAGGCATCCACAGGTCCTGAACCCCTCTTGGCCTGTATCAGGCCATTTCAAGTCTCTCTTTACAAGCTCTGTTACAAGCCCCAGTGCTTTGCCTGCCGGACCTCACGCATCCTTTTTTACTTTATGTCTCTGAGAGGCAAAGGTTTTGCCTAGGAGTTCTGGGACACAACATAGGGCCCTCTTTTGCTCCAGTAGCATACCTCTCCAAACAGTTAGATCCACAACCAGGGGGTGGGCCTCAGGGCCCTGGTGGCTGCCTCTCTCCTAATTCAAGAAAGTAAAAAGCTCACCATTGGGTCCCCCCTTTCTTTTTATTTTCCCCACTCTCCTCAATCCTCTCCTTACCTTTCTTCCTCTCTCCTTTGGTCGCATGCTCATGAACAGTTGCCACAGCCCTCTGACACCACCAAAATAACTCCCTCCCTCCAAATGGGAGATCTGGTTTATTTAAAAAGTACAACCACACCTGGCCACCTACAAAAAAAGTGCAAAGGCCCATTTAAGGTCATCTTCACCACACCTGGCTGCTAAGTTAGCAGGATTCCCTTCCTGGGTACACATTCAAAATCTAAAGTTGGCAGCCCCACAAAAGACCTACCAATCTCTCCTTACAGGACCAACAAAAGTGAAGATCTCCTGCCTCCCTAAGGTCTCAGAAGACAGAGACACACCCACTGAGACTCCCAGAAAATAAAATATAACCCTATGCCCAGGGATCTAACATCCCTCCTACTTACTCTCTATATTTCTCCTCTCCCATTCTTTCATGTCAGTGCCTGTCCACGCTTTTACTCCTCCCTGTATACCCTCTACCCTGAGACTTTAGATTTCTCACCTCCTGATACGATTAGTCTTCCTCCCTTCTCATACCTTCTCTACCCTTATTTTATAAATTGGATATCTGATCTCCATCTCCAGGGTACACTCTCAGACTTTACTCCTGAAGAAATCTACTTATTTTCCAACATACTCTTCGCCTTACTGTAAATCACTCCACCTGTGCTTTCATTCTTGTCCTTGTTGCCATTCTCCTGAGTGTCACCTGTGGGCAATTTCTCCCCCTGAATGGAGATGGCCCCATCACACAGCTCTCTGCCTCGGGTGCCTTGCCCTGTGTACCTTACTCCCTATACTATCCTCATTCTTATGACCTGGAACTTTACTATCCTTCTGGTCGGTTCCCCATCTCTGTTATATCTCTGGAGATTCAAGGTCCAAGAAACCAACACACACAACCAGGCCTCAATCTCTCATGTTACAGGAACCACTGATTGCTCTAAACAGGAATGTTCCTCTAATATCACTATTTCTGTTGACCTGCAGTCTATATCCCTCACTTACCACCTCTTTGTCTGCTTTCAATATGACCAAAGTAGAGACTTATAAAAATGGTGACCCCACCTGAGAATATGCACCGTCCCCCACAAGTCGGAAGCAGCCAGAGGATAAAACTGCACCCCAACACCCAACCCTTTTTCTCTCCCTCTCTCTTTAAGAAACAAAAAATGGGAAAATGATAAGAACTGCCCCTTGCCACCATTCTGCAGCCTGAGATGCAGCTGGTCTCATCCCTTGCAGAACAAAGCCCCACTGTCCCTTATCTCCTGCCACCTCCCTTTGCCCGTCCCTAGCCCTTGCTTTCTCCCAAATGCTACTTAAGGCCAGACCCACCAAGAGAAGCTGCTGTGCCATTTTTTTCTCGGCCAGCCAGCCTGCTTATTAAACTTTTGGACATGAGATACCTCTCGTGAGCCTCCTTTGTGTGCGGTGTGCGGCGTTTTCCTAACAAGTTCAAACCTCAGTCCCACAAAAAAAAAAAAAAAAAAAGGCCAAAGTGTTTTTCATAAAACTTTCTCAATATGGGTACTGTTACTCTGAAGATACAAATGTAGCAGGGAGCCAGTGGCTCACGCCTGTAATCCTAGGTACTCAGGAGGCAGAGATCAGGAGGATTGTGGTTTAAAGCCAGCCCAAGCAAATAGTTGTTGAGAACCAATCTCAAAAAAACCCATCACAGAAAAAAGGCTGGTGGAGTGGCTCAAGTGGTAAGAGTGCCTGCCTAGCTAGTGTGAGGCCTTGAGTTCAAACTCCAGTGCTACCAAAAAAAAAAAAAAAAGACACACCATTAAGGGGAACAAAAAGAAGCCATGTTAGAACTGGACCCCACCCCCTTGAAGGAGACTTACTAAAAACTTTCCACCCAACCCTAAAGAAAATAGACATTCACCTTAAACCATTCACTAGAAACTCCCCACCTAGCCCAGAGGGAATAAACCACCACCCTTAAGCCATTATCTCAGGAGGTGTCCTGCTCAGTGACCTTCCTGGGACTTCTCCACCCACCTCATAAACACCCCCAGTGTGTAAGAGGCTGTGGATTCCAGCTCTCCTGCTGGGGTCCCCCTCCACAGGCCACTTCTCCACAATAAACCCTGTGCTGCTGTATGAGCCGTCCTGCCTATCCATTCCTTGCCTTCTTTCAAAGTTCTTATAAAAGTTATTTTAAAATACAAGTTACAACGTCAACAAGTAGAAAGGATATAGAAGGTATTGAGCATGTGTTTGGGGAAAAGTTAAAGGGAGAAAGAGAGTGCTTTTGGATAAGAAAGGATTTTGTAAAGAAAGGTTTGTCCCAAGGATTGTTCCAAATATGGAAAAGAAGGATAAGAACAAGCCATCAGAAGGTTCAGAATATCATATGAAGGTCCTAAGTAAGTCTTAAAAGTGTACGATAAAAACTTTGATGTTTCATTAAATTGACTATAAGTGTTACCTGAAAGATTTTCTAGGGTCATGTTGAACTAGAACCTGATTCTCTGTGTTCATAAAATAACAAGGCTATCTTAATATTGTTCTGCTCTGAGTAACATCTCTAAGAAACTGTTGTAAGGAAACATTTTAATCAAAGTAATTACTTGTGTTTTCTGTTGATCTTGTCAAGCTTTTAAACACTACTAAATCAGAGTTCATATAAGTATTTGCTCGTGCAAAGTTTTCTTAAAGACCACTTTATAGCTGTGTTCTGTGTCTAGATCTTATCTAAATGTTGTACAAACATCTGCAAAGTTAAAAGTGTCAGTTTAATATATGTAAAATGATCAGCTAAAGCTCTCTTTTATCCAGAAGCATTGCATCTAAACCTTTGGCATGTAAAATGGTTAATGAAACTTTTGGCAGTTGTGCTGTTTGTAATCAGTAACATTCAGAAACAACCTGCCAGTTGGGCACTTCTGCCATTTAAAACCTGGCCTATATTTGTCAAATGAGTGTTACAATATACATGAAATGTGCTCGTGCATTAGAAAATAAGGCTATGTGGGATCACAGGCATTGTCTCCTAACTTGCAAGATAACTAAAATTAACAACACTAGACTTTTGCAGGGTTGTGTTCATGTGTTCCTAACTGTAACAAGGAGCCCTTAGTGTTGTTCTTTTAATGCTGTCAGTCGTAATTATTTTCCTAAAATTCTGTCTGCAATGGAAATAACTAGATGGTCTGACAATTACTAAACTACTTTTCAGTATTTTAACCATGGACATTCTAAGCTTTATCATTTGCAGTGTGGGTCCTTTTCTGGAGTATTTGCAATCAAACCCCAAAAATGACTCTACCAAGGGTCTTTTGTTGCTTATAATTTGTCCAAATAGGTCTTAGTTGGCAGTGATTCCTACCTGACCTGCCTGATGCTTCCCCTCCATCGTAGGACATCCAGGAAAAGATTAACGAAGGACTTTAATTAACCAGAATGGTTAATTGACAAAATCCTCAGAGGATACAGCTTGGATACAAGAGAGGAAAGCTGTCACAATTCTGATGGAGTCACCTGTGCCAGACCACAAAAGTTACAAAAGCTAAGAGGTTTTAAAGAAGTAGCTCATGCCTATCGTACTGCTCAGCAGGCAGAGATCAGGAGGATCACAGTTCGAAGCCAGTCTGGGCAAGTAATCCATGAACCCCTATCTCAAAAAAGCCCTTCACAAAAAAGGGCTGTGGAGTGGTTCAAGGTGTAGGCCCTGAGTTCAAACCCCAGTACCAAAGGAAAAAAAAAAGAGATCTTAACACAGGGCTGCTAGACCTGCTAGCCCTTACAGGTACTTGAGACAGAAGGCAAACTCATATTTTTGGCCAAGGTCTTCTATTTAAGGAAAGACAAATTATTTTTGCTGGTTCCAATTTTATCTTTTTAGTAGTCCATGCTCTTGGAGTTATTTTCCTCTAAGCAGTCTATTTAACTGGGAGTTTTCTGACTTTTACTTACTCTGTATTCTACTTGAGAAAGGCGTTTCTAGTTTGGGACTAAATAACAAGTACTTATGACTTAGGCTTAAACTGCCTTTGCTAAAGGATGGAACACCCTCCAGATAACAACGCTGAAACCTCTCCCAAAACAAAAACAGATAATGACCAACCTGGCCACACCTGGGTTGGGACTGTTTACTATACATACCTTTGGTTCCCTGCCCCCAGTTTGCCTACTTAAAATGTCTGTAGCAGGGTCCCTTGGTTCTCCTCATGCTGACTACCACTGGCCATTGTGCATTGAGCTGCATGTCTCACTTTACCCCTCAAAGCCTATACTCCCTCACACAGGTTTTCACTCCAAACCTTGTCCAAAGAATGCTGTTTTTATGCCAATACTGCTTTTATATCAACCAGTCCAGGATCGTTCATGACGTCACTAAGAGACTTTGGGAATGTGCTGCTAATCTCTAACAGACAACTGGAAACAGTGGCCTCCCAGGCCAAGTGGATGCCAGGTCCTCCTTCTGCTGGGACCCCCTTATCTCTTCCTCGTTGTGAACTTGTCCCTTTCAAACACTTTTTTTGTTTCTCAGAGGCTCCAGGCCTTTGTCCAGGACACTACCAGTAAGCAGATCAATTCAATTCTGTTCCTCCAACACGTCTGCTACAGCCGCCTAAAGCAAGAAGACCTGCCGATACCACCTCCCTTTAAGAGCCCTTGGCTGCCCACTCCCCTTTAGCAGGGAGCAGATAGAGAGCCATTGGTGGCCTGTTCCTGTATCTACAGGCCTGTTCCTGTATAAAGGCAGGAATGTTAGGGAAAGGTAGCCATGTTGAAACTGGACCCCACCCCCTTGAAGGTGACTTACTGAAAACTCTCCACCTGGCCCTAAAGGAAAATAGACATTCACCTTAAGCCATTTACTAGAAACTCCCCACCTAGCACAGAGGGAATGACCCTCCCAGTAAGCCATTATCTCAGGAAGGTTAGGGGGACATTGAGGATTATCCTGCCCAGTGACCTTCCTGGGGCTTCTCCACCCACCTCATAAACACCCCTAGTCTGTCAGCCAAGTTGGGCTCATATGCCAGCCCAGGGTTTTTGTTAGAATGAAGGAGGTGAGCAGCGGATAAGCGGGACGCAGCTCATACGCCAGCACCTGAGCTAAGATTCTGGACAAAGGAATCATTCAGCAACATTTTGCCTCACTAGCCCCTGCCTTCCAGTGCAGGTTCTCAGTGTTCTGTCAAAGGCCCCTCTTTCTGAGGCCCCAGAGGCTGCCTTTGGTGCCTCCCTTCCTCTGGCATCCTCCACCGTTCTTGCTGAGCAAGCTCCATGCCAATGAGCACCTTGAATCATTCCAGAGCTAAGTCTGCATCTTTGGCAGGGTGGAGGAACAAAAATCTTTGAATTTCATATTCTGGGATTGGGGGTTCCAAAGTAGAGTTGTTTAGGCCTAGCATCTCACCAAAGTGTTAGTGAAACCAGGTCCTTTAGTCTTCCCACTCTCCCTCTTATTGGCAATAATGGTGCCGATAGGTTTCAGTTCTTACTGCACCCTTAAGCTCCTGTTTTCCAGGGTCACAGTCCTGCCTCCCAGGGTCACAGTCCTGCCTCAAGTCTAGCTTGAACCCTCCTTCTGCCCCAACCTCCAATCAGCATGAACCATAAGATCCTAACCAACCAGATCATGCTAAGTCCCACTGAGGGGTATTTAAGCCCCTGCCCCACTCTCCCTCACTCTCTTGGCTCTCTTCTCTCTCCCTCTCCCACCCAGCAATAAAGAATCTCTTGGCCAGATCACTCCTCTCCACGTGGTCACTTTGGGGCCTATATTTCCTTACACCTCTCACCTCAACGCAAGACCTGAACACAAACCTAGCCATCCACAGAGCTGCTGCCCTTCCTTCCAGGAAGCTGTTCTGGGTTAAACGGCCAGCTTGCTACTTCTCATTGCATCCCACTCATTCTCTGACACCCCGTAAAGGGTAGAATCTAGTCCCAGGCCGAGGCAGAGTTCCCACTACACACACCTGTCCATTCAAAGTCATGTCCATGCTAAGACCAGGCAGACTGGCCTGATGGAAAAGGCTCTGCCCAGAGACAGCAAGTTCACTGGTTTTCAGCACCCAGTGATAAGGGAGGAACCTCATTGTGAAAGAGTTCACCCAAGCTCTCAGGTTGTGACTGTCACCTGGAACAATAAACACAGATCTGGGTTAGGGGTGTAGCTCAGTAGTAGAACACTTGGCTGGCATGCCCTGGGTACCAGCCCCAACACTGAAAAAGGAGGAGGAGGAGAAGGGGAGAGGGAGGAGGGTTCAGAGAAAAGAATAAAGGAAAAACGACAGCAGATTCCACCAGTGACCTGGAAATACTGGAGTGTGCTAGAATGAGCCTTTCATTCTTACGGGTCCTCAAGAGCATAAGCCCTGCTAAGGACACTCCTATTTACCCCATCTTTTTAGGTAGCCCCTCCGGCAGGGCTACTACTGGTCTACAAGCACCTTTGTGCAAATTAGAGAGAGAGATGCCCCTCCTCCCTATGGCTGCAGCTGGGGGTGGAGAAACAGCCTCCTCTGCGCATGCCCCCTCAGGTTCTCCAGAGCAAACAGCTCCAGAGGAAAGAGACCTGCCTTTTCTACCTGGGGAAATGGAAGCCCAGAGGGGAGCTTGCTCACACTCACGCAGTGAGTCAGTGAAAGCAAAAGCAGAGACGCAGCCCCGCTCCAGCCACCCACCAGCTGGAGGAGGGAGGGTTTCCTTCCCAGGGTGCAGGGCAGGCTCACAGAGAGGCTTCCTTCTCCCTCCCTCACTGTTCTTAGTACACACATCCCATGTCAAAGAGGGCCTCCTTTTCTGCGTGCTCATGAAGGACAATGACAAAAAGTGACGTAAGTGGAGGCAGAACACGAACGAGTTCCGCAGTGCATTCTCACACCAACAATAAACAGGGACTGCAGCTCTGCTCAAACTTCACTATCCACCAGAGAATCAAAACCCAGATGATGGCCCCACCCCGGGGGATTTTCATCCAGGGGGTCAGAGGTGACCCTGAGAATTTGCATTTGCGTTTCCCAGGTGGTGCTAATGCTGCTATCCTGGGGACCTCACTTTGAGAACCACTGGCCCACACTTTCCTCCCTCACCTCTTCACCGTCTTCGCTCTCGCTCTCTCACTCTCTCTCTCTCTCTCTCTCTCTCTCTCTCTCTCTCTCTCTCCCCCTCTCCCCAACCCCCTTTGGTCCTCTGCCCATCCTTCAAATCCTGCAAAGCTTGATGGACTGAGCCAACTCTGTTGGACACGTGGTTCCGGCTCCTGCTTTGCCACGACTCTGTGTGGTCCGCAAGTCTCCTCCGTCTCTAGGCCCAATCTGAGAGCCTGCCTGGACTTTGAGGACCCCTGGCCACTCCCGCAGCCAGGGGCGCCTCCACCTGGGTGATGGGCCCCCAGATCTTTGTGCATTGAAGGGAGGCAGTGAATAAATTAGGCAGCAGTCCAGCTTCTCTCCAGCTGACTCTGGACTTCTGACCTCCTGTCAAATCCGAGCTTTTACCCTCTGCACAGGACGTGACACTTAGGGTCTTTCTAGGACAAGAGGACGGGAGGACGGTCTGAACCTCCAGCAGACCGATGAGGACAGGGAGCCCGGAGACAGCTGTGCGGGTGCGCGGCTTTAGCCCTGGCCCCAGGCCGGTCGAGGCTCCAGCAGGGGGCGCCAAAGCGAAAGCCAAGGCCAAGATGGTCAGCCCAGGTGTCCAGTCTGGAGCTGGGGCGCGGGGTGGGGGGTGGGGGGGACGCTGGGGCGTGGACACCGCGGAGACGCGCCCCGGCCGGCCGCGCTTAAGTAGCTGCGGGACAGTGCGAGGAAGGCAGGAGGTTGCAAGCCCGGCTGCGCTGACCCTTTGTGACCTGCACCCAGACCCACCGATCCCCCAGACCGAGACTGCGCCATGCGGGGCCGGAGCGTGGCTCTGTGGTTCTTCCTGTCCCTGCGCACCGGTGAGGCCCGGCCACCCGGCGGTGAGATCGGGCTCAGGGCGGGGGTCCTGGTGCTTTCCAGCCCCCCATCCCCTCCAGCAGAGTCCCCGGGGCTGGGAGTGGGTCCCTAGCCAGCGTCTCCGAGGAAAGAGGAGTAAAGAAGGCGCGGGATGGAGTGAGGACGGTCAAGGGAACTAGCAGTGTCGGATGGACTGGACATCCGGAGGGCTTCTTGGAGGAGGCAGCCTTGAGCCTGACCTTGAAAGCGTAATGTTTCTTTAAGGCGGGCTGAGGCCGCTTGCAGAGGGCCTTGGGGTGTCAGGAGGAAGTCCCTGGAGGTGCCGCTTCTGTGCGGCGTGGGAGTGGGGTGAGGGTATCGGGGCAGAGTAGCTCTATTTCGCCAGAGCCCTCGTGGGGTCAGGCAAGAGAGACCGCCCGGGTCACCGGTCCCGGGCGTCCCAGCGGGGACGGAGGCTGGGTCTCCTCTCCCCCGCTCGCAGCTGGTGCACCCTTCATCACGCACTCTGCGGTGCGGGCCCTGCGGGGCGAGGTGGGGCGGAGCGGGCGGCCGACCGTCCAGGGCGCTCGATGCGGATCGGGATGGGGCGCGCAGGCTGCCAGGGAGGGCGCGGCCGGGGTGGGGGGCTGGACGGAAGCCAGGTGTCTCCCTGGCTCACAGGCCCGCCGCAATCCCCGCTGGGCCAGGGTGAGCCCCGGAGGAGCTCAGGTCTGCAGAGCCATCAATCCGAGCAACTGTGACATCCCTGTCCCTGGGCCCCCGCTGGACTCTGACCTGGTCAGATCATGGGGACCTGCGTGAGGCGCTGGAGATAAGTTTGCCTCCAGCACAGAGGTGGAGTTTCTCATCTGCTTTCATAGATATTTAAACAGGCCCAGAGAAGTCAAATAAGTTGCCTGAAGTCACCAGCTCGAGGGGCAGGAATTTGAACTCAACCTGCTGCCTCCCCAGCCTCCCCTGTACCTGCCACTTTCCTTTGTTTGGCAAGGGACCTGTCACTGTGCCCACTGAGACAGGGTGAAGGCTTCTCAAGAGCAGTCACCTGGTCCCAGTACCTCACCCCAGATCAGGAGAAGGGCTGAGGGACCCTCTTTCACGAGGCCTGGAATGGAGCAGAAATTTGCTAATTCTCAGAGCCTGCAGTACTCCCAGCCAGTGCTCCTTTTCCCTCCAGACACTGGCCTAGGCAGCTTGGGGACCCTTACATTCTGTGATGGGCAGGGTTCTGAGTGGGGTGGCACAGAATCAGCCAAGAGTCATTGGTCAGAGAGGCCCGGAGCACAGCTTTGCCCCACCTGTGTGCTGGCTGTAGCCTTTGGGAAGGCGGGGCTGTCGTGTGGCACTGAGGCTGCACACTGTGGGGGCTACCCTCCATGGGACGCCATGGGCTGGGCCTCACTGTCCCTTCCCGCAGTGCTCAGCGGGACGGAGGTGCGGTGGTGTACCATCTCAGACCCCGAGCAGCAGAAGTGTAGTGACATGAGCAAAGCTCTCCAGGAAGCGGGTGTCCAGCCCCTCCTCCTCTGCATCCAGGGCACCTCTGCTGACCACTGCGTCCAGCTCATCACGGTGAGCCTCTCCCCTCCACCCTGTTCCCATCATGGCCCAGACAAGAAGGCTCTGACTCAGAAGGGCACACAACAGCCTCATTCACTGGGAAAGGGGCTGCCGTCCCTCTGCCAGGGCTGGCCGATAGGATCTCCTGAGTTTTCCGGCAACAAGGACGAGTTTGTTTCCTGCCAGGCTCAGGCCAGGCGGGAGGCAGGAAAGGACCACTGTCCAAGTGGACACCAATGGGGAAAGGGGTCTGAGAGGCTGGGTTTCCCTTCCAGAAGGCCCCTGCTAGAGTGGGACACCACCCACCTACCCAGAGGGGTGACCTCTCAGTGACCAGTGGTGGTTACCCACTCTGCCATGAGATGTCCAGAATGAGGCTTGTGTGGTTTCTGGGAAAGCAGGGGAGGGGACGGTGTCCTGCGTAGTGAGTGGGGAGCTGGAAAACAGGACCGAGTACCAGGAGACCGCTGATGGGTCACTGACCATCTTCAGAAGTAGGACAGGATGCGGAGGGGCAGGTACCTCTGGGACAGGCTCAGGGTCTTCATTGCAGCTCAGTCCCTGTAGACTCCTGAGACCTAATCTAACCATAGATCCACGTGGGCCAAGGCCTTGTGTTAGGCTCCACTGTGGGAGAAGAAACACTTATACTGAACCATAGTCCCATCCAAGACCCTATGACACATTGGCAGTGTACCGCCAAGTGTGTTTCAAAAGAAAAAGGGGGAAGATTGAAGAGGGTTTCGTGGGATTCAGTCTGCACAGACCCTCTTAGAGGGAAAGCCAGCACAGCATGGGGGCAGGAGGCTGGGACTCGCTTTTCACGACACCATGCACTACTTGATTTTAGTGTTTTAACCAGTATATTTAGTAAAGACGGTTAGTCCTTGGCCCTTAGGAGCCCAGCCCAGGCCTGGACATGGTTCCTGTGCCAGGCGAAGAGGGCAGCTCCTCATCGAGGGGACTCATGGGCTGATCAGCACATTTCTTACCAGGCCCGGGAGGCTGACGCCATCACACTGGATGGAGGAGCCATTTATGAGGCGGGGAAGGAGCAGGGTCTGAAACCGGTGGTAGGCGAGGTGTATGATCAAGGTACTGGTTACGGTGGGGGAGAGCAAAACCCCACCCAAAAGTCAGCTGCCAGTCTGGCCTGGCTGGCCTCCCAACCCTGCAGCCCTGAGCTGGTCACTATCCCTGTCCACAGAGCATCCTGGAGTTCTGGGCAGAGAAACTCTGAGAACCCCATAGTTTTTTCTTGAACCCTCTGAGGCTGAAGAGCCAGTTACCCAGAGAGCTGGCCCAAGTCTGTTCTTATGGGGAGCCCAGCTGCACCCTAAGTTTTCCCCACTGAGCCCTTAATGAGGGGCTGCCCCTAGCCTGATGCAGTCTGAACATGAAGCCAAAGGTCAACTGCCTGGGTGAGCAGAGTCAGTAGTGTCTGGCTTACCTGCACACAGGCAGTGTGGAGGCTGGGGACAGGTGTGTGTCGGGGTGGGGGTGGGGGAGACCAGGGACGCAGAGTCTAACACATCCAGGAATACATCCCAGCTGGCTGAGCTCCTTTGCCCAGCTACTCACCTCACACCAGACCTGCCTCTAGCTAAGTCTGCTCCATGTTGGACCACCTCCACCTGTCTGATGCCCAGCCTACTCTTGCAAAGGACCTCTGAGTCCTGTGTCCCTTGCCTCTGCCAAGGCTCTGCAAGAGTCTGGTCAGTCCCCTAGCAGAGCTAGTCCTCATCTTTTTGAGTCTTGCTTGGAGAAGCCACTGGCTCACTATGTGTTGAATTAGTGGTTGTCCCACGAGGTAGGACACAGTCCAGTCCTGCAGACCAGGCAGCCCTTCTCCTCAAAGGCCAGAGACCCATGGGTCCCAGCACAGCTCTGCCTCTCCATGAACTCAATACCGCTATTGGACACTTACTGCATTCACTGGTTGCCCCATTTTCCTTCAGAGGAGCTCTGCACAGAATAGTAAGCAAAAGATACCTTGTTTCTGCCTCAAACGGCCAGATGCAAGTCCTGAAAAAATAGTTACCCACGGGAGGCTGCTCGGAACAGAGGAAGGACCGTGGCAAAGACAGGCATGAGGACACCTACACAGGCTGGAGGGTTTCTGGGAAGGTGTCATCTAAGCCCAGCCACAACAACCATCTCAGGTGGGAAAGATCTTGATGGTTCTAGAAACCAGAAAGAGGATGGGGAGGTCAGAGCTGGAACCGGACGAAGCTGCTGAGGTTGGCAGGGGCCAGACTCAGGTGCGTGAGGAATAGCATTGACTTGATTTTCTAGAACTCAACCTCAACCTCACTCTGATCATGGGCATCCCTCCATCACAGATAGTCAGAGAGAGAGAGGGAGAGAGAGAGAATGTATGTGAGAGAGGCCACGTGACCCTTCTGGAATCTTTTGCAGGGCTATAAGCCCTGCCCCCACCACCCACACCCAGAAGCCATTAAGAGTCTTGAGTGACCTGGAACCACATCACTGGTTGCTTCTCTGTCTCTCTCTACCCCTGAGTCCTCAACACCTGGACATGGCTTTTGCAGCTGCAGGGTAGCCCCTGCTCCCTCCCTAACCCCTGCCCCCACCATCTTCTCTCCACAGCCATGGTGCTCTTCCCTCCCACCCTCCCGGTTCTCCTCAGGGCCTAGGCTTTTGGAAAGCAAAGACTTCAGGATGCTTCTGCTTTGTGGCTGCACAGCTCCCATGGCAAGCACAAGTGCTCTGAGCCAGCTGGCTGTGAAGGAAAGGGGGACATGGATCACTCTCTCAGGGTGCTATCTGCTTTATGAGGCCGGGGAGGGCCGGATCTCGTGATAAGATGTGGATTGCACCTTTTTCCTCTCTCAGCAACAGACGCCATGCACACAGACATCCACGCGTATGCCACATGTACATACAGGCACACGTGTGCACTGCACGCACACCCTGTCCCACACCCTGCCTGGGCCAGGTGGCTTTGCAGCCACCCTCACGCCTCACCTCTCCCCCCTAGAGGTGGGGACTTCCTATTATGCTGTGGCTGTGGTGAGAAGGAACTCCAGTGTGACCATCAACACCCTGAAAGGTGTGAAGTCTTGCCACACAGGCGTCAACCGGACAGTGGGCTGGAATGTTCCTGTGGGCTACCTGGTGGAGAGTGGTCGTCTCTCGGTGATGGGCTGTGACGTGCTCAAAGGTGAGGACTTAGGGCTGGCATGGGATCTCTGCTCCCCCACTTTCCTCTACTCCCTGGGGGAGTCCCATCAGGCCCCACCTTCATCCTGTGCCCCACTCCCCCTTGAGGTACAGCAAAGCCCCATTGGAGTTTCTGGCTGGATGGCTGCTACTGGGCATGACTCTGCTCATCTGTCATCATGCCCCATGTGACACAGCCGGGCACAGGGTGCGACCCACAATGGAAGGCATTGAATCACCGAGGAAAAGCTCCTGGTAGCCCAGTGGGGGTCTCTGTATGGAAGTGCGTCCTTAGCTTTCCAGATCAGAAACTCTGTGCTGGTGTTACTTACAGAGTGGGCCTGGGAGCCATGGCCTCTCAGGTGGTGGCCAGGAGTGGGTAGCTTATCAGTCACGTGGCATATTTATAAAATATCAGCCTCCCTGGAAGCACACAGACAGGAGACCAAGACGGGGCTCCTCGTAGCTGGGCGATGAACATGGCTTGGGTGGCTCAGGGCAGGAGAGAGCATCCTCTCTCCTGCACAGGACAAGTACAGTGAAGGGGGCACGTGGGCTCGGTGCTGGTGGGCAGGTCAGCTCCTCTTCACCCACCGGGCTCCTTCTCCCATGGCCTCCCCCTGTTTTGAGAAGTGCCTTAGCCATTGAGGATGCCCATTGATTGAAAATGACCCCTACTGTGAGAACAGTGTCCAGGTGACATGCCCTTGTCCTGGGTGGACATTTGTGAGGACATGTTATGTTAAATGACAACAAATGCACATTGCCACTTTTGTGGGCTCAGTTTGGGAATCATTCATGAGATCCAGTTCCACAGTATTTCTCAGATTGAAGCTGGAAGGTGGACCATTCCCAGAGGCATCCAGACTGGTCCCTGTGGAGCCCAGGCCCTGCCTGACTCAGCCGGGGTCAGGTCAGGTCAGCTAAGTGACCTCTCTGCTTCTTCCCACAGCTGTCAGTGACTACTTTGGGGGCAGCTGTGTGCCGGGGGCAGGAGAGACCAGTTACTCAGAGTCCCTGTGTCGCCTGTGCCGGGGTGACACCTCTGGGCAGGGGGTGTGTGACAAGAGCCCCTTGGAGCGGTACTATGACTACAGCGGGGCCTTCCGGTGAGGAGCCTGGGTGGGGCTGTGGGTGGAGGGGACAACTCAGAGGCCCACAGGGGAGGCAGGTTTGTGACAGCGTGGGCCGAGTGGTATCAAAGCCCCTTTGTGCAGAGCAGCACTGGGCGAGTTTATAAACACCTAACCGGAATGTGCCGGGCTGGGTTTGCTCACAAAGCCAGCATGTTTGGTGTACTTAGAGAAGGAAATGGAAAACACAGCCCTTTGGACATCCCAGGTCCCATCCTGGTGTCTGACCAGCAGTGAGGGCAGATGGGGGAGTGTGACTGGACACTTGCACCGGCAGTCTCTGTGGCTGGTTCAGGCTGGCTCTTTGGATCAGCCCCTCATGGGTCCCAAAGAGCCTAAAAGCTGGTGATCTGGAACCGGGATGGGACCTGCACTTCCCCAGAACACAGTCTTTAGCATCTCCACTGGGAGTGCAGAGCCCTCAGCACTCTCCTAGTATAACCAAACTCATTCAGGCCTGTACGGCTTGTTGTCTGACTATGGGGGCCCAGCAGTTCTGACCTGACCCACACCATGGGCAGGGACACATAGAGAGTACAGGAAACTCAAGGTTCCTTCCACTCCTCCCCACAGCGGCCCATGACAACTGCCTTCTCATTGCACTTGGCAGATGACAGACTAGGACAGACCCACAACTTAGCAGAGCCATGTGGCCAACAAGTCAGGGAGCTAAACCAGAACTGCAGGACTGTGATGTGTGTGACCCCCATGGTCACTCCCTGCAGCCCAGGCTGGACTTCAGGGGTGGGAGATAGGCAGGACTGAGAGGCAGGAGCAAGGCTTGCCCCACCCCTGCTCATGGGTTCTCCTCCATAGGTGTCTGGCAGAAGAAGCAGGTGATGTGGCCTTTGTGAAACACAGCACAGTGCTGGAGAACACAGATGGTGAGTGGGGGACTTGCACAGCTGCCTGGAGTAGGCCCTGGATAGCAGCAGGTACTGCAGTTCAGTGCCACACTGAGTCTGTGGGTGAACTTGGACAAGTCGCACAGTCTCTCAACCTTAGTGCTCCTGTCTGAGAAAAGGAAGAGGTGAGCGTCCCTAACAGCATTCTAGTGACTTCCGTGCAGAAAGGATCCCTGGGCAGCAAGCCTCTGTTCTGATTCTGGTTCGGATTCTTTTGTTTTCACTAGAAGAAGATTGGCATCTGTTTTGTTTGCTTGTTTTTTAAGTTTACAAACCTTGTGCTAGATCTCACCTACTGACCCTCCCTGGAATTTTTCTCCTGTTACCTGAAGCAGACTTCTCTTCTCCCCTGACAAGGCCCTGCTGAAGATAGGTTAGCACTATGCGTTGATCCATTATATAATTGTCATTTAAATTTTCTTTAATTTTGAAATAATTGGGTACTAGAAAAGTTGCAAGAGTAATTCAAAGAACTCCCGTCTACTCTTTACCCAGATTCCAGCTTCTAGCATTTGGTCACATTTGATTTGTGGGTGAGGGTACATTTGTCTGTGTCGTACCCCATGGATGTTTTAGCACATATCTCCTAAGAACAAGAAGATATGTTCCCAGCCACAGTGATCAAGTTTAGGAAGTGTAGTGTTGACACAGTTCTATGAGATAATCTGCAGTCTTTATTTCAGATTCACTAAATGTCCCAATTCTGTCCTTCTAGCAGTTCTAATTTCAGGCCCAGGACCTAGTCTATGATCACACGTAGTGTTTAGATGTTAGATCTCTTTACTTTCCTTTATCCTGGAACAGTTTCCCAGTCTTTGTTTTTATGACACTGACATTTTTGAAGTGTCAGGTCAGTTATTTGATAGAATGTCCCTTAATTTACATCTGCCTGAAGATCATTTCTTTTTTTAAAAAAATTGAAGTGTAAAGCACTTGCCCACCAATCACAAGGCCCTGAGTTCAGTCCACAGTGTGTGAGGGGCTGGGGGAGGCAGTGAATGAGGTATAAATTGTATGCAGCAAAGTTTACTCTTTTTAAAAGGGTGGCTCTATGAGTTTTGCCTCTCAAGTAGTCCAAATAGTACTAGAATCTTTGGGGAGTTCCCCTTTGCTGCCTGGGCTACAGTTCTGGGTAGATTCTGTCAGCGTGTGTTTGCACCATGCCCCCTGACCCTGACCCCTGACCCCTACCCTCTGCCCTCTTGGTATGTTTATCTCCCTCCTCCTAAACTTCCCACATTTTCTTACTGTTTTTAGCTCTACCTGGGTTTGTATTATTGTTAATGCTCCTCAAATCCACTTTGCTAATAGAAATTGGTAGGAGGTATAAAATATGAATAGGCACAGCGCGTGTGGCCCCCAGGGACTTACAGGTCTGGCTGCCAAGCTCTGCTTCGCTAAGAGCATAGGTTTGCCACCCCCACAACACCCAGCCTCGCCGGCCGCCCTCCCACCCTTTCTCAGGTCAGGAGCTGCCACGCTGGCCTCCCTATCTTCCAGGGAAAACCCTGCCCTCCTGGGGCAAGGCACTGTTGTCACAGGACTTCCAGCTGCTATGCAGGGATGGCAGCCGAGCTGATGTCACTGAGTGGAGGCAATGTCACTTGGCCCGCGTGCCCGCCCATGCTGTGATGGTCCGGGCTGACATGGACGGGAGCCTTATGTTCAGGCTGCTCAATGAAGGCCAGGTGAGATGCGATGCCTCACCCCTCAAAGTGTCCCAGGCAGCCCTGGGCCTCCATATCGCTCACAGTGTGGGCACCCAGGGTTAACACCAGGAGGGAAGGGCCAGAGACCAGGTGGGGAGGACCTGGCCCTGGACAGACCTAGCTGGGGCAGTCGGGCAAGCCTGTGTGAAGGACGGACAAGCTGGCAGGGACAGAGAGACTCAGGCCCCCTTCCTTGTGCCTCTGAAGACAAACTAGAACCTATGAGCAAGAAACAAAACAGTAAGTCCGATACATTTCAAGTGTGCCAGTAACTAGCTGTGGTGAAGACTGCCTCGCTGAAACTGCTGCAATGACAGCTACATGTTCCTGCCTGCTGAGGTTGCATCCAGCTTTGTCCCGTCCACACAGCCACTGCCTGGCCATTGCTTGTGCTCAGTACTGTCTCAACCTGGGCCACAAGTCCTATGTCCAGACAGTGGACTGTGACAGGCAAATGAACTGGGGCCAAGGTCACAGGAAGGAGACAGTGGCAGCTGCACTGAAGGGAAGGATCTGTCTGGGTAGCACCCTCACCACCACGCCCTCCCTTGGCACACAGCGTCTGTTCAACCATGAGGGCAGCAGTTTCCAGATGTTCAGCTCTGAGGCCTATGGCCAGAAGAACCTGCTGTTCAAGGACTCCACGTCAGAGCTCGTGCCCATCGCCACGCAGACCTATGAGGCCTGGCTGGGCCACGAGTACCTGCACGCCATGAAGGGTCTGCTCTGTGACCCCAACCGTAAGTCCCCTGTCCCTGCCTCTGCCAGCTCTGGCCCTGCCTGACTGCATCATGGCAGGGCTTTCCAGGGTGGACACTCACTCTGGGGGTCTGTCTTGTGCCTCGTGGCTTCCATGGGAACCTCGCTTCCACTTCTTAGCTGCTGGGGTCCGGGAGGAAGATCTCACAGTTGTGTGGTCTGCTGTACCCTGGCAACCCCTTCTGCTCCAGGGTGGGATCCAGATCATCAGGGCCTGTGAGGACCATCGGATCCCATCAATTCTCCCTCCCCAGTCTCTCACTCGTCTCCCCTTTCTCTGCCCCCGGCTATGTCCTGCCTGGTGCATTGCCTCTTGCCTAGACTGCTACAGTAGTCTGTAAGCCTCCAGACCCTTAATCCCACACACCCTCCACCTTCCGCCTGCGAAGTAGTATACCAAACACCGGGTTGGCCACACAGCAACCATTGTCTGCTTCAAGCCTCTCGCGGCCCCTGGAAAGAAGGGACCATTTCTATAAGGGGAGGTAGAATCAGATGTTTAAATAACAGATCCTGACTACACGGCTAACAAGAGAAAACCAGAATTTCCCTGAGTGTGTCTGACTCTAAGCTCTCCCTGCTGAAGTACCCCAGTTCCCACGTGCACCCTACATAGGTCTTCCCCACTACCTGCACTGGTGCGTGCTGTCCACACCAGAGATCCAGAAGTGTGGAGACATGGCTGTGGCCTTCAGTCGTCAGAGGCTCAAGCCAGAAATCCAGTGTGTGTCAGCCGAGTCCCCCCAGCACTGCATGGAGCAGATCCAGGTGAGTCAGGGGGTAGGCAGTGGCGGGTGGGGCCTGTGATGGACCTTGCTACCCATCCCTGTGCTGTCAGGGACAGAGCCATCCCCTGTAACAAACCACAGAGAAGAAGGGCAGGAGGAAGGACGGAGGTGGGTGGGGAATGGAGCTATGTTGTGGCAAGCCCCCTCCCCTTTCTGAGTGTTTCCCTGTGCACCATGGGGCAGGCTGCATCGTTTGCCTGACATTTCCACCCTCAGAAATACATTTCAGATGGGTTACGATCTAGTGCACACACTTCTTTCAGGTAGAATGAGGTAGAAACTATACACCTTGCATAGGAAGGGATGTGAGCGCAAGCAATATGATTTTTCCTTCTGTATTTGGCCTGTCCAGCTGGCCTGACACCCACTTATGCACTCACCATCCACAGCAAAATACACAGCCCTTGCTGGGGCCCTATCCAGCCTTTTCCTCTTGGCTTCTCTGATTGGTCACTGAAGCTAGAAGACAGAGGGTCCCCAGAGTACTACAGCTGAGGAGGGTCCTACTATGCTCACAGGGGTGGCCAACCTCAGGCCTATGAATGCCTCTACCCCTAGTCCTGTTTTAAGGGCAGGTAGGTCGGGGTAGTCCCCAAGCACAGGCCACAGTCCCTCAGAAGTGCCCTTCCTGCCGCGGCCAGAAAGCCATGTTGGCTACAAGGCCAAGAAGAGGAGCCTGGACAAGAATGAAAGGGGTGACTGGGCTCATCTCTATCCCATGAGCCCATGCTTCCTGTGTGCCAGCACTGTGAGACTGTGTGGATTATCTCACTTAATCCTGAGACAACCCTGTACTGGCCCCACTTGCAGACCTGGACACTAGGGCTGACAGAGGCTGAGTAAGGAACTTACCCAAGACCACCAGCTCAGGTGGGCAAGTTGCTGCTTTGTCCAGGGGCTGACAGAAGTCTGTGTGTGCAGGACTGAACCCAACTGGGTGCAACAAAGGCAGAGGTCCCTCAGTGGAACTAAGGAAAGGGCGACTGGTGGCAGTAGGGGGGTTGCTTTGTTTCCCAACACCTGGCAGGCTAGTCTATGGCTGGTGGCTCCCTCCAAGGGCCCCAGAGCAGGGAGAGATGTGGGAGGGAGGCTCAGCCACCTCCAGGAGGAGCCTCCTCCCACTCAGCCCGTGGATCAAAACATCAGTGGTACTGACTGACCAGTGTCACAACTTTATTCCTCTGGCCTGAATGGCATAGGACACTGTCCTTGGGTGCCCAGACCCTTCTCTCTCCAACCTCACACCCTTCCTTTAGGGTTTGTCACACTTCTCTGGCTTTATTACCATGTAAACCCTTTGTAGGGTCCAGGGTCACCTGTCAAGAGGCTTTAGAATGGACAAGCAGGGTGGGATACAGGTGGCCTGGAGTCCTCTCCTTTTAAGCTCTGGCTCTTCCACTTGAATTGCACACACATAGTGTGCCGGGGCTTGGCGACTGCTGAGAGACCTCAGACCTCTGGAGGATGGCAATCTCTGGGTACCCCACGCCACGCAGGAGGGCAGGACCAGTGCTGTGCTTCGCTCAGAGCAGAGTCACACAGGAGACACTCAAAGCTGAAAGAATGAAGCAGATGCCTGCAAGCAGGGAGGCTGTATTGGCTGCTCCCAGCCCTCGGGCCCTCCCAGCACACTCTTGGCCAGGAGTGTTCACGAGCAGGGGAAGGGGCAGATAAGCAGGATGGCGTTTTCCCAATCCAAGTTCCCAGGAGAAGGGAGTCTGAGGCCACAAACCCCCAGGGGCCAAGGCCCTGCCGCCTCTGGAGATCCTAACATCCAGAGCTGACTTTCCTGGGTCCACCCCAGCTCAATTGCTCTCTGCTCTCTGCAGGCTGGGCACATCGACGCAGTGACCCTGAGGGGTGAGGACATTTACACAGCAGGGAAGATGTATGGCCTGGTCCCAGCAGCTGGGGAGCTCTATGCAGGTGAGTACAGTACCAGCTGTACAGCACCACCAGGCAGTGGTTGATGTCTTTATAAATATGAAAACTTCCTCTCAGCCATGCCCACAAGCTCTAGATCTCACTCTGCACCTCTCTCCCTGGACCTTCTGTCAGCCTCTGTCACCAGGCAAGCCCCTCCAGTCCAAGGCCTCAGTTTCCCCATCTATGCAATGAGCATCTCTAAGGTGTCAACAAACTTCCTGCAAGGTCAGAGGGTTAATGCTTTGAGCTTTGTAGACCAGACAGACTCTGTTACACATTCTTCTTTTAAAATTTCCTGTTAATAGTGAGGTACAGTAGCTTAAGTCTGTAATCCCAGCTACTTGGGAAGTAGAGAGCAAGAGGATTACGGTTCAAGATGAGCCAGAGCAAAAAGTTCTCAAGACCCCATTTCTACCAATGACTAGCATGGTGGTATGCACTTGTCATCCCAGCTGTGACAGGAAGCACAAATAGGAGGATCTTGGTTCAGGCCAGAACCTATCTCAAAAACAACCAATGCAAAAAGGGCTGTGGGCATGGCTCCGGTGGTAGTGCGCCTGCCTAGAGTCCCTGAATTCCCCAGATCCAGGTGCTGGTGGCTCACGTCTGTAATCCTAGCTACTCAGGAGACAGAGATCAGGAGGATCTCAGTGCAAAGCAAATAGCTCGGCCAAATAGTTCGAGACCCTATCTTGAAAATATCTAACACAAAAACCAGGCTGGTGGAGTGGCTCACCAGCCACTAGAGCACCTACCTAGCAAGCATGAGGCCCTGGGTTCAAACCCCAATACCGAAAAAAAAAGAAGATTCCATTAATAAATATAAATATAAATATAAAAACCATTCTTAGGTGGCAACACCGGCCATCACAGTCCACCAGATAGTTTGCAACTTTGAATTCTTGGGTGCCATTGGCCTCTCCCTGCCCTAACTATGCAGCCCTCCCCTCATCAGCTCAGTCCCACCTTGGTGGCCTGGGCTTGGCTTTGGCCTCTGTACTCTGAGTTCTATTAGTTTTAACTTTGGGACTTTGGGTCCCTTCCACAAGGAATCTCTGCTCAGGGCAAATGCTTCTGCTGGGCCTCCAATTTTCTCCCAGGAAGTGAGAAAAATGCCATGTGGGTGTGAGAATGAAAGGACAGAAGCCCTTTGAATAAGGGCTGTTAAGGTGTGGCCGGGGTCAAGGTTGAAACGTAGAGCCACACAGGATGCCTGTCAGCAGTGGGGCGCTGGACTTGTTCCCTGAGGGGATTAGTAGTGGGAAGATCCCCCTGGGGATTGGGATTGGTCCTAGCTGGGGTGAGGATCCCTTGCATGATGTCCTTCTCCTTCCCAGAGGAGGACAAGAGCAATTCGTACTTTGTGGTGGCTGTGGTGAGGCGGGATAGCTCCCATGCTTTCACCTTGGATGAGCTGCGTGGGAAGCGCTCCTGCCACCCGGGCTTTGGCAACCCCACAGGCTGGGACGTGCCCGTGGGCGCCCTCATCCGGAGGGGCTTCATCCGGCCCCAACACTGCGACGTCCTCACAGGTACCACCCTCTGAGGGCCACAGCCACAGAGTTGTTCTTTGGAAGTGGATGGAGAGGCCACCAGCACCGTGTGTGGTCAGGGTCCACTTGAAGGCAGCCCTAAGGTCTCTTCTTCCTCCTTGTCATGGCTTGGCGCTGGGAAGGCTGGGAGACTGGGTGTCTCTGGTGGTTCCATGGAGGGAGCTGGGGCCCCTACACCACTGACTCTCAATACAAGCAGCCAATAGGCACGGGAAGGGTGCACACATGGGCCTGGGCCTGACTTTGTCACCATCCAGTCATGTCCCCTCTCCCAGCATACCCTGGGCATTTGGGGACCATGTTGGAAAGTGCCCAGGATGTGCTAAGATGGGGACAGAAGGAGAAACATTTGCCAAGCAACCCCATCAGCCACAGGTGAAGCTCTCCATCGTGTGTTAACTCATACAGCATCTGTGGTGCGAGGTTGTGGCCAGAAGCTGGAGAGGTGCTTGAGCCGCTGACTGGCCACACACCTCTGCCCTGGCTGATAACTCAGAGAACATAAACTCATCTTCTTGACCCTCATGGAGGCACAGAGAGGGCACTGGGGTTGGTCAGCCGCCTATCCAGACAGCTGGGCAGTTGCTCAGACAGGGACAGAATAGTTCATAGGCAGTGAGTTCCCTGTCCCCTAGGGAGTGCAAGCCAGGACTGGTGGTCAGAGCGGGGTGGAGGCTGTCTCTCTGCCCCTCACGGCCCCTTGCCTCCACCCCAGCTGTGAGCGAGTTCTTCAATGCCAGCTGTGTGCCCGTGAACAACCCCAAGAACTACCCTTCCTCACTGTGTGCGCTCTGCGTGGGGGACGAGCAGGGCCGCAACCGGTGTGTGGGCAACAGCCAGGAGAGGTACTATGGCTACAGCGGAGCCTTCAGGTACTTGGCAGCAACTGGGGGATGGTCTGGGTGGGCACAGAGGTGGGACCTTCCTTCTGACGCCTATTCTGCTCTCTTGTGCGGCAGGTGCCTGGTGGAGAATGCAGGGGACGTTGCCTTTGTCAAGCACACAACTGTCTTTGACAACACAAACGGTACGTGAGCAGGGCTTGGGCCAGAGCAAGGACAGGTTAGGGGAAGAGGCAGGGTTCCTGTCCCCAACACAATCCAGACACCCAGTCTGGAGTGTCTGAGTTTGAGGCGGTCCCTCACCATTGATGTGGCGGTCCCTCCTGAGATGTTCTTGTAGTGCTGAGGGGTGGACGAGGACAGAGCCTCTCCACAGTCTGCATTTCACACCGACTTCAGGTCTTTGGTCCTTAGCAGGTCAGTGCCCCCTGCAGGGAGATCACTCTGTGACCCCCAAGCCACACCAAGGTAGGGCCCACCCCAGGCTCCCCAAAGTCACCTTCCCAGGCTCCACTTGGGAAAAAGAGCCCAGACACTCTGCCCCAGGAACCCCTAAAGCTATACCTGAGGCCATCTAGGGGTACAAGGTCCTCTTAGCTTGTGTGACCTCCACTCAGGCAGAGAGCTCATATCTGTGCTGAAGCCCAGGGGCCGTTTCCCCCAACATCTAGTGCTGTACTTTCTGCCTACCCTCCTATGCCCCAGGCTTCGAAACCCCAAACACCAGAGGCTCTGTCATACCCTGTCCTAACACATCTCTTCCTAGAGATGCAGCCCAGCAAAGCACAGCTGGGGTCCAGAAGGAGAAGCAATACACGGAGGGAAAAACACATAAGTGTTTCAAAATGCAGATCCCGTCAGTAGTACTGTGGGGGTCACTGGGATGGGGGGCTCTGCCCCAACAGGACTGGACAGAGCGCCAGACCCCCAACCCAGCCTGTTACCACAGCCCATCTCCCCTGCCCCACCTCCATCCAGTACACTCAGGCCCCCCTCCCCAGGAGGGGCTGTGTTCCCTCAGGAGTGCTGGCAGTCCCTGCTCCCGAGATGGGGCTTGGAGGAGGGCTGCAGGGTTCCTTGGGAGATTCGCTTGCAGTGAGGCACCTCCCAGGAAGCCCCTTTCCATTTTATCTTTACTCCACTCCATGGAACCCAGCTGCTGTTCCTTCTGGAGACAGAAGGAAGGTGGATACTGAGTGAATCCCAGAAGACACAGAAACAATGCGACTCCTGAGGGTAGCACTTTCTCAGGGAGCTCTAGCTTGCTTCAGCACCAATAGGGTGCTGGTCTCAAACGCAGGTTCCTGGCCCTGCCCAAGGCCTGGCAAATGCAATTCTTGGCAAGCAAGGGCCCATGCTTGCAAAGAGAACTTGAGTCTTTAGGAGTCACCCCTCACCCAGTCCCAAAGGTGTAACACAGCTGGGATCCCTTGCCTGGGAGTGATGAAGAGCCTTGATTTCTTACCTGTAAAATGGGATAACACCTCCTGTGTTACCGCTGTGAGGGTCAGGCAGGGGCTGCAAAGTGCCAGTCATATATTAGGTCACCCCTGCTCCCCACCAATGGAAGCTCCTGCGGGGTTCTGAGGCCCTGGTAACAGAGCAGATCACTGGGAGGACGGAAAGGACCAGGGACCTGCTCAGATTCTGCTACCTCCTCCCAGTGAAGGGCTGGGATCATTCTCTCATTGTCCCCTCAGGCCACAACCCTGAGCCCTGGGCTGCAGGCCTCAAGTGGAAGAACTACGAGCTGCTTTGCCCCAATGGGGCACGGGCTGAGGTGAACCAGTTCAAAGCCTGCAACCTGGCACAGATACCATCCCACGCCATTATGGTGCGGCCAGACACCAACATCTATACTGTGTTTGGACTGTTGGACAAGGCCCAGGTGAGCCAGTGCAGGGCCTACCTCCCTGAAGGCAGGGTAGCAACAGTGAGCCAAGTCCCCTGGAGCAGACCTCCAGAGAAACTGAGGAAGCTGGAGGAAAAGTCTATGGCTTTCTCTCTACCCAACATCCCTGATGTCATTACCCCTTCTCAATCTGACCAGCCTCACCGGCACACACGTGCTATTATTTCACCATCTGTAAAAAATGGAAGCAAACTAATCCTCTTGGCCTCACATCTTGTAGCCCGAATCTCACTCATTTTGATGGTGGTGTTTTTGGTGCTGGGAATCAAACCTAGGACATTGCACATAGTAGGCAAGCGCTCCCCTACTCCTTTTTAGAACGAAACTGTTTCTACTGTGAAGCCATTAATTCCTCTCCTGCTCTCTCTTAAGCATGGAATCTATCCCATCAGGGCCCTGAAACTGCTTTATCAAGTGGCCCATGTTGCTAGATTCTGTGGCTGATTCTCAGTCCTCATTGTACCACTGGCCACAGCTCTCTCCTCCTGAAGTTCAAATCCCTTCTGGAAGACTTTCTCCAGTGGCTCCCAGGTTTCCACATCGGCCTGGCTCTCCTCCCACCGCTCTGCCAGTATACTTTGATGGTTCCTCCTCATCTCTCTGGCCTGTAGATGTGGGAACACCCCTGGATTCAGTCCTAAGCCCTCTTCTCTATGTACACTTACACCTTCATGTCTCCTGTCCAGTCTTATGTCATTAAATACCATCTGTATAGAGATGGCTCCTGAGTTTGCATTTTACTCCTGATTGCAATCTCATCCTTCAACCCCAAATGGTGTAGTTAACATGCCTACTTGACATTTCTGTTTATATTCCTAACAGATGTCTCAAACTGATCAAGTCCAAGGTTGAGCCCCCCCCCCCCCGCCCCACTCCCATTGCTCCCTCAGTTAGTAGCAGCAATAGCCTTTCCACTTCCTCAGGAGTCCTCTCTGACTCATCTTCATCCAATTCATCAGCAAGTCCAAAATACAGCTAGAAATGTCAACCCAGACTGTCTGAGGAGCCCTGGATTCAAACCCTCCAACCTTCCTCCCCCTCCATTGATTTAGGCTGAAATTGCCCCACCAGCACCACAGAATTGCAGAGCCATGGGCTCTCCAGGCCTGTTCCTAAGCTTTGAAATTATTTGTACTCTGCTCATCTTCCCCATGGAGTCCTGTCCCAGGAGCTCCTTCCCAGGCCAGTGGGCTTCCCCAAGGGTCCCCCAATCCCCCTGAAGTAGTCCTGCATGGGTGTGCATTTCTCTGGAGAGAAGACTCACAGATCTTATCAGGTCTGTAAGACATCAATGAGCCCCTCCAGTGGGCAGCCACTTCTCCTTCCCTCTTGATTCTTACTTGCCAGCCAGTGGGCAGGTGTGGCTCCAGATGTTCTGTATGTATATGTATGGCTTCTCGTACTACTTCTAGATTTTTTGCTAGCTCTTTTGAGCTGTTCATAGCACATCCAATCCAAGGACTCCCCATAGGGAAGTGAGTAGCAGTGACATCTCTGGGACCCCGTGGGGCTTAATGAGGTCATCCTCAGCTCCCGCATTACTTTCTTATTACTGGTCACAGAACAAAAGGCTCTCTCGTTAAGATTGTTTTGGTTCTCTGGGAAAGGATGCCCACAAGATAGATGGAGAAAGTTGTAGAAAAGATGTCTCAAGTGTAATCTTAGTTATTTGAGAGGCAGAGATCAGGAGGGTCTCAACTCAGAGACCAGCCAGGGCAAATAGTTCATGAGACCCTTCTCGAAAAAACCCAACACAAAACCAGGCTGGCACAGTGGCTCAAGTGGTAGAGCACCCGCCTAGCAAGCTTGAGGCCCTGAGTTCAAACCTCAGTACAACAAAAATTAAAAAAAGATTGAGGAATGCTGAGCAGGGCTAGCAAAGCACTCAGTGATGGCACCACACCATCACTTGATTCTGGGTCCTTCTTCCCGAAAGTCTCATGCTTCAGTTCTGCATCCAGGCACTTATTTGGTAAGACATTTCTGCCTATGTTAGGGCAGTGTCTCTGGACATATCTTCCCCCAAACTTTTTGCATGACAGAGGCTAGTAAGCAGCCAATCAGTTGACCTCACATAAGGGTCATAGTCCCCTGAAGTTCCTTGCTCTTTGGGGCCCTGATGAAAAGTGGTGGTTGTTTTTGCTGCTTCCAGGACGTGTTTGGAGATGACCACAATCAGAACGGGTTCAAAATGTTCGACTCCTCCAAATACCACAGCCAAGACCTGCTTTTCAAGGATGCTACTGTCCGGGTGGTACCTGTCGGGGAGAAAACCACATACCTCGACTGGCTGGGGCCTGACTATGTGGCAGCTCTGGAGGGAATGCTGTCTCAACAGTGCTCGGGAACAGGTAGGGCCCCAGCCTGCTGGGCAGACAGCTGTGACAGTCCCCGTGATGGGCCCTGCCACACCCCTCTGACATCACTCAGACCTTTTCACCTAAAACTTTAAGGGAGCTGCGGGGTTCTCTAGGCCTAGGTGACACAGAGTAGAGGTCCCCACTTCACAAATCATCCAAACAGGGAGGCTGCAGATAATTCTGGCAGGCACACTGGCCTTGTCACCCAAATAGATCTGAATAATGAACATAAATGCTGAAAATGATAGTCCACAGAAGACTTGAGGTAATTCCATAAATATTCATGTGGCATAACTTGGAAAGGAATGAATATGTAAAGCAACCAGGGGAAGGGAACAGTGTAATGAGGTAGGAAGAGGGAGACTGGAAGGAGGCTGGAGCCAGCTGAGTGCACAGAAATAGGTATCCTGAATCCTGTGCTCAGCCACCATGGCTGGGGGCTTCCAGCTCTAACTGCCTATGTCTCCCCCAGCCCCCCAGGCCACCCTGCTGCCATTGCTCCTGCTGCCTCTGGCTGCCAGCCTCCTCCTGCATAGCCTCTGAAAGGGGCTTCCCAGCTCAACTCCTCGGAATGGACTACTCAGAATCCCCAGATGAGGCTGTCCCCTTGGGACACTGCTACAGAAACAGACTATGGTGGAGCAAATGTGAACACACACACACACACAGCTCCTCGATGCACGATTCTGACCTGAAGAGAAGTTTCTGGAACCAAGACAAATGCTAAGGCAAAGTCCCCCCACCTGAGCAAGCTGCCACCCCCAGGCCACCTGGCTTTGAATACCTGAGGCGGCTGGCACATATCCCAGTCACACCGCCCAGGCTTGCAGTGCTTCCCAGAACCTGCAGCCTCCCACCTGGAGCCTCCCCAGGCTGGCTGGAGGAAGAGGCCTGTTACCAAGGAAACAACTGGGCCTGGCTTCCCACTCGGGCCTGTGTGCGTTCCAGGCCTGGGGAGGTGTGAGAGTATCCCACTTGGTCTCCCCCGCACCCCACCTCCCTCCTGAGGACACTGTATCTACCAAGACATCTACAGCTGAGGCTCAGGCCTTCCAGGAGGCAGGGCTGGGAGTATCTCAGCCCTTCGTCCTTGTTTTCTGTGGCTCCAAGTGGTCCAGCCCATTGAACAGGGATTTCTGCCAGGCCAGGGAAGGGAGGGAGGCTAGAGCTCTGGGTGGGGACAAGATCCTCAAGGGACCCTAAGAGGAGTAAGTGCCCCTTGGTAGGTGGGGGGCTTGCCAAGGGTGTGAGACTATATCCTGCCTGAACACCAGGAAGTGCTTGGCCTTGGGGTGAATTCGTTGTAGCAGCTCTGTCCCAGTGAAGCTGGCCATCGGAGTCCACTCCCAAGTTTCCTCCTCTGGGCTCAGTGTCAGATTACCTGCCGCCCCCCCACCCTACTCCTGGACCTCTGTCAGTGCGGTTGGTTCCCTAGTGACAAGGAAGGAGCAGGAGGTGACCCAGGCCTCGGGCAGCATGAAGCCCTCTGAAGAACTGGTCACAAGGACATGCCACAGGCCAGGGTGCTGGGGTGAGCCCCATCTCCTCCACTAACCTTGCACCTACTGGGCCCAGAGCCCACCTCTAAAGGAAGGGTCCCTGCTTCCTTCCTGCCCCCTGTAACAGTCAGTAGAAAGCCTGGAGAGGACCCTCTCACCACTCCATTTTGTCATAGTTCTCTGAAGATCCAGAAAAAGTTTTCCCCTAACTGCCAACTCTTATTCCAAATTTTGCTTCCTTTAAAAAAAAAAAGAGAGAGAAGGAACAGGAGCAAGCAGCCCTCCTCAGCAGACTGGAAGTCACATGGGCCTGGAGCTATTTGCAGCCTGGTCTGCGGGGGCCTCCAGGACTCTGATGACAGGCCAGGCTCCCGGTGGCGCATCCCCACCTGTGGGTGTTGGGCAGGATCCCGTCCATCTCTTAGCAGCACAGGAGGCCCTGACAGCATCCTGGCCATAGCCACACCGTCCTGAAGAGTGCTGGTCACCATGCTGAGGCAGCTCTCACCCCTGAGAGGGGCCAGCAGGAGTTAAGCCTTTGTTCTGTCAAGCTTTGTTCTGTCTTCACTGGACACAGCCAACCATTCTTCTCTGACCCGATGATAGTTTGAGTTTTTTTAAAGTGAGTTTTGTGCAGTGAGAAGTGTATCTCCGTGTACTGCCCAGGGTGTGACTGACACCTGTGCTGTGTGACATTGAAGGTGTGACTTGCGTGAGTGCTGTGTAAATGACGTCTGATTGTCAGGGTCCTCTGCTGTGTTAGTGCTAATTAAAGATGTTGGGGTTTTTTTTTGTTTTTTTTCAATAAAGCCAAATAACCCTTCACATGCAGAGGCTTGGATTCTATAGAAACTGCTGCCGATTCACTTTGTTTTCTTTGGTGCTCGAAGGCCTATCTGCCTAAGGCCACGGCTCTGCCTCAGAACAACACAGATTCCACTCAGAGCCCTGTGTCTGAGAGTGGAGTCAGAGACCACTCTGGGCCTGTAGCCAGCAAGGCCTCCACTCCCTTCTCCCATCTGGACTGGTTCTCTGGCCCCCAAAGTGCCTCAGCTGTCCCTGGCACATCCCAGCTGCCTCCACCCCCTCAGCCTCTTGGGTGTCTGCTCTTCTGGGGATGCAGAGGAAGACGTGAACGTCTCCACTTCCCCTTGCCCTGTGTCTCCATACTAAGCCACCCACACCGTTTCTTTTGCAAGCCGGCTGCTAACTCACTGGAGGGGAAGGTGGGGAGCAGATAGCTAGAGTCCTTGCAGTGGGCGCTCCCTGGCCTGTACTGACGTGTGGATGAACTCTGGCTAAGAGTGGAGGTCCTCTGTGCTCCCCTCTCTCCTCTCCTCTCCCCTTCACTCTGTCCCTAAGCTTCCCTCCCTCCCTCATGGCCACCATCTCATACAAGTGGGCCTTGCCCACCAATACACATGGCCATTTCCCATGAGGTAGGCCCAGTCATTATGAAGCCAGGAGACCCCAAGGACCTGTGTGGCAAAAGTTGACAGACTTTATCTCTGCATCACCTGGTTCAGTTGCAATCACCACTCACTCCATCTTTCTTCCTGCTACTCCTCCTACCCCACCCAAACCTTTAGGAGCCCCTGATCCTGTCTAAAGAGTAAGCAGTGTAACACCTGCCCAGTGAGGTTGTCAGGAAGGTCAGGTTATAATGTATAGAAAACAGCACCATCCAGCACATCACAGGTACAGAAGATGTTTGTTGTTGCTGTCATTATGGAGTCTGTATTTGTATCGTCTAAGTTTCAAATTCTTGGGAGAGATCATCTGATTGACCCAATATGGGTCAGGTGGCTACTGCTACACAAATCAGCTCAGACCAGAGCTGAAACTTGACCACTGAGGCCCCAGAGAGAAAGGAAATGAAATCTCTGAGAGCCAGGGAGTCATGCTCATTGGTCTACCAGTCCTGCATTAGGTAATATTTGCCATTAGTTAAGCCATTATTCATTGATACTATTAGTTCCACACCTGGACCTGGGCAAGAGAGGCCTGGTGCTCAGTCTTGTGCTTTAGACAGTGTTGAGCAGACTTTGATGTTCACCTGGGGATCCTGTCAATATGTAAATTCTGACTCTGTAGGACTGGAGTGAAGCCAAGTGTCTGCCATTCTCACCAGCTCCTCACAGAGTTCATGCTGATGGTCTGGGGACCACACTTTGATAAGCAAACCTCCAGGGGCTTCTGCTGGAGCCCTCCTCTGAGCACATCCTGCCCATGATGGGAGGAGTCACAGGGAAAAGAATGTGTGCCTATAACCCATCATTTGGCCTGTGCTCCATAACCAGGATCCTGGAATTCTTATACCAGACAGTCTGCAGATCTTGGACAGCCTCTTCTCCAGGTCCCGCCTCCCCAGGTGGCCAAGGATGACTGTTTGCAGGAGATGTGGATAAATGTCACAAGCAGGCTGCATGCACACAAAGTCCTTCAAGTGTGGGATGCAGCCTGAATGGGGAGGAATTGCCTCCCACAGGCTGGGCAGGTACTCTTCCACTTGAGCCATGCTTCTCCCCACCCCCAGGTCCTGTATTTGGTTTCTGGGATAGGGTCTTGATAACTTTTGCCTGGGATTGCTTCAAACTCAATGTCTTCCTGCCTCTACTTCCTGAGTAGCTGGGATTACATGCGTAAGCCCCCACATTGGTTCCTGAGTCTCCTTTAGGTATTTACGCTGAAGATGTATACCTCAGGACCATCCTGTAGAATGTTCACACAATGGGGATAAGTGCTGTCATTTTTTTCTCATTTCAATTTGGAAAACATATAGCCCACTCATCTAGGATTCAGGAACCTTGAATTCTTCTACATTTTCTATTCACCTGGGGAAATACTTGCTCCTCTGTCACTCTTAGTGCCTAAGTCTGTGAAACGGGGAATTTGGATGGTCCCTCGGGGATTTCAGCTTTAACTTGACTTTTGCTTACACTAGAAAAATCCATCTAGGGGCTGGAGGTATGGCACAAGTGGTAGAGTACCTGCTTTGCAAGAGCAAAGTCCTGAGTTCAAAACCCCAGTCCTGCCAAAAAATATATACATCTATTTTTAAAAAGTCAATCTAGCCAAGAAGTGGTGCCCACCCGTAAACCCAGCATTCAAGAGACTGGGGCAGGATAATCACAGGTTCAAGACCTGGTTGGGCTACATAACAAGACCCTGTCTCAAAAAAAAAAAAAAATTCCGAGATATAAAAACAAATCAGCCTTCCCAGAGTTGTTGCTGACCTGCTCTGAACAGCCTGTTTGGAGGTGCAGAGGGCCAGGTAGGCTCCTTTAGGTCTTTTTTTCACAGCTGACTTTGGGTTGGTGCTGCCATCCTGAAAGCTATTTCCCAGCCGGGAGTCACTGTACATCAAGGCCTCCCACTCCAGTATATGACAGGTCACATGGAGGCCTTCTTAAAACAGTTTGCTGCACCCCACCCCTGGAGTCTTTGTCTGGCATGGGCCTGAGAATTTGCATTTCTGGCAAATTCCCAGGTGACATTTGATGCAGCAGGTCAAGCCCCCTCACTTTGAAGAACACTGTTAAAGACAGTGTGACTTTGTACCTCGTAAGCAGGGCACCTGCCAGGGCTTAGGTGGGGAGGGTGAGTGGATATGGTCCCTTGTGGAGGAAGCTGGGCCCTGCCTGGTAAAAGGCCTGTGAACTTCACGATGTCTCTGTGGGCAGAGGTGGGGTGTACAGGAAGATGGTAGCACCAGCCCTGGACTCTGTCAAGCTGGCTGTGGGAGGGGAGCTGCCTGCAGTTGGCCAGCTCTCCACCTGTGGCTTCCTCCTTTCCTTTCTCCTCCTTCTGGCCCCGGTATTCTTCACCCTCATGCATCTGAGTAAGGCCTTCAGGAAGAGTAGAGAACCCAAAGGTCAGCCTGGGAAGGATGTGTGTGGTCAGATTGTCCCCTCGATCTTCTTCTTAGCTTCTGAATTCCCCAGAAACCTCTAACTCAACCAAAAATCCAAGCTTGACCTCTACTATGGCCCACCTTTGGACACGGAGTTGAAGAGAAGGGTTGGATGGCTTGCTGGGCAGGGTGTTCTTAGCCAAGAGCCCAATCCAAGAAACTGCATGACTAGGTGTCTCTAACCACTTACTTCTTCTTCCCTCTTCCTTCAGGCAGACCCCAATTCTGTCCAAGACAGCAATGTGCCCAGCTAAAAATATTCCCTTGTGGTGGTCAGACAGCTAAGTTCAGGCTGAGGAAAGCTAAGTGGAGGTTACAGAGCATAGGTTTCAGCAAGGCCTTTTAAGACAGCCCTTCTCTTCCTGCCCAGAAAGCAGGCATGATAGCTGAAAAATAAGCAACCACTTTGCTATATGAAGCCACAGGCAAAGGGAAAGGACCACATGGTAGGAAGAGCAGAGCAAAAAATATGGAAGCATTTGAGTTAAGCGGTAGTATGCAGGCCTGGACTGATCTAACCCGGATTCCCTAACAGACACTTCTGGTATTCTCAGTTCTGTGCTCTTCAGGCTCCTGGTTTCTTGTGTGATTCAAGAGAAGTCACTGCTCCTGTCTGGGTCCTGTTTCTCCATCCATGGGGATGACCACCTGAATCTCTTGCATGGCTAGAGATTCAAGAGCCAAAGCTGGTCCCAACTGGAAGTTCCAGGGCTTGGGGATGATGGCCTTTCAGGGATGGGATGGGAAGTCACCTTGGGAATCCTATGATTAGTGTCTTATCAGTGTCCAGACAAAAAGATATCCTGAAGCATAAAATTCAGTTGAGTTGTTACAAGCTTTTTCTTTTCTTTTCTTTTTTTGAACACAGAGGTAGGAAAGTTTATTAAGGGAAAGAGTGAAAGCTCCTGTAGGAAGGGACGGGTCCAGAGTGGGTTGCAAGCCTTTTAACATCCCAAAAGGGAATTGTTTTTAAGTATTTGCTTGATCTCAACCTTGAGATCCACATTTATCCCTGGAAGAAGTCCCAGGGGAGCTATTTGGGCCTGCCCCTGACCCTCCCCACACCCTTCCTAGATCCAGTGGGACTATCTGTCCCAGCTCAGCTGCTCCTCGGAGGACAAAGCCTGGGCTTCACAGGAAAAGAAGCCTGAGACCTTCTGATTGGTGGCAGCCAGGTCACTAGTTAACCTCTGTGAAAGTGGATTGGCTTAGGCCTGGTTCCAGGGGCAAAGCCATCCCTCCCACCCCACCCACTTTGGAAATTCAAGGCCAGGGTAGTGTGAGCAAAGAAGAATGGGGAAGGAGCAGGTTTCTCCCAACCTCACTGCCCACACCCCAGCAGACCACACCTATTCTGGGATGGATGGCTAAGGCACCTGCAGGCTCTGGGAGCTCTTTGAGGAGGAGCAAAGGCACAGTTCTAGCATGTTACTGAGAGGAAGAAGAAAAGAAAAGCACATGGCAAAGCCATGTATGTGACAGTCACCATATATTGGATATTTTCACAATCAGGCTAGTGTGCATCCACCCACCTGTGAGCCTCTGGGTTGTTAGAACCTGCCACTAAGACCCCAAGACTCTGTCGCATCCTCTTTCTTTCCCCACCCTACACCCGGCTTATGGAAACCCTGTACCTCAGTAAATCAGTCTGTGACTGTGAGAAGTCGCAGACACTGCAGAAGCAGGGAGAAAGTTGGCCTTCGAATACAGAAAAACTGGCTCACTAAGTCTTTTCCCTGGGCGAAAGCTGTGTGTGTGTGTGTGTGTGTGTGTGTGTGTGTGTGTGTGTGTACACAGATGCGATGGGGAACAGGGACAGACTATAATCGCAATCATAGTGACGACAGATACCTACCTGTTCTTTTTTTAAAAATAGGCCTTTCTGTGAAACTACTCTGTGTGATGCTATGGTGGCGTTCACATGTCAATATGCATTTGTCCAAGCCCACAAACGTCCAGCACCAAGAGGGAACCCTCATGTAAACCATGGATTTCAGTTCACTGACACAATGCATCCACGTGGAGCCATCAGTCATAAGCAACATCCCGCTCAAGGGGAGATGGTGACAGGGACAGTGGATTACGGGAGGCTGGGCTCCTGTGAGAGCAGGAGATCCATGAGGAATGGCTCCCCCTTCCCATCACTCCTCTGCTCCCCCTTCCCCTCACTCCTCTGCTCCCCCTTCCCCTCACTTCCTAAAACTGCTCTTCAGATAGAAAAGTAAAGTGTACTAAACATGCAAAAAAAAAAAAAAAAAGCCTTGCAGGTCAAGGTGTAGGTACAGTCTGAGGATGGAGGGACTGCTCCCACCAACCCCTGGGCCCCTCCTTGCTTCCCTCCCCCACCCACATACTGCACGAAACAGTCACCCTTCTGACGGTCTGCTGTGGTCCCTTTGTCTTCCTTTGCCCTATATTCTGAGGCCCTCACAGAGGCTGGCTTGTCACTAAAAGACTGAATCAATGAATGAGTGGATCAAAGCAGTGCTAAGCCCAGGTTCCCATCCTGGCCAAGCCCCCTGCAGAGCAGCCACCAGCAAGACACGCCAGATTCCAGCAGGAAGCTGAACAGACGGAACCCCGGGACAATGAGCCATTTCTGTGAATTTGAATTCAGAAATGTCACAGCTTGGGGGTAAGGACTCCTCCCCCGCCCCACCCAGATGGCCCAGGGGAAAACTGCCCCTGGGTGAGTGGCTATGCTGCCTTGCCAGGACAGCACATGGAATGAAGGCCACCTGCCCCTGAGGGAGGAGCCCAGGCTTCCTGGAAAACAGCTGGGAGGAGGCAGCAGAGCTGGGAATTTTCTTTTGGACCAGCCTGCTAAACCGTACTGAAGACAGTGGCGGTCTAATAAGGTCTACTACTGCTCACCTTAGAGAGTTTAGAATAGCAAATGAGGGAAATGTCCCTCAGTGCTGGGCGGGACAACCCATGGTGTACATTTTCACTTGCAAGGGGAGGTCTGCAGCCAATAAGTGAAGTCCCATGACATACTGCTAAGTAAAAAGAGCAGGTTATGAAACAGTGTATGATCCTGTTACCATAAAATCACACACACACACACATCACAACATATATGCACGCACGCGCGCGCACAGACACACACACACACACACATACACACACATCACAACATATACGCACGCACGCGCGCGCACACACAGACACACACACACACACACACATCACAACATATACGCACGCGCACGCGCACACAGACACACACACACACACACACACACACAGAGCTGTCTGGAAATCTGTTCACCAAACTGTCAACAGCATCTATCTTCAGTTGGTGAAATTTAAGGGTAATTTTTACTTTCTTTAAACTGTATTTTGAACTGTAAAGCATTTAAAAATAATCATTTAAAAAACAGTAAAAGAAAAAAATTTAAAATAATCATTTTTATTCTGGAATGGGTACATAAGTAAGAAAACAAAAAATAAAGCCTCCCAGAGTCCAATCATACTCCCCTGTCTTTTTTTCTCTGTTTTTTGGGGGGTTTTGTTTTGTTTTCATCTGTTTGTTTGTGGTTGGGGGAGGGTTGAATTTAGGGCCTCACACTTGCTAGGCATTTGAGCCACACCTCCAACCCTTTTCTGCTTTAGTTATTTTTCAAGGAGAGCTTGCGTCTTTGCCCAGGGCTGGTCATGTGGTCCTTCTGTGGTCTCCCAAGTAGCTGGGATGAGAGGAGCATGCCACCGTGCTCAGTCCGAGTCCCCTCCAAGAGGAAGCCCACCAGGCTGCGGAAGGAGCCCAGACTTGCAGCCACTCAGTCAGGATGTAGCTGTGGCCCTGCCACCAACTGTGTGATCTTCAAGAGTCACTTACTTACCCTTCAGGGCCTCCACTTCTACCCTGAGCCTCTGCCACAGGGGCTGCTCCCAGTGTGCGACTGCCTGTGGTCCTGAGCCATGACTTCTGCTCCCTGCAGTGGGCACACAAGAGACAATGACAGAGGCCATCCTGATGCAAGTGAACTGAAGTCCAAGCTCAGCTTGGTCAGCCTCAGGTACCCGAGCATCAGCGCCCCTCAGCCTGGCAGAGGGCTGGGGGAAGCAGGGGATCCACGCTTGGGCAAGGGGGGACATGAGCCCTCCTCAGGCCTCCCCTTCCCTCCCTTCATTCTGCTTATGCACACTTGGCTGCCGGGCACTCCTGCCCCACCTGCTCGCCCCACCTAGCTCCTAGGCCAGAAGAGACCCCAGTGAGCCTGCATCTCCAATCAGGTCACCCTAGCCCCTCATCTTGCCAGTAACCAAGGCCACAGGGTACAGGACATTCTGCTGATGGGACTTCACCATTAGGGTTCCACATGGGCTGGTCACCAGCCCAGCTGAAGTTGACCTTGTGGACAGCTGCACATTCCTCAGAAACAGTACCTTTCTTCCTTGGCATGACTTCTCTCCACCTGCCACCTGCTGTCTGGGCAACTCCCATCCTCTGCTGTAACAGGACACAGGGTACAGGATCCAACATGACCAGTGCATCCCCTTTACCTGTTTCTCAGCCCAGCTCACTTCTCAGCAGAGACTTGTTGTTTTGTTTTGTTTTGGCCCTGGGGTTTGAACTCAGGGCCTTGCGCCTACTGGGCACTGCTTGAACTATGCCCCCAGCCCTTTTGCCTTTAGTTTGTTTCTAGATGGGGTCTCACACTTTTCCCCAGGCCAGTCTAGGACCAAGATGCTCCTATCTCTACCTCCCAAGTAGCTGGGATTATAAACGTGCACCACCATGCCTGCTTTTGGTTTTGGGTTTTTGTTTTTTGGTTTTGTTGTTCTGGAGACAAGAGTCTCACTATGTAGCCCAGGCTGGCCTCAAACACATGACCCTCCTGCCTCAACTTCTCAAGTAGTGGAGTTGCAGGTGTTTACTGCCATGCCCAGCCCTGCGAAAGTTTTAACAGTTGTGCCACAGCTATATTCCTGAAGTCCCTCAATGCCAGCCGGCCAGCAGGTAGTCCAGTGCCAAAATCCCACTTTACAGTCTATTTCCAGGATCCTTCCTGGCACCAAGTGTAACAGGTTCATTTGCCTGGAAAACCCGCTGCAAGACAGATTCACACGGGAGGACTGGATTGTGATACAGTGGGGCCGCTCAGTTATCCTGTCTCCAGGCAAGAGGGCTGACCTCTGTACCCCTACATCAGCCTCCACTAGACAAAGGTTTGGAGGTAGCATGACCTTGAGCGAGGTGCCTCTCTTCAGCTGAGGACAAGTGCCATAGAGAAATCCAATGGGGCCCCATCAACAACACTCCCAGCAGCTGAGAGCATGAGAGCCTGAGTCCTGGAGAAGCCCTGGGCCACGCTGGCAAGTCAAAGATTGCCTAGCAGCTTATGGATAACGTGCATTTGGGGAATGTTTTCAGAGTAAGGAGAATATAGACAGGCTACCCTGCAGGTGGACTGGCCAGCTTCACTTCAGTGGCAGCCGTGGCACACCTGGGAGGCAAGACGCCAGGCTCTGTGCATGGGGTTGGTGGCCCAGGGTGCATTCAGGCTCCCTCCCACTCTGTCACCCTCCTTCCTGCCCCCATCCTGCTCCAGCATGCTGTGACATTAGCTACTGGTTCCTAACACCCTGCTCACCCGTGATTGGCTGGAAAGGAAACAGAGGCATGGGGCGATGCCTGGGAATGTTGAGGGGTTTTGTTACCGCTGTTACTTTTGGTAGGACTGAGATATGAACTCAGGGCTTTACGCTTGCAAAGCAAGTGACCAACACTGGGGGTTACCTCCTCTTCCCATCCAAGCCCCCACGGAAAAACTCTGAATGCCATTCTGTTCCCAGGATTGGACAGTGAGGCTATGAGAATGGGGGGGCAGTGCTCTCTGGGATTCGGACATGGATGAAGCCAGCCCCAGAGTGTGGTGGCAGCCAGTCTCTGTCAGGCCACTTTGGGAAGCCAGTATCTACATGCTGGTTGGGCCACCTGCCCTCAGCCTCCAGGACACCTGGCCAAAGTCCAGGTGTAATTGTCCTTATATCCTCTGTTTCTGATTCCCCACGATCATCTTGAGGCCACCAGCAGGAGGCTTGGTCAGCAGGGATTCTTCACGATAACAGAAGTGCTGGCCCTGCCAGTTAGAGTCAGGCTGGCACAGAGCTTATCTTTGTGGGGACAGACCCCACAGTCCAGATTTTCAGCCTGTGCTGGCTGCCCTGCCTACCTCTGCCTGGGTGTGTGTCCCTTCCCTACCCTGCCTGGGTCCTGCCTGCAGACCTGCCCCATCTCAGCCTCCTGGCTGAGGTGTCTCTGGTCTCACGGTGCAGCACAGGTATGGCTGGGGACGAGTGACTTACAAAGCTAAAGAGGACCACCTGTCTCTGTTGACTACAGCCCAGAAAATGGCTTGAGTTAGTTATTCCTCTACCCCCAGACAAGGTCTCACCATGTAGCCCAGGCTGGCCTGGAATTCATAGTCCTCCTGCCTCAACCTCCCAAGTGCTGGAATTACAGGTGTGCACCACCACACCCAGTATTGATTTAGCTATTCCTTTCAGTAAAGATCCCAGCCCTGTGCAGGTGTATGGGCAGGGAGTCATGTGCATCCCATGAACCTACATACACCTCTGTTTCTAGGCCTTTCCTCCTGGATCCTGGCCACAAGAAATATCCCCAGCCAGGGGGTCTCAGGACTCCAAACTTGTGAAGCCCTCACTTTACTTTCTCATTTCCATTTCCAACAGAGGCTAAAGACATTTTTTTTAAATTTTTTATTTTTATTGGTGGTACAGAGGTTTAAACTCAGGGTTCTATGCTTGCTAGGTAGGCACTCTACCACTTGAGCCACGCTTCCACTCCTTTATTGCCTAGGCTGGTCTTGAACCACAAACCTCCTGATCTAAGCCTCCCAAGTAGCCAGGATTACAGACATGAGCACCAGCCCATAGCTCTAAAGACATTTAGACTCAGACTGCTTCTGAGTCTCAGGCAGTTTTGGTTTTTTGTGTGTGATAAAATACACATAAAAGAAAATTTACCATTTTACGTGTTCTGTGGCAGTAAGTACATTCATGTGCAACTGTCACCAGTATCGCCTGTAGAACTTTTTCATCCCCAGCTAAAACTGACTCATTAACGAACTGCCCAGCCCTCTCCCCTCAGGCCTCAGCAACCACCTGCAGTTCCTGCCTCTCCTACTGACTACTCTTGGTACCTCACATAAATAGAATAAACAGCATTTGTCCTTTTGTGACTGTCCTATTTCACTTATCATAACATCTTCAAGGTTCATCCATGTCAGAATTTCCTTCTTTTGTTTTTTGGGGGTTTTTTGTCAGTAATGGGATTTGAACTCAGGGCTTCATGCTTGCTAGGCAGGCATTCTACCACTTGAGCCACTCCACTTGCCCTTTTTTGTGTCTGGCATTTTTGAGATAGAACCTCATGAATTCTTTGCCCGGGCTGGCTTTGAACCACAGTCCTCCTGCTCTCTGCCTCCTGAGTAGCTAGGATCATAGTTGCGAGTCACTGGCACCCTTCAAAACTTCTCTTCTTGATGTCCTGAAGCTGTCATTTTCTCTCAGATTTCATGTGCTCACTGGAGCCTCAACTTGCTCTGAACACAGGTATTGCTGTGTCAGAGGGAGGTGGGAGGGAAAAGGAGCCAAAAGGAGAAACCTCACCTGGCCTTGGAACCATCTGGAGAAAAAAGCCTACCTCAGAGCCCCCACTGAGCTGGGCCGGTCTCTGCAGGGCTCCCCAGAACAGAGATACCAGCTGGGAGGGGTCCTGGCCTGGGCTGGAGAGAGAGGCATGCAGTCCCCACCTCCTGAGCTGCCTCTGAGATTTTCCTGGGACAATTTGCTGTCCTCTGGCCACATGACACCCACGGTCACATGCACAAACCTTTCTGCTGACAGGAAAGATTGTGATGGTGATTGAAACCAGAAGGGAGGGGTACAGGTTGGGGCTACATGGCCCCAGGTCAGAGTTTATCAGCAGCAGCTGCCTACGAGCCCTTGTCCTGTTTGATTTCTCTTCCCTTGTACCCCCCCGGGCCCAGGTCCTGTCTGTCCTCTCCCTGTTCTCCTGTGCTTGGCATTAGCCTTCCCTCTTTACAAGATGTGTGATTTCATGTGTCTGTGTCTTCAGCTGACACACATTGTCCTGTGCTAACTAATGTCATTCTCTTTCTTCCTTTATTTCTCACTTAGCACTGTTTTAAAAAGTGGTTCGTATCCCAGCCTGTGTTTCCAATTCATGGAATGTTCCATCCTGACTTTCACTCCTGAGAGACATGCTGCCATCTCTTGGCACATCTTCATCATAAGATCATTACTTAAATTAATTCAAGCAGCCGCACATTTGCTGTTTTAAAATCTATTTGAACTACCTCTTCCTGAGGAGGGGGCTTCATTAAAATCTCCAACAACAAGCCGGCAATGGCTGGTCCTCCCAAACTACACAGGAGGCTGACCTCGGGAGGATTTTGTGGGTTTAGGACAGCCCAGGAAAAAAATTTAGAGAGACCCCATCACAACCAATGGCTGGGCTCAGTGATGTGAACCTGCTATCCCAGCTACAGGGAAGGCTGAAATCAGGATTAGTGTGGTTCCAGGCCAGTCCGGGCAAAAGAATCTGTGAGAACCCATCTCAATTGGAAAATTTGGGTGTGGTGATGCACACTTGTCATCCCAGCTACAGCAGGAAGTATAAAATAGGAGGATCAAGGTCCGGTGGGCCTGAGCAAAATATGAGGCCCTAAATAACCAGAGCAAAAGGGGCTGAGCACTAGGGAGGCTGAGGCAGGAGGCTCATGCCAGCCTCAGCTACATAGCAAGACCTTGTTGAAGAAGAAGGAGGGGAGCCGGGTGCCAGTGGCTCACGTCTATAATCCTAGCTACTCAGGAGGCAGAGATCAGGAGGATCACGGTTTGAAGCCAGCACAGGCAGTTAGTGAGACCCTATCTAGAAAAAGCCCATCATAAAAAAGGGCTGGTGGAGTGGCTCAAGGTGAAGGCCTTGAGTTCAAGTCCCAGTACCACAAAAATAAAAAAAGAAGGAGGGGAGAGGAAAAAGAAAGGAAGGAAGGAAGGAAAGGAGAAGGAGCCAGAAGAAGAGGAGGAGGAGGGAAGAAGTTATTATTCCCCCTATCCGACTGTATCATTGTACCCATTCCCCATCCTCTCTCCAGCACTCCACCCCACACTCTTCCCAGACTCTGGGAACCATGATTCTGCTCTTCTCTTTTTTATCATTACACATTTTATTCATGCACTAAATTATCACACTCAATCCTATAAATATGTACAGTTATGATGTGTCAATTTAAAATTTCTTATGTATGAAAAAGCCATTTTCTTCCAGGCACCAATGGCTCATGCCTGTAATCCTAGCTACTCAGGAGGCAGAAGTCAGGAGGATCAAGGTTCGAAGCTAGTCCAAGCAAATAGTTTGTGAGACCCTGTCTCAAAAATACCCAATACTAAGGGGAGAGAAATGACCCAAACATTGTATGCACATATGAATAAATGGGAAAAAAAATACTCAATACAAAAAAGGGCTGATGGGGTGGTTCAAGTGGTGGAGAACCTGCCTAGCAAGCATGAGGTCCTGGGGGTGGGGGCAGGGGGGAGAAATAAACCAAGCCTTGTATGCACATATGAATAATAAAAGAAAAATGAAAAAAAAAAAAAAGAATTAACCTAGAAGGTAACACACATGCACAGGAAACCAATGCAAGAAAAAAAAAAAAAGCATGAGGTCCTGAGTTCAAACCCCAGTATCGTTGTCATCAATGATGCCTCAAACCAGATCTTGGTTCTTGCACTCTGATGTGGAAGAATCCAGGCAGAACATGCAGATGTAGTGAGGGAAATATGGAGTTTTGTTATAGGAAAGGGGGAAAGGGATTGCAGGTAGCCTCTCTGCCAAGTGGAATGGAGGCTCCACATGCAGGAAAAAAGGAAAGGATTTTGTTTTAGTTCATTTTTATATCATTCTTAACTTGGAGGAGGTGAGAAAATCCATGTCACTCTCATCTCCAATGGCCATCAGGCCAGGGGAGGAGCTGGATAGACTCAAGCATAGCCTATACTAATTTTCAGTTACCCCAAGTACATGAGGGAGGAAATTTCCACTCTGATTTAACAAAGGACTTGCCATTGAAATGGGGTTCTCTGGGCTCAGAGGAGATGGGTCAGCGAGGGGGACCACGGTGCTCTAGATCAGGCTATATGGCCTGAAAAAGTCCTGAACTTTCCCTAAATCTAGCCTTCCTCAACTTCCCCCTGAGAGACAAAATCTCAAAAAAATCTTTTTGAGGTTGTAGAGGGGCCGGATCCCTTCAAGCAGACAAGAGGCAGAAGACCCTACCTACAAGGAAAAATTCTCTCCTACTTCTCTCCCTCAGGGCTCATTTGGACAGCAGGTGACTTCCATCATTTGAATTATCATCCAGCATGATCAACGTTGCTCATGGGGACCTCGTTTATCTACTGAGATTGTTAGCTCTGTTGCCTAATGACTTGGGTCTTAAAGGCTTTTATCCCGGAAGAGATAAATCTGGGTTAGAAGGCATGACCCAACCATGAACACTGACAGGAGCATCAGAAGGAGCCCTGTCAGGTGTAGCAGCAAGGATAAAGAATCTAATTTTTCATTTTGAAAAGTGACAACCATCAGAGAATCTATTAGTTACTTTTCCTACAGGGGTCTATACCTCTAGTTATTTCTAACCCTTGAATGGCCCTCTTTGTTCTGCCACTGCAGTGGGGCAGTTAAGGACTGATTATTTGGGGTGATATTTACATTAGGGGCCAGGGGTACCAGGGGGCAGGAGCCAGTCCAAGTAGAGGGTAAACATCAATAGGAGTCCTGTGTAGAAAGGCGCTGCACAGCGTTTCTAAGCAGAAGTTAAACACCGTTACAAAGTAGAACACATGAGCGTCAACATATGAGTGTGAATTATTAAAAGGACATATCTGGACTGATAGAAAGATCCCCTCTGCTTAAACAGGAGGCCTTGGCCAAAGGCAGGAGTTTGCCTTTTACCAGAAGCCTAGAAGGCTTTAATAACAGACACCACATGCATAACAAACCCCTTTTTAAAATCTCTCCACTTTGGTTTCTTTTAGAGGTCTGGCATAATTGACTCCATCCAGATCTGGAGGAAGTCCCCTCATTTGTGTAGTCTTTTAAAACTGTAGTCCTCTTAAACTGTTTCTTTGAACAGTTGCTTCTCAAGCTTTTGTCAATTTGGCAGTTTGGTCCCTGGTTGCCAGGAGTAGCTTTCTCCCAGAAAACCTGATTGGGTCCCATGTTGGAGGGGAAGTAGAACATCAGACAGATCAGAAGTCAGTGCCAATGGGACCTTTCTGGTCAAATTAAACAACAAAGAGATTCATTTAAAAATGGCTCTTAAGCTGAGCTTAATTAAGTCTAATTGTCTATCCCATAGAGGATGTACTGGCATTTTAAAATTGTAAAATGTCAACAAACAATAGTTATAAAATTTTACAAGGAAAGTACAAAGCAACCCCAATATATAAGACTGTCTGATTCTGTTGACAGATAAGTACTTGTCAAGGTCATTGTCTATGGGCTTGTCTGTTAATGTTCCAGAAGGATCAGAACTGTAATGACAAACTTAAAACAACCACGGTTAACAGTTCATTGCCTGTATTTTAATGCTTAATTTACTGCTCCATTGCAATATGTGTGTGTGTGTGTGTGTGCGTGTGTGTGTGTATAAAATAATGTGTGTTTAACTAGTGGAGACAAACAGATGCAGACCTCTCAGCATTTGTCATAAACAGCAGAAATGTCAAAGACCTCATTAAATACAATGTACCTTAGATAAAAGAGTCATAGTTGTCTACTTTACATGTACACACTTATAACTCTACAAATGATTTTATAACATTTAGATAGACATACAAGGCACTAGCAGTATCAGAACCGCTTAAAAGAAATTTTATTTAGCTTAAACTCAGTTTCCTCAGTGATACCAGAAAAATACCTTGGTTTTGTGTGTGTGTGTCTGGCAAGAGATTAATTTACCCAGGACACAAAGAATGTAGTAAATAATTTAAAATGAGTTATGAAGAGAATTTATTCATTGAGTTTGATGAGATTTAAGAAAAAAGTCTTAAGGAAGACATGTTTACCTGTAAACAATAAAACATCAGTAGAACTAGCAAAGAATCAGGCTGACACCAAAAGCACAATGTAACATAAAATGATGGCAATACAAAGGAAGACAATCTGCTGAGGGTGAAGAAGAAAACATCTCAATATGAATTCCTTGTAATCAGTACAGAATTAACTACCAAATCCAACTTACACTGAGATAAGCTGGGCTGAGGGAGACTAGGAGTCAATAATGGGGGGAAAGTTTCTCAGTGTAATAAAACTGAATAGTGTTTTGGAGCATCTGGTATAAGAAGTATTAGAAAATTCTTTGGGGGAAAATGAACTATATACTTTTAAAAGATGTAAAGTGATTTTAATTATAATTTAATGCCATTTAGTGCACTAGAGTTGTGAAGTAAGGCCTTGTCAGATTGTGTGTTGGGACACTGTACTTTTACAAAGACCACCAAAATTAACATGGATGAAGACTTAAAGAAATGGTCACACAGACCCACAGCCAGGTCAGTTTTCCCTAAGACTGGGACCTTCACTTGCTGTGATGTTAAGCTGGGGGCAGAGAGCTCAGGAATCTATAGCTGTGAGGAAGAACCAGCAGCACGTGCACACCGGGCCACAGACTGTAATCAGCTCACAAATTGAGAAGAATGAGGGAACAAGTAAATTTTCTAAAAAGATAATAATAAGCCAACAAGATTAATGCCTCAAGTGATTAGATACAGAAACAGAGATAAAGGAATAGCATAAAGTTAGGAAACCTGATGACTGAGAGTCCATGGCTTCAATGTTGATAAGAAATCACATCCTAGACTGCTGATGTTAACTAACAGAATGGATTGGGACATACAGTAGGGTTTTTATTGACCTGAATGTAGTTCCTAGAGCCCAAAAATAACAGGCTCAGTCACTGAGAGTTAATGACACAACAACCAAGTATCTTAAGATTATTTTTATAGACCCAATAAAACTTGGGGTCCCATCATCCCATCTGGAGGGTACAATATTGCTTTTCTTTTGGTAAATTTTTGTACCACCCTACAGTACCAAAAACCCCTGACAGTTATCCTGATAAAAGAAAAACCTTCTTTTAGACACATAAGTACCTTAATTTTTTTTATTGATACTAGGACTTGAACTCAAGGCCTACATATTGAGCCACTCCATCTGCTCTTTTTTGTGATAGGCTGTTTTCGAGATAGGGTCTCACAAACTATTTGCCTAGGCTGACTTCAAACCGAGATCCTCCTGATCTCTGCCTCCCTGAGTAGCTAGGATTATAGGTGTGAGCCACCTGTGCCTGGCAAAGTACCTTAAATTTTGACCTTAAATTTTAGCCCAAATTAAGATAGCATTGTTTCTAAACCTTTATATCTTAAATAAGACCCAGGAAGAAAAGTAATTTAGATATCCTTTTTTTCACAATAGTAATCTACAAGAACACATGGGCTAATAAACCTAATTATAAAAGAAAGTTGAATGTAAATTACACTCATGATAGGATGAAACAGATTAAGATTACTGTCCATAAATTCTCTTCAGTCCAAAGGCGGAGGATAGCTAGACCTCGTTGGGATAACAACTTTAGGTAACTTTTGAGACAACAGTTTTACACATTAACTTTATAAAAGTAGTTTAAGAACTATCCGAAAGACATCTACATACACACAAAGATGTTTTAACCTAGGCATGCCAAAAAATGTCAATTTAAGCACACATGTATGAGCTCAAAAGTGTAAAGATCAATTCAGTGGTTACAAGTACATTGGTAGGAGACAGACTAAGACATACACAAAGTATATACAATGCCACACAAAACAATTACATTAATTCAGAGTGCACTCTTAAACGAATAATTCCTTTGTCATTATTTTTAATAGAGTAGTCCGCTAGATTTGAGACTGGGAAGACACAGAGTTCCACAGTCAGGGATTGGGTTAGCACAACCGTGCAGGCAGCAACAGAGGGGGATGCCTGTTATTAATATTATTATGAATATTAATGCCTTTTCCACCAGGGAAATCCTATAAACTAGGAGGAAAGTAGGTCTCCAAAGTTCATTTTAAGATCAGACATGGCATCTATTTGGGTGTGGAGGTCCTTGAGGACCTCTGACACATTCGCTGAGCTGTCTGGAATGTACACACAGCATTGTTTTAATTAATGTACAAATTCTCCCTTGAGCAGCAGGTAAAATATCCACAGCCAGCTGGTTTTGGAGTATGGTCTGTGTCATCATTTTGACTGCAGAGTTGAGAAGCGCTATACCCTGTGCTGTGTCATTTAAGGCTTTTGGGCTATATTTAGTCATGGTCTCCATGTGCCAGATTACATCCTCTAATCCTGTGGGAGGAGCAGAAGTGACTGCTATGTGATCATATCAATGAGACACAGAACAGATCCGTTGGTGACACAGAGCCAGAAGGTTGGCGGGGTCTTTTTGGATGCGAATGACCTTCCATGTACCCAGGGAACCCTACAGTGCAATGGCCTATCCAGCCAGGGGGAAGCCATGGACAAATATTGTTGCCACATAGCCATTTTGTTCCATTAGGGGCTGGCCATCTAAGACCTCTGTTTTGCCTAATTGGTAGCAAACCAGTTATTAGCCTGTAAACTTATGATGTTTTTACAATTAAATGGGAGAATCCAGCCAAGTCGCTTGGTGGAGTTTTCTCCACCTTTCAGTGGAGTCAGCCACAAGTAAGCATCCCAGATCTGATAGAATCTATCCTGCATTCTATAGCTGTTTGGTCTGATGTGGGGAGTAAGATTACCATTAATGTCCACAGCTGGAGATGCAACTGCTAAAGCCTCCTTGTTTGTGGCTTCCTGAGTAAGCAAGTGTACAAGTCCATGTCCTGGTTGATATAAAGTGTTTTGAGTGGGTCCCTCAAAACATTCCATCTGGCAATTGCTGAAACTCTAGCATCAGATAAAGAGATTTAGAGTCATGAGAACAAGCAAATCAACCCCTTGTAGTGGGGGTCCCCAACATGGCAAGCCAGAGGTGCTAGAGACTGGCATTAATCCACATATCCAGCAATTACTTTTGTTAGCTGGCAGTGCATAGTGTTGGACTCAATCCAAGAAAGAAAGAGCCTCTGGAGTGGTCATTGACAAGTAAGACAATGGCCAAACCAAGGAAAGGAGCATTTGTAGTGCTTACTTATCTCTCCTTTTGAGGTTGTTCCTGTTGTGGGAAGAATGTTGGACCAGAGAGAACAAGACTCAAACCCAGGTGGCTGGAGGAAAGAAAGATTTATTATGCTAGCGGGCCAGCACCTGGATCCCTCCAAAAATGGCATCAGCTCTGCAGCTCAGGGCTGTGGGGTTTTTATGCCTCAGAATGTGGAAGCAAGCAAGTGGGAAGGACAAAACCAGACTTGGCAGTTAGCCTCTCACTGGGAGGTTACAACATACCATACTAGCAAACTAGTACAACCACTCTGGAAAAAAATTTGGAGGCTACTTAAAAAGCTAGACATTGATCTACCATTTGATCCAGCAATACCACTCTTGGGGATATACCCAAAAGACTGTGACACAGGTTACTCCAGAGGCACCCACACACCCATGTTTATTGCGGCACTATTCACAATAGCCAAGTTATGGAAACAGCCAAGATGCCCCACTACTGACGAATGGATCAAGAAAATGTGGTATTTATACACAATGGAATTTTATGCAGCCATGAAGAAGAATGAAATGTTATCATTCGCTGGTAAATGGATGGAATTGGAGAACATCATTCTGAGTGAGGTTAGCCTGGCCCAAAAGACCAAAAATCATATGTTCTCCCTCATATGTGGACATTAGATCAAGGGCAAACACAACAAGGGGATTGAACTTTGAGCACATGAGAAAAGCGAGAGCACACAAGGGAGGGGTGAGGATAGTAAGACACCTAAAAAAATTTTTAGCATTTGTTGCCCTTAATGCAGAGAAACTAAAAGCAGATACCTTAAAAGCAACTGAGGCCAATAGGAAAAGGGGACCAGGAACTACAGAAAAGGCTAGATTAAAAAGAATGAACCTAGAAGGTAACACACACGCACAGGAAATCAATGTGAGTCAACTCCCTGTATAGCTATCCTTATCTCAACCAGCAAAAACCCTTGTTCCTTCCTATTATTGCTTATACTCTCTCTTCAACAAAATTAGAGATAAGGGCAAAATAGTTTCTGCTGGGTATTGAGGGGGTGGGGGGAGAGGGAGGGGGTGGAGTGGGTGGTAAGGGAGGGGGTGGGGGCAGTGGGGAGAAATGACCCAAGCTTTGTATGCACATATGAATAATAAAGCAATAAAAAAAAGAATAGAAAGAAAAGAAGAATAAATAAATAAGAAAAAAAAATATACCATACTAGCACAAGGTTAAAACTTATCACACTAGCACAAGGTTACAGCATACCACACTAGCACATCTGTGAAAACAGGGCCCGGTGAGGGGAGGGAGCTTGCCTTCTGGTCTTTCCCCTGGGTTTCTTTATCATTCCCTCCTCTTATTCGTCATAATCCCTTATGACCATTTCGGGGGAGTCATCCAGGAGCAGTCTTTGATATTGTCTCACTAGTTGTAACCTAACGGCATTCATCTTGTTGCGGATGAACCTGGAGAGGAGGTGTGTCACACAAGGCCCTAAAAGCAATAGCATAAGGAGCACAGTTAGTGGGGCTACCAGGGGGGTTACCCATGGGGCCCAGCTCCTCCATCCTGTATTCCAAAATGTTTCCTTGTTTCTTTCTCTTGCCTTGATTCTCTCTAGTAATTGGAGTGCATTTTCCCTCATTATCCCTCACTGGTTTGCATAGAAGCAGCATTCTTCCCCTAAAAACACACAAATTCCTCCTTTTTCTGCAGTAATGAATTCTAAGCCTCTGTGGTTCTGTAAGACTACAGCCACCACTGAGTCCAACTGATTCTGTAGGGTGATGATGCTCTGTTGTGCTAATCCTAAATCCTCACAGGTTTGTTCAGACAGCTGGCTGTGTTGGACTTGTTGGAGGCCAATGGCGGTAGCTCCCGTGGCCATTACTCCTGCCAGGGCAACTCCCAGAAGTATCAGGAGGAGGATGGGGTCAGGTCAGAAATGGGCCATCAGCTTGTTGGTCTAGGTATCAAGCAACTTCAGTCCCGGGAAGTATGTCCAAAGAACTAAGAAAACTAAGACTAAGAAAACAGGGCACAAGTCCGTCCCTTCTCGGGTAACAGGTGTGAATCCCACCCTGACAGGGAAAGTAAGTCCCATTAGGTGCTTTGGCTCCTTTTACCACATTGGTACAATTCTTTTTGTCACCAAAGCATTCAGGTTCTCCAATTATTTGGATAGCTGGGCCTGTGAGACAGGTATTGTCATTTTGGGTTGAGTTGTCCAGGCCCAGCTTGTGTATCTTGGAAAAGTTAGTCAGGCCACCCTGGCATATGACATTTGGCCAGCCCTCAGGCAAATCCAAGTCTTTGCCTAGTTCAGGGTCTGCTCATTGTACTAGCTGGTGGCTGTTGTTTGCCAAAGCTATTATTTTAATGAGAGGAGTGTCGGGGTGTAACAGGGGCCAATCAGTCCCATCCGAGGAGGGAGGGAGGATTTGCCCCTGTGCCCAGGGGTCTAAGGAGTGAACTTTACTAACCAGGAGAGAGACATTTGTTGTTTTAATCTCAAGCCTAAGGATCTTTAAGATTGCAGGGTCTCCCCAATGATTTTCGAGGAATCCTCCCAGCACAAAGACCCTAGTTTCCCATCATCATGGTTCATCTATTGTTAGTTGGAAGAGGTCTCCTTTTCCTGCTCCCTGTGCCTTAGTCCGCTCGTTCATGTTGAAGGGGTTTGAAAGCCTCTGAATGCTGACACCCTGGTCTTTGGGAGGGGCCCTTTTCCAAGCCCCTGGAGAGGCAAAATCAACACACGACCATGTCATAGAAAGGACCATGAAGGCCCCCACAGTCATCTCAGTTCTGCAGTTCTCAGCCATACATATTGGATAGGTGATCTCTGGATGGACCAGAGCAAGTCAGGGTAGAGGGCCCCAGTTGTGCCCTTCTGCTGGTCTCCAGGCCTGGGCAATACCTAAAGGAGACAAGACAAGGGGCTGACAAAGCACAGATGGTGCAATTAATCAATATAGTTCCTGCTTGTCCTTCCGAGAGTTTGACCTCCCATATCAGTTTATGAGAGACCCCAGCTGGGTCTGGAGGGTTTGTTTGTGAGTCATTTATTATTATTACAGCTGTTAGTAGAACCAGTAGGTTTGTCTGGAGCCTCAATGGCACTCCCTCAGGTTAAGGTCAGTTTCAACGGCTGGTTCAGGTTGGCTCAGGATTTCCACTTCTGGCGTGGATCCTCCACTGGCTTGGCATGCGTGTGGTGAATCCACAGTTTCAGTCCTGCAACCTTAAGGGTTGAAGGAGTGGTTACAATAACTTGGTAAGGTCCCTCCCATCGGGGGATCTAGATTCCCTCTAACTGGGGTTTTGACCCAAACCCAGTCCCCCAGGCTCCATGGGTGCAAAGGCCCAAGGGTCACAGGGGCCAGCTCCGGGTGTCCTAGGCGCCAGGCAACCTCCCCGGAAGCATGCACCAAGCCTCTTTAGGAACTTATGGAGGCTGATCTGTCCATACTCCCGAAGATCTCCAGCCTGTCCAGGTATTAGTGGTGGCAGCCATCCATATAGGACTTTAAAGGGAGAGAGACCGCATTTTTTAGGTGTGCACCTAATTTTGAACAGTGCCAAGAGTAATATATCTGTCTCTTGACATTGTTTTGCTAGTGCTGTCTTGATAGTTCTGTTCATCCTTTCCACTCGGCCTAATGATTGGGGGTGATACCGGGTGTGCAAGACCCAGGTCAGCCTGACTGCCCAAGATATGCCTTTGACCGCTGGCTGATGAAGGGCAGGCCCGTGGTCTGACCCGATGCTGCTAGGTACCCTGAACTGAGGAATAATTCCTTGGCTCGCACTCTTAACACTTCTGTGGCCTTTTCCATGCGGTGGAATATGCCTCTACCCAGCCCGTGAAAGTGCAGACCACCACCAGGAGGTACTGATAAGTTTTACTTGGTTGGATCTCAGTGAAATACATCTCTAAGTGTTGGAATGGGTAGACCCCTTCTTCTGAGAGAGCAGCGGGGCTTGGGTCCCTGTCCTGGGTTATGTTGGGTGCAGCGCAGGCAAGCCTTGCTGGCCAACTGAGTTAAAGTCGCCAATCGGGGAATGACCAGGTATTTGTGTAATAGTCTTTGTAGGGAGGTTTTGCCCAAATGGGTGATATTGTGCGCCATCCTTATCAGGCCTGGGGCTGTCTTTTCTGGCATTAAGATCCTTCCCTCTGGAGTTATGAACCAGCCTTCTGAGTTCTCTTTAGCCCCTGTTTCATGGGCCTGTTCTCCCTCTTGTGGGCTGTACTCTGGTCTGTCTGGGAGGACAGGGAGGGTGAAGCACACTTTGGCTGGAGTAGCATCTTCCTTTTGTACTTCTTCTGAGAGGGCTGCTTCTTTTGCTATCCTGTCCGCTAATCCATTTCCTTGGCTGATCTTGTCTGGTCAGTTGGTATGGGCTGGACAGTGGGTGATGGCAATGTCTCGGGGCTTCCAGACTGCCTCCAACAATTGTAAGATCTGTTGACTGTTTTTGACCTCTTTACCTCCAGATGTCAATAGGCCTCTCTCTTTGTAAATGGCCCCATGGATATGTAAGGTGGCAAAGGCATAATGCAAGTCAGGAAATGTTGACTGTCTTTCCATCTGCTAAGGTGAGGGCCCTGGTTAGGGCGTATAACTACCCATCGGGCTGACCAATGGTCTGGCAGCTGTCCATGTTCCACTACTTGTGTGACGGCAGTCACTGCATACCTGGTTCAGTAACCTCCCTCTTGTAAGTTCTGGCTTCCATCAGTGAAGAGCTCCAGGTTGGCATTGGGAATGGCAGTGTCTGTGAGGTCAGGCCGGGAAGAAAAGACATCATCCAGAATCTCCTCACAGGAGTAAAGAGGTTCTCCCTCCTCTTCTGGCAAATACGTGGCAGGACTGAGAGTCCTCACTGCTTCAACTCGCACCTGGGGGTTCTTGCCCAATCAAGCCTGATATCTGGCCACTCGTATCCTGGTCATCCATCAACTGGCGGTGCTATTGAGCAGAGAAGTTACTTGGTGGGGGAGCGAGATGCATTGTCCCAGAGTCAGTTTATCTGCTTCTTGTATTAAGAGGACCGTAGCTGTCAATGCCTGGAAGCATGGGGGCCAACCCGAGGCCACGGGGTCTAATTTCTCGGACAGGTAGGCTACTAGTCAGTTCCATGGCCCCAGTGGCTGGGTCAGGACGCCTAATCTTATGCCTCCCTTCTCATGGACGTAGAGGTGGAAAGGGTGAGTGACGTCCAGGAGAGCCAGGGCCGGTGCCTCACACAGGTGTCGTTTAAGTTTTTGGAATGAGTCCTCTTGGTCAGGGCCCCAGTGCAATGGTCCTATGGGGTTCCCCTTTAGTGCCACATAGAGTGGCCCAGCAGTGACTGAGAATCCAGGGATCCATAGGCAGCAGAAGCCCATGGTGCCCAGAAACTCCTGGAGCTGTCTCCAGGACTCTGGGTGTGGGTACCAGAGGATCACTTCTTTTCTCCCACTTCCCAGCCTTCTTTTCCCCTGGCTCAGGAGATAGCCCAAGCATATGACCTCCTCTAGACAGACCTGTGCTTTCTTTTGTGAGACTTTGTATCCTGCTTTCTGTAGGAATTGGAATAGTTCTTCTGTTCCGTTTTTGCAGGCCTCCAGGGCGGGGACCGCTAAGAGTATGTCATCTACATACTGGAAGATAGTGCAGTCTTTTGGTTGGCAGTTTTCTAGGTCTCTGACTAAGGTCTCCCCAAAGATAGTGGGAGAATTTTTGAATTGTCCTTTTGCTCCAGTGTCAGGGTCCTCCCATTTGAATGCAAACAGGGGCTGGCTAGCTTCTGCCAGTCACAGACAGAAGGTGTCCTTAAGGTCCAGACATGTGAATGCCCTAGTGGTGGGAGGAATCAAACTTGGCAGAGTGTATGGGTTGGGAACGACAGGATGAATAGTCTCTGTTGCCTCATTCACCAGGCACAGGTCTTAAACTGGTCGATAATCATTGGACCTTGGCTTTTTGACCATGAGTAAGGGGGTGTTCCAGGCCGATTGTACTTTCCTCAGGATTCCCTGGTCCCATAGGCCTTGAATGTGTGGCAGGATTCTCTTCTGGGCCTCTAGAGTTATTGGACATTGTCTTTGATGCACCAGGTTAGCTCCTGGTTTTACAGTAACCAGTACTGGGGGATGTCCTGTTGCCAGCCTGATTCGCCCATCCTGGTCCCAAACGCCCAGGAACTGCTTCATGAGGTAATCTAGGAATGGTTGAGGACTGACAGGTTTATTGTTCCTGGGGGTATGTATGTGCCACTCTTCTCAGGACTGACCTCCAAGGTTAGCACCAGCAAGGCACTCACGTCAGGCAGTCCCAGATCCATAGATACTGTGGTACTTAGTTTAGAAAGTAAGTCTCTTCCCAGAAGGGGGCTTAGGGCTTCTGGCACATACAGAAACCAGTGCCTGACATGGTGTCCACCGACCATGCATTCTCGGGGTTTGCATAACTGGTACTTCTTGATGTTTCTGGTGGCCCTTATAATGGTGATTGAGTCCCTGGTGAGCCAACCGGTTGGTGTGGTCACAATAGAAATGGCTTCCCCAGTGTCCAGAATGAAGTCTGTTTGGCAGCCATCAATGTCAGTCTTGACCATGGGCTCCTGAGGGCCGATCAAAAGGGAGCCTGGTCGCCCTCAGTCAGACTCCTCTCCACAGGCTGTGTTTATCTCTAGGTTGCAGGCTTCCTTGGATTTGGTGCAGCCACTATTACTCCTTATTTTCCTTTTTTTTTCCTTGTTAGAGCACTCATTTTTTCAATGTCCCTCCCCCTTACAGTAGGCACACTGGTTTTTTCCCAGAGGGTTTCTCCATTCTCTCCTGTTGGGGTCTCCCTTTTGGTCTCCAGTCTTGCCATCTCCGTCCTTAAGGGCCATAGCCAGGATCTTGGCCTTTTTTTCCAGATATTTTTCTTTCTCTCTTTTGGCCATCTCCTCTCAGTTTGCTACTACTGTGGCTGCTATACTAATGAGTGGGCCAATATTGGCACCTGTGAGGCCCTCCATCTTTTGTAGCATTTGGCGAACATCAGAGGCAGACTGTTGGACGAAGGCAGTGTTGATCATAGACCAGTTCTCCGGAGCTTCAGGGTCAAATGGAATATACTGATGATAAGCATTGCATAACCAGTCATAGAATTGGCGAGGCAGCTCATCAAGCTTCAGTGTGACTTCACTGACCCTGGCAAGGTTGGTTGTTCCTTGTGTCCCCTGGCAGGCTCCCTCCAGGATGGTTTGTCTCATACACTGGATGGATTGGAGCCCGGCGGGAATGTTTGGATTCCAGTGGGAATGTTTGGATTCCAGTCCAGTCTGGTGTTCAGGATCCTCTCATCTGCCCATCGCTCCGGATTTGCAGTCTGCAGTGGAGCTTGGGTAGCTAGCTGTGTTCTGGCGGCTTGGTATACTCACCAGCACCCATCAGAAGTGAAGAGGGTAGACATGAGCTGATGGCAATCATCCCAGTGGGGTTGGTGGCTGTGCATGATGTGGTCAAGAGCTCTTTTACAGCCTGTGGTTCCTCTGAGTATGCTGGGGTGTGCTGCCACCAGCTCAGGAGTTTGGTGGTAGTGAAGGGCTGGTACACGTATTGCATGGGTCCAGCTATAGTATGACCCATCTGCCTGGGGTAATAGCAGCCCCAGAGCCTGGCACAGGAGGCATAGCACCACAGCTGGGGTTCCTGCCTCCTTGCTTGTTAGCCTCCCAGAGGTAGGCAACCTTCCCCAATGGCTCGTATCTTTCTCTGGGGGCCATCAAAGGCAAAGAGGGGTATAATGAGGGAGCCATTGGGTGACACGGGTGGGGGGTTCAGCTCCGATGCCTCCAGCTTTCCACTGGGGTCCTCTGAGTTGGACTCAGGTCTTGGGGAGGCAGGGGTGGTGAGGCACACTGGAGGAACATATGGTGGCAGGTCTGGCAGCTCAAGTTCTGAGGTGTGGTGGACCTCAAATTTCTTTTCTTTTTCTTTTCTGTTAACTAGAACGGCTGTGTGTCTCCAGGCTGTGTGAAAACATAGCCAGTCAGGTGGGCGGGTGGCCAGGATGTTCCAGAAGTCAATGTAAGAAAACTGGTCTGGATGACCTGGATCCCCAATGACTACGTCTCTCACACAGGCGATAGTGGCTAGGTCCAGTGTGCCCTCGGTGGGTCATCCTACATTGAAGGTGGGCCATTCTACCTCGGAAAAGTTTCGGAGCTTTGCCTGCTTCATCTGGACTCCATAGTCACCTGATAAGCATCCCTAAAGTTAGCAAGCATGGTCTGGAGCACTGTCGGGTGCTTTGACCCAGAAGAACCCAGTTTATATGTGCTTGGTGATTATCGGTGCCACAAGACAGACAAAGGGAAGGGGGTGCCTCTCAGTGAGAGGCCACACAGGTGCTCATCTGGCCACAAACCCAGGTGATGGGGTCGGTGTGGCTTGGTCATAGTGAGTTCAGCCCAACAGGGTGACTTGTGATTGGGCACTAGTCTGATCCCACCACAAACCGTATGCCATTCACAGTGAAGTCACAGATCAAGCCCACTTGGACTCCGTAGCCTTTGGGGGACCTTACAGGTGCCCAGCCATGGAGCCACAAATTCAAACTTGAAACGCAAGTGAGTCAAGCCACTCACTCACACCATTCACTCAGAGTTTAAAACAATCAGTTCCTATTTATTTCCCCTAAAATCCTGGCCCGCTATAGTCCCAGTTGACTGGAATCACATCTCACAGAGGAAGGGAATGCATCGCCCTGGGTACTCTTCAGGGTTCAGCCGTTCTCCTGCAGAGGATCAGTCTGCGCTATCTCCTTACACTGACCACCCCGGGGCTTCCTACGTGGTCCAAACGTCCAGCACAGATCTCCATTTCACTCCACCACTCCAAGGGTCCAGTCCTCAGCTCCGCAGCCTCCTTGGTAGGAGACCTTGGTATCACATCAGAGGTGTGCACTTCCCGACTCCAGGGACCCCCCACACAGGCTGCAGAGCCAGAGAGTGGGGACCCATTACCCAATGGGGCTCAGTGGTCTGATCTCGCAGGGACCTCCAGAAATGTTGCGGGAAGAATGTCAGACCAGCGAGAACAAGACTCAAACACAGGTGGCTGGAGGAAAGGAAGATTTATTGCTAGCAGACCAGCACCTGGATCTCTCCAAAAAATGGCACCGGCCCCACAGCTCAAGGCTATGGGGTTTTTATGCCTCAGAATGCAGAAGCAAGCAAGCGGGAAGAACAAAAGCAGACTTGGCAGTTAGCCTCTTGCTGGGAGGTTGCAACGTATCAGACTAGCACAAGGGTACAGCATACCACACTAGCACATCTGTGAAAACAGGCTGTCGGGGAAGGAAGCTTACCTTCAGATCTTTCCCCTGGGTTTCTTTATCATTTCCTAAAAAGAAACTTTTAAGTCTTCCACTGGGAACATGAGTTTTCCTGATTAGAAGGGGCCTCTGCATTTTGCTGCACCGTTTTTTGTTTGTTTTTTTTTTTAAAGAAGGGGCCTCTCTAGTGCATTCTCTTGTTTGTTCCTCATAATTCCAAGCCTTGATGTGGGAATGATGAATCCAGCTGGCTATTCCTGGTACCTTGATGGCTCTATAGTAGAAAGAAGGACCGGGAAGGGACCTTTCCAAAGAGGAGAGAGTTTAGAGTGAGCCTGGTTTTCCCTGTAAGTTTTAATAAGAGCTGAAGTTCCTGGTTTAAAGAGAAATGTCACACCTCCCCCAGGGAGAGGTAAGACTTTGAGCCCATATTGATGATGAGTCTGTTTAAAGGCACTTAGAGGGTTATGTGTTTGATTAAAGAAAAGTTTTCTTCTTCCAACAGAATGCCTACCTTAGAAAGGGCCTATTTTAAGGTTAGAGGTGGGGCATAAGAGGATTGATCAAATAGGATTGATTTTCCTCCAAGTCAGTGAGGTCTCCTAACATTTTTTTTAAGTTGTAATTTTAATGTCTGATTAGCTCTTTCTACCTTACCAGAGGACTGAGGACATCAAGAAGAGTGGAGGTGGTGCTTAATTCCAAAGATACCTGTTGCATAATCTCTGACACAAAGGCTGGACCCTTTGTGGAGGGAAAGTAGGAACCCAAATCTGAGAAATATTTCCAATAAAAGGGCTTTTGTTACTGATAGAACAATAATGTCACCATTTGTAAATCAGCAGCCATTTTATCCTCAGACCTCACTTGAGAAACCCCCAAGGACAGCCCCACCCTTAACAGAAATTTCCGCTCTCTAAGACAGCCCCACCCCTACCAGAGACTACCGCGCATGCGCTAACTTCCTTACCCTCCCCCTTCTATAAAAACCATGCCTGGCCCAGAGTCTGTGCTGCGCCATCTTTCTTCCCCCCCACCCCCCACCCCCAGCGCCTGGTGCTTCGAGCCTGCCATTAAACTTCACTCTATGGACGTGAGACTTTTCTCGTGCGCTTTCTTTGAGCGGCGTTTTTCCTAACAGTTACCTCAATGGACTTTTCTGTCCTGGTAAGAAAAGCCTCAGTCCAGCTTACAAAAGTGTCAATAAACACCAAAAGGTATTTAAATCCTTGACACGGAGGTAACTGAGTAAAATCTAATTGCCAATCTCCCCCAGGGTATGAGTCATAATGTGGGTAGGAAAGGTCAAGGGAGACGGCCTGCTGTTCTGGAGGTTATTAATGGCACAGATGGAGCATGCTCTAGTCACACTTTTGATAGTCTGTTCTAGTCTTCCTGAAAATAAAGATGTGTAGATCTGAGACAGTTCATCCCACCCCATGTGATAGGCATTTTGTATTTCCCTGATTAATTTCCATTAGTTTGTCTGTAGTAAATGGAGAACGTGATCTTTAGTCATCCATTCATCAGGGTTCATATCATATCCATATCCTTTTGTCCACTGAATCTCATCTGGTATATAAAAAATTTCAATTGTCCCCGTAATTTCAGGGGAAGGGATGAACGGGAGGAGGACTTCTATTGATGGAGCTGCTTGCTTTGCAGCAGAATCTGCTAGCTGATGGCCTTTGTTGACTTCTGACATTTCTTTCTGATGGCCCTTATGATGAATAACTGCCACCTCTAGAGGGTCACAAACAGCTTGGAGCAAGACCAAAATTCTAAGGGCTATTTTTAGCAGTTAGATTTGTGAAGCATACTTACAGTCAGTATATATATATATATATATATATATATATATATATATATATATATATTCGTCCTTTTTCCCTTTCTCAAGCAGTGAGGCCGTTCTCTGGCTACAGGATCCTGGAACTTTGACAAATATCCCACCAGTGCCTGTGTAGGGCCCAGGGACTGAGTGAGTACCTCCAGGGCAATGCTTCCTTTCTCTGAGACATACAGTCTAAATGGTTTTTCTAAACTTGAAAGCATTAAGGCTGGCACCTCTAGAAGGAAAGCTTTAAGTTGTCAGAAGGCCTGTATGTGGCATTGGTGCAGAGAAAGGGGTTCAAGTTCAGAGTTGCCTTCTAAGCCTTCATATAAGGGTTTAGCAATGTTGCTATGTGTAGGGATCCAGAGTTGGCAAAATCCAGTCAATCCTAAAATGGCCTTCAAATGCCCTTCATAGAAGGCAGTGCAATTGTATAGCTAAAACCCAGTCTGAGGGCATGGCCTTCTTCCCAGGAGTGAATACAAATCCCAGGTAATTGCGCCTGTCATTCGAAATCTTATAGCCCATTTAAAGTGTGTGTGGCATGCTGCTTAGTCAGTTCTTCTGTGGGGGGAACAAATTAGCAAGTCATCTACATATCATAAAATACTTTCAAATCTCTGGCTAAAGCTTGACCAAACAAATGTAGGCGATTTCTAAACCCCTGAGTGGTACAGTCCAAGTTAGTTGCTGAGTTTTGCCTTCCTGTTCCTTCCAGATGAAGCAAAAAGAAATTGGAACTCCTTACCAAGTGGAATACAAAGGAAAGCATTCCTGAGGTCCAAAACTGTAAACCACTAGATGCTAAGTGGAATAGAGCTTATAGTTCTTAAGGATTGGGGACCACCGGATGGATGGGGATTACTGTATCTTTATGAGGTATAGCTTTTGGACAAGACTATAATTCCCATTAGTACTACAAAAATAGGAATATTGCAAAGAAAATTACCAATAGTCCATGTTGAAGGAACTTAGTTATTATTAAAAGCTGAAGGCCTTTCATTGCCTCTGATTTTAGGTTATATGCCTCTGATTTTAGAGGGTATTTTTTCAATTGGGAAAGATAGACGGATCCTTCAATTTAATTGAATAGGCACACTGATGATGGCTTGGCCAGGAACTCCTATTTCCCAGATCATTGAATTTATGGCTAATTCCTCTAAGGAATGATCAGTAGATTCCTTTATAACCATTAGAGGGAATGCTAACAGGGCTGGGTGAGAAGTAAAGGTCAAGCATGCACCTAGTTTGCTCATTAGCTCTCTTCCCATAAGGGGAGTTGGACATTCCAGCATCACAAGAAAAGGATGAGAGAACATACAGTCTTCCCAATTGCAACAAAGAACAGGAGTGAAACTCTAGTTCTAGGAACTCTGTCCATTCCAACCACTAGACTAGAATTAGCTAGCGGAAAGCAACACACTGCAGGTGGTCCAGTGTCTGTGAGCTTTGTGACAGTGCTGCCTTCCACTTCAGTCGAACCCTTGGCTCAGCCCTGTAGATGTTGATAGCAAGAGTGGGTGCCAGCTGTACTCAAGGGCCTCCTCATTCCTGGGACACCATCTGAGGAGAGTTTGGACAGACATCCTTTTGGCCCTTGGAACAATCTCTCCTCCAGTGTCCCTTCTGTCCACAATGTAAGCAGGGAGTTTTAGGAGTTTCCTTATGTCAGGACATTCCCTCTTCCAGTGCTCTGGGTTTTTGCAAATATGGCATTTACCTTGTGGGCTCAATTTTCATGGAGGTGGGTGTGCCTGTAAAGCTGCCAAGAACTTACCAGCCTTCCTTTCTTCCTTCTGCTTTCGATTGTATAAAAGCAGAGGAAGCTAAATAGAATATAAATAGATAGAAGCGTCAGGCCCAGGGCTGCATTTTGTAATTTTCTTCTAATGTCAGGAGGTGACTGAGTGAGGAATTGTCCTTTAATGTTAGCTGCCCCTCCACCGAATCAGAGGAAAGGTTAATAAATTTCATGGCAGTCTCCTTTAGCCTTTCAAGAAAGGCAGTAGGATTTCTCACTGGGGCCCTGGTCTATACTAGCCAATTGAGCATAGTTACCTGGTTTCATTTTGCTATTTCTCATACCCATCATAAGACACACTATCAAATGATTTTGTTCCATATGCCTTGAGGTGAGTCCATATCCCACCAAGGATTGTCTTGTGGGACAGCTTCAGGTCCCTCTGGATGGTTTGAAATCCCTCTATATATTTACCTGGGTCCTCTGATAATTTTCCTAAGTCTTGTTTAATTTGTTTTATATCTTACATAGAGAAAGAAGCATGTACTTTTATTGGGCCAAACTGACTTTACTTCCTGGAAAGGACAAATTCTCAGGGTGGGTTTTGAATAGGCTGAGGGTGGGGAAAAATGTTGGGTGGACATCAGGTCTATGGGAAGACAAGGGAGTAGTGCTCTTGAGGTGACTAGGAGTAGTAAACTCAGGACTTCCCTTTATTCATTGTTTACATTGGGAGAGGACAACTTGGGGGGATCTCCTTGGCACGGAATGTTATCTAGTAAGGCCAACAATTCCTCATCAAGACGGTACTGTCAGCGGAGTTCCTTTGATCCCATAAGAGGAAAAAAGCTGGGGGTGGAGGGCAGATGGAGAGGGTGGGGGGTAGGGAGAGAAATGGCCCAAACAATGTATGCATATATGAATAAACAAATAAAAAAAGAAGAAGAAGGAAAAAAAAAGACTTTACATATGGGTCTTCTGACCATTTCTCCCTCCTGCTTACAAAAAGACTCCAATGGAGAAGGAGATTGTATTTAAGGCTGTTTAAAAACCACTGTCCTCTCAATCCAATATCATACTGTGGCCAAGAAGAGTTGCAGAAAAATCTAAGTCTTTTTTGTATTAATGTCTTAGGGTCAAATTTATTCCAGTTCTTAAGGATACATCCCAAGGGTATGTCTGTAGGAATAGATGCTGCGTTTCCCATCTGGAAGAAATGAAGAGATAGCCAACTGTCATCATCCAGGTAGGGTGTCCCCTCCCAGAGAGATAACCCTGTGCCTAGGTCAAAGCCTTGAGCTTAGGTTTGAAGGACTGAAGGACAGACTGCAGAAAGTCCCAAAAGGGCAATAAGTGGTCAAGGAGCTACTTCTCCTCCCTAAGAAATGCCTGTTTGCATTTGAAAGGCATCTCCACACTCAGGCAATGCAAATAGGCTATAAAACCCCACTCCCCACCCAGGCCCATGGGATCACTGGTTTCCAGGTCCCCCTGCATTCTCCAACATGCAGTCTTTCTCTTCTCTTTTCTCCAACTAAATTCTCTACAAATAAAATTTTTCCGACCTCTGCTGTTGGAGTCTGCCTGTGCTTTCATTCTCAGAGCAGGCTCAAGAACCCTGAGCATCTGAAATTCCTGCGCGTGTCATCCGTGTATCATATTTGGCAACGCACGAAGGGACCAGCCTTCACCTGAGGTCGGTATAGGTTGTGCCAAACTTGGAAAGGCTGCCTAGGAATGTGACCATGAGCGTCTGGCACTCCGGTGGAGTCTGTTTTCCAGGAGAAACCCCCCACCACAGCCTAGCTACGGTGACTCTCAGGTCGACCTCTCCCTCTCTCTCTCTGTCTTGTTAAGGAGGGTTTCTTCCTTGGGAAACTGAGGAAAAGGTCCGAGCCCACTACAGCTATACGGCAGGCAATCTGAGGAAACTCAGAGGCCGGGCAGGGGTTTGTACTGCACTGCCAATGCTATGTGGGCGGAACTCTACTTAAGTATACCAAGGCTTTTTCTTTTTTCCTCTCCTTAAACGCTAACACTCTCTTTCAAGATCTGACCAGCTTAAGGGGAGGTCCAAAAACAGCTGGTGGAAAGGAAAGTTTGTCTTCAAGCCACAAAAGGTGTTCTGGCCGGGGCACTCCCCGGTGTCACCCAAAGGCTAGAGATGCAACTTCCTGACCCGCCCTGAGGCCCCAAAGGCGGCTAAGTCTTGGACCTCTCCAGCCATGTCTGTGGCAAACAGACAATCAGATCTCTCATGCTTTCTTCATGGTTTCCGTGGCCCGAGAGTGGAGGTCACCTCTTGCTTCCAGTGCTCCAGTACTGCCTTTGGCAGGATCGACTTGGACAGCAGGGATGATCAATAATCCCTCATGTGTTGAGCCTGGAAACTCTCTTTTTCCCCAACCCTCAGCCTCTCTTTCCTCTTTCCCAGGCAGTTCAGGATGAGTGTCCCCCTCCCCGCCTTTGCTGTAAATAGCAGTGAGCTTCTTTCTTCAGGGAGTTTGGGAAAAATCCCTACAGGCATCAGAAAGTGCTAGTCTCCAATTTAGGCTTGACTGTCTTTGTCAAGCATCAGATTAACTGGTTAAACAGGTTCCACAGCCTGCCCTCAGGGAAAGAAAAAAACAGTTAAAAGGCAAAAACCTCAGGTGTCTGGGTTTTTTTGCCCCTTATCAGAGCAGAAGCCTCCAGATGCTCTCTCTCCTTTCATAGAAAACATGGTTGTCTCACAGGATATATGGGGGAACAAAAGTCTACTTCATCAAAAGTCCCCATCCATGCCTCTAAAGGGGTCCTCTTTCTGGCCATGCAAGCCCTCTTGGTTACTTTGATAGAGTTATTTTTAATTATAAGCGTTCAGCTGGTAGAGGAGAACCAGGCCTACTTGGGTCGCAGGGCAAACAGGCAAGTCAAAATAGATGAGAGACCGGTCAAAGATCATCTCAGGGGGATGGGTGCAACTGAGATATCTATCTGTAAATCCTCCGCGACTCTACCCACGAGTGGCAGTGGATGGAGCAAGGGAGAGCGGGACGCCCTCTCCCACTAGAGTTTCTCCTCATCTGGGGATGCTTAGATAAAAGGAGAAACCTCTGTTAAGGTGACCAATTTTCCCTTGTTTCCCTTTTTAGATGGAAATCAAGCCTCAAGGGATCCCCCCTTGCCTGCTTATTAACTCAAGTTTTACTGCACCCTGCACTCTGGGAGATGAGGAAAGATGGCCAGAAGGAGGCAGCATTAATTATAATACCATTCTTCAATTAGATATGTTCTGTAAAAAGGAGGGAAAGTGGACCGAAGTTCCATACGTTCAGTTGTTCCTTTTCCTAAGAGACCACCCAGAATGGCTAAACAAATGCAGGCTAGATACCCAGACCATGGTAACCCTTTGCAAAAAGCCTCCAAACTCCCTTGAGCAGAAAAACCCATCTAATGCTCCGTAAGCTCCCCCTCTTCCCCCTTACCCAGCCACCTCACACGCTAGACACTGTCCCACAGGACTCCACCCCCTCCAGTTAATTCCCAGATGGGACAGAGCTCATGTTCCTTTTAGAGTGAGTGAACTTAAAGAAATAAAAAAGGATTTAGGAAATTACACAGAAAATCCAGATCAGTACATCCAGGCATTTAGAGAAGTCAGCCAAAACTTTGAACTGAGCTGGAAAGATGTGATGCTATTGCTATCTCAGACCCTCACTTCTCTGGAGAAACAGCAGGTTCTACATCAGGCAGTCACAGCTGGAGACAATTATCACTTAGATAAAAGTGGCCTGTAGGGCCACTAGTCTCCTACTAGGCCCTCACAGGAGGAGGAGGGGGAGGGAGAAGAAAGACAAAGACATTGGATACCTAGAAGGGAGCCTCGATTCCCAATTCCAACAGGAGATCCAGGCAGTGCCTAGGTATGACCCTAAGTGGGACCCTGAAAATGACAAGGATGAATGGAGTCGTAATCATTTCATCCACTGCATTCTTGAGGGACTAAGCAGAGCCAAGGTAAAGCCTCTTAATTACTCCCAAGTCACAGCTGTACAGCAAGGACCCTTAGAAACTCCAGTAGCTTTCCTACAGAGACTTAAGGATGCTTTACAAAAGCATACCAACATTATACCAGAGTTACAGGAAGAGGAAATTCCTAACACAGTCAGCACCAGATATCCATAAAAAGCTTCAGAAATTGGTGGCTGAAGGGAGCAGAGATCTGGACCAATTGGTCCATGTAGGCACATCTGTATACTATAACAGGGACTTAGAAAAAGAAAGGAAGGACCTGGAAAGGGAAAAGAGAAAGGACAAGCGGCAGGAGGCTCTGATCGCAGTGCTCCCCCACGGCAAAGTCCAAACCCGAGGACATGTTTTCAATGTGGACAGGCAGGCCATTTTAGGAGGGAGTGCCCCCGGAGAAAGCTACCTCCGGGACCCTGCCCCATTTGTCAGGGAAAACATTGGAAGGCACACTGTCCCCGGTTCTCAGGGGAAACGAGGTCAGAGCCTCCCACCCAATTATGGGTCCCGGGGCCTCCCATACAGGTTTCTCTGACCACCATAAAAGCAGGGGAGCCCTGGGTTTTACTCACAATTGAAAAGCACAAGGTCAGCCTCCTTATCGATACTGGAGCCAGCATCTCAGCTATTCCTTTCTCTCCCGGACCCCGGTCCTCCAAGAAAATTACTGTTCGAGGCATATCAGGCCAGCCTCTAGGATGTATTTCACTCAGCATTTAGCCTGCTCCTGGGGAGATTTCCATTTCTGTCACTCCTTTTTAATTGTCCCAGAAGCCCCTACTCCTCTGCTAGGGCGAGACCTTCTATCTAAATTGGGGGTACAGCTACTTTTACCCCCAGGAGAATAATTTTGCTTGCCCCTAATAGAGGAACAAGTAGACCCCACGGTGTGGACGGATGGACACACTGTGGAATGGGCACGAACAGCTGCCCCAGTCCTAATTCATCTCAAGGACCCCTCCTGGTTTCCCCATCAAAACCAATATCCTTTAAAGCCAGAAGTTAAGGAGGGGTTAATTCCCATAATCAAAGACTTAAAGAGACAGGGACTGCAAATAGAATGTTCCAGACCATATAATACTCCTATTCTTGGTGTCAGGAAGGGACCTAACAAATGGAGGCTAGTCCAGGATCTCCGCCTGATCAATGAAGCAGTAGTGCCTCTCCACCCTGTAGTTCCAAATCCCTATAAGCTTTTAGCCCAAATACCTCTGGGTACTGCTTACTACTCTGTCCTGGATTTAAAAGATGCCTTCTTTTGCATTCCCTTACACCCTAAAAGTCAACCTATCTTTGCCTTTGAGGACCCCATAAGGAAGTCTGGACAGGTCACTTGGACTGTCCTCCCCCAGGGATTCAGAGACAGCCCCCACCTCTTTGGATTAGCACTAACCCAAGACTTGGCAGAATGGCAATACCCACAAGCTATTCTGCTACAATATGTAGATGACCTCCTGCTCTGTGGACCAAATAAGCCTGTCATTTCATGAGCCACTGGGTCCTTACTAAACTTCTTAGCAGATAGAGGTTATAAGATCTCTAAAGAAAAAGCCCAATTGTGTCAGTCTAAGGTTACATATTTAGGTCTTGTCCTGGAGAAAGAAATGAGGTCTCTAGGAGAAGACAGAATCCGTCCAAACCTGACCTTTCCTCTACCTAAAACTCTAAAACAATTGAGGGCCTTTTTGGGGGTCACAGGGTACTGTAGAATTTGGATCCTGGGATATGCAGACCTAGGCAGGCCTTTATATCAAATCCTTAAGGAAGCACAGAAGGATACCCAGCCCTTTATTGAATGGGATGACAAGTCAGAAAATGCATTCCACCAGTTAAAAAAGGCTCTTATGACAGCTGAGTCTCCCAGTACAAGACAAGTTTCAATTATATGTCTATGAAAAGGGAGGACTGGCCTTGGGCATGGTGACTCAGCTCCGGGGCATCACTCCCCAGTCAGTAGGTTACTTAAGCAAAGAGTTAGATCAGGTAGCCAAGGGATGGCCAGGATGCCTCAGAGCAATGGCTGCAGTAAGCCTTCTAGTGCTTGAAGCTCAGAAACTTATCCTAAACCGCCTCCTAACGGTTTATACCCCACACGACCTAGGGGGAATTTTATTTTTTTATTTTTTTTTTTCATTTTTCTTTTATTATTCATATGTGCATACAAGGCTTGGTTTATTTCTCCCCCCTGCCCCCACCCCCTCCCTTACCACCCACTCCACCCCCTCCCGCTCCCCCCCTCAATACCCAGCAGAAACTATTTTGCCCTTATCTCTAATTTTGTTGTAGAGAGAGTATAAGCAATAATAGGAAGGAACAAGGGGTTTTGCTGGTTGAGATAAAGATAGCTATACAGGGCATTGACTCACATTGATTTCCTGTGCGTGGGTGTTACCTTCTAGGTTAATTCTTTTTGATCTAACCTTTTCTCTAGTACCTGGTCCCCTTTTCCTATTGGCCTCAGTTGCTTTAAGGTATCTGCTTTAGTTTCTCTGCATTAAGGGCAACAAATGCTAGCTAGTTTTTTAGGTGTCTTACCTATCCTCACCCCTCCCTTGTGTGCTCTCGCTTTTATCATGTGCTCATAGTCCAATCCCCTTGTTGTGTTTGCCCTTGATCTAATGTCCACATATGAGGGAGAACATACGATTTTTGGTTTTTTGAGCCAGGCTAACCTCACTCAGAATGATGTTCTCCAATTCCATCCATTTACCAGCGAATGATAACATTTCGTTCTTCTTCATGGCTGCATAAAATTCCATTGTGTATAGATACCACATTTTCTTAATCCATTCGTCAGTGGTGGGGCATCTTGGCTGTTTCCATAACTTGGCTATTGTGAATAGTGCCGCAATAAACATGGATGTGCAGGTGCCTCTGGAGTAACAGTCTTTTGGGTATATCCCCAAGAGTGGTATTGCTGGATCAAATGGTAGATCGATGTCCAGCTTTTTAAGTAGCCTCCAAATTTTTTTCCAGAGTGGTTGTACTAGTCTACATTCCCACCAACAGTGTAAGAGGGTTCCTTTTTCCCTAGGGGGAATTTTAAACTCAAAAGGAGAACTTTGGCTATCTGACAGCCGTCTACTTAAATATCAGGCCCAACTTCTGGGAGGAACAGAAATAACTTTAAGAACCTGTCAGAGCCTAAATCCTGCATCCCTTCCACCAGAGGCAGAGGGAAATCCTGAACACTCGTGTGAGGAGGTACTTATGGAAAATTATGCTGCCCGAACTGACTTAACTGATCAGCCCTTAAAAAACTCAGATCTAGAATTATACACTGATGGCAGTTCCTTTGTCAAGAATGGTGTCAGACATGCAGGGTTTGCAGTTGTAATAGAATTTGGCACCCTCAAATCAGGTCCTCTTCCTCCTAATACAAGTGCTCAATTGGCAGAATTAGTGGCCCTAACAGAAGCCCTAACACTGTCAAAAGAACAGAGAGTCAACATCTATACAGATTCTAAGTATGCCTTCCTGATCCTGCATGCTCATGCAGCCATCTGGAAAAAAAAAGAGAAATGCTAACAACAGGAACAGCTTCCCATAGGAATAAAAGGGAGGTTACTCTAATAGTTTTGGGGATAACAGCATTAGTTGCAGCCCTTGCTGGAATCAGCTATGGGGTGATTGCCAATCATGTAACTGCAAAAAACCTAACCAAAGTGGTAGAGAACACCTCAGACCAGGTAGGCCTTGCCATTAAGGACATGCAAAGGTCTTTGTTGTCCCTTGCCTGTATGGTAATGGACCACCGCCTGGCTCCAGATTTTCTTTTGGCTAAATAAGGGGGGGTATGTGCCATTGCCAATACCTCCTGTTGCACGTATATAAACACTTCGGGCATTGTAGAAGAACGTGCAGATTACATTCTCCAACAGGCTAAATGGCTCCGGGAGCAATCTCTTGAAACTCAGGTTTCTACTCAGGTATGGGAACAAATAAAATCCTGGCTCCCCTCCAGGACTTGGTTCCTACCCTTTCTGGGGCCTATAGTTGCCTTTGTCCTCTTGCTTGTGTTTGGGCCTTGCATTTTAAACTTACTTGTCAAGTTTGTTTCTTCTCGCCTAGAATCCATCAAACTACAAATGCCTCTGGTGGAGATGAAAACGACCTACTACCGCGGTCCCCTTGACAACCCCTCTCGTGGTCAGCCCTGACGCTGCGGGCCCCTTCATCGCCCCCTGTCAGCAGGAAGCAGTTACTAAACAGACTTCATCATCCCAATCCCTAACAGCAGTTAGGGCTACCATTGAGAGGGGGGAATGAAGGACTGAAGGACAGACTGCGGGAGGTCCCAAAAGGGTGATAAGTGGTCAAGGAGACACTTCTCCTCCCTAGGAAATGCCTGTTTGCATCTGAAAGGCATCTCCACCATCAGGCAATGCAAATAGGCTATAAAACCCCACTCCCATTCAAAGTGGTTTTTATAGCCATGTAAAATAAACCTCTATGAATGAGTAAATAAATAAATGGAAAGAATGGGACAAATCATACAAGAATTTCAAATAACAGAAAAATACTGTTAGAATTCTATGCTAATAATTCCAGCAGGTAAGGTCCGTAAATAAATGCTAGTATCAGTGAGCATTTGCTCACAACTCTCTAAGGATTCTCTAGGGAGAATCAGGGCACTTGCATAGATTCAAAGCGTTTTCTCTAAAGCATTATTAATTACCGCATTGCTGGAACATATGTTCCCAATTCCTTGATACTACCCCACCAGGCTGGGGAGCTTAATTACTCTGCCTTGAATATGGGCTTCTGCCAAAGAGAGTCTGAAAAGGGGAAAAAAAATAACCTTGCGGAGAGATGCTTGACAGACATTCCCTACACCAAAGAAAGGACACTGAAGTCAGTATTAGTAAATAGATCATGCTGAGGTCATGTCTTTTCTGAGGCAGGAACTTCACCTCTGTCACAGCCCCTGACCCCAGTGTCGTCATGAGCAGCCCTCAGACAAACCCATAGAGACATCCTGTGAAACACCTGGCCAGTATTCTTCAAAAGCCAAGGTCACGTACTGGTGGAGTGGCTCAAGTGGTAAAGCACCTGTCTAGCAAGTGCCAGGCCCTGAGTTCAACCCCGATATCCCCATCCAAAAAAGTCAAGGTCATGAAAAATAAGGAAAAACTGAGAAACCACTACTTACTGGAGAAATCTCAAGAATCATGATGACTAAGCACATCATGGTACCCTGGATGGGATCCCAGAAGAGACGTGGGATCCTGGAAAGCTGGTGAGATCTAAATGAAGTCTACAGTTTAGTTCACAGCGTCATGCCAATGTCAATTTCTGAGTAAAGATGCTGTGGTGACATAAGATAGTAACATGAAAAGAAGCTGTGCTCCCTGTGTTACCTTTATACTTCTACAAACTTAAAATAATTTCACAATAAAACTTAAGGGACACACTGCTCAGTGATATAGTGTGTGCTCAGCATGCACGAGGCCCTGAGTTCAATCCCCAGCACCACACACAAAGATTTTAAAAATGTATCTACTTAAAATACATTTGTGTATGTATGTATTAGCAGTCAATGAGAGATTAGAAGTGAAGAAATAAAGAAAAGCTTTTGAAATCATAATATAATTCTTATAATAAAATACCATTTTGACACAGAAGAAGAGAGAATTAGGGAACTGGGAGTTCGTAATAAACTACCAAAGGTGAAACAGTGAGAACCTACTAGAGAGAAACATAAAGGAAGCACAGTTAAGATGTGTGCATGTAAACAGATCCTCAAAGTGGAAAAAAAGAGAGAATGAAAAATAAAATACTGGGCTGGAGGTATGGCTCAAGGGGTAGAGTGCCTGCCTAGCAGACACGAGGCCCTAAGTTCAAACCCCAGTACCGCCAAAAGTAAGTAAGCAAATAAACAAACAAACAAATAAAAAAATATAAAGGGATAATGCTACAACAAATTTAAAACTAGTGAAAAGTATATCAGAGGTCTAGAAACAGTGATGTACACCAAGCAGGACAACTAAAAAACAAATCCATACCAAGACATGTCTCAGAAAACTGATGAAACAAAACAAACATCTTAAAGTCAGCCAGAGAGAGAGGACAGGTCTCCTGTAGAGGACTGACAGTTCCCATTTCCCAGACTTCTCAACAGCAAGAGATATCAGGAAACAGTGAATACAACTTTCCAGACTCTGAAAGAAAGAACTGTCAACCTAGAATTAGAAATCTGAGGCCCTATCTTTCAGGATTGAGGGTGGGAAGAAACAGGAGTTTTCCATCAAGAAACCTGATCTCCACATGATAAAAGTGAGATATGAGGATAAGTAAGATGCCTAAAAAATTAGTTACCATTTGTTGCCCTCAACACAGAGAAACTAAAGCAGATACCTTAAAAGCAACTGAGGCCAATAGGAGAAGGGGACCCAGGAACTAGAGAAAAGGTGAGATCAAAAAGAATTAACCTAGAAGGTAACACACACGCACAGGAAATCAATGTGAGTCAACTCCCTGTATAGCTATCCTTATCTCAACTAGCAAAAACCCTTGTTCCTTCCTATTATTGCTTATACTCTCTCTTCAACAAAATTAGAGATAAGGGCAAAATAGTTTCTGCTGGGTATCGAGGGGGTGGGGGTGAGAGGGAGGGGGTGGGGTGGGTGGTAAGGGAGGGGGTGGGGGCAGGGGGGGAGAAATGACCCAAGCCTTGTATGCACGTATGAATAATAAAAAAAATTTAAAAAATAAAAAAAATTTTATATTCCCAATAGCAAAAAAAAAAAAAAGAAACCTGATCTCATAAGAGCAGGCAAAGATACAACAGGCAATGCTGGGTAAATAGATGCAAATAATGTACATAAATCCAAAAGAAATTGTCTTTTAAAATACTAATAGTAATTTTTATAGATAGATCAAGTGGCTTTACTCAGGACTTGTGCCAATTTGACAGGCATTGCCCATTTCCAGTCAGGCGTAGTGGTACACACCTGGAAACCCAGCTACTCAGGAGGCTGAGGCAGAAGGATGGAGAGTTTAAGGTCAGCCTGGGCTACATAGTGAGACACTGTCTCAAAAAACAAAGAATCCTGTTGGTATTTTTACTGGACTTTTGTTAAATGTATACAGCAACTTAGGGTAAGTGGACTTTCTAAAAATGTGAAATGACTTTCCATATGTTCAGATCATCTTTTGTACCCCTTAAAAAAATTTGAAAGTTTAATTTATAAATACATTGCATATATCTCATTAAGTTTATTCCTAATTGTTCCATTTTGCTGGTGGTGTTATTGTTTGTTGCTTTTATTGTTGTTGATATTGTAAATGGGCTTAGACTTTCTTCCATCAGTTTTTCTAGCTAGTTATTTATTAATTACAAACCAGACACAGTTTAGGCTGGAGATGTATTTCAGTGGTAGAGCACTCACCTAGCATGTGCAAGGCCATGGGTTCAATCCCCAGTACCGCAAAACAAACAACAAACAAAAGAACCACCCACTTTGCTGAATTATTTTTATAGATAGATCTATATGTGTGTAATACATTAAAAAAAATCTTATTTTTAAAACAATTTTTGGTTCACAGCAAAATTGAATGAAATGAGCAGGAATTTCCACATACTCCCTGCCCCACCTCCCCCATACACACACAGCCTCCCCACCATCCTGCACGTGTTCTGATTGGCAAGCCAACTAAGACACGTCACGTCATTATTATCCTAAGTCCCTCGCTTACATTAGGAAGGACTCACTCTTGGCATTGATAGTGCATGGTTTAGACAAAGGTGCAATAATATTTGACCACCACTGTAATCTGATACAGAATAGTTTCACTGCCCTCAAAGTCCTCCGTGCTCCACCCATTCATCCCCCCTCCTCCCCAACCCTCAGCAATCAGTCCTTCATCTTTTTACTGTCTCCACAGTCCTGCCTTTTCCAAGAAAGCCACCTAATTGGGATGTAGTCCTATCTTTTTCAAGCTTCTTTCATTTGGTAATATGCACTTAACATTTCTCCCTGTCTTTTCATGACTTGATAGTTCATTTCTTTTCATATCTCAATAACACCCAGTGTCTGCACACGCTTTATGCATTACCTATCGAAGAACACCTTGGTTGCTACCAAGTTCATGCAATTGACATTACAATAAACCTTCTTGTGCAGGTTTTTGTGTGAAGCTGTTTTTAGTTCACTTGAATAAATCCCAAAGGACTTGATGACTGCATCATAAGAGCGTATTCAGTTTTGTAAGAAATTGCCAAAGTGTCTTCCAAACTGCCTGCACCATTTTGCCTTCCCACCAACAACAAATGAGACCTTCTGTTGCTTCTCACCCTCGCCAGTGTTTTGAGCGTAATACTTTTTGTGTCAAGTCTTTTGGGTTTCCCAGGTATAAAATTATGCCATCTGGATACAATTTCTCTTCCTTTCTGATTTCTTTCTGTCCGTGTTCTATCTCTTGCTCGGAGAGCTTTTATTGTGTCCCCATTGAGCTGATGCTGGTTTTGATGCTGAGACAACTGTATCTTACTACGTTAAGGAAGTATATGCCTATTCCTGTTTTATTAAGAGTGCTTACCAGCGGGTGCTGGCTGCTCATGCCTGTAATCCTAGCTACTCAGGAGGTTCACATTTTGATGCCAGATCCAGGCAAATTTAGCAAGACCCTATCTTGAAAAAAAAAACCATCACAAAAAAGGGCTGGCGGAGTGGCTCAAGTGGCAGAGCACCTGCCTAGCAAGTGAAGGGCCCTGAGTTCAAACCCAGTACAGTCAAACCCCAATGCAGCCAAATTTAAAAAAAAAGTATTTACCCAGAATAAATTATTGAATTATTCAGAATCTATACAGATGACCAGAAAGTTTTCATTATTCTCTTTTGATATATTGATATGGTAAATTACTTTGTTTCCATAGTGTTGAACCATTCTTATACTAGAAGGTAACAAAAAAATATATCCTTGAGTGGCCCAAGATGTAGCTCAGTACTTGCCTAGCATGTATAAGGTCCTGAATTTGATCTCCAGCTCAGAAAATAAAAAATCTCTGGAGGAACTGGGTATGTCCCAGCACTTGGGACACTGAGGCAGGAGGGTCCTGAGTTTGAGGTCAGCCTAGGCTAAAAAATAAATAGACAAATAAAAGTCTCCTTTAAGCTCTTTTTTAAAAAAGTGGCTACAACTTTCTTGTCTGAGGCATGGTCTCTCAGAGGAGCCTAAGTAAGTGACTAATATAAAAAGGTTGTTTGTGAAGTGCCCCCATGTCCCTGGCACATTTCAGCTCATCTGTGTGACAGGTCTCCAGGCCCTGTGCTGGAGAGATGCAGACAGAGCCCAAAAGAACCAATGACAAATGCAGAGTTTTGCTTAGCTTCAGTCACACAAGGGAGCTCTGTGCGGTGGAACTGCCTGAGGCCCCACCCAGGCTCCCATGAGTCACCTGCACTTTTAGGGCCACCAGACATTCTGTTAATGATCTGAGATCTTTCCGATATTTCTCAACTTCTTTCACAACGTTGGGAGGCCCAAAGCCAGTCTTGCTTATGGAGGACAAGAAGCAAGGAACAGAAGGTCAGGGTCACCTGGGCATGGCATGGCTTTGGAGTCTCTTAGGAATGCTTCCTGGCTACTGTAAAATGGAGGCCTTCCTGAGATGCCCAGCCTGGCCCTTTAGCTCAGATGTGGCCTTTCCAGCTCTCTTCCCCACATGGTCCTTTGACCCCAAGTCTCTGTGGTGAGTCCTGCTGGCTACTGGGTGGACTCCAGCAGGCTCGGGCCTCTGCATCTCTGATACAACCCTGGCCTCCTGGTTCTCCCTGGCCTGGGCAGCACACAGAACCCTAAGGCTGGTAAAGAGCCCCTCCGTCCAGTGAACCCACAGACTGGTCAGTGTTTCGCTGAGATGAAGCCAAAAGGGAACGTCCCAGGGCAGGATACACGCCAAGCATCAGGAAAAGCAAGTGAAATTGCCAATAATTTTCTGTCTTTGACCGACAAAAGCCAGCACTATTAGATGATTCAACCAAACCCAAAAGAATGCATTTGAGACCAAAACAGTTACAGAATCAAATCTGTGGTGCCACCCAGTGGTCACAGCAAGAAAACAGAGCAGCTGGTTTCAATGACAATGGTGACAGTAGCAGAAAAATGAACTTGTGGCACTCCACTGGGACCTGGAGTTCACAGAACGGATTATTAAATGCTATCGAATGTATGGTAATGGTTTTGTACACTTATATAACACACACAGCTCTGCCGAGTAAACAGGCAGGTATCGTTGTGATTCCCATTTTAGGGATGAGCAAAACAAGGATCTGGAGATCTGAGTGGACAAGGTCTCTCCACTGAGGGAGACAGTCAAGTCGGAACTCAGGTTTTGCTCTTCACACACAGCAGGTTTGCTTCCTGCTGTAGGGAGTAGAGGGGGTTCCAAGGCTAGAGACCCGAATGCTGGGAGGTCCCCAGTCAGGGCTGTCCAGGCAGAATGCTGGGAGGCCCCCAGTCAGGGCTGTCCAGGCACACACCCCGGAATGTCTCGGAACCTCAGTACATCAAGAATGGAAGATATGACTGGAAACATTAAGACAGGTATTAAATTAACAGCTTTTTTAATGTAGTAAAATAAGATCATGAAAATAAAAAAGAAGAGCCAGGTGTCGTGGTACATGCCTGTAATCCCAGCACTTGGGTGGCTGAGGCAAGAGCATCGTGAGTTTGAGGCTGGCTTGGGCTACATTAGTATGACCCTGTCTCAAAATTCATTCATTAGTTAAATTTTAAAAAGAACACTGTGTGCTATAATGGACATTTATCAAGTAAGTCATGATTGTCTTAATGAAGTTCACTTTGGAAATTTTTCCGTTCAAAAAAACTAATCAGTTGGTGTCAGAGACTCACACCTGTAATCCTAGCTACTCTGGAGACAGAGATCAGGAAGATCTTGGTTTGAAGACAGTCCATGCAAATAGTTCTCGAGACCCTATCTCAAAAATACCTAAAAAGGCAGGTGGAGTGGCTGAAGTGGTAGAGCACCTGCCTAGCAAGTGTGAGACCCTGAGTTCAAACCCCAGTATGGCAAAAAAACCCCAAAAACCTAACCAGCAGGGGGCTGGTGGTTTACACCTGTAATCCCATTTGGGAGACTGAAATCAGGAGGATCAAGGTCAGACGCCAGCCCAGGCAAATGGTTCAGGAGACCCCATCTCCAAAATAACCAGACCAAAATGGACTGGAGGAGTGGCTCAAGCCTGCCTTGCAAGTGTGAAACCCTGAGTTCAAACCCCAGCTCCACCAAAAACAAAAACAAAAGCTAATCCATGTTTGTGTAATTTGGATTAAATGCTTTTAATGAAGTTTTCTTTGTTGATAAAAACATCCTTTGAATGAATGTCAAGTGCAAACACTCACATTCCATCTGCTATGGCTGCTTCCTCCGCACCTGTGAGACTCTACAGGGGCCAAGGGAAGAAGCTGTGCTCAGCAAGGCTGAGGAGTGGCAAAGCTGGGCTCAGGGCAGGGGACTTCCCAGGGGGCAAGAATCCCCAGGGGCTGACACCACTGCACACCGTCAGAGCTCTCATGGCCTGAGCAGGCCAGGTGGTGTGTGGCTTCATGACGTCACTGCATTGTGCAGCAGGTGAGGAAGCTGAAGCACCCAGACAAGAGCTGACTTGCTCAGGGTCACACTTGTCATTGGTGGAGAGCCAGGATCCTTCCCAGATTCCAATCCCCATCCCGCCACCTCCTGTGCAGTGCAGCGCGGTGAGCTACCTGCACTGCAAATCCAGCCGTTCGCTCACTGGAAGCACTTCGCCTCGGCATCACTCCCAGGAAAATATGCACACGCGCCCAGCCCAGCCCAGTCAGCTCCTGCTCCCTCCAGCACACCTGCCCGAGCACACCCACACTGTCCCATCCTCAGCAACTTCCTACAGCTCCCCAACAGGCCTCTGCCTGGTAAACCTATCCTTCTCCAGGTGCCCCGAGGCCCTCCTGCTCCTTTCTCATGCTGCACTAACCACAGTAGATTTTTGACAAGGGAAATCTGAGTGGAAGAGGCAGCCTCAGAATCCATTTAGGGTGTAGGGTTAACTGACTTCTTCTGGAAGCAAGACTTAGTCACCTTTGCCAGTTTCCCACCTTCTGCCCCCTCCCAGTTCCTCAGTGTGGCTGGTCCAGATATATGGCCTTACATTCTATGACCGCTTCCTAGTACCCCCTCCCTATAGGACGTCTAAATAAAATCCACTGGCCTCACCCCACACACCCGGCACCATGCAGGGACCGAGCAGATAGACCCCTGTTGCCACTCCTGAGTCAGTGTGGCCCCACAGGACTCAAGTGGGCTGCTAACAAACCAGTTAGAAATCCCCCTGGGAAATCTGCTTGATTACCACCCTGGGCCCCAGGGGGCCATCTTTCTCTGACTCCCCAGCTGCCCCCAGAGCTACCCAAGCACCCTCATCTGCACCCTCTTCGGTGCCACTTCGGTTCTTTCATGTGTTTTCTTGAGTTGCCTGTTCTGTGTCTTGCCCGATAACACGCGAGAGAACCTGCTCTTGTCAGGGCTAGGAAGAAGCTGGATCCTGGTCGGACAAGAGCCACAAGGGCACCTGCCAAGATGAACAAGTTTCCTGAGAGGAAGACACCTAGTCAAGGCTCACACACATGAGGCCATCCACCAGGATAAAGAAGTATGCGGTGAAAAACACCCTGTAAACACACAATGCCATCCCCTGAAGCCAGACCTCAAGGCCAAATCGGAGAAAAATACAGCACATACAACCGCAAGGGTGAATGTCAAAAGCATGAGCTAAGTGAAAAAAGCACAGAGGCCCACGGAAGAGCTGATTCCGTTTATATGGGCTTCTAGAAAGGACGGGGGACAGAGGCAGAAATCAGAGGAGTGGTCGCCTGGGAGCCGGGGCAGAAGGGGGAGGAAAGAGTGGCTGCAAAGGGGCTGGAAGGAACTGAGCCGCAGCTGGCCTGGTGTTTTCATCTGAAGTCTTGGGAACAAAGGGGATGCGGCTCGGCGGTAGAGCATATGTCTAGCGATGAACCGGGCCTGGATTGAACCCCAGCGCCGCGGGCACGAGTGTGTACCCCGTATTTACAACTTCTAGGTCTTCTTGCATGGAAGTGATATCTCGATAAAGGAGTTCTTTGGCCTTGCTCAGTTCTTCGAGTGATCGCTGCTGTGGGGCGTGGAGTGCACAGGCGAAGGGATTCTGCTGCGGTCCTTGCAAAGCAGGATCTGGAAGGCGGGCGCTGGGCAGGCGACCCTGCTCCCTGCGGTTCGGCTTCACCCGGGAGGCTCAGTGGAGCGTTCTCCCGCCAGGGGGCAGTGTTGTGGCCGCGGGCCACTTGTCCCGGTAGCCGTAGGCGGGGACCTAGGCGCACGGAGCTCCGCCCTGGGGCCGCGCTGGGGTGCTCGCTGCGCGGAGGACCTAAGAGGGGTGCTATGACGCGGCACTGCGCCGTGGGGACGACGTCGCGCATCCACCTCAGGGGGGCTCCGGGTGGGATGCCAGGTGCCCTGCCGGGTGCCCTGCGGTCTGTCTGCCTGGCTCCCGAGAGGGGAGCCTGGACGCTCGGAGCACCTTGACCTCGCTCAAGCCGCGGCTGGCTGGCAACCTGGGCGGGTCACCCGCCCACCACCTACGCCATGCAGAGGAGCAACAAGACCCCGGAGCTGCGCCCCGGCTGAAGCGCGCTGCGCTCGGGTGGCGCCCGCGTGCGCAGCGTCCCCGGGAGCGGAACGCGCTCCCCGGCGCCACCTCCCCCGCGTGCAGTGGCGCCCACCTCTCACGCAATAAAATCGCTCATCCTAGCCCCAAGGATTCGCCGCCCACAGAGAGCCCAGGAATGGAAGGGAGTTGTTTTTGACGGGTGTTTTTGATGGGTGATGAGGGCTCGGGACAAGCGCTCTGACAATGAGCTACACCCCCGGCCCAGGAATGATTTTAATGAACCATTTTTATGAAAGAAGTAGGGCCGAGAGCCTGGCGTGGTTGTTCACATCTGTAATCCCAGCACTAGGTAGGCTGAGGCAGGAAGAGCAAACGCCCATGGCCAGGGCTGGGAACGTAGCTCAGAGTTAGAAGCGCCTGCGGAGCAAGTGCCAGATCCTGAATTCAAACCCCAGTACCGCCAAAAGGAAGTTCAAGGGCAGCACGGGCTACATGGCGAGACCCTGTCTCAAAAAAAAAAAAAAATACTGGTGCAATTTTTCCCCTGCTAGAAAGTCTGCTTACCACGCGTGGCTCGCCAAGGAGCGGCTGCTGGCAGAATCAGAAAGTCCCCGGCATGCCTCGGCCTGAAAGACGTGACCCCTGGGGGAAGGGACCGCGGGGGACGCACTTGGGTCCTGCCCGCCTCCGCGCTGGTTCCCAGGCCTCCCCGCCCCGCCTGGCGCCCCGCGAGGTCTGCTTAATTCCCTGGCCTAATTCGCTGGCCGCAGCCTAGAGACGGCGGCAGCTGGGCCAGACTGTCGCCCCGCCCCACCCCACCCCGCGGCGCCCGGCCCCCAGGCCGCCACCGCCAGGCCTCCGGGTCTCGGCTGCAGACTTTCGCCCGGCTGGACAGAGGTCGCCAGCGCTGCAGGTGCAGCCGAGAGGCCGCGCGCGGGTGAGTGGGCCCCAGCAACTGATGGGGGCTGAGGGGGCACCAAGGGGGACAGTAATTGTGTCCACTTTCATCTGTACACGCAGCCGACAGACCAGTGGGTGCCAGAGTTGGGGAGGAAGGCAGGGGAGCTATTGGCACCCACAGTCTCACCGGCATGTCTCCCCAAACCTGGTCCGCAGGCTCTGAGCGCTGACCTGCCCTAACCTAGGGGACGCAGAGGACTCACGGTGACATTTTCCAGGGAAGGGAGGCCGAGCATTGGCTTTCGGCCCAGAAAGAGGCCCAGGCTTGAGTCCTCTCCTGCTGCCGGACTCGTCTGGGAAGCTGGCATTCCTAGGTGGCTCCCAGTGTCCCCCTCTATAGAACAGGAGCATGATACTGTCTCACAAGGTCCCTGTGAGGCTGAAACCAAAAGACAATGCAGAGCGCTGAGCGCGAAGCTAGCGCACAAAGAGAGCTCGGAATTTTAGTCTGAAGAATAACCGCTTCGGCCTTAGAGGCTGCTCTTTGGGCCGGGCCTGCCCTCCCAGGTGAGAGGACGAGGCCCAGGAGTCTCACGAGGGCCAGGACAAGGGCAAGGACAACCAATCCTGTGGGCCAGCACCACGCTTTCTGGTTGGTGGCCATGGAGGCCTTTTCGTGGGACGCACAGTGTGGCAGGGGCACACTGTGTACCTGCTTTCCTTAAGGAAAGCAGCAACTTTCCCTTGCTTCTTAAATGTCAAGGCTTCACCCACAGACACCTTGACCTCGGAAAACAGGGCACCACGGTCAAAATCCTTAGCACCTGGAATCTTCCTACTACAAAGCCGAGTTCGCATGTAGTGGCCTGGAACTTCGAGGTCCGATGGGAGTGGACGCCTTGCTCTCCTCAGTCTCCTGTGTGTGTTTAACGCTGTGTGTTGCACTGTCTGTGAATCAAAGGATACACATGGACCCTTTTGGGCAATCAGAGGAAGGAGCAGCCAGCCGCCGGCTATCCAATGCTTCCAGGGTAGAGCCCCCTGCAGGAACCAAGGCAACCTCAGGATCAAGGTGAAGATGGCATGGAACAGAAGGATGCAGCTACTCTCAGTGTCCAGGGATGGATCCAGGGATTGACTGGAACTGCATCATGGCCTTGAAAGACATGATCATTGCGTGTATGGAGAAGGGAGACAGTTCTGATCGTGCGCCTGTCCCCTCTCCCTCTGTCTTAAATAAAACCTGCTCCTAATGCCGGAGCCAAATACAGTTTCTACCTGGGGACCGCCGCCCATTCCGTTAGCGTCGACCCAGCAGCTTTGTCAGATCCAAGTTTAAAATCGAAGGTAGGGGCCCCCTCGGAATAAGCCACTTACGATGGCTTCCCCAGAGCCGTGCGGCGCACACCTTGGGCGCCTGAGAAACATCGGGCACCAAGAGGTGGCTCGGCCTCTGTCCTGGAGAGCTGGACAAGCGAGGCTCACCCGCGGCTGACCCGCACAGCCTCTTCCTTCCTCCATTCCCTGTCCCATAGATGTGACCTCTTCCCCGGCCGGTCCCCCCGCGCCCGGTGCAGTGGTTCCCGCTCGTCTGTACCCCTCTCATCGAGATGGACTCTCCCTGCAGCCTGCGCTCCGCACACGCGCGCGGGATGCAGTCTCCGCGCCGGCTCCCCGGCCCACAGTGAGGTCCCCGCGGCCCTGGGAACTGTCCCTTTATTCCGCTCCCCGGTCCTCCCGGAGACCGCAGTCAGAGACAGGGCTGCGGGGGATGCAGGATTTGGACCCACGGGACCCGCACCGGGGCAGATCCGTAGGTTTATTTGCATGAATTAGCAGACTCGCGTCCCGACTGGGTTTAGGTGAGTATTTGTCACGCCCCCTGGCGTTAGCTCCCCTCCCCCACCCCCAAGGTCCCCTCCTCCAGCCTGGCCTTTGGACTGAGGAGCTGCGGGGCGGGCAGCCGGCGGGTCTGGTGAACTCTCGCACTTGTGATCATTGTCCCCTATGTTGCCATCTCCTCCGGGGACCTCGCTCTCCAGGCTGGATTCGAGGGTCTGAGATAGATCCGAGTGGATCCAGGCCCGCCGGATCCACTCGCCAGGCAGAGCACAGAAATGATCAGAACGTCAACGCACAACGCACTTTTTGGGTGTCCACGCTGCTGAAGCAAAATGGATAATGAAGTCAACCACTTTTTATGTCTACATTTCTTTTTTCTGTGTCTTTCTCTTCATTTCACAACAGCCTTGAGGTAGGCACTGAATTTACCTCTGATGAGCTATAAATTGGGGTTTAGAAATTAAATGATCTTTCACTCTGAGCAAGTGACAGAGCAAGACTTGACATGCGGTTTCTTTGATGCCATCACAGCTGGTCTTAACCTCATGTTACCAGCATAACAAGTAAAGGAAGTAAGGAGCAAAGAGACTACAAGAAATGGCAAAAAACAGAGGAGGGGCTACACCAGAACGCTTGCTGGGCACCAAGTTCCGCTCATGAAGAATTGAAAATGGAGGTTGGAGAGGACAAGGGGCAGTGGAGGGCCTTGTAAGGCACAAACATGGCGTGATGTCTGCTCCTCCACCCAGAGGTTTTACACTGGCTCCATCTCTCTGGCTGTGATGAGGAAGATGGATGCAGCCTGTAGAGAGGAAGAGGCATCAGGCATGTCCATTCTGCTTTGCATCTTGCTTCTCAACATCTTCCTCAAAAGATTCTTGCCATCCCTGCTGTAGGACACTCTGGGTATGGAAGAAGGGGGCTGTTTCAGCTACAGGTAACCAATCCTGGGGCTTCAGCCATTCAAAGTCCCTGCACAGCACAGCTACCCCTAGGGCTGAGGAACCCTAGGCAACATGTACAAGACATAGCAAAGCTAGATTCAGTTAATGACAAGAGGAAGAACAAGAGCAGGACTGAAGGAATGGTTAAGAGCAAGGCTGGTGTGACATAGAGAAGGGGTGGAAGAGAAGGAAGGTGGCAGGGCTGATTCCCCTCAGGGAATATGATGAGCTCTGTTTGGCTCCCTGTGCCTGAGGGAGGTACAAAGCCTGTAAGCTCTGGAGTCAGCCAGACTGGTCCCAGCTCCTGGCTTCATCAGTTTACTAGTTCTGTTACCTTAGGCAAAAGCCTTTGGATTGGGAGTCAGAGGACAGGCCTCAGGCTGTTTGACTGAGAACAGGTGCAATCCCACTGGAGGAGGGAATAGTTTACAAAAATTCCCCCAGCACAGCTATTTGGAAGTCTGCCTAGAAGTTCAAGATCATGGGGCTGGACTGAAGGCTGCACAATTCACACAGCTGCCAGAAGTACCTGCAGAGGAAGTTGGTGCTGAAGAGAACATCTTGTCAGCCATCTTGGGAGTATAGAGCAGTGGTCTGGCCAAATTATGGAGCTCTTTGACCCATTAGGATCCTATAAAGGCAAGAATCCTGCTTCCAGAGAAACTCAGAGTTCTCCACTCCCCCTTGGTTTGCCTGGTGGTTGTAGGGAACTAGTATAGGATCAAATGGCCTTCACCTTCAGAATTTTTCTCTGCTCTCAAAAGCATTTTTTTTTTTTTTGGTGTCTGTGTAGTTTAAAAATAGCAGGCTAAAAGCCACATAAGATCTGAGGATGCTAAAGTCATTCCCAGCAATTTCCAGCCATCAACCTTGGTGAGTGGGTGTCAGAGAAGACTCTGCCGGAACCCACCAGTGCTGACCAGGAAACACTCCCAGCACATGAGAGCTGGAGCCTGGGCTGAGCTCATCAGGCCCTTCGCAGACCTGTGATGGGCTGGCTACCTTCTCAGAATTAACAGGGATGTCATGCCTTTGCACTGAAAGGATATGTTTGCAAAACACACCAACTTTGGAAAGTTTCTGTACATGGAGTCTTGATCAATGGATTTATCTCAGTTCTCCTGGGCACTAAAATGCCCAGGCCGGGCTGTGTATTTCTTCCTCAGGAAGTGAACCCATCTGTCCAGCTCTTTTCTACATTAAAGAATTTCCTCTAGCTTCTGCACAAGTGAAAAGTGGAAGCTGTTTGTCTTTTTGTTCCAGAACAAAAGACAAAGATTTACAGAATGCTGGGTTAGAACTGTGGCCCCAGAAGCACCCAGATCTGGAAATATGTGTTGAAAAGTTGCTCACTGTGATGAACATCTGGGGAAATGAGCTGCTGACAGACCCCAAAGCCATGCTGGTAAAGGAGGGTGTTCCCATGGCCACCTGCCAATTTAGCCTTGTACTTTACTGAGACTGGAGCATACGCAGGACTTCATAATCTGGCTAGGGATTTACTTATTTGGGTTTTTTTTTTTTGTGGCACTGGGGTTTGAACTCAATGCCTCACACTTGCTAGGGCAGGCACTGTACCACTTGAGCCATTCTGCCAGCCCTGTTTTGTGATGGTTTTTTTCCAGATAGCATCTCAAGAACTATTTGCCTGGAGCTGACTTCAAACTTGGATTCTCCTGGTCTCTGTCTCCTGAGTAGCTAGGATTACAGGCATGAGCTGTCAGTGCCTGGCTGGTTTTTAATTGAAAAAAATATTGAGAAGATTATTTATCTGCATGTTCTACTTATAGTACTTCAAACCTAGTTAGATTTGCATTTGATAACACCTACCTATATCTGTAAGTTTCACTGAATTTATAACTATGAAGCATTTAATTATTTAAGGCAACAATAAAAGTTTCTTTCTTTCTTGGGGTTTGAACTCAGGTCTTCCTACTTGCGAGGCAATCACTCTACCAGTTGAACCATGACTCTCAGCCCTTTTTGCTTTTAATTTATTTTTCAGATTGGGTCTCAAGTGCTTTTCAGAAGCAGAGGGGAAGGGCTTGGACATTGATCCTCCTACCTCCACCTCATAAGTAGGTGGGATTACAGGTGTGCACCACCATACCCTGTCTATTTATTATCATTTCTCATTGTTTACACCAATATGGCATCTTGCTCAACCTTTTGTGGGACTTGCCTTTCTGGGGGTTTTCTGTTCTTGGAGAAGGGCTTACATGCAGACTCAGGTAAAATGGTTTACCTAACTCATCTATAAGATGGCGATAACAGATACTGTGCAGGATTGTTGATGGAAATGATAGAGACACAGTTAAGTGAATAGTAGCCACTTTTGTCCTTCCCCCGTGTAAGTGAGGTTAGGGGTTTTCCTAAATTTAAAGCTGACTGACCTGGGGCTGGCAGAGTGGCTCAAGTGGTAGAGTGCCTACCTAGCAAGTGTGAAGCCCTGAGTTCAAACCCCAGTACTGACTGTAATCCTAGCTACCTAGGAGGCAGAGATCAGGAGGAGTAAGACTAACACTGGCAAAAAGTTCAAAAGACCCCATCTCAACCAACAGCCAGGTATATCAGCTCACACCTGAAATCCCAGCTATGTGGGAAACATAAATAGGAAGATCTAGGTCCAGGCAAGCCTGGGCAGGTCTCAAAAATAACAAAAGCAGAAAGGCTGGGTGTGGCTCAAGTGGTAGAGCCACAAAATAAATAAATAAATAAATAAATAAATAGAAAAAAAAACGATGACTGGTGATTTCAAACTTTATTAGTATTTTGACCCAGAGTAGAGTCTTGAATGCCAAGTTTCTATTTGAAGGATCTAGATTCTTTTCTCCTTCCCTCGAAAATGTGGTCCACCTCACAGGACAGAAATATACAAGTATATGTTTGCCATGAAAATAATTGTAAGAAATAAAAGGTATTAGGAGGAAAAAAGCTTGTTGATTCATCTACAAAATAGGGATTATAATAGGGCTAATGAGTTGTGAGCAGACACTGAGCTAATGAGCAGAGCGCTGTAGCTGGTGCCTGTAATTCCAGCTACTAGGAAGGCTGAGGCAAGAGGATAGTTTGCTCCCAGTGCCCAGGAGTTAGAGGGCATCATAGTCAGACTCCATCTTTTAAAAAAAAAACACATACAAACAAAAAAACCCAGATCATTTAAAATTGTCTGTGGTTGCACATACTTGTGAGTACACTGAAGACCATTAACTAGTGAATTCACTCACTTTAAATAAGTGAATTGCATGGCATATTAATTATATCTCAATAAAACTATTTAATAAAAGAGATACCCCCAACATGCAGGCTTTTCTCACTACGGAAGACTGGATGGGATGGCTGGAGCTACTCCAGACATGCTACCAGAATGAGGACCACATCCTCACGGAGCAAGGCAGAATCAAGAGACTCACTGAAAACCAGAACAGACCCCAGTACGGCAGGCCTGTTGCCATGCATGCGACATGATGTGTCATTTAAGGCAGTTCAAGTTCAAGTTTTTGTTGTTGATGTTTGCAAACAGCTAAGTATTTCCATCACACAGGGGTTTAGTACAGGGAATTAACTGCTTCCACAGCCTTTGGAAGTGCTGGCTGATTGAGCTCTGGCCTGACTCTCCAGGAACGACCCACGGTGGGGGCTATTGTCTCTGTCTGTCATCAGGGGAGCACCATGGGGACTACTGCATTCAGGAATACGGTGCTGGACTGAAAGCTGTGAACATAAAGGAGTGGGGGAGAGGTAGTCACAGAGGGTGTTAATCTGATTAAAGGAATTTTTCCAGGGGTCTGTTTCGGTTTCCCTGAAAATATCTTTGCTTTGCCCTCATTCTTGAAAGATTTTTATTTTTTCTGGGCATAGAAGACAGACTGGCAGTGATTTTCCTTTAGCATACAGGTGCCCCATCCTTAAGGGACTACTGTCTACAACTATATTGGATACCAAATTTTCAGTGATCTGAAAGCAGAAGCCAGCAGAAAAAGAATTTGATACAGGGAAATAAGGTAGTGAAATCACAAGATGACTGCGAAAACCAGCTGTACTTGGCCTCCTGAAAAGACTCTGAACACCTAGACACCTCACTAGAGAAGCTGCCACCTCTGTGACAACCAGCAAGTACAAGAGTCACCTTTGGGACTACAGTTGTGTCTCCAGACCCACACAGATGGCAAGACACTGGGAAGCTATGGCAGGAAATCTGACCTCGTTTACCAAGAGAAAACAATGAAACCTGCAGGGAAAAGGCCTGCATTGCCCCTACTTTCTAAATTCTGAAACCCAATTTGCATAACCAACTTCGAGGGCCTCTACAAAATGTGCAGCCTTTTCACTCCACTAGGGCACTCTAGAAGGAGCTAGCAATGGTGGAAGGGACCGTGTCATCAAATAGATGGGATGTCGGGCCTGCTGGAGTGGCCAATCTGCATGACAGTGAGCATGCCAAGGAGGTTCTCGGGAGAGCTGTGTCAGACAGTGTCCGGGAAAAGGCATTCTGGGCCGGGCAGAGCAGTAAACTAGGAGTGAGAGGGAATTTGGCGGTTGTAGGTGGATTGAGGATTCCTGTGCTGAAAAGAGGAGAGGGAGGAAGTGCAGAAGGTACAGCCAATATCAAGGGAGAGTTTGTCTGCCGTTTTCTAAGGACACTTCAGAAACAGACATGTTTGTGGCTGGGAGGGAACGCATCAACAGAAGAGAACCCAGGGGGCGAGTGAACACACGATGGATTGGTTGATGACAACCATGCACGAGATGTATGGAAAGATGGTGATGATATTTTGCTTACGTGACAGATACATACTATAAAACAAACATTATAGAATCCCTTTCCTGTTGTAAAAATATATTGGCCACTGGGTATGGTGGCTCATAGCTGTAATCCCAGCTACTCAGGAGGAGGAGATTTTGAGGATGTGGGTCAAGACCAGACAGGGCAAAAAGTTAATGAGAGCCCCATCTCAACAAATATGGCAGAAATAGTGGTGTGCATTTGTAATCCTAGCTACATGGAAGAGGCGTAAATAGGAGGATCTCGGTCCAAGGCCAGCCCTGGGTAAAAAATTCGAGACCCTAATTGAAAAATAACTAAACCAAAAAGGGGCTGTGGGCATGGCACAAGTGGTAGAGTGCCTGCCTAGCAAGTGGGAGGCCCAGAGTTCAAACCTCAGTACTGCTAGTTGAAAATACTCACAAGGGGCCAGGGATATAGCTCAGTGCTAGAGCATTCTGGAGGCCCTGGGTTCAATACCTGGCACAAAAGGAAGGAAGAGAGGGAGAAAGGGAATGAGAGAGGGAGGGAAAGAAGATTAAAAATTCTCCCAGGCTTGCAGTGCCTACAAGTACTTGTCAGAAGCCAGCATAAGTCCCTACCAAACAGAAATTTGCCTTCAACCCAGCCTCCGATAGTTCCCACAGGTAGCGTGCCAATGAAAGTGAGCCACCCCAAATAAAAACATTTAATCATAATTTCAGAGGTACAGTAAATAAAGGGGAAGAGCTAATATTGGAAGAACTAATGGAGGATTGCTTTCTGAAAAATGGCAAAAGACCCTAATCTATAGGTTCAAAACAAAACAAAACAAAACAAGGTGTGTGTGTGTATGTGTGTGTGATGGGTAGGGAGTTAGATCAAAAATTCAAGACCTGCCTGGGCTACATAGCAAGTTCAGGGTGAGCCTAGGACCATGTATAAAGATGCTATCAAAAAATAAATGAATAAATAAGGGCTAGGGTGTAGCTCAGTGGTAGAGCACTTACCTAGCATTCACAAGACCCTAGGTTCCCTCCCCAGAACTGCAAAAAAGAAAAAAAAAAACCCATCTACGATAAGTAAAAAGAAATATGCACTATGCACCCAGAATCACTATAGTGAAAACAATAGCATAGTGTATTAATATATTAAATAATATACTCTAGTTTATAGCATGGTGGAAATGAACATATATATAGAGAGAAGAACAAAAAGGAATATAAAACAATCCAAAAGAGGACAAAGAAGAATAGAAAAACAAACAGAAAAGGCAAGGAAGAAAGAAAGCACAAAGTAAGGTGGTAGAAATAAATATGTCAATGATGACACTAAAGTTGAGTATTTCAAAGGCTGCATCTTAAAGACAAATATTGTCAGAACAAACAAAACCTATTTGCTCTTTACAAGAGATATCTAAAAGCATAAGTGCAGAAAGGTTGAAAGTAAAAGGATGGGAGAGGATGTACTATGTAATTCTAAATTAAGAATGTCAAGAAAGCTTGACACAGAGGCAGAGGTTGGAGTGACACAGGCACAGCTGAGGACCAGCCACCACAGGGGAGAATCCCAGAACAGATGATCCCTTAGAGCCTCCAGGAGGAAGCAGCTTGGTTCACACCATGATTTTGGACTTCTGGCCTCCTGAACCTCAAGAGAATGACTTTCTGTTGTGTTGAGCCACGCAGTTGGTGGGGTATGCAGCTCCCACCCCAGGCTGCAGTTGTCCCCTCATGCCCCAGTTGGAAGACCTTCACTTGGTCCTCCTAGGCCCTTAGCATGAATCCAGTGTTGTTCTGGCAAGCAAAGAGGAACAGAAATCCCTTAGCATGGCACCAGGAAGGGACAGAAGACAAAGACCTGCCCAGTCTCCCTCTTAGCCATGCTTGCTGTGCCACTGCTCTGTGTCACCAGAGCTGCTATCACATTTAACTTTCGAGAAGAAACAATGACCTTGAAAGACATGTAGTCTAAACAAAGACTGGATGTAGGAGTGGTTATCATCTTGGCTCATTTGCCTCTTTGCAAGCTGTGTAGCCTGAAGCTGCAGTGCCTGTGTATCCCCAGAACTAGTGGGGTCTAAGTTCCGTGCAGTGAGCAGGACAGGTGTGGGGTCAAGGAGGAGGCAGTCATCTGGGGTTGAGACCTAGCCCTCACCTCCAACCCATGACATGGGACCAGTTGTAAAAGTCATTTTTCTCAGTGAGAAAGGAGAAAACAACACATTTTTTTATTGTTTTATTGTTCATATGTGCATACAAGCCTGAGTCATTTCTCCCCCCTGCCCCACCCCCTACCTTACCACCCACTCCACCCCCTCCCTCTCCCTCCCACCCCCTCAATACCCAGAAACTATTTTGCCCTTATCTCTAATTTTGTTGAAGAGAGAGTATAGGCAATAATAGAAAGGACCAAGTGTTCCTGGTTGAGATAAGGATAGCTATACAGGGAGTTGACTCACATTGATTTCCTGTGCGCGTGTGTTACCTTCTAAGTTAATTCTTTTTGATCTAACCTTTTCTCTAGTTTCTGGTCCCCTTCTCCTATTGGCCTCAGTTGCTTTTAAGGTATCTGCTTTAGTTTCTCTGCGTTAAGGGCAACAAATGCTAGCTGCATTGTGATCAGATAGTATGCATGGTATAATTTCTGTTTTCTTATATTTGCTGAGGCTTGCTTTGTGCCCTAGGATATGATCTATTTTGGAAGAAAACAACACATTTTGCCAAGAGGCCTACTGTATACCTGGTATTCTGCTGGGCACTAAGTGTATTATTTAATTTAATTTTTATATACAGTGTCCCGCATATAAAGTCACTCAGTGAATATTAACTAGTACGCACAGTAGAAGGCAATAGTGCTTAGGAGAAATAATAGAAACATTACTATTTCCTTAAAGATTAAAGAAACCAAGGAGAGCCACCACCATCACACACCAGGGCTCATATTCCCAGCTTATCAGAAGTGCCATGTGAAATTGTCAGGCCAGCATTACAGACACTGGGCTGCCGAAATATAGAGGTGATAATCAGGACTCTAAGAGTGCTGTGTGCCACAAAACAGTGGAATTGGTGTATACAGATAGGACTGAAACAAGTCCTGGGATTCCACATGCCAGGCGTAGTCACTCACCCTGTATGCCAAATAAAGAGAAAGACTTTATTACATGGCTTGGGACATGTGGGAAGAGGCAGAGTAAGCACTCAGATCATCTTCAGCCATCTTCTTAAATTTTATTTAATCTTTAAAAGCACTTCAAAAGCTACTTATCCCAGTGTTTATGAAGTAAGCTGTTAATAATTAATTTTTTCTGAATAATTCCTACCTCTTTGGGTATTCTTAGGGCTAGATGAAGTCATGTACATGAAGTGGTTAGTAAATTCACAGCAGTCAGTGATCGCTTGATAAATGGTGGTTTCCTTCTATCCTCCACGTAGACAAAATTAAGAATCCAATAATATAATGTAAGGTGACTCCAAAACATTACTAATTTTACAGTTTACTTATCTGTATTTACTTATTTTTGGTGGGACTGGGTCTGACCTTGCAAAGCAGGCATTCTACTGTTTGAGCCATATCTCCAGCAGTCTATTCTGCTTATTTTGGACAAGGGGAGCTCACAAACCATTTGCCCAGACTGGCCTTGAACTTTGATCCTCCCTCTCTCAGCTTCCCAAGTAATTAGGATTACAGGTGTGAGCCACTGGCTCCTAGGGTACTAGAGATTGAAATCTGGGCTTTATGACTGCTAGGCAGGCACTCTACCAATTGTGTCACTCTGCCAGCCCTGGCCTTGAATTTTTGACCCTCCCAAGTGCTGGGATTGCAGGCATACACCACCATGCAATTGCTGTACTCTTTTTCAAGGCAATTAACCCCATGAATAATCCATTCTACACCTCAGGGTGGCATTTCCTTGGACACCTCGAGGGAGGTGAAAGGATCAGATTAGACTGGTTTTACCAGTGGTGTGGCCTCATGTTGGAAGCAACTTTCTTTTTTCCTGGGGACTCAGACTGCAGGCAGCAGATGTTCAAAGGCTTGGAGCAACGAAGGCTGGCAAAGCCCCAGACCATGAGGTGGAAGCAGAGAAGCTGGGAGCCCTGAAGCAGAGAGCCCAGGAAGCAGATATCCAGCCAGGGAGCACTGTGGGCCCCCAGCAGGGCTCTTGGGCTCTTTGGCGCTTCTAGATGGTTGCTTCATGATCATGGATTGAAAATAAAGGACAGCATGTTGTAGGCAGATGTTCTACTGGTACCACTCATGGAGGGGCAAGTGCTTACCTCACACCCATGACCTTCACAACTCAAGGCACCTGTGCCGGTACAGCCCCACTGCAGGAGTTTGAAGGGGTAAATGTGAAGCCAGGAGGCCTTATGTGAAATTGGTTAGTATTTGGAAAGATTTGGATACCAGCACTCAGTAATCCATACCAGCTCTCCTTTCCTTTCTTCCCCTCAGGAGCTAGGGAGAAGAAAAAGTGGAGAGCTCTGTTAGCATTTGAGTTGCTACCATTAGGAAAACTCCTGGTGGTTCTAGTTCCAGCTGGGCCAGTCAAGTGGCTGATTCTGGTGTCAAGGCTGAGTAACAATTTTGATCCCAAACTTAAAACGCTCATAGAGCTTTACATTTTTCAGCAAAAAAGAAAGCTCGTTTAGCCATATTAATACCAAATAAAATATCATTTAGGGCAAAAAACATTATTAGAGTTAAAAAGTAATTGTATATTGATAAGATACTCAATTTTCAGTAACGTTTAACAATTTATTTTTTGTGGTACTAGGGTTTGAACTCAGGGCCTACACCTTGAGCCACACTACCAGCCCTTTTTTGTGATGGTTTTTTTTTGAGATAGGGTCTCATGAACTATTTTGCCCATGCTGGCTTTGAACTGTGATCCTCCTGATCTCTGCCTCCTGAATAGTACAGGCGTGAGTCACCAGAGGTTGGCTACATTTAACAATTCTAACATACCTTCAATATGAGCTAAAACTGACAAAATTACAAGGAAAATTAAGCAAGTTCACTATCTCATGAGCTATGTCAGCACACATTTCTGATTGATAAAATAAGCAGTAGAGAATCAACAATGATACAAAAGATTTTAATAATATGATTAACAAGCATGACCTAATGAACATATAAAGGCCCCAACATCCAGTAAGTCCAGAACATACGAGGTTTTCAAGCACCCATGGAATGTCTATAAAAACGGACCACTAAAAGTTAAATGTGGGGTGTACTCAATGGCAGAGCACTTGGCTAGCATTCACAAGGCACCAAGTTCAATACCCAACATCCCAAAAAAGTTAAATGCTACCCAGCTTTGATGGCACACATGTGTAATGCCAGCACTCAGGATGCTGAGGGGGGTGGACCTTAGACTGATGCCAGCCTGGGTACATAGTGAGAAATGCTTTAACCATTATGTGTTATGGTTAGAGGAAATTACAATGGAAATTAGAAAGTATTTGGAACCTAAAAGTGATGAAACTATTACACAGCAAAATTTGTGGGATGCAGTTAAAACTATAATTAAAAGAAAAATTGGGGACCGGAGATGTGGCTCAAGTGGTGGAGCGTCTACTTTGCAAGTGTGAAGCCCTGAGTTCAAACCCCAGTCCCACCAATAAAAAGAAAAATGTGTAGCCTTAAGTACTCCTAGAAAAGAAGTAAGTTTCAAAATTAATAAGCTAAGTGTTCATTTAAAAAAGTCTGAGGGCTGGAGGTGTGGCTCAAATGGTAGAGCACCTGCCTAGCAACCAAGAGCCCCTTAGTTTAAACCTCAGTCCCATCAAAAGAGAAAAAAAAAAAAAAAAGACCCAGGTAGTATGGCTGGCAGAGTGGCTCAAGTGGTAGAATACCTGCTTAACAATGTAAGGTTCTGAGTTCAAACCCCCATGCCACCAAAAAAATTAAAGAAAAGAATAAAGTTTAGTTTATAAAGTAAATAAATAATTCTTCACCTCTTCCAAAACCCAAAGTTAAAGGCTGAGGAAGATTTAAAAATAAATACATAAATAAAAAGTCTGAAATAAACAAAATAAACCCCTAAAATCATAAAAGAAAAAAGATGAAAGAAGAAATTAATTAAAAAGAACAAAGCAAGATGTTAATTTTTTGAAAAGGATTAATAAAAACAAAATTCTGATTAGAATGAGCACAGAGAAAAAAAAATCAGGCACAACTAACCAATATTAGGAGTGAAGATGAGTTAAAAATTCAAACCACAGCCAGGTGTAGCGGTGTGTGCCCATAATCCTAGCACTCAGAAGGCTATGAAGGATCATGAGTTTGAGTCTAGTCTGGAAAAAGTTAGTGAGACCTTATCTGAAAAACAGAATTTAAGAAAAACTCAAGCTGGGCCTGAGAGGCCTTTAGAGCTCAACCCTTAAGTTCAAATCCTAGTGCTTCAAAAAAAAAAAAAAGTCCTAATGACTGTTTCCAGAGGCAAAGAGAGCATACTGTAGTCTACAAAGTAATACAGCAGCAGAGAGACACAAAATGTCACTATAGAATAAGCTAGGCAAGGTTCTGGGTGACCATTTATATGATAGCTTAGCAGATTTTAGTCAAGGATGAGCACAACAAGATTGGCCGGTTGCTCCTAAATGTGAACAAAGTGGAGGGGAAAATGATGTGGAGCTGGGGATATAGTTCAGTTCCTGGCATGTGCAAGGCCCTGGGTTCAATCTCTAGCACTGCAGAAAGAAAGGATGAGCTCAGAGCTTCAATCTCAGCTCAGGTCATAAGTGGCCTGCAAGCTTCAGTGCTTATCCAAGAAAACAAACCTAGAACCTCATCCTGCAAGCGACTGAATTACAACACAAATTGAACCCCCAGTCTTTTTTTGGCAGTACCTGGATTTGAACTCAGAGCCTCACACTTGGAAGGCAGGAACTCTATCACTTGAGCCACTCCACCATTCATTTTTTTGTATTGGGTATTTTCAAGATAGGGTCTCTTGAACTATTTGCCTGGGCTGGCTTCAAACTGAGATCCTCCTGATCTCTGCCTCCCAAGTAGCTAAGATTACAGGCGTGAACACCACCAGTATCTGGCTTGACTCCACATCTTGCAGAGTGTCTACCATGAAAGTGTGGGCACTGATTGTGAAGGAATGGGATCCTCAGCATTGGAATATGGACATAAGAGAAGATCCTGAAGAAGCTGGAGAGATTGAGAAAGGCTGTGACCCACCTTTGCCAGCACTTCTCCTACCTCCTCTGATTGCACCTGCTTGAGTCATATGTCCAACTCCGAAATAATTAGTGCCACCAGTGGGATGGAAAAGCTATTTGATTTAAACCACTCAGGGACTATACCTGGATTTGGGGCTGGACACTGGTTGCAGGAAGTGAGGGGTAAAGTGGACATTCTGAGGACTGTTCCTCGGGAAAGGGGAAGAGTGGCTGGGCAGCAAGTGGGTGTCCTCCTGAGAGCTCCGTTTTGCTCCAGAGAGAGATAGCACACTCACCACCTGCTGTGTTCTGTAGAGTTCACAGCAGTGCATGGCAGCCTAGGATCCTGGGCTCTTGGCCAGTGTAATAAACTTGGCATTTTATTTTCACCAAAGAGATAACTGATATATAGGTCCATCATGCAGTGGGCTCAGGTTCTCACTGACCACTGATATGAAGGACTCAGAATTCTCTTTATGGGAGGTATGATCGCTCCCTTCCCCTTCCAAAAGGCAGAGTCCAGAGTGTGTGGTAGTCAGGGGAAGGCGGAGACAATGGGGTTAAGTAGCACTAACCTTTGGAAGGAAATAAGTATATTAAAGTATGATCCGGGCTGGCACAGTGGCTCAAGTGGTAGAGCATCTGCCTAGCAAGCATGAGGCCCTGAGTTCAAACCCCAGTGGTGAAAAAAAAACAAAAACAAAAACAAAAACCTAGCACAGGGTCGATGGCTCAGGCCTGTAATTCTAGCTACTAAGCAGGCAGAGATCAGGAGGCTCGTGGTTTGAAGCCAGACATGGGCAAATAATTTGTGAGACTTTATCTTGAAAAAAAAAATCACTAAAAAGGGCTGGTTGAGTGGCTCAAGGTATAGGACCTGAGTTCAAAATTCCAGTATGGAAAAAAAAAAAGGCCTGAGAACCAGGGGAGCCTATGATGTGCCTCCCAGGACTAGCCCAGAAACCTGAGAATCAGATTCAGGTAGGGTGTAAGTCCCAGGGTAAGGCCCAAGAAACAGGAGCTCTGATGGGCAGCAAAAGATGGATGTCCCTGCTCAAGAAGAGAGAAAATCCACCTTCCTCTACATTTTGGTTCTATTCCTGCCTCTAAGGGATTAGGTGATGCCACCCACCCTGGTGAGGGTGAGGGTGAGGGTGAGGGTGCACCTCTGTACTCACTGATTTAAATGCTAACCTCTTCCCAAAAGACCTCCATCAGCAGTCCTAGGAATAAGATTTCATCAGCTCTCTGGTTCTCAGTCCAGTCAAGTTGTCACAAAAAAATTTACCATCTGGGCCAGTGTACTACTTGAATTCTGTTATCTCAGCTACTTGGGAGGCCATAGGTTAGGAGTATCTAACGTGGCAAAAACATGAGACCCTATCCCAAAAACAAAGCAAAATAAAATTTCAATGGTAGACCACCTGCCTAGCAAGTGCAAGGCCCTGAGTTCAAACCCCACTACTGCCAAAAAAACAAAAACAAAAAAATAAACAAACATACAAAAAAAACATTGCAGGTGCTTGGCAAATATAATTAATAACTGGGTTATTCAACATAGGCCTTGGTTTCCCCATCTACTAAATGGGGCTAATGAGACCCATTTCCCTAAGCTGTGGAAAAGATTAAATGAGATATGCATGTCAAGTGTCAGATACTTAATAAAAAGCAGCTATAATAATTATCATTAGCACAATCTTTTTCTTTCTTTCTTTTTTTTTAGGAGCTCTGATAGTGTTGCTGAGTAGCCCAGGCTGGCTTTGAATGTGTGATTCTTCTTTTTCAGCCCCCTTAATGTTGAGATGTATGTACCACCATGTCCAGCTTACCATCATTTCTATTTAGATCCACTTTGAGTTTGTTCAGACAGTTAAGGTATCATAATTTACATTGTAATAACTACCAAATGTTGCCCTCAGCAGACACAGCTCTGTGGATCCAGAGAAGTACCTATTGCAGCTGTGAAAGCCTTCCAGGCTCTGGACCCTGTGTTCTGAAGATGGCAGCCAGGGTGCTTTGGGGTGGCCTCAGCCTGCTGCGAGTGCTGTGGTGTCTCCTGCCACAGACGGGCTATGTGCACCCAGATGAATTCTTCCAGTCACCTGAGGTCATGGCAGGTAAAGCTTCCCAGACTGGAGACGAGCTCAAGCAGTAGAGCGTCTGCTTTGCAAGTGCGAAGCCCTAAGTTAAAACCCCTGTCCCACAGAGAAAGAGAGAGGAGCGAGAGAGGAGGGAAGGAGGGAGGGAGGGAGGGAGAGAGACAGAGAGAGAGACAGAGAGACAGCGAGAGAGAGAGCTCCTTATGCATGGTTAGGATCTGAGGCAGCACAGGACACCCAGTGAGAAGGGAGAGTGTGTGTGGCTGAGAAGCAGTAAATCCACAGCAAAGAACTTGAAAGTGGGGACTTCACATCTCCTTTCTGAGTGAGTGGTGACACTTTCTGGATGATACTAATGAAACAGCAGCATCTTTGATGTTTTCTTGCTTGGACCAACAGGTTGTTCAGAAAAGCTGTGTTGAACTTGTAGGTGGAATGATTTGAAAGTTGGGCTTTCCCAGTGGCCAAGGAAGCCCATATAGGGATGTGATCTGAGACAGGGAAACTTTTCTCCTGTAGGTTCAAGGAAGGAGAACCTACTCCCTTTCAGGTCATATTTTGTAAGTAACATGCTTTTGCCCAGTTACATTCCACTGATCAGAATGTATCACATGACCATACCTAGCTGCAAAGGCAGCTGGGAAAGTTTTGTGGTTTTTTTTTTTTTGGTGGGACTGGGGTTTGAACTCAGGGCTTCAGACTTGCAGAACAGGCGCTCTACTGCTTGAACCACACCTCCAGTCCATTTTGCTCTGGTTATTTTGGAGATAGGGTCTTGCATCTCAGCCTCCCAAGTAGTTAGGATTACAGGCATGAGCTACCAGCACCCTGCTGGAAACAGTCTTTAACTCTGACCAACTGCCCAGCTGAAAAGTCTAAGAAGAGGGGAGGAGATATTTGGGAGACCTCCAGCTAACTTTGCCACAGGACTCAATAGGTAGATTTAGTTTCGAAGGTGGAAAGATCAGCCTTCCTTCCTACACATTTTTAAACCTGAGCCAGCATACCCAGATTGTTTCCCCTTCCCTTTCTGATATAGATCAAATGGCTAAAAGCCTGGAGGAATAAGTAGCAGAAGCAAAACAGTCTGAAAGATTCCTAGGCCATGGAATCAGCTCTAAACAGCCAGTGAAGTTGTCCCTGAGAGGCTGTGGATGAAGGGCTTGGACTGGAGATGCAGAAATCCAGGTTGTTTCTCCCTCAACAGCTGAGCTCTGGAACACTGGGGCACAGAGTCACAGAACAGCCCCAGGGAGCAAGTACTTTTAAAAATATATAAATACTGCTTGAATGGATTCTTCTTTTTAAATTTTAAGTTTTTTTTTTTAACTTTTTGAGACAGGATCTTATTCTGTAGCACAGGTTGGCCTAGAACTCATGATCCTCCTGCCTCAGCATCCCAAGAGCTGGGATTACAGGCATATATCACCACACAGAGCTTGAATACGTTCTATATAAATATTTAAGAATCATACACAAAACTAATGTCATGTTTGGACATTACCCTGACTTCTTGTTCCCTTCCCCACTCTCAACCCCTCTCCTGGATAGCAATCATTTTCACAGAGAAGGGTTCTGACTCTGAGATCCCAGAACTCTTAGAAGAGGAATTAAACCCTTCCCCTGCTACCCCCACACCCTTCCCAGCTACACTGTCACTTCATCTCCCAAGGCACCATTCCTCCTGTCCCCTCTGCATGACAAACCAAGCAGTTTAAAACAGCACCCATTAGTTAGTGCACAGTTCTGTAGATCATGAGTCTGGCATGGGTTCTCTGCTTAAGGTATCACAAGGTTGAACTCAAGCATGAGTAGGTGTGAGTTCTTGTTCCAAAGCTCTGGGGGTAACCTGCTTCCAAGCTCATTCCTGTTTTTGGCAGAATTAAATCCCCTTCAACTATGGGGCTGGGGTTGCTATTCCCTGGCTATCCGCAGTCAGGAGGCTACACACCCACATTGCCAACTGACAGCCATGGTCATCTTTAGCCAGTAGGGCTTTGAGTCTTTGCCTCTTCTGCATCCAGCTGGAGACAACTCTGCTGTTAAAGGACTGGAATGACAGGTCAGGCCCACCTGATAATCACCCCGTTTTAAGTCAATGCTCTCATTACCAGAGCCAAGTCCACCTGTTCACAGTCCCAGGGTTGTCCAGGGAGAGGTCCCTAGGGGGCGGGCAATCTTGGGTGCCATCCTAGCACATCCCAGCACATCCCAGACCTTGGAACTGGCTCACCTGTGCCTCTCTCTCTGCAGAGGACATCCTGGGCGTGCAGGCCACACGGCCCTGGGAGTTTTACCCCAGCAGCTCCTGCCGTACGGTGGTCTTCCCACTGCTGACCTCAGGCTCTGCCTTCTGGTTGCTCAGGGTCTGGGAAGAGCTGGGGCCGTGGTCTGACCAAGTGAGTGGCTACATGCTGCTGGTGGGGCCCCGACTCCTCCTCACTGCCCTCTCCTTTGCCCTGGATGGGGCTGTGTACCATCTGGCCCCACTGTGGGGAGCCAATCGCTGGAACGCACTAGCCCTGCTTTCTGGTTCCTACGTCACTCTCGTGTTCTACACAAGGACCTTCTCCAACGCCATCGAGGGACTGCTCTTCACGTGGCTGCTGGTACTGGTGTCCCCCCATGTGGCATGGGGCCCCACACCCAACAAGCTCACCTCAAGTCCACGGTGGCACAGCTGGCTTCTTGGGGCCATCGTGGCTGCTGGCTTCTTCAACCGGCCCACTTTTTTGGCCTTTGCTCTGGTTCCCCTCTTCCTCTGGGCCATTCATGGAGCCATGAACCCTGGCTTGAAGGCCCTGACCTTGGAGGCCCTGGTGCTGCTCCCTGGGGCGGTCCTCACTTCAGTGTTATTTGTAGCCATGGACAGCTGGTACTTTTCCAGCCTCTCCAGATCCAGTCGCCTTTTCCTTACACCCATCAACTTCCTACACTACAACCTGGATCCCCAAAACCTTGCAAGGCATGGCACACACATGCGGCTTACCCACCTGACAGTCAATGGTTTTCTGCTTTTTGGTGTGCTGCATGCTCAGGCGCTGCGGGCTGCATGGCAAGAGCTGCAAGTCTGCCTCCGGGTCTTTGCACAAATGGGCCTCAGGGTACCAGGTGCCTGGGGCCTGCTGTCTGGCCCCAGGTCTTACCTCCTTCTCCTCTACTTCATGCCCCTAGCCCTGCTGTCTGCCTTTAGCCACCAGGAGGCTCGGTTCCTGATTCCTCTCATAGTCCCCCTAGTCCTGCTTTGTAGTCCACGAACTCAACCTGTGCCCTGGAAAGGCACCCTGGTCCTCTTCAATGCCCTAGGTGCCCTCTTCTTCGGTTGTCTGCATCAGGGGGGCCTGGTACCTGGCCTAAAGTACCTGGAGCAGGTAGTGCATGCACCTGAGCTCCCAAGCATGCCTACCCACTACACACTCCTCTTCACTCACACCTACATGCCTCCTCAGCACCTCCTACACCTCCCAGGCATGGGGTCACCTGTGGAGGTGGTGGACATGGGTGGGTCTGAGGACTGGGCCCTGTGCCAAGCCCTGAACAACTTCACCAGACAACCAGCCTGCCAAGCAGCTGGTGGGCCATGGCTCTGTCGCCTTTTTGTGGTGACCCCTGGGACCACCAGGGGTGCGGTGGATAAGTGCAGCTTCCTGCTCAAGAACGAGACACTTATGTTTCCCCACTTGACCCTGGAGGACCCACCAGCCTTGTCCTCCCTGTTGAGTGGGGCTTGGAGGGATCACCTCAGTCTTCACATTGTGGAACTGGAGGAGACGTCTGACAATATGACAAAGCAACCCCTGTCCAAAACTCAGCATTAGGAGAAGGTGCCATTTCACCTTCTCCACAGGCAGCTGGGCTGGGGACATTGGGACAGGGCCCTAGTCCTCCTTCAGGATCCCTACTGCTCCCTCTTCTCGGCACAGCCGTTGGTTTTCTGCCTTCTGGGTGAGCCCACACGCCTTTCCCTGAGACACCAAAGATCTGACTACTCGTGGTCCTAATGCCAAAGTCCCCCCCCCCCCAGGCTCCAGCACAACCATTGGCATCAAATGTCTGTTCCTGCCCTACCCCTTCCAGCCACTGTAATGTTTTAAATATATAACAGCACCTGGCTGTAAATGATGATGCACTGCTAATAACATTCCTGAATTACCTCTCCCAGACTTTCTACATCTTACCTCTTGCTGTCATGACAGTCCTTTGGCTTCCTAAGACTAGTGGGCCTTCTGGACACTTGGGAGACAGTGTGGTGAAATAGAGAGAACAGGTGGCTCAGATTCAGGGGATTCAAGTTCTAGTCCCTGGCCTGTCACTCACTATGATCTTGAGAAAGCCCCATCTACTGCCTGGTACCATGTTCCCTGGCTCAAGAGGCACGTCTCTCACAAAGCTCTTTAACCATGGAAGTGGGAGGTGAATTATAGTTAATGGTATTTTGGTTCCTGCTGTCTCAGTATTTGGTTATTACCAAGACAAGTCATTCTGGAAATTTTCTCCTACGTTTTTCTACTTCTCTCCCTGAATAGTGATGGGAACCTCTCCAGCCATTTCTGCACCATGCCCTCAAGAATTATTTCCCCAGAGCCTGGGGGATGTAGCTCAGTAATAGAGTGCTTGTTTAACATGCTCAAGGCCCTGAAGGGTCAATCACCAGTATGTATGCACATGTACACACACACAAACACACACACAGTCATTCTCTGATTTGGAAGCCCAGATATGCTCTCTTCTCAGCACACGGTTTTGCAGGCCCTCTCAGCCTGGCTCAGCGGGAACTGAGAACACATGAGGTTCAATATCTGGTAACCAGCCTAAAAGTTTTTCCTAAGGCTTCAAGCTGTCTAGCGTTCATCATGGACTGTGTAGCCTAAGTATAGAGGACCAGAAATTGAGCTAGGAGCCTCAAAGTGACAGGGCATTTCTTCATACAACAGATTTCCTAATCATGGGTCCAACTAAAACCATTAATTTGTATAGGAATCCAGTAATCTTGTTCCGTGGTAGGCAGTAATCTTACTGCCTAGTGGTGATGGAAAAGGCAGTCCCTGAGGAGCAGGGTAAATGGTGCAGAGGCTGTGATTAAGGGCTCAGGCCCTGGAGTCAACTCTACGTTCACACCCCAGGCTCCTCAAGTCTTTGGGCAACTTAGAAGTGGTCTCCACCTCCTCACATGACTGCGGTTGTAAGAAGCGAGGCAGGCCACACAGGATGCAAGTGGCGAATGCCAACACAGAATGGGCACTCAGTGTTAACTGTTATTAACACGGGCCGGCAGCCCCCAGGATTCCCAACCTATCTAGTCTGAGAAGTACCACGCTCATGTCTATTCATCAGCTTACACATTTAATCACAGGACTGGCAACTACAGGGCCGTCTTCCACCCACCACCTTCCCTGGAGGGCGCCCTGCTGCACAGTGCAGACGCAGCAGCAGCTTTCCAGACTTTCAGTCCCATTTGCAGAGGGCAGGCTGTGCTGGCTGTATCCCTAGCTGTCGGGGCCGTGTCCAGATCCAGCCTATCTTCATCTGTCAGCCTCTGAGGTCTTTCTCCACACGCTTTCAGCACCGATGCCGGTTTGGCCTGAGCTCTTGGGAGCGGGACGTCTGAAGGCCGACTATTTTGGTCATGGTTTGAAGCCGTGCGCAGCGCCCGGGATGACTCCTTAATGGCAAGGTCGGGGTAGAGCACTGAAGGGCATTAGGAGATCTCGGCCCGGCCCGGCCCAGCCCCAGCTTAAGAGTTTGCGCCCGGGCCCTTCTGGGTACCTGGTGGCGGCCGCGGGCGGTCTCGTAGGCCGCGGCGTAGTTCTTGCGTGAAGGCGTCTCTGAATCGCGCGACACGGTGGCCCAAGGAGCCCGGGGGCCCGGCCGCGAGGGCTCGCAAGCGGCGGGCCGCGTCCTGGCCACGCAGCTGTGCTTGTAGCAGTGCGAAAGCGGTGAGTTGCGCGGCACGCCGGATAGGCCGCGACTCGGACAGACGCTCCACGAGCTGCGGGCTGTGCAGCAGGGCGGCCAGCAGCCTCCGCAGAACCATCCTCCCCCGAGCGCCCGGAACCCGAGGCACGCTGCTCTCGCCTTCTGTCGGCCGCGCCCGACGACGGACCTATCTGCTCCCGCGCTGCGAGATGACGACACTGCCGCGCCCGGATTGGCCCGACTACTCCCACTTTCTACAGCCGCCGCCACACGTATCCGCTCTCGCCGCCGCCGCCTGCTTGTTCCGGTGTTGCGCGTCCTTGTCCACTTCTCTGCGCTATGTCTGGTGGCCTCCTGAAGGCGCTCCGCAGTGACTCCTACGTGGAGCTGAGCCAGTACCGCGACCAGCACTTCCGGGTGAGGAAGGCCGGGCTGCGAGAGGGGGCAGGCCCGGGCCAGAATGCTGAGAAACGGTTTGCACATGTCTCGTTGTGTCGTCTGCCGTTCTGTTGGTGCCGGAATCACAAAGTGGGGTCCCGGTGCCTGCTGGGGAGGCAGGGGACGGATCCCGGAAGGGTGTTTGGATATTACTCAAGCCACTTTCGTAGGAAGTTTGGGACTCGCCTTTCCATTCTTTTGCTGCCGCTGCCTGTATCTAGCGGTAGTGGTAGTGGTGACTCCAGTTTTCATGGGCTGTGACTTAGGAAAGTGACTGTAATGAGGGAAAGGAGTGTCTTTTTCGCATCCACAGTGTATGAAGGCTGATCTAGACACCGGGCTTTTCTCTTTTTTTAATCAAACAATGCCCTGAAGTGCTCGGGAGTTCCTTTATCTTGTAGGAGGATCCTGAAAGCCTACGCAGTGGGTTAGAAGACTCATTTGAGTTTTCTGCTGGCATCGTAGTGGACCACCCATGCTAGGCATGTTAAGGGTGTCTGAATGTCAAGATCAGAAAATTGCTGGATGTCAGAAGAGGCTGGGTGTAAAATCTTCATGCTAGACAAGCGCTCCACCAGAGCACATCCCCAGACCAAAGAGTAAAATTTTAGTTTAGGCTGTGTCACAGAATATTTTGTGGAGATGGCCCCCGTGGCTCACGCATGTGATCCTAGCTACTCAGGAGGAAGAAATCAGAAGGATCACGGTTCAAAGCCAGTCCCGTCAAATAGTTCCCCAGACCCTATGGAAAAAAACCCAACACAAAAAGAGCTGGTGGAGTGGCTCAAGTGGTAGAGCACCTGCCTAGTGTGAGGCCCTGAGCCTTAAACCCCAGTACCGAGGGGGGGAAAAAAAAGATTCTGTGGAAAGGGGGAATGCTGCAGATTCTCAAGCTGAGCTTTTCTGTATCAGTAAAGGTAGGGGTTGGGACAGAGTAGAGCAGCACTCAATCCAATTTAGTAAAGGTGTGAGTGCGGGTGAGAAGCCTTCTGCCCTGCATCCTAAGAATTCAGTCCTGTATTAGGGATTGTAAATAAAGGTAGTAATCAAGATCTAAAGCAGAAAGGATAAGTGGAACGGGAGAGACTGTTTGGAGGATTCAGAAAAAGACAGAAATCCACTTATGACTGGCAAAGTGCATTTAGGAGAGGGTAGGTATGGAGAATTTGTAAAATGTGTTAAGTCACTCAGCCCAGTTTTACTATGTGTCAGGCATGGTTTTCACTTCTGTTGCTTTACAGTTCTCATTACTTGAGACCACATCATAACTGTCTTGAATTTAAAGCATCCTACAAGATAAAAACTGAAAGGATTCATCTCTACATCTAAAGCCAGTAGCTTTCTTTAGACAGTGCCAGTACTGTCATGTAGAATTTCTAGTGTACCCTGAGTACAATCCACATTAATATTGTACCTTAAGTACTTACTTCACAGTTTTCCTAAGTCATAGGCTGTTTAGACAATACTTAATGTATGAGAAAAGTAGGAAAACAATATCCCCCTTGCCCATTACGAATTAGTAATACAAAATGAATCTGCTATCCAGGCATGGTGGTGAGCTTCCATAGTCCCAGTTACTTGGGAGGCTGAAGCAAGAGGATCACAAGTTCAACACCAGCCTTGGCAACATATCAAAGTGATTTTGCTTTCTGTCTCATTCTAAAGTTCTAGTAATTAGTTTTTTAACACAGAATGACTATTCTGTGGACTTTTTGTTTTATTTAACTTTTTTATTTTTTTGGCAGAACTGGGGCTTGAACTCAGGACCTCACACTTGCTAGGCAGGCACTCTACCACTTGAACCACTCCTCCAATCCTTGTTTTTGGAGACAAGGACTCAACTGTGTTTCTCAGGCTGGCCTCAAACTCTTGATCCTCCTGCCTCAGCCTCCTGAGTAGCTGGGATTATAGTATACCACCATGCCCAGCTGTCCTATGGACTTCTTAAGACATTGGAGATAAGACTGGGTATTAATTCCAGCTACAACTATTGACTGCTTTGTGACTTTAGGTGACTTGTCTTTCCTCATGTGGAAAATGGGGAAAATAAATTAGGACCTACCTACCTCATGTAGTTCTGATAATTAAACAGACAATATATCTGAGCCTCTGACCTGTAGTCTCTTGATTCTCCCCAGGGGCAAACATAATTACCAGTTTCTTGTGTATGATATCTGTATTTCTTGCTTTTAAAAACTACAACTAGGAGCACATCCTTCATACTGTACTTTGCTTTTTTCACTTTATACTCCATCCTGGGAGATGTTTCATATCACTGTATTTAGATGTACATTTTCCTAGGGGCTGAATAGTTTTAGATATACCATGATTTAGCCAGTTCGTGCCTTTTTTTTTTTTTTTCTTGCGGTACTGAGGATCAAATCCACAAAGCCTAGTGCTTGCTAGATAAACACTCAACCACTGACCTACATCCCCAGCCGGCCAGTTTCCTTTTGATGTTTCCATATAGTTCTCAAGTCTGCCACTAAATGTGATCACATGAGATCTATAAACACTGTGCTACAAAGCATTCAGAGATGAATAATGTCATATTCCCAAAGTGAAGGAAACTGTATCAGCATCACATTTGGAGAACCAAGTAAAGAAAGGAGGGCTCTTGGGAAAGTACCTTGTAGAGGCTAGCATAGATCTTCTCAGCTAGTCTCCAGGTTGGAATACCACCCTATCGTTAGTTGTAGAGCACTCAACAGAAGGGCCTGAGAATAGATAGCTGGTAGACCTGTTTAATCACATTTGTCCTTCCCAATATGAGAATAAGTCTAGGGACATCCACACTCGCTTCTTCAAAGGAATCTAAATACTATGTGTATAGCACAATTATAGAGCAATCACTAAGCATACTTGAGGCCCTGAGTTTACTTCCCAGGACCACAAAAAAGAAAATACCATGCTGGAGATGTAGCTCAGTGGTAGAACACTTGCCTGCATGCATGAGGGCTCTACACTACAAAAATATAAATAAATAAAATTTAAAATTGAAATTTAAAAATACTGTGTCTAACACATGATGGAACCATCTTGTTCTCAGGGATTGTCAGGTGTGTTAGCTGAAAACCAGTTGCACTCCTGTCTCTGGCTTCATCCTATCTTTTAAATTAGAAGTGCATTAAGAAAGTGAGACTTAGCCAGGTGCCGGTGGCTCAAACCTATAATCTAGCTACTCAGGAGGCATGGATCAGGAGGATTGCAGTTTGAAGGAAGGCCTGGGCAAACAGTTCATGAGACCCTATCTCGAAAAATCCCTTCACAAAAAAGGATTGGAGGAGTGGCTCAAGTTATAGGCCCTGAGTTCAAGCCCCAATACCACCAAAAAAAAAAAAAGAGACTTGCTAAGCACAGTGGCTCATGCCTATTATCCTAGCTATTCAGGTGGCAGAGAGGGAGAGATCAGGAGTATTGATTCAAGGCCAGCAAAAAGTTTAAGAAACACTTATCTCCGTTAATAAAAGCCAGGCATGGTGGTATGTGCCTGTTATCTCAGGTGCGTGTGAAGTATAAATAAAAGGATTTCAGAGCTGTGTGCCAGTGTCTCACACCTGTAATCCTAGCTGCTCAGGAGGCAAAGATCAGGAGGATCTTGGTTTGAAACCAACCTGGGCAAACAGTTCATGAGACCCTATCACGAAAAAAACCATCACAAAAAAGGAATGGCTTCAAGGTGTAGGCCCTGAGTTCAAACTCCAGTACCACAAAAAAAGAAAAAAAAATGGATTTCAGTCCAGGCTGGCCAGGAGACACCCTATGAAACAGGGCTGAGGGTGTGGCCGCTAAGTGCTAGACCCTAAGTTCAAACCCCCAGTACTACCAAAAAAAAAAAAGATTGTGTGTGGTATTGGGGGATTGAATTCAGGGCCTTGCACCTACCACTTGAGCCATGTCCCCAATCTGTGAGACCTTTTTTGCTCTTAGTAATCAATAAATTTTCTCCTGCACTCAGAGAACAATAATGTGAACATGCAAATCATCTCAGCAGTTGTTGCTTTGAACAGTCTCTATTGGAGTATTACAAGGGGAATGGTATCTCTGAAGATCTGCTTACTTTTTCACTACAGAGGATAAAAGGATCCTTTATATTGGGTCAAGGTCTAGAATTTAAACTTGGGCCATTAGAGAAGGATCATGAGGACATGGAGTATGCAACAAAAAAAAAAAAGTTAGTTGTGTGGGTGGCAGTCTGGTGTAGGAAAAAGAAGGGTGCATACCTTGCCTCTTCCTTCACTGAAAGCAGCCTGGACTGTGTTGTTAGTACCTCACTGAATGTAAGCACTCCCTTTTTAGGCAAGGAATTTGTGGATTGGGATGGTGAAAGAATTGATTTCCAAATAAGAACTGATGATTTTTTTAGCAGTACTGGAGTTTGAAGAACTGATGAATTTTTAACTTACTTTATATTATTTTAAGCAAGGCTCTTTTTTTAAAGTTATGCTTGTCTCTACTTGAAATTCTAGGGTGACAATGAAGAACAAGAAAAATTACTGAAGAAAAGCTGTACATTGTATGTTGGAAATCTTTCCTTTTACACAACTGAAGAACAAATTTATGAACTCTTCAGCAAAAGTGGTGATATAAAAAAGATCATTATGGGTCTGGATAAAGTGAAAAAAACAGCATGTGGATTCTGTTTTGTGGAGTATCCTTTCTTGTTGAACTATGACTATTGGTTGCCTTTTTTTATGATGAGGATATTAGTTTATTAGCTTCCCTACACTTGTCTCTACCTCTTCTTCCTATGTGTCTATACTCTTATGTTGTGAAATCTGGTACTATTTACATTCTGTTCTGAAATTCAAGTTTTGCTCATGGTTGGAATTTTTTTTGGGGGGAGGGGAGTGTAATGGGGTTTGAACTCAGGGCCTCACACCTGCTGGCAGGTACTCTTACCGCTTGAGCAACTCTGCTGGCCCTGTTTTGTAGTGGGTTTTTTTCAAGATAGGGTCTCAAGAACTATTTAACCATGATCCTCCTGATCTCTGCCTCCTAAATAGCTAGAATTACAGGTGTGAGCCACCCCGTGCCCAGCTGCTCATGGTTGATTCTTTTAAGAAAAGCAATTGTCAGCCAGATGCGATGACTTGCACCTATAATCCTAGCTACTTGGAAAACTGAGATCAGAAGGATTGCAGTTCAAGGCCAGCCCAGGCAAAAAGTCAGAAGAGACCCCATGTCAACCAATAGCTTGACGGGTGGCATGCATCTGTTATCCCAGCTACGCAGGAGGCAGAGATTGAGAGGATCAGCACTCCAGGCCAGCCTGGACAAAAAAGTTTGTAAGACCCCATCTCAACAGAAGAAGCTGGGTGGTGGTATATCATCTCAGCTACTGTGTGAAGCATAAATAGGAGGATCAAGGTCAAAGCTGGCCTGCGCAGCTACCCAGGCCAGAAAGAACCTACCTCCAAAGAATGAGCAAGAAGGGCAGAGGTGAGGCTTGAGCAGTAGAGTGCCTTCCAAACAAGTGTAAAGCCTTGAATTCAAACCCCCCAAAAAACAGTTGTCAAGGGCTAGGGGGGTGGCTCAAGTGGTAGAGTCCCTGCCTGTCCTCCAGCATGCCAGACGTGTACTTTACTACTGAGTTATAACCTGTATAACCACTCCTGTTTTTTTTTTTTTTTTGAATAGTCTCTATAGCCCATGTTGACCTCAAACGCTCCTCCTGTGCACTGGGATTACAGGTATGCACCACAACATCCAGCCACACTTGCTCTTTTAAGTTTTGTTTTGTTTTGTTTTTATGGAGGTACTGTATGGTTTGTAGTCTAAACCTGCACTGAACATTATTTTTGTGAATCAAAGTATGGGGACAATGGGATCAAATAATTATTAATTTCATGGAATATCCAGGAAATCATGAGCAATGTAGCCATGGATAAGTATCATATGCCTCTCCTAAGTGCTTCTGGACCAGACTCCAACTGGTCTATGTAAGCTGATTTGTCTTTGAAATCAGTTTGGTTGGACTAACTTTTATAATTTTTCTTAACTAACTCAGCTGCACTTAGATGTTGGTTCCTGTGTTTCCAAAAACATTTGGAGAAATACTAGTAGTCTTCCTTAACGCTTATACTTAAGATACTATTCAAGAGCAGATGCAGAAAATGCCATGCGGTACATAAATGGAACTCGTCTCGATGACCGGATCATTCGCACAGACTGGGATGCAGGCTTTAAGGAGGGCAGGCAGTATGGACGTGGGCGATCTGGGGGCCAGGTATGCTGGAAAGGTCTCTGCTGAGCCTTTGCCTGGGATTCCAGTTATAATGCAAGTGTTTTGTCAACTTGTGCCTCTAGCCTTGTCAGAAACTACCTTTTTAATTTTTATTTTTTGAGACACAATCTCTCCATTGTATCCCAGGCTGGCCTGTAGCCCTGGTTGATCTTGAACTCAAGATCCTCCTTTCTCTGTCTTCTGAGTGTTGGAATTAATCATGCACGACCATGCCTGGTAATAATTTTTTTAAACCTTAAAATAGTATGTACTATACATCTTTATAAGCAGTCGTTAACTGAACTAAAACATATGCTAGTTGAATGTTCACATGATGACATCTGAAAAGGTTTAGGTATTTGTCTGACATGATTGTGGGAGGTGTATTTGTTACACCAGAATATTACAGCATTGTGTTCTTCTCAATAAAGGTCCGAGATGAGTATCGTCAAGACTATGATGCTGGGAGAGGCGGCTATGGAAAATTGGCACAAAACCAGTGAATGGTGAAAGCCCATCAGGGCACAACTCACTCCTTCAGCCTGTTGAGTTTGTTGAACATTACCCAAGGTCTGATCAATGTCTCTACTGAGCTAGAAGCCCCTTCATAGTTTTCCTCCAAAACAGTAAAAAAGAGAATCCAAAAAATGCATTTAATTCTAGTCTTAGAATCTTGGCTATATATCAGGTTATCAGAATGATTTTCTGTTACCAGGTCAAAAATTGTGTTCCTTAGCAACATATTTGATATATGATGTTAATTAAGCTGTCAGCCAAGAGTACCACACGTTTTAGGTAGACTAGGTTAGAAAAATGCAAAAATTTGTTTTACTGTGCTTTAGTTTAAATAGGTTCATGATCTTCATGGAATGATTTTTTTAATTTAAAAAAATTTAAAATAAATTTTAAATTTAAGAGCATGAGATAAGTTTACTAAATGGGGGCTAGGGAGTGGCTCAAGTGATAACAGTACTTGCCTAGCAAGCATGAGGCCCTGAGTTCAATCCCCAGTACCACCAAAAAATTTTACTAAAAAGAATTTTGCTATGTTTTACAGTTTTGCTTGTAATTGATATCACTCATAATTGGGATCAGGTGTTTGACAACTGGATATTTTCTGTGCTGAATTCTAATCTCTAAAGGCAAACGTAGAAGTCAAGGACCTTCCTAAATAAAGCAAGCTGAGACGGTCTTGTGGATGCTACCTACTTCTATGCTTTATACACCAGGAAACCAGATGCAGGACTTGAAGAGTATTTACTAACACATTTTTTCAAAAGTTTAAAAAAAAAAAGGCAAGGGTTTAAATTCAGAGCTCAGAGAAGCTCAGATACACTAAGGGGGAAGGGATAATGTCAGTGGGAAATGGAATGAAACAGATCAAGAGATTAAGAGTTCAAACATTGCTTTTTGACATGAAGATTGCTGTTAGGTCCATCAGATTGATCCTTTCCATTTTCAGTATGATCTTAGGAATAAAATAGGTTTTTATTTTACTTTTTTGCAATATTGGGATTGAACCCAGGGCCTCACAAGCATGCTAGACAAGTGAACTACCATTTGTGTTTTCAAAAATAGCTTGAGCATTAAGAGAATGCTTAACACAAATTATCAGAGGTTCTTCCTACAGGAAATGTTTCTTTCAGCCAGTTTTCTCTTTTTCCTCCAAACTGTGCTGAGGTTCAAGCCTTAATAGCGAGCTGATGGTTTTTACAGAGAAGGAAGTCTAGAGAATTTATTTTGCATATGTTAAGAAGTGATTTCTAGTATTATATGAGTCTAATTTTCCCTAATATGAAAAAAATGTCAATCTTTTTCATCTAGCAACAAGTATCTTCTAACTTCCACTAGTTTGTAAAGGTTTGGACTGAAGTACCTCAGTGTGAATATCTTTCATGTTACAGTAAGTGAGTTTTCTCAAATTTCAAACTGGTTAACTGAATTTTTAAAGAGCTGTTAACAGTTATAATGCTTAGGAAGAAATTTGTAAACATTTAATGAGGATACAATATTTGGTTTAAAATTTGTTTTTACACTGTAGCTTAAACTAATGTCTTTTATATTCTTTTGTAGTAAAACAACAGATTTCTATAAGCCTTGAAATCAAAGACAGTCATTCTTATTTGAATTGTGTCTTCTATAATGGGTCTCAATAAAGTTGGACCAATTATTGTCTCTGCCTCTTTGCTCACCTATAAGGAGAGACATGTTCTGAAACTCCTTTACACTGTACTGTCTGTCTACAAATAAGTTTTGGGGAGAATCTACAAACAATTACAGAATTTCCATGTCCATTTCAATTTGATTTTTGCAAGTAGTTATGGCTTCATGTAAAGGTAAAGAGCATGGTTGTTCTTGTGAAAACTGAAAGGTTCCCCAGCAACTCTTGATGGAAGAATACATGCTCCAGGTGATTGGAGGGGAAGGGAAATTGGGGCTGAATTAAGCAAACCTTAGGCTGGAGGTATGGCTCAAGCAAAAGAGTGCTTGTCCAGCAAGTGAATGAAGCCGTGAGTTCAAACCCCAGTACCATAGGGTGGAGGGGTTTTAAAAAAAAAAAAAAAAAAAAAGAGGACCTGAGGGATATTTCTTATGCTTGATGATGCTACCTATGACAGTCTTTTCATTGCACCCCTCTTTCCTATCTCAGGAATGGCATCTGACCTGTATCTCACTTTTTTTAGTCAGAGAAAAAGAGAACTCAGACCACTATGCTGATATTAGGGACTATGATATGTGGGTAAAGGGTCATATCTAGGCCGAGTAGGGTGTGTAGAATTATTGGGTCTCTATACATTATTAGTGAAAGAGCTCTGCTACCTAGTATGTTTAGCCACTCACCACCTGCGGCTGTTTAACAGCAATAAAATTAGACATTCACTTTCTCAATCATTCTAACCATATTTTAAATACTCAGTAGCCACATGTAACTGGCTGGCTTTTGTTTGTTTGGTTTTAGTCCTAGGAATTGACCCCAGGGCCTTGCACTTGCTAGACAAACATTGTAGAATGTAAGCCATGTCCCCAGCTCTCCACTAGTACTTTTTTATTGGATAAACATTTCTAGAATGGTAGAAAATTCTATTAGCGCAGTTCTAAATATAGGCTGTTTAGGGCCTACACTGGTCACTCTTCTTAAATAAGCTGTGTTACTAGGAAAATAAACTGTTTACCGAACAGTACACGTTATTTAACACAAGAGAACACAAGTTTATAAAGGCATTTAGTTTATTTTTCAAAAAAATATTTTGCTAGAAGGGTTGAGTATTGTAATTTTACATGATCATAATCTTTTAATAAATTCTTTTTCTGACCAACAGGTACCATTTAAGTGAACTTGTCAAGGTCTGCTTTTGTAGCACCCAAATATAGTTAGCACTTTTCTGATGGTATTCCCTAGGTCTTAATTCTCTACAGGCCAGGTGGCAGAGCTAGCACATAACAAAGTATGTGCTCTAAAATGGATGACCAACTTGGTTTCTTAACATAATGAAGCAGAACAGATAATCAGTATATCTAGTTCACACTGTTAATTCACTGTTTCTCACCTGAAGGGTCTGACCCACCCAGATTCCCAGTACTTCTAACATAGGAAAGCAGTGAAACACAATTGCAGAGAAAAAGGGCAACTCAGATTAGGTGAGTGGTGGCTTTGTCCTACTAAGGTCTGTTACTGTTTTGTTTCAACTATAAATTCAAGATGACCATGTTATTTATATTTAATGATAAGTAGAAAATACAATGCAAAGGCAAAAATGTGGGATTATTGGCAATAACTGCTCCTGTACTTAAAGAAGCTAACTGAAAGTTGGTTCTCTATGATTCTTGAGAAAACTAAAAGATGAATTAAGTCTACACTCATTGCTACAGATTTAACGAAAAAGATCACTGGAAAGAAGCAACTATAGCCTGATAAGTTTGCCCATACAGATGACTGGCAGCTTGCTGAAGGCTGGTCATAAATAGCTTTTAGTTTTTGTAAGGCCTGCACTCAACCCCAATGGTATAAGGTCTGCCTACTCTGTGGCAGACCCAAACAGTTCAGTGCCAAGCTAGTGACAATAAAGCAATGCCTATCTCTCACCAAGAGCTCAGAGTTTATTTCAAAAATGGCTTTGCTGCAAGGAAGCAATTACTGCAAACATGAGGACAAAAGACTTTCTTTCTAGGACTTGAGCTAAATAGAGGGTTACACCTATCCACAAGATCAGAGGGAAAAGTAACTATGTGCTGAAACCAAGTTTCATGAATGACAGAAACATGTTTAAAACAGACTTAAATACTCAATATTTAGGTTAAACCATGCTGGGCAGCATACCTCAAGTTGCCCTATCATGCTGGAAGTGAAAGAGTTAACTAGACTTGGACAGCTCAATTCACTGTGTTCATCATTGCACGCCTTGGTGCTAACATGATGACCATTTCTCAAGATTGGGGAAAATGGCAACTCAAACTGTGGGCATTAAGATTCTTGCAGAAACCAGGCAGGGAGGTTCATACCTATAATCCCAGCACTCAGGAGGCTGAAAATTGCAAGTCTGAGGCCAGCCTGGGCTATATGGTGAAATGCTATCTCAAAAAAAAACCCAAAAGATTCTCATAGGAACATAGCTCTTTCGTCTTTCTGCATGATGCATCTGTCACTGGAAAACTGAGATGCTTCCCCACTCTGAAGTACAATCTTTTTTTTAAAGTTCAAGATATTTTGAGTCAATTGCCTAGTTACTGGCTACTTTGGTATAGCCACCAAAAGGGAAAAAAAGGCAAATGTCTCACATACAAATTTTAAAGAATCTCATTGCTGGCATAATTTTAAAAACACCTTCCCCACTCTTAAAATTCTCATCTTTCCTAATGGCTACACAACCTTACCTGTAGCAGCATAAAGTGCCCCTACTCCCAGTCTTTTTAGCGACCTGACGCACAATAAGCAATACTGACCTGGTTTTAACTAAGGACTTTGAGTCTGGAGGACTCAGGAAAGTACTGGGCTGGGTGTTGGGAACCCTGCATGTAAACACAGTCTGACTGAACCCTCAAATATGGGCAGTCAGCTTTGCTCAGCCATATCTTATGGCCAAGTTAAACATTTTACCGTTTGCAACAACCTACACTTAACCAGGCATAAATTCAAGTATCTTGTCATTTACTTGGTACTTTTCTGTACAAGCTTCTGAGTTTCTAAACATTTTCCTCCCCCAGTTCAGAAAAGATAATTGGGTACATTTAATGTTTCTTTCTTATTTCCTTTCAAATATGTCACAAAAGGCCAGATTAAAGATGCAAGAGCCATCACTTTCATCCTAATGCAGCTACAGTGTAAGGACAGGGCGACTTATCCCTAGAGAATGAAGTTCAAAAGAAGGGGAGGAAAAAAAAACCAAACTACTGGAGTGTCAGGACTGGCCTTGCATATTGCTGTGATTTGGGGAAGATGGAAACACTTCTAATACATATGCTGTACTCCCACAGAAGTCATTCGTTACCTTCCCTCTTCTCCACACTCACCTACAAAAGACCTGAAGTCAGTTTTCCATTTTGAAGTTTATATTTTAGATAGTCTGGAAATATAAATTTATTTGGTAAATCTTGTATCTTGAATCATATGGGAGGCAACACAGGGAAGTGACAACTTGCAAATTACTTCTAGAAAAGAGTGAATTCTCATTTGTTTGATCACTATAGTTTGATGGGTGCTAAGCTTTTTCACAGGTCAAAACCAGAAAAGTCCAAGGAATTCAATGTCGCAGCAACAGTCTTTATGAGATTTAGGTCATGTATTAGAACTGCAAAGATTGAAATGTCCTTCAAAATAACTGGCCCCACTATGAAGTTGCTGTTTATTTTTTTTGGCCTGTTGATGTATGTGTAAAACAGTGATGTCCAACAATAAACCGGAATTTTATTTTGCTGAGTTGTTCTAACAAAAAAAAAAAAAAAAAATAACTGGCCCCAAAGGTTGCCACCTTTTTCTCAAACTTTAATCGGCTCTTCCCAAAACAGGCATTGTGATTCCCAGTGTGCGTTCATATACAGAACAGCCCCATCAACTTACAGCCACTTCCATCTCACCCTTCAAAAGGACTGCATCTCATGCTCTGAGACTCACTTGGAGAGGGAAGTCAGTGAAAAGTGCTGCTGGCAAAAGTAAAACAGGAATGGCTTTGTCAAAACCACTCCAAGCTACCCCTTATATTCCAGGGAACATCTATCTGAATTTTCTGTATCAAAAAAATCTTGTGTTTTTAGGTTCTGAGGTTAAATTTTAAACCTGTATTCAGTCCACATCTAACTAAGTTTCAAAAGCTGCACCAAATCTACTAGGCTTTTTTTTTTTTTAATACTCTTCACTGCATGCTCTGTCTACATGCATGCGTTTGGATAATAAATATTAAATATGGGAGGAAGGGACGCGCGGAATCCATAAAGTTAAAAATGAAACCAAACTGAACATTAAAAAAGTACATGGTAGCTGGAGAAATGAGTAAGGGCAAAAAATAAATTTGAGGTAACAATAGTGGCCCAACACCACTAATCAGAAATATCTGTAAAAATTCAAATAAGCGTTTGGAGATTCAAGTAACAAACCATCTGCTCCAACTTGGTCAGATTTCCAGAGTCCCTTCTGAGTCAGTCCAGGAGCCGGCACTCACACAGCTCCTTGTAAATCCTCTTCCGCACACGCGGCATGTCTTCTTGAGAGAACTGGAAAGGCTGGTCTAAGGCGAGGCACTTGCAGTACTGCAAAGATCCCAGAAACATGTAAGTGGCAGCCCACTATATTTAAACATATGCACCCTTGACATTATAAAATTTGTGGGAATTTGTAAAAATATATCATTTTGTAACATTTACCTCCAAATTATAGTCAGCTTTTTGGGCAAGTGTATGGCTAGGGATCTCTCCTCCCTCCTGAACCAATACTGTGAAAAGCAAGCAACTGATGAAGAGGCTCCAATTCCTCCCAAAGTGCGGCCTGCTGAGCAAGCAGCTTGATCTCACATGGCTATTAAGTGGGAATGTGAACTTGTTTATAAACCTCAAACATTCATGAGGTATAGGAATGAAGCTACTTTCTAAGATCTTTGCAAATCATTAAATTTGTGGATTATATAATTTCCTTCACAAATGTAACTGAAATTTTTTCATAGTCCTTTTAGACCTTAAAGGACTAAAAGCATGAGGTGGCAGTTTTTTAATGTAGCTCTTATTTAAAATCTTAACTACTCTATCAAAGACCTCAATGGTCTTTGATATGGACAAATTCAAGTCAGTCTCTGGTGAAGCTTATTAATAACCTCAAGAAGACATGGATGATACCCATTTATTTGTTCAATCTTGGCCTTGGAAGGTGGTCCTTCCTAATGATACTATCTGAAAATGCAGAAACCACTGTGTCTTAACAACAGAAAGAGGAAGGAAAAGCTGTTGCCTATTATACAGAGACTACCTTCTCTCCTCTCTAAATATAACAAAATTCACATATGTAAATTCTGAAAAAACAATTATTTCTTTACCTGGAGCACAAAGACTCCACAGTCACTGTCATTTTTCTGTTGTGGAATACACTGAAGGGGAAAATAAAATGGTCATTAAAATAAGATCAAATACTCCTCTTCAGATAAGAAAAAGTATTTTATGGACAAACAAGCAAGAGTCAGGAAAGTTGTACCTGTCCAGGACAGCTGGTATAGACCTCTAATATAGTAAATGTTTAATTTTATGGAGGCATCTGGCCATATGAAAAAAGCAATAAAGTGGCAACCACAATTTAAAGAACACTTTGCCTAAATATGAGAAATAGGAAAATTAAATAAAAAACTTATTTTAAAAACATCCACTTGGATAATGAGTTATGCTGTCAATTCACTGACAAAACTTTGTCAATTCACTTTGGAAACAAAGTGGAACTGTGGATCAGCATATGCCTGGACTCTCAACAGTCAGATTGTAACAATTCTAGCAGTCTTCACTTTTTGTCTCACATTACATAACCCTATCCTATATTTGAAAGAAATCATGTAAAGGTAAACAGCTGGTTTGCAAAAGAACTGCTTATTATATTCTGTCTAAAGTGGGAATATGCAACATCCTGGCTAAATGTACAACACCTAGATATTCTAGGTGGGGAAATTCAGAAAATTTACAAGTTCAGTTTGGGTTTGAACAGATATACAGTAAGCCCATTTGCTGTATTTATTTACAGATTTATTACACATGGTTTTGACCAAGAATAGACAAAAAATGAAAATCATGCCAGGTGCTGGTGGCTCACACCTGTAATCCTAGCTACCCAGGAGGCAGAGATCAGGAAGATGGCAGTTTGAAGCCCACTCCAGGCGAATAGTTCAAGAGGCTGTATCTTAAAAATACCAAACACAAAAAAGGACTGGTGGAGTGGCTCAAGTGGTAGAGCGTCTGCCTAGCAAGTGTAAGGCCCAGAGTTCAAACCCTGGTACCACCACAAAAAAAAAAAAATGAAAATACACTACACTGCTTAGTTGATACAGAGAAGCTCTTAGTTGTGTTTAAATCTTGTGATCTGCTGTTTCCCTGCTCTTACTTTTGTGAAAATTTGCCTCCCAAAAAACCAAATGGTGGGTTGGAGGAGTGGTAGAGCGCCTGCCTGGCAAGCACAAGGCCCTGAATCCAACCCTCAGTACTGCCAAAAAAAAAAAAAAGCTTATAAGCAAGGTAAAAGTAACAGTAGTTCTCCCAAGTCAAAAAAGACATGTAATGTGCTTAATTTAAGCGATCAAGTGAAAATTTTATATTTGTTGAAAGGCAGCATGTCTTTAGTGCAAGCTGGGCTGCATTATGGGAAAATGAATCAAGTATCCATAGTACAAGTACTGAATTCTATGCATTTTGAGCATTTCCAGTTTTTCCTCAATGGCAGTATCCTTAGAACCATATAGCTGTGGACACCAAGGGTCTACTGTATTGAATTGCTGGAAACACAAAACTTTGGCTTAATTTTAAAATTTAGTACCTGGTTCAGTTCAAGGATAAACTAATAAATCTTGTCTTTTTGGATATGAGTTCAAGGTTTGTTTCAAGACTCTGTCTTATCACTGGCTCAATGATCTAGACAGACCTGAGTTCAAACACCTGCCTCAATAGTTCCAATGTCGTTTGGTGAAGGTCACACTCAGGTTTTAGGTTTTTCATATATAAAATAAAAGTGCTGCTTATCCTTACATGACTGCCTACCTCACAGGTTTGTAAGGAACATATGAGATCCTTACAGAAAAACAATAAAACTGACCATAAATTCTAAGACCCTGGTATTCATGACAGGACTGAGGGGGCTATGCCTATGACCTTTGTCCCACATAGAGCTTTAATGTCTTTGGGCCAGACATGATGGGGCTTCCTATTTGCTTAGAAAGTACCCCAGTTCTCTTGCTCCCTGGGTAGACTCAAATAGTCTTATTAGTATTTCTCTTGGTCTATATGGATCATATGGAAATAACAGCCATGAGCAACCACATCATTACCACTTGTCCCAGGGGAAGTTGTAAATAACTTATATTACCTGCCCCCAACAAGCACGGGAAACTGAGCAGCCAGATGAAGTAGTTATCAGGGTTATTCTGAGCTGCTTCCTTGAAGCTTCCTTGAGGCTCTCTTTGTCACCAGTCTTCAAATGCTTTTACAGGCATCTACCCCTTGGATCACTGCCTCCCCTGGACATGCCAAAGTTTCATTCGCATCATATACTTACCTTCGTAACAGCAGTCTGCCAACCCTGAAGAAATTCAGGTCTATTTTTTTCTCTGGCTTCCGTCAGCAAATACTTTCTTATATTCTGGTTAAAAAGAAACCACAACACAGATGCTGTGTTCCATCAGTTGGTGAAAAATGGAACCTGCCCGCAGCAGATAGAAGCAAAGGAAAAGACTGTGGCCTCACATAATTGGGTAGACTATGCATTAAAGTTTAGAGCTGGAACTTAATTTCCAAACTTTCACTTCATATTGTTAAGGCGGACTCAGAACTGGACACTGGTATTTGTTTATATTAGAATATAAGACAGCCTTTTTAATCAGTAAGTCAACTTGCTACATTTGAAACTTATATATTAGAAGGTCTTAATCACTGCCAATAGTCAAAAGAGGGAAGGAAAGCATGGTAGAAATCATTAATAACTAAAATTAAATGAACAACATTGCAGCTGTAGATAGAATCCTTATTTTTGAAGGCTACAGGAAAGGTAACTTTCAGTTTCAGAAAGTTACCTAACCCATTCTGCATACCAAATAGTTAAGTCCGCTGTTGAAATCTCTACCACAATGAAGCCTGCGGTAGTTTCAAATTTTCCCTATGTGCTAAAAATCTTTATGCTTATTTTTCTAAATCAAGTGAGACATGGAAGGTTACATGAATTAAATAAACCCCTCAGAGGATGAAGTAGAATTGCCTCTTTGGAAGAAAAAAACATTTAGTGAAAAGATATGCTTAATATTTAACAAAGAATGACTGTATGTTGCTCTTCTTTTTCCAAACAAGTGACTTCTTGTTCTCAGAATATTATATGTAAACTTACAAGTAAAATATAGGCAAAAAAGACTTGTCTTAAAAATGGTCACCTACGGGCTATTAGAGTGGCTAAAGTAGTAGAGTGCCTGGCTAGCAAGCATAAGGCCCTGAATTCAAACTTCAGTACCAAAAAAAAAAAGTTACCTACATCAACCATCAACATTTATTGAGCAGGGGACATAGTAGTAAATAAAGCTGTCAAAGTCCCTGCACTCACACCACCTACACATATTTAGGAATTGTTTAAAACATTTCTTATCAAACCAACCAACTCTTTGAAATACAAGCTCCCAATTCCCATTTAGAGCCACTTCTGTGGCTCCCACATCCTCTTAAAACAACTGCCTAACCCCACTTGCTTGGATGACTGTGCTTGGCTCTAAACGACTCTGTTATCACCCAAATGAAGTCTGTCTTAGGGTCTTTTTGCAAATGGACAAAGTTACGAGGCTAACTGTAATTTTGCTGAAAAGGTAAGAACTCTGCAGGATATCACAATGAAATCCCTTTGTACAATACAACTAATAAAAATTAAAAAAATAAAGAATTCTGCAAAAATTCAGAAGACAAAATTTTTAGCAGAGTACATGCCTGGAATCCCAGCTACTCAGAGGTAGAAGAGAATTTTGAGTTCAAAGCTAGCCTAGGATACAAAGCGAGATCCCATCTCAAAAAAAAAAGGGAGACTTCTTAGATGACTGTGTAGAAGAACTAAGAGTCCAATTCAGAATCACCTCATAAACAAACTATACTTTATGAACAAAATTCTGTTTTAACCCCCATCATTTGTTCCATGAAAGCAAATGTCTGTCTAGCTCTTCCCTGACTTCCCAGCATCCATGCCTGGCACAAAGCAAAGGTTAAATAGTTCCCAGGTGAAATAATTTTCCTGACCCCCCCTTCCTGCCTCTGTCAAAATCTGATTATTAAAGACACTGATATGGCTACACTTTTTTTCATATCTTTCCAAGTTTGTCCAGGAAAGAGACAACACAGACAGGCTCTGGACAAGTGAGGGCAGTGTTGGTTAAGAAAAACAAGGAATTAAACTGGAAAACACACTCACACCTGGAGTTAGAGAACTCTAGGTCCAAGATTCTCAGGGTTGCTGCTGCTGCTTTTTTTTTTTTTGTATTTCTTAGAACAAAAAACCTTGGATTTTGAAAACTTGGCCTTATAATTTCTTTATACTTACTTTTTAAGTTAAATCTTAATTATATAAGAAATACAAGACACTCTACTTGAAACAAAAAAAATCATAATATCTCAAACAAGGCAAATTCCTTTTTACTATTAGTCCTACTCCTTTCTACACTTACAAAAAGGTAACCACAAAAATAAAAATTATAAGCATCCAGCCCATCTTTTTGTTTTATTTTTGTTTTTGAGACAGGGTCTCACATGTTGTCCAAGCTGGTCTCAAGTTCTGGGGCTCAAGTGAGCCTCCTGGGTCTATAGACATGCACCACCAAGCCTGGCCATCCAGGCATTTTTTTTTTTTTTTGGAAATATATGTATATATATAGCTATATACATATACACACACACGTGTAATTTTCTACCAATAAATTATTTTATTGTATCATTCTGCTACAACTGGCTTTTAGAACTCAATTATAGGAGTTGGGGTGATGCGCAAATGGTAGAGCACCTACCTAGAAAACTCAAAGCCCTGAGTTCAAATCCCAGAACCAGGAAAAAAAAAATCCCACTCCATTATGCTGTTGTGAATATAAAGCACTTGCCTAGCACACACAAGGCCCTGGGTGAAATTCCTGGCACTGAAATAAATAAATAAATAAAAACTCAATTTATGTCTTAGAGCTCTTTCCACCTTAGCCTATGGAAATCTACTATATTTATTAACTACTGTGGTCAGTTAATAGTATGGATATACTGTGGCATAATTAGTTTTTCTCTTGGTAAAGCTAATTCAAGTTATTTAACTTTTCACTATTATAAATAGACCTTGAGAGCTTGTTTGGAGGTTCTAACAGGGGAGCGCAGCTACTCGTGTACCCTTGACCGAAGAACGGTCCTCCTCTATCAGGGACGGTCGTCCTCCTCAACCGAGCGCGCAGCTTCAGGAGGGACACACATGGAGTGGTGAGGGAGGAAGGGGACACCCACCTAGCCTGCCAGGTCAGCCGAATCAACCCTGGCGATCAATGGGGTGACAGATGTCGCAGCCAGATCGCCCTCACATCCATTTTTCACTATGTACATGCCCCATTCATAAAACCATTTTTTATGTTACAAAGACACATTAATGTCTGTGGCTTTTTTCATTAGGAACTAATTAGCACTGCAGTTGTCCAAGTAGCCATATGAATTCTATACCTCACCAGAAAATATTCTACTATAATAGGTAAAAAATGGAACCCTGATGGAGACTGTTTTTTTCTGGTGGTAGAAATCAAACCCAGAGCTCCATACCTATTAGGCAAGTGCTTTACTACTGAGCTACAATTCCAGTCCCACTGATAGTTGTTATTTTTTGTTTTGTTTTTTAACGTTTAGCAAGGATTACTTTTAGTATAACAGGATAAAGGAGAAGTGGAAAGAAAAAGAGGAACATTTCCTGTTCCCACGGAGGAAATGGGAGTAAAAGACTAACCACCTGATACAGTTTTAATTTGTCTTTCTCTTATTTCTGGTAAGGCTAGACACCTATGTGGGATATTTTTTGTTGTTTGTTACTTTGTTTTGCTAGACAACTATGTTTTGCTAGACATCTTGTTAGGTTTCTGTTTGTATTTTGTTTTTGAGACAGGGTCTTGCTATATAGTCTAGGATGGCCTCCATGCACACTTCCCTGTTTAATACTTATTTGAATTTTTCCTAAAAATTACTTGTGTTGTCCTTTGTCCATTTCTATTAGTCCCTTCCTAAGAGTTCTTTATATATTCTAAATAATAATTGTGTTATATATATCACAAACATCTTCTCCAAGTTTGTCACTTATCTTTTACCTTTATGACATATGGGAGTTTTACTTATTTATTTTTTTGGTGGTGCTACAGATTCAACCCAGGGCCTTATGCATGCTCTACCACTGACCCTACCCCACACCCACCCTGATATGCAGAAAATTTTAATTGTGATATGATTAAATTTATCAAGCTGTTCCTTGTATCTTTTTTTTTTCTTTTGCTTCTGTGTTAACAGCCTTTCTCTACTCCAAGAACATAACATCTACATTTTATTCAAATATTTTTGCAGTTTTATGTTTTATATTTAGGTCTTTATTCCATTTGAAATTTGTTCTTATAAATAGTATAAAGTAAGCATATACATCTAGCTTTTCTAATTAATAACTAATATTCCCAGTGTTTTAACTTAATAGCTTGTCTTTTCCCAATTTTATCATATAAACTTTATAACATAGTTTGGTATCTAGTAGAGTAAGTATGCCTTCTCTATTCTAGTTTGAAACTGTTTTAGTTATTTATCCACATGAATTCTACAATATGAATTCTAGAAGGAGCTTATTAGGTTCCATTCAAAATCCTGTTAGAGCTGGGTGTGATGTTATATGCCTATAATCCCAACACTGATGGAGGAAGGGGAATGGTTAAGGAAGGATAATCTTGAGTTTGAAGCCAGCCTGGGTTACTCAGCAAGACTCTGTCTCAGAAACCAACAGGGGGGCTGGCGGAGTGGCACAAGCAGCAAGAGTGCCTGCCTAGTAAGCATCAGGTCCTGAGTTCAAACCCCAGTGCTATCAAAAAAAAAAAAAAAAAAAAAAAACCAAACAACGGGCTATGGGTATAGCTAAGTGGTAAAGTGCTTGCCTAGCATGTGCAAAGCCTTGGGTTTGATCCCCAGCAATGAAAAAAAATTATGTTGGAAAACTGATTAGGATGAAAATTAGTAGAAATTAGTTTAGAGAGAACTGATCTTTTCAATATTGAGTCTGCCTGCCTCTCTACCTTGTCAGTTTCTTAAATAACTAAATAAAGGTATAAATTATTACATTTCTTGCTAGGGAATATTCCTGGATAAATTTTGCTCTGTTGCTTTTGTAAATGGAATCTTTTGCTTTCAGTCACATTTTCTAACTGATTCTTTTTTTCTTTTCTTTTTTGCCAGTACTGAGGTTTGAACTCAGGGACTTCTAGTAGGTACTCTATCATTTGAGCCACTTCTTAGTAATTTTTTGCTTTTAGTTTGTTTTTCAGATAGGGTCTTGCTTTTGCCCAGGCTAGTCTCAGATTGTCATCCTCCTACTCTGCCTCTGGCTTGTTTTTTTTTTTGGAGGTGGGGAAGAGAAGGTTTGCCTTTTTTTTTTGAGATAGAGTCTCACTAACTTTTTTGCTTTGGCTGGCCTTGAACCATGACCCTCTCATCTCTGCCTCTCTCATAGGTGGGATTTTAGATGTAAAATCTAAAAAGTAGATGCCTACTTTTTTGTTTTTTTGTAGTGGGACAGGGGTTTGAACTCAGGGCTTCATGCTTGCAAAGCAGGTGCTCTACTTTTTGAGCCACACCTGCAGTCCATTTGCTCTGGTTATTTTGGAGATGGGGGTCTCTTGAACTATTTGCTTGGGTCTGGCCTTGAACCACAATCCTCCTGATCTCTGCCTCTCAGTTAGGATTCCAGGTGTGAACCATGAGTGCCAGCTCTAACTGGTTTTTGACTGTACAGGAAAATCAGGAAATCTACTGATTTTTTCTGGCTTTTGTATTCCACCATCTGGTTGCACTGGTATTAGTGTTAGCTGAACTCTAATGTGCCAGTGATTCTCTTAGGCTATGATTTATTCTATAGTTATTTTGAAGACAGAAACAAATCCTTGGCTCTGAGAGAAACCAAAGAAAAGTTTCTACCCATATTCAAGAAACAATGCTAGGTAGGCGCCGGTAAGAGATAAGGAGGATTGATGTTCGAAGCCAGCCTAGGCAAACAGTTCACAAGACTCTATCTAGAAAATACCCATCACAAAAATGGCTGATGGAGTGGCTCAAGGTGTAGGCCCTGAGTTCAATCCCCAGTACAGCAAAAACAAATTCTAAAAACAGAAAAAGTGCTGACACAATCCAAATAGGCATGTATCTCAGAGCGGATCCAGGTCTTAGACATCTACCTTTCCCACCCTAATAGTCTTCCTGCAGTCTATTTCTCTGCTAACAGTTTAGGACTTTCCTAAAAGAAACTGTTCCTGTGTGGTACAGTCTTCCATTGTTCTATCTAGAGCTAAAATACAAGTTGGCTAACCACAAGATAAATGAGAAAGTAGGCAAGATATTAACTTACCTCCACACAAAACTTAAAATGAATGCCTTGGGAATCATAAAATGAAATAATTCGATTAGAGAGTGTCACAGTAATGAGAGACCAGTGGACTTCCAGGTGAATAGGAATCAACAGAAGACTCTTTTTAAACAAATCCACCTGATAAAGAAAAGAGAAAGAAATGCAGTCATTAGCATAGACCCAACAACAAACAGCAGTTTCCATTTGACCTTAGATATGCTAAAAGTCATAAAACTAGGAAGTAGTGAACCAGAATTTAACCTAGGTCTTACTATAAAGTATAATATACAACAAGAAAAATTAATAGAAAACACTTTTTTTTTTTTTTTGGTACTGGAGATTGAACCGGTGGCCTTTGCATGCTAGACAAACACTTGCCCACTGAGCTACATCCCCAGCCCACTATTTTTCATTTAAACCTGTGTTTATCAACTGTCTGATATGACTTGGTCTGAAATTTTTTTTTTGAACAGTGCTGTGCATCAAACCCTGACACATGCTACACAAGTGCTTCCCCAGCCCTCTATTCTTGTTCACGAAGATATAGTATTAGAAAACAGCACAAATTCTAACTCATGTTTCTACTGACAGTACAGTAGTTAAGACTGTGAGCTAGAAGCAAGGCTGTTTAAGTTCAAATAATGGCCCTTCCACTTATTAGCCAGATGGCTTTGGCAATTTTCTTAGCCTTCTGGTGTCCTGATTTCCTGAAGTATGAAATGTAGAACACAGCAGTACCTATCTTATGAATTTGTGGGGAATGACAAGAGAACATATGAAAAATGCATAAAAATGTGCTTTGGAGGCTGGGGGTGTGGTTCAAGTGGTAGAGCACCTGCCTAGCAAGTACAGACCCCAAATTCAAACCTAGTACCACCAAAAAAAAAAAAGTGTTTTGATACACTGTAAGTAACCTATAAATCTTGAACTATTATCACTATTATTCCCATGTATCTCCAGATGTCAAAATTGAGAGAAGCATCCTTGATACTTTACACACCCTTTATATCAAATTTACAATCTGAACATACATCTTGTATGTCCTAGTACATATCCTTTACAACCTAGAAATATTTGCGATTCCACTGAAAATTCCAGGGGTATAACAGATATTTAGAAACTGTTTCTGTTAGAAAGCACCGACTCCTTACTTGGGTGCACAAGTTAACCGAAAGCAGGAAAAAAAACTTGGTATCCCTGCCTCCATTTTGCATCTGTCTTTGCTCCGAGCCATTCTGTCCTGCAGTCACCTTGCAACCACCTTGGAATCCAGGAAGGAGAATACTGATTTATAACATCTTCATTTTGCAGGACAGACACCCCACGCACACACACACACCTTCACAATCGAGGACAAGTACCTAAAATGATGAGGCTGCAACCTGGAGCAGGAGTAATCATTTCATGGGAACCAGATTGCTATGTTCAAGTGATGACAGTAATGACAACTTCTCCAGAACCCTTTGCAGAACCAGAACTGAGATAATGATTAACTAGGCCACATTGTAACTGAGATTGTTTAACTCTACATACCTCTGCCCCCTGTTCCAATTCTTCCTTTATTTATACCTAAAGCTCAACTGGAGGCCTGGCTCTACCACTTGCCTAATAAGTGCAGGGCCCTGAGTTCAAACCCCAGTACCACAAAGCAAATAACAAAAAAACCCTAAAGCTCATGTCTACACCCCAAAGACGGGATGAAGTGTTCACTTTCCCTCTTCCTGCAGTACACTATGCTGTGTAATAAACCTCTTTCAGCAGTACTTGTCTCTTATTTGGTATGTTGGGCTTTTGGCCTATGGGTTGGTAAAGTAGCAGGTGCTCCAAGCTGGCAGACTTGCTTAAGTAGTGTAGAGCACCTGCCTAGCAAGGATGAGGCCCTGAATTCAAACTCCAGTACTGCCAAAAAACAAACAAACAAACAAAAAAACAAATAGTGCACCATAATGTTTGTAAAAAAAAACAAAAAGAAAACAAAAAAAACTGAATGTAAAGCTAGGTGTGGTGGTACACATTTGGAACACTGGCATTTGAGGGCTGAGGCAGCCTCAAGTGGTAGAGTGCTTGCCTAGTAAGTGTGAGGATCTGAGTTCAAACTCCAATATCACCAAGAAAAGAAAAAAATTTGTTTCTGGGCTTTTTGTTTGTGTTTTTTTGGCGGCACTGGGGTTTGAACTAGGGGCCTCATACTTCTGCTCTTACTGTTTGAGTCACTCCACCAGCCTTGAGAGTATTTTAGTGATTACTTTGGTTAAAAAATTTACAAGACTATTTTAAATGAGATCTGATTCTCAGAAACTAATTTATCAAGTCTTCCTGCTATAAATGAATCTTTTATTAGTAACTTTGGAGCAAAGTACTTTGACTGCTGCTCTTCAGTTTCTCCATTTATAAACCTGGTATTGTAAGAGGTGCTTAAATTGCTTTTGGTTAAAAGCACTGACACCTTACTTGGGCCCATGAATTAGCTAAAAACAGGAGAAAAGCTTATTATCTCTGGCTCCTTTTTGTAGTTGTGGTCCTTTGTTCTGAACCATTCTCTCCCACAGCCACCTTGGAATCAATGAAGGATAGGAATGATCGATAATATCATTATGACAAGGGACTGAAACTACTCTAAGGAGCCTTGTAGGACAGACCACCCCCCAAATGAGGACAAATACCTATAATGACGAAGGCTGTATCTGGCAGCAGAAGTACTCATCTCTTAGGAACCAAATTGTTCCCCTCAAGTGATGACAGCAATAACAACTCCAAAACCCTCAAAGAGCAAGACCTGATGATAATGGTCAACCAGGCCCCACATGACCAATGTGATGACCACAGAACAACCTGTGACACACTGTTTAATTATGCATACCTTTTGTCCCCTGACTTAATTCTTTGTTTATTTAAAGCTAAAGCTCATGTCTGTACCCCACAGGTAGCTAAAGATGGGCTGAACTGCTTACTTTACCACTTCCCACAGCATATCCGGGGCTGCGTAATAAAATTCCTTTTTCTGTCGCTCATCATGTCTATTTAGTCGATATATGGGGTTAAGTGGCTGGACCTGAAATGTAGAATCCTAGGAGTTTGGGCCTTGGATCCAAATCTCCATTTTCAGTATGAGGGGATTTGGACAAAACAAAATACAGAGCTAGGGGTAGGAAATTCCACACATGAATTCATGCCAATGGGCCCAGTCAAAAGACCAGCATAAAGGTTGGGGATATAGCTCACTGGTAGAACACTTGCCTAATATGCGCAAAGCCCAGCATCACTAAGAGTTTTGCAAAATATTTAACAAAAAACATGCATAATAGTGTATAAAATTACTTTTACAATATGTGTTTAGGTACATATGAAGCAAATTTTGTGTCTTCATAAACACCTTGAATGTATATGAAGTCTCATATACACCCCCAAGATATGTCATTATAAATATACAAATATTATAAAATGCAGACAAAATGTGAGATCCAAACCAAGCATTTTAGGCAGGGAAGATAAAATAGGCAACAGCACTTTCCAGCTCAAAAAACATCCGAGTATCTAAAACAAGAAATTATACTGACAACTCTCCCAGCCTTTAGAGTATCTAAAATATTTGGCTTTTTGTCCTTGGTTCCCAGAGCAACTGGAAAAGCTTCAGAGTGATAAAGATGAAAGACAATCTATTTTTATTGACGACAATCCCTTCCAAAACAAACTGGAGCTTATGCTAGTGAAGCAATTTTTTGGAATGTCCCTAAATAACCAAGGGGAGAAGAGGGGACACTGATTGACAGAGCTGTGCTCAGAGGGAAGTTACTCTCAGGCCCACCTTCCTACTTCCTGGGAGGGAAGGGAAATAAGATGATCCCAAATGGCTAATGGTCTCTAATCAATCATGCCTACATAATGAAAGTTCTATAAAGACCTCAAAAAGGGTTTGGAGAGCCTGCAAATAGCTGAACACCTGGGGACTTCCACAGGAAGGCGAACAAGACCACAACCACAGGCCAAAAGGGTAGTGCACCCCAATTCTATGGGGACAGAAGCACCTGTGCTTGGGACCCTTCCAGACCTCCTCCTATGTATCTCCTCAACTGGTTGATTATTTGAATCTTTCAGAATAGCCTCTGGAATAAACCCATAAACGTGTTTGCTTGAGTTCTGTGGAGCTCTAGGAAATAAGTTGAACCTGAGGGGGCTGTAGGAACCCAAGATTTATAGCTGCAGTGCTAAAACATGGGTAAAATAACTTGGGGCTTGCAACAGGCATGGGAAGTAGTGCTTAATCTTGTGGGATCTGACAGTATTTCCTTATAGACAGTGTCAGAATTAGTTTAAGTTGGATGGTGTTCATCTGTTGTCCAACACTGAAATGACTGCTTGCTTGCTGGTGGGGAGAAATTCCCACATATTTTGGGATCACTGAAGTTTTCTATATTGAAAATGCAGTAGAGAAACTGAATTTGTTTTTTCCTACTCACTCTCTGATATTATTCCTGTACCTAGCAGGGCAAGCTCACTTCTCCTTGCCTTATATTCACTGTTTATTTATCTGGAATATGCTTCTGACCTTCACATAGTTGGTCCTTCTTACTACAGAGTTTCAGTGAAACATGACCTCTTTAAAGAGTTATTTACTATCCTATCTAAAAGAGGTAGTCCATCTTCCCTTTCCTGCTTCAATTACTTTGTAGTCCAATGTTGTTTTTTCTTCTCAACTTTTTATTGTTGTTTTGGTGGTGTTGGGAAATGCAAAGGCCTTGAAACAAAAGTGACTATTGAGAAGCTGGCAGAGTGGTTCAAATAGTAGAGCACCTGCCTAGCAAGTGTGAGGCCATGAGTTCAAACCCCAGTGCCACAAAAAAAAAAAAAAAAAAAAAAGTATTGCAAGGAAGCCAATATGGCTACACCATGTGACTGAGGAATAAGAATAGGATATATGATCTAATCTTTTTCAATTTACCAGTTCCAGAGACACATTATCTATTGCCTTCTCTAAAGAAAGATTAAGAAATAGATGACATCTTTGATTCCTGATTTTGTTACTATTGCATCAGTTTGGAATACATTTACAATAAGAAGTAATGACTGAAAACCATTAAGTTTTACTGAGGATTTACATTCCATGGAACTGATATACCAATTTACCTGACATTTTAATTTGCTACTGTAATTAGCAATCTGAGGAACTGTTGTTTTTTTTTTTTTTTAGGTACTGAGGGTTGAACTCATTTTCTAGGCAGGTGCTCTACCACTTGAGGCATACCACCAGCTATTTTTGTGTTGGTTATTTCTGAGACTGGGTCTGCCCATCGTGCCTGACCTGAGGAACTTTTTTTACATGCAGAACTTTCCTTTTTGAGATTTACTCAGAATAAATTCCTAGTGGTTGGATTACAAAATCAAAGAACTGAAATTCACATTTGGCAAGTAATATTATAAATCACAATAATGATTACCATCTACTGTGTGTTTGCCATGTACTTGGTAGTTTGCTTGCACAATCTCACTTAATCCCTGTAACAAAGTAAATACCATGGATATTCCTATTTTATAGGTAAGAAAATTGAAGTTTAAAGGAATGAAGTAATTTCCCCAAGGTCTATAGCTAAACGGTTAAGCAACCAAACTAGGATGTGAAGCTAGGACCGATTCCACTTTTTTATCTATTTCCCTAGATTTGTATGCTTCAATCAGATGTTTGTACTTTACACAAAATGATTCATTATCTATGACTGTTTAAGACACTCTTAAGTTTCTCTAACCCATCTAGTATAAAAAGTGTAAAGCTATAGTATCTCTAGATTTAGAACTTGAATGTGAACTTGTTGATAATTTTGTCATAATATCAGAAAGGAACATAAGTGGGATTTACAATGTTTCTGGCCAAAGTGGCACATATCTGTAATAATGCCAGCACTCCAGAGGCTGAGGCAGGAGGCTTGTGAGTTCTAGGCCAGCCTGGGCTATATAGTGGGATTCTGTCTCAAAAAAAAAAAAAAAGGATACTCGGCACCAGTGACTCAAGCTTGTAATCCTAGCTATTCAGGTGCAGAGATCATGAGGATAGCAGTTCAAAGCCATCCCAGGCAAATAGTTCAAGAGACCCTATCTTGAAAAAAACCCATCACCCCAGTACAGCCAAAAAAAAAAGGAAAAGAAGAAAAATTTTAATCAAAATGTTTCTGGCATAGTCACCGAAGATAACTTTAGTTCAGCTATTACCCTGATTTATTTAGCATTTTGTTTCACAGCTGAGCAATCTAAGATTCAGACAAGTTAAGTGTCTTGTCTGTGTTACACAGAAAGCTAATAGCAATGCTGCAGGCATTAACTCCCAGCCTAGTGCTGGAAGTTATAGCATATTCCAACTCACTACACAGATTCAAGAGTTTTACTAGTGTCTTCTTTTCAACAATGTGATTTAAAAAAATTAAACTGTCACATTAAAAGGCCCAATTAACATATTGGCAATTAAAGTTCTTATCTTTTAACCCAAAGTGGTTTATCCATTTCAAATTTAGAATAAAAAGAAACAGAATACCTTTTTAGTCCATCTCTTAACTCCATTATATCCTTTGGTTACCAGCTGTCTATGAAAAAAGCTGTTGAAGAAGTGAACCTACAACAGACAGCAAATATAAGCAACCACGTTATATTAGGTTGTACCCAGATTTAATTTCAAAAGAAAGCAGAAATTTTAAAATGCTTGAATATAAAACAGACAAAAAGGTGAAGAAAAGTTTCTTCATAAAAATAATGATCAAGGCAGTTTGAGGCCAACGCAGGCAAGAAACCCTCATCTCCAAAACAGCCAGATCAAAATGGCTGAAGAGTGACTCAAGTGGTAGAGCATGTGCTTTACAAGTGGGTAGCCCTGAATTCAAACCCAGTCCCACCAATAAAAACAAACAAAAATAACCAAAGTAGGGCTGGTAGAGTGGCTCAAGTGGTAGAGCACCTGCCTAACAAACGGGAGGCCCTGAATCTAAATTACCCTCTGTTGCCAAAAAGCCAGGCACCAGGGGTGCACAGTTGAAATCCTAGCTCTTTGGGAAGCTGAGATCAGGAGGATCACAGTTCAAGGCCAGTCTGGGCAAATAGTTAGTGAGAACCCATTTCCAAAATAACCAGAACAAAATAGACTGGAGGTGTGGTTCAAGCAGTGAGCACCTGCTTTACAAGTATGAAGCCCTGAGTCAAACCCCAGGTCCATCCCTCCCACCCCCTAAAAAAAATCAAAATACAGAAAGTACATTATATGGTATATAGAAGATTCTGTTCCAAATTTCCATTAGAAGGATCATACAGCTGTGGCCTATAGTCAGAACTGGAGTAGGACAATAAGATTACCTGAATCCAATCAAGTAGAGAGGCAACCTGACAAATGTCTCCAAAACAGGTGATGATTACCTTGAACTCAAGAGAGAAGGATTACAAAACTAACCCCATCTGAAGTATGTGGATTTGGAGACTGTGTATAGTAACTATGAAAAACCAAGTGCTAAAGACTCAAGTCTATAATCCTAGCAACTTGGGAGGCTGAGATAGGGAGGATCTCAGTTTAAGGCCAGCCCAGGAAAATAGTTCACAAGATCCTATCTTCAAAAGAAATGAAAAAAGATTTACCCTGGCTATGTGAAGAATCAGGTCCTATATCTTTGGTTTTGGATTTCTAGCTTACAAATGGTATTAGTTCATATGAGTCAGTACATGTTTCATTTTATTTTGTTTTGTGCATGTGATGCTTTAGATGGAACCCAGGGCCACATGCCTGCTAAGCAAGCTACACCTCCAGTACCATAGAGTTGGTGTTCACTCTAATTTTGACTTACTTAATATGATAAAACTGTCCCATAAGTGCGTGTGGCTGTCAGGGCAAAGAATGAGCATTACTTGGAAATGAAATCTAACTCTCAGGTCCTACCCCAGACCTGTTAAGGCAGAAACTTGGAGAGCAGGCCCCAGCAATCTGGATTTATAAACCTTCCAGGTGACTGAGACACATTCTTTTGAGAACATTACAGCTTAACATGGATAAAAAGAGAAGTACTAATTGTCTCTAGAGCAGCGACTCTGAAGCCTGGTGTGCATCAGAACCTACTTCAGGGCTTGTTACAACAGGCTGTGAGCTGAGGTCTGAGGATGTGGGTTTCCAGTAAGTTCTCAGGTGGTACTTTGGGTCTGGCAAATACTCTTAGAGAACCACTGCCTTAGTAAGGTATCCTTTTAACTCCATGAAGACTCAGAATTAATGTACAAATAATGAAGATAAATTAAATTTCAAGTTTAAAGTTTCTGATAATTAAGAACATCAACAAAATAGAAACTTACAGATTTGTCTCACAATTATAGTTTATAATGCATAACAGATTTGTGGTTTTAACTGAAAAGTTAAACATTTTTCTATATTCATAAATAGTATTTGAATCTGAGACTGTATTTATCTGTTTAAATTATAATATTTGCTAAAGTTCTATAAAGTACTTAGAAACCCCCCAGGTTTTTGTTTGGGGTTTTTTTGTTTGTTTGTCTGAGATAGGATCTTACTATGTAGCCCAGGCTAGCCTTGAGTTCTTGATCCTTCTGCCTTAGCCTCCCCAGTACTGAGATCATAGGTGTGCATTGCCACATCTACTCCATGAGCTATGTGAATACTCAGAAGGAAAAATTAAGATATTAAGTTCACAAAGTTTTAATATATAAACTAAAGTCTTAAGAGTTTGGAGTTAACAGGGTTTGAGTTTGTGTTTGAAATGTACAAGGGTTGCTTTTTTTTTTTTTTTGAAAGAGTCTTGGGCTGGCAGAATGGCTCAAGTGGTAGAGCACCTGCCTAGCAGCCTGCCCTGAGCTGAGTTCAAACCCCAGCAAAGAAAAAAAAAAAAAAAAAAACAAAACCAGAGAGAGAGAGAGAAAGCAGTCTCACTATATAGCACAGACTGGTCTCAAAACCATGATCCTCCTGCACTACCACTCCCTGCTTGAGTACCAAAGGTTTGATACTCAAAAAAGTGAAGAGTACTATTTTACATTTTTAAAGCAAGTAAGACTTTACATTTAATTTAAAAGTTTAAATAATATTTGCTGTATGTCTCTCAAGAATAAAAAGAAAAGCCCCCTCAAGATACCCACCCTCCCACAAAATAGAAAACACTGGCCATGTGATCTTCTTATGCAGAGACACTCTGACAGAAATTATACTCAACTCTAGTATGATGAAGACATAATCTAACCCATTTTGTACAATCTAAGAAAAATCAAATACGTAAAGTTTTATGTATTATATAAAGTTTAAAAACAAAAAGTTCCTCCTACTAATAACACAAGGACACTCTTCAAGAGGAAGTTTTCACTTACTTTGTCTGGGACTGCATCCATTATTAGTTCACCATACATATTAATGACCTGCAAAAGAGTAAAACTAGCTTAGCTTACTGACCTTGTACAATCCAGACATCTCCTAGCAGAATGAGTAACAAACTGATAGTAGTAGCAGTAATAAAACCTTTTGCATCTTGGGGTTAGTGAACCAGTCACTTAAGAATAAAGAATTGTTGTTTCCAGGCTGGGGGTGTGGCCTGAGTGGAAGAACACTAGTAAGCAGTAGGTTCTTGAGTTTACCCCCCAAGTAACACTAACCAAAAAACAAATAAATAAATAAAACCAACTGTGTCTACAAGGTTATTTCATTGACCAACATCCTGTGCAACCACTCTGAGAACGTATGATGAACTAACCTGATCATTCAGCCAGTTCTGACCATCCAGGGTTGTCAGATCATCCATATCCAGCATGTGCTTATTGTAGAAGATTCGGAAGTTGCATTTTTGATGTCTGGCTCGATAGTTTGTTATTTCCTTATTGATAAATGTTTTTCTGAAACAAAGATTTAGAAAGAAAAGGTTAAAACACAGGATTTCTTTTTTTTTCCTAAGTCAAGAGTAAAGTCATATATGCCATTAATTTATTTTCAAGGGGTTTAGCATCATTGACATACCTATTAGAAAAGTCTTCATTAAAGACATCTTTTAATCTTCCAAGGACATCTTTTTCACTGAGTGGGACCAAACTGCCATACTTTTTCATAACCTCATCTAGGAATCCTTACATAAAGGAAGAAAAATTAAGATGGAATAAAAAACATTTTCAGCAAATTTGTTCTTAACCTATATATAACACTTAATATACACTTAGTATTATACCCTGTAAAAAGAAGTCTTATAAAAGTTATGACTTTTGTGAAAGAAAAAAAAGAGATGGCGATATAGGTCAATAGTATAGCACCTGCCTAGCATGTGTGTGCAAAGCCCTGGATTTGATTCCCCACACTGCTAATAAAAATAAAAATAAGATGGCTTAGACTCTCAACATTGTAATGCAGGATCACTTTTTCACCTTAGATTTTTCTTTTTCTCTTTTGGATTATTTTTTACTGGGATTTGAAGTCAGGGCCTCATGTTTGCTAGGTAGGTGTACCACTTGAGCCACTCCTCCCAGCACTTTTACTGCATTGGTTATTTTTGAGATAAGGTCTCAAACTGAGATCCTTCTGACCTCTGCCTCCCAAGTACCTAGGATTCAGGCATGAGCCACTGGTACCTGGCTTCTTTTGGATTTTGGAGATAGGGTTTCCACTATTGCTCAATCTGGCCTCACAATCCCTACCTCCCCACCTTGGAGTTGCTAGTAGCTGGAATCATAAGCCACAATATCCAGCTCATATGGGATACTTAAAAACTACTGATGCATTGTCAGAGGGGCTAGCTAAAACTAAAGACTGACATCTTTCTATAGCTTGACCTTGGGAAAAAATCCTGTCACCCTAAGAGCATTTGCTGACCATGTGCAAAGCCCTGGTTTAGACTCTCAGCAACACATACACATATACACTGGTATACACACTTATAATCCAAACTACTCGAGAAGTTGAGGCCATGGATGGCATGAGCCCAGGAATTTGGGGCCAGCCTAGGGAACATAGCAAGGCCTCATCTCAAAAAAAAAAAAAAAAAGAAAGGGACATCCAAAGGGTTTAATCACCCAGTTAAATATATGTATTTTTTCAGTAACTAAAGGAGTTAGTCATTTCTCGATTCTCTTTTTTTTGTTATTTTGTTTTGTTTTTAAACAATGCCAGGGATCAAACCAAGGGCCAAGCATATGTTAGGAAGTACCCTACCACTAGGATATATCCCCAGCCCAATCCAGGGAGTTATTTCTTTAAAATCAGTTTGGAAGTGGTTAAGACCACTGTTACTGTACTATTTTGGTAAAGGGACAATACATGATTTGGCTGTTGTTAGTCTTCATAATACTGAATAACCCTGTGACAGTAAGCTTAACTGGAAAAGTTAGTGGAGCTTTTTTTTTTCCTTTTTTGAAACAGGGTATCCTGTGTTGCCCAAGCTGGCCTCAAGATCCTCCCACTTCAGCCTCCCCAACAGCCAGGATTACAGGCATGTACTGTGACCATGCCCGCCTATAATGAGGCAGATTTTAAGAGAGAAAACAGAATTTAAGTTTTGGTGGTATCAGAAATTGAACCCAGGGCCTGATGCATTCTATCACCGAACTATATCCCCAGCACAGGAAATAAAATTTAGGCTGGTTTTTTGGCCAGACTACAGTATAGTCTTCAAGTCAATTTAAGAAGTGTGTATATGCATTTAGGAGAGTCCTAAAAATGCCCTGGGAAAAAGAATCAAAACATTATTTCTAAGTAAATAAAAGGTGAGACAAAGCTTGGGGGCTCACAAAAGCAGAGGCATGATTTGGACTGTTCATTGATGCTGAAAAGGGAGAACAGCAGCTGTCAGGCTGACAATTAAATATGGGTTAAGATGGGAAAAATGAAGACAAATGTCAGCTGGATATCTCACCCAGCTTCCCTTTGCATCTTTTAAGAGCTGCCTCTGCTATGCATCAGTCCAAAATAGTCAGGAAACCTAAAAATAGTGTATCTTAGGAATGGAGTGTTTGGTTTGTATGACAGAGGAACAGACAAAACTGAAAGATTTTGTTTTCCTCCTGGTAATCTCCCACTAGAGTGGGTTCCACTATGCCTGGTTTTGGTCTAGGCTTTAGCCAAGGAAGACAGGAAGTATCTCAACTTTGTCAGTATAGGAGGTAAAATTTGTCTTTTTTGCTGGGGGAAGAGAGAGAGGGTATGCTAGAGATCAAACAAAGGGCCTTGCACATGCTGGGCAAGTATTCTTACATCTTCAGCCCTTGGCTTTTTGAGACAGGCTCTTATGTAGCCTAGGCTGGTTTCAAACTGGTGATACTTCTGCTTCCTAAATGCTAGGATTATAGATGTACATCATCCTGCCTGGCTAAGATTTGGGACTTCTAAACTACGAACTGATCATTTATATTTGGCTATACTGTTTGCTGTCTCCTATTTTTTTTTAAAACAATTTTTATAATGCTGCTGACTGAACTCAGGGTCTTGCTGATGCGGGGCAAGCACTCTACCAATGAGTTATATCCTCCCCAGACCTTTTTTTTTTTTTTTTTTTTTTGGTGATGGTACTGGGGTTTAAACTGAGGGCCGCTCGTTTGCTAGACAGGCACTCTACGATTTCAGCCACTTGGCCAGCCCTATCTTGTGTTGGGTATTTTGGAGATAGGGTCTCAAGAACTGTTTTGCCTGGGGTTGGCTTTGAACCACAATCCTCCTGGCTTCCACCTCCCGAGTATCTAGGATTACAGGCATGAGCCTCTGGTGCCAGACAACATCCCCAGATCTTAATAGTTATCTAAGTACAACCATATTTCTACATGAAAAAAATGGGCAAACAGAAGATAAGGAATCTCAAACTGGAGGCATAGCTCAAGTGGTAAAGCACCTGCCTAGAAAGCAAGAGTCCCTGAGTTCAAACCCTAGTACTGCCAAAAATAATAAGCATAAGGAATCTCATCATTTGAGAAACTGAACCTAAAGAAACTTCTTATAAAAAAGAATGCCCCAAACAACAAAATGTTTAAACTTCAGGCTCCACAACTTTGACTGAAGTGCCTCAAATGAAAAGGGGACATAGACTACTATTCCAAAAAAAAAAAAATTGGGGGGGGGCAATACTGGAGCTTGAATTCACACTTGCTACGCAGAAGTGCTCTACCACTTCAGTTGCTCCTCAAGCCTTTTTTTACATTGAGTGTTTTTAAAATAGGGTCTTGGAAAGTGTTTCCCCAGGCTGGACTTGAACCCCGATCCTCCTAATCTCTGCCTAAACAGCTAGGATTACAGGTGTGAGCCAACCAAGAGGTTGTTGTTAATAATGTCATTTCTAGTTTGTAGTAGTAGGGAGATTTCAAGTTGTATGTTTTCCTTTAATACTTATTTTTGTCTCCACATTCAGATGGTGAACAGGGATTCCTTAACAGTAGAAAAGCCTCTATGCATCTTCAAGGAGAACCCTGGATGTTAATGTCTTACTGATACATTACTTCACTGGTGCCAGCAGTAAACCAACAGTTAAAGAGCACTTATAGCAGGGTGCCAGTAGCTCACCTGTACTAATGATCCTGAAAAGTACTTAATCTTCTCATTTATGGAGTCTGTGTATGTGCAAACACATACATACAGAGTAGAGTTGATGTTGCCCAGTCTGGTCTCAAACTCACAAAACACATGAGCTCAATTGATCCTTCTACCTCAGTCTCCTAGTAGTTGTGACTACAGGCACAAGCCACTGTGTTCAGCTTAAACTGTATGTGTGTATATGATCTTTTAATAATGAGATTTTTTTCACTTGTGGTATTGAGGATTGAACCCAGTGCCTTGAGCATGCTGGGCAAGCTATGTTGACAGCCTCTTATTTTTTTAATTTTGAGTGTCTCACTCAGGCTGGCCTCAAATTTGCAAGCCTCCTGAGTACCTGGGATTATAGACAGGAACCACCAGGCCTGGCTTAAATTGGTTTATTTTTATTCTGGATTTCCCATCAAGTGGAAAAATGTCTTATCAATGTAAGATTATAGAGACAAGCATGGTAGTACTTGCCTGCAGCCCCAGTTACTTGGAATGCTGAGGCTGGAAGATCACTTGAGTCCATAGTTTCAAGGTCAGCGTGGGCAACACAGCAAGACCCTGTCTCAAAAAAAAAATTATAAAAATGGTCTGCTCAAGCAAACCAACAGCAAGAAAATAACCCAATTATAATATATGCAAGGAGGGGAATGTAAATGTAACGGAGGGGGTGTACTTGTTCAAAGTATACTACGTGCAAATAAGGAATTATCACAATGAAATTCCTTCAAATTACTAATGTATGCTAATTAAAAATAAAATCTAAAGCTGGGCATGGTTGCACATATCTATAATCCCAACTCAAGAGGCTGAAGCAGGAGGATTGTGAGTTTGAGGCTAGCCTACACTTCATAGCAAGACCCCATCTCAAAAAACAAATAAATATACAAAAGATCTAAGTAAACATTTTTCAAAAGACAATATACAAATGGCCAACAGGTATATGAAAAGATGTTCAACCTCACTAATTAGGGAAATGCAAATTAAAACCAAAGTGTAATATTACCTCATATTCTTAGAATGGCTCTTATTGAAAAGACAAAAACATTAGCAAAAATGTGGAAAAAAGGGAACCTTTGTACTGGGAATGTAAATATAGTCATAATGGAAAACTGTACGGAGGAGGTTTCTAGGAAATTTAAAAGTAATGTGATCCAGCAGTTCTACTTCTGGATATAGATCCAAAGGAATGAAATCAGAATAAAGAGATAAATTTGTTCTGACATATTCACCACATGCACATTAGCCAGGATAATGTAATCAACCTGTTAATTGGAGGTTGGATGGAAGGACAAGACATGTGGTATGTATACATGACGAGATACTATTTAGCCTTTAAAAAAAGAAGAAAATCCTGTCATTTGTGACATGGATGAACTGGGAGAACATTATACTAAGTGAAATAAACCAGACACAGAAAAATATGTGATCTCACCTATATGCTAAAAGTCACACTCATAGTAAAGAATAGAAAGGTGATTACCAGGGGTTGGGGCAGGGGAGGAGAGGCAACGCAGAGATGTTAGTTAAAGGGTAAAAGTCCCAGTTAGGAGCAGTAAGTTTTGGAGATGTGGCAGACAGTATGGTTAACTGTAGCTGATAATGTACTGTCATACTTGAAAACTGATGGGAAAATAGGTCTTACATTTTCACATCACAAGCAAAGTGTGAGTTAACGGTCTTATAATATATGCATTTAAACATCACGTTGTACTCTGTAAATACAATTGCCAATTTAAACTTTTAAAAAAATGGTGTCCTGCTTTGTTTCACAACTTTACTGATGACTCGAATACCACAAAATTGATCCTCTTAAAAGAGTAAAGTTCAAGCCAGGAGTGATGGCCCATGCATATAATCCAGTATTCAGGAGGCTGAGGCATGAAGAATGTGGGTTAGAGAACAGCCTGGATTACATAGGGAGATCCTACTTCAAATGAAGGGGGTGGTGGTAGCTGGGATGCAGGTAGAGCCCTTGCTTGCTTAATGATCTAGTCAATCCCAAGTACCACCACCACCACCCCTTAAAAAAAAGTACAACTCAAAGTCTTGCAGCATTAGTTGTGCTACCTGATGCACGAATATCTGTGTCACTACCAAAGGAAACACCACTACTTATTAGCAGTCACTTCCCACTCTTTCAGCTCCTGGTAACCATTAACCCACTATATTTGGCTATTACAGACATTTCATAGGTTATGTGGCTTGTGTCTCACTTTTTCCTCTAATATCTTTTTTAAAAATTATTTCCATTTAGCATGTTTTCAAGATTCATTCACATTCCTTTTTATACTAGAATAATATTCTATTGTATAGACAGACCAGTTTTGTTTTCCTTGCAGTAGTAGGGTTTGAACTTGGGGCCTCACACTTGCCACACCAGTCCTGTTTTGTGTTGGGTATTTTCGAGATAGGGTCTCACAAACATTTGAGCAAGGCTAGCTTTGAATCAAGATCCTCCTGATCTTTCCTCCCAAGTAGCTAGGATTACAGGCATGAGCCACCGGTTCCCATTTAGATAGAGTAGATTTTATCCTGCATAAGTATGATGGACATTTAGGTTGTTTCTACTTTTTGGCAATTATGAATAATGTTGTTATGAACATTCATGTATAAGTTTCTTGTTTTGGGGGACTTGGAGTGTAGTTAAGTGGCAGATTGAGTCCTTGGTAAACCCGAAGCACTTGGATGCAATTCTCAGCACAAACAAAAAAAAGACCCAAAATAGCCAAGCATGGTGATGCACACTTTGCAATCCCTGATACTCAGGAGTTTAAGGCAGGAAGAATCACAAGTTAGAGGCCAGCCTGGGTAACTTAGTGAGAGTCCATCTTAAAGAAAGGCTGGAGATGTTGCTTAGTGGTAATGCAGTAGCATGCCGGAGGCCCTGCATTCAATCCCGTCTGCAAAAATAAAAAAGCTTTTGTGCATGTACTTTCCAAAAAAAAATTTTTGGTGGTTTTAGGGATTGAACTCAAGACCTTGGGCATGCTAGGCAAATGATCTACCACTGAACAACTTTCCCAGCTCTGTGTTTAAACTTTAAACCACTTGAGTGAATTGTGGCACAGGAAATCTATTTCTTTTCCTTCCAAAACAGGTAGGTAGCTAACTGTCCCATTTATTTGTTTCAGTTACACAAAATTTTTAAGAGTTGGGAGTTTATGTGGTATGCATTTTAATCCTAGTTGGCATTTGCTTAGCCTTTCTAATATTTTTGGTTTTTTTTTTTACTGTGTTTTTGCAGTGCTGGGGACTAAACCTAAGGACTCCTGCTTGCATACATTTGAAGACTCATACCCAGTCTTTTCGATTCTGGAAAATATCCTTTGCTATTTTTTTCACTTGCCCTTCCATAATCTCCAGGCATAGTCATGAGATGGAGGTTAGTTTTTCTTTAACATGAAGGAAGATCTAGACAGCTGTAAAGTGATTAGTACAGAATTCTAGATTTCCATCTACTATCTCAAATCTTTTATAGTTGTCTTGCACTAACTCAGTATTTTTTGCAGCAAGTCATGTATGTCAGTTATTACAAAATATTCGACTTGGTTTTCAAGAAAGTAACTTTCTTTTTGCACTCATACTTCATCAGTTTATGCAATACTAGATAAAATTAGGACACTGCAGTAAGTTTCCTAAATACAACTGATACAATATGTAAATCAACTGAAAGGAGCACAGCAGAGTTGCTTTAAAGATGAAGCAGCATTCAACATACCATGGAACTCAACATTGGCTAATACTATAGAAGTCAGTTAAGGGAGCATCAAATACTGATTGTCCTACACTGACTCCTATTCTGATTGCTTCATTTTCTGGGGGGAGGAGGGGTAGAACTAAGGTTTGAACTCAGGTTCTCAGACAGTACTCTACCACTTGAGCCACTCTGACAGCCTTTTTTTGAGTTGGGTATTTTCAAGATTAGGTTCTCAAGAACTATTTGCCCGGGCTGGCTTAGAACCTTGATTCTCCTGATTTCTGCTTCTTAAGTAGCTAAGATCACAGATGTGAGTCCTTGATATTTGAGATAGGGTCTCCCTGCTACTTTTGCCTGGACTGCCTCGAGCTTGAGATTCGCCTGCCTCAGCCTCTTGAGTAGCTGGGATCACAGGCATGTGCCACCACACGGGTGTGTGTGTGTAAATATTTTTAAATGTTACTAGGGTCTGAACTCAGGGTCTTGTCTTGTGCTTAAGAGGTAGGTGCTCTCACTTGAGCCACACCCTCAACCTCCATCTTGATTACTAAGATCTAGTTCTGTTTTTAGTTGTTTTGCAGTGCTGGGGATTGGACCTAGGGCTTTCTGTAAAAAGAGACCTGGTCTCTTTACACAGAACTTGTTGGCTTTTTCAGATGGTGACAAATTATGACCTCATTTCTACGGCAGAACTTGCTGAGGATAAGGCACTGTCATAGGCAATAGCTATTGCTCTGCCTGAACTATTTTCATGGGAATGGGGATGCTAAGAATCCCAGCAAATGTTCTTAGAAAAATGCATGCTGCTCATTCTTGCAGGTGTTACAGGGTGTGGGGACAAATGTTCTCTTATTCTTAAAAATTCAACAGCAGATATCCTCTTTGCTGATGTATATGGCACAAGCAGGGAGACTCTCCAAACATTCCATTTTTCACTATGGGGGATCATCTCCTTTCTTCCCCACTTCTACCAACTCCAGGAAATAAGCACATTCAGCGTTCAATCACTTCCCCACACTAATCTTCCTTCTCATTCTATGAACATTCCCTCTACTTTCTGCCTTGTGGGAGCTTCTGAATTTCTGACCCACCAAAACACTCCTTGTTTTTTAGCATAAAGATTCTTATTTGCTTTTAATATTTCATAAATTCTATGAATTTGATAGGAAGAGCAGGTTCCATGCATTACTGAACTATTACTGTTTTATTTATTCTTTTCCTTCAGAGCAGGGGATCATATCCAGGGCCTCACATATACCAGACAAGCAATCTACCTGAGCTACACCCTCAGCCCTATTAATATTATTTACTAAGTGAAGGGTGTGTCCTTTATTCCTAATTTAATAAGAGATTTAAGCTAAGAAGGAGCTCAATTTAGTTAACAGGCTTTTCTGCACTTCCTAAAATACGGGGTTTTTTTTTCTCCTTTTATAATTTATTTATATTTTTTTGGTGATACTGGGGTTTGAACTCGGGTCCTCAAACTTGCTAGGCAGACACTCTACCACTTGAGCCACTCCACCAGTCCTTTTTTGTGTTGGGTATATTTGAGATACAGTGCAAACTGCAATCCTTCTATCTCTGCCTCCTGAGTAGCTAAGACTACAAGCGTGAGCCACCAGTGCCCAGATACAAATAATTTTTTTTTAAACATTGCTAGCATTCTACTTTGTGTCTTTTGTAGGGAACTTAATACATACTTGTTGGAAAATGAAGGTTTAATTATTTAAACCACCAAGAAGTAACCCTCCTAACCTACCAGAAATATAACAATTTTATCTGTCCAGATGTAGCCTATACAAACGTGTATATGTGTATGTATATACACATATTTCTATACTTTATCTTTTAACACAATTGTGCGTCATACCATTTTACAATTTGCTGTTTTAATTATGTGTGTGTATACATATGCATCTTTCAGTATGAAAATATAAATCAAAAATCTTTCTTGAAGCCAGGCATGGTGGCACACATCTACAATCCCTGCTTGGGAAGCTGAGTCAGAAGGATATAGCAGCCTGGGCTATATAGCGAGACCTGTCTCAAAAAAAATTTTTTGAGATCAAACCCAGGGCCTCACACATGCTAAGCATGTACTCTATCACCAAGCTACATGCCCAGCCCCAAATGAGTATATTGTAAAGTATTTCAAAGTATACCATTTCCTGAATATGCCATAATTTATGCTTCAATAGAAACATTTGTTTTGGTTGTTTTCAGGTTTTTAACTATAATAATAAAAGTAATACCCTTTACAAATACATTTGTACTTTTTTTTATATCGAGGGCAAACTTTTAAGTGGGGGGAATGAATCAATGGTCATACTGTCTTCCAAAAAATGTTTATACCAATTTACTTCCTGGTATAGATTTTGACAAGAGGCTTTTTAAAAGATGATGCAAAAACTAAAATCCATTTAGTCAAAGAAAGATAAATTTCATCATATAAGAAGTGAAAATGTGTTAAAACAAAAATATCAAACAATGGATTAAAGACTTTTACCTTTTGGGAGTGGCAATCCTTACGATTTAGAATTAATTTAACATCTTTATTACTAGAATGATACCGTAGTCCATGAAAACAGAAATCAGTGTATCTTATTTGTTGCTATATATTCTTAGGAACCAGCATAATGGCTAACACCTAAGTTTCTCATATATTAAATAAATAAAACAGAGACAATCCAATAAAAAAAGTGGTTATGGGAAACCATGCCCAAATAGAAAATGGTTAAAAAGCACACAAAATGATGTCAAACCTAATGATATGAAACTCATTAGATCTATAAGACTGTCAAAGTATAAATTTAAGCTGGTTAATTTTTTTGGAAGGTAATTTAATCATTCTCTTAAAATTTCAAGTGTGAATGTTCTTTCACCAGCAATTCTAATACTAAGAACTTAACTTACAGAAACAATTGTATAAGAACAAAGAAGTTCACTGCACCATTAGTTTATAGCAGAAATATTGGAATCAGATTCAATGCAAATGTCCATCAACACGAAGTTATGAATATCTACACAATGCAGCAATATAAAAAGCAAGAATATCTAGAGTGTCTGCTTTGCAAACGCAAAGCCAAGTTCAAACCCAATCCCACCAAAAAATAATAATAGTAATAATAATAATGCCTTAAAGGGAAAGTCAGATGTGGAAGAGAGAAAAAAAAAAAAACTCTTCTAGAAAGGATAATGGACAGCAAGTGTGGGCCAGAGGTTGAAGGACAATAAAGAGCGCATACCAGAAAGGCAGACTGAGAGCTGTTCATCATCCACTGCAGATGCTTTTTGACTGTTCTTCCCACCTCCCATTTGATTTTCTAGTTTGAGTTCACTGCACACCAGGGGAGCTTCCAGTGGACTTTTACAGTAAGGGTGGTCCAGCAACTTAGAACTAAGAATGTTCTGCTTCAGAGATCCATCCTCCTCCATCTGGTAGGAGTTCTCATTTTGAACAGTCTCTTCAGATACAAGCCCATCTATACTACTCACAGATTTATCTGCTTCAGGTGCTGACAGCTTTAGGCTGTCATCAGTGACAGTACTTGTCCGACTTTCCTGACCCAAAGTCACAATTTCTCTTTCAGTTTCTGAGGCGAACATGTCATCAGAATGGTGTTCTGATAAGGGGATGTCATGAATTAGCTCCTCTGTACACTCCCACTTAGGAGAGGAACAGGGTGATTGGTCCCAGGTGTATGTGGCATTGCCATTCTGTTGGTCAGGGAATGCTTCACCTAAACTAAGCTCCTTGTCCAAGAAAGGGCTTCCTTTAGTGTGGCCATCAGGCATATGAGAGTTCTTTCCCTTTACCACAACACTGCCATCCATATCTGGAAAGTGTGGCTGATGCAGACAAGAGGAGTCTTTAGGTTCTGGGGAAGGGAATGGGCTGCAACTGCCACCTTCAGTGTTATCTCTAAGGGTCTCTTGATGGTCCCCAGTGACCTTCTGAACCCAGCTTCGCTGGGCTTTTCTTAGCTTGCAAACTTTGCTTTTTGTTCTGAAGTGTTGGGATCTGAGAATCCTATACCGAAATCTAATCATGGATAATTTCTCATACATCATAAGAGGAGACGCTTTTATTTTTCGATGTTGGTTAAGTTGGAACTTTTTTGGAATCAGGGGTTCCCCATTCCTGTGGTGCTCCGGCCCTTGGCAGCAGCCATAACAAAAGCGCTTTCTCTTATGGTTGCTCAAGGTGACCACAATCTTGCCGCTCTCGCCTGGACTTTGGCTCTCCCCATTGAACTTCATGGGAAAGTCAGAAGCTTGTGGCTCTGTCCTAGGTCTGTGACCATTGGCCTGACCTAAAACACTATTTGCTGATAAGCCAGCAACTGCCTTCAAGAGACTTTTCTCTCCACAGTATTCATGATCCGAGTTCTTTGCTAATGACAGCAATTTATCTGCTTGGAATTTCAGGAGACTCCTGGAGGGAGAAATGAAGTGCTTAGTGTCCTTTCTTTTCACTTTACAGGACAAAGTACTAATGTTGTGAGTAGCCACTCTGGAGTTGGTGTTAGTACAAAGAGGATCATCCTGGATCCACGTTTTCTGGATTTGAAGAGCCTCCTTACTACACTGGAAATGCCTCAACTGTCTATTCCAAGTAACTGGTCTTGCCAATTTAGCTTTCAAAATGCACAAATATTGGTGAAAATAGAATTTCTTAAAGCCTCCAAAACCAGTATTCCATTTCTCAGAAAAGGCTAAGTGGATTCCTTTCCTCCATAGAATTTTCCTCTGTTTTTTCATTTTTCTGATGCATAATGAGAACTGGATGCGGCTATAAAGAAGAAAATGTAAAGAAAAGTTACATATCAATCTAAAAATACTATCAAGAAGACATTCACAGCAATTAAGGCAGAAAACTGAAAAAGAGCACAAGCACTTGATTTTAGGCTGTCAGACGTAATGAACTCCTACCCAATCAAGGTTTCCATTGCAATGAAAATTGGGGAGGAGAGAAGATCTGAGTACTTGAACAAGTCCTCATTTGCTGTACACCTACCTTGGATAGAAATAAGTTTGAAGAATCATTTCTTAGTATGCAGTCAGTTTCTGATGAAGTGCCCAGGGCAGAGAGTCAGAAGAGAATTTCTAAGTGTTGGCACTTCTCATCACCTAGGTAACTTTAAGCAAGTCATCGAAGTTCTGTTTTCTCATTTATAAAATGAAGGATAAGGAAGGGAGAGGGAACCAAATACCACTTAAGACTGATTCCATATCCATTTACTTATAACTTTCACACAAAATAATTTCCTTCACATAACAAACTTTTTAAAGAGCAGTATGGTCTATACAGTCATTCACAGGTAAATATTCAACCAACACATGATATCAGAAGATCAGACTTCTCTTTTCCAAGTTGGAGTCTCTGAATGACTATGTAAGAAGAGTACTCCATCAGGGGCTCTCATCCAGCTATTCTGGCTGTCAAGTGAAATAGGACCAAGAATCAACACAATGAACTTCAGGAACACAATGGTAGAGACAGAAGATGAGAATGAATAGCAACTAAACCATGGCTTCCCTTCAGAATTTAATAAAATCTCACATTCTGAAAGTTCTTTAGGCATCAGCCACCACAGGTGAAGTGGAAGAAACACTGAACCATCAATCAGAAATCATTTCCTAATTTAAGCTTGCCAACAACTTAAGAAAAGCTTCCCCAACATGCTAGTTAAAAGGTCTGCAGCTGAGCTACATCTCTGGCCTCTATTTCTTTTTTTCTTTTCTTTTTCTTTCTTTCTTTTTTTCTTTTTTTTTAACATACTAGGGTTTGAACTCAGGGTCTAGGGCTTGCTAGGCAGGCACACTACCACTTGAGCCACATCTCCAGCCCTCCCCTAACCATATTTCACACTGAAAGGAGCAGAGAAGAATTAACCAAGTTAACTCTGGGAAACAATATTGTGACTATAGGCTCTAGAGTTAAAGACAAAAAAAACTATATACAAATACTGTACAGTTGGAAATTTGCTTTTCCACTGAAGTCTGAGTTAATTCAAAACGATCAGCATTCTAAAATTAAGTTAAATATGTTGTGGATAATTAGAGCTAGGTTTTTCATCGATGGAGAAAAGATGATGATGAAAGATAATGCAGGAATGAATTAAGATGCTAGATTTAAACTGGAGATACCAGCATGAACTCAAGTGTTTAATATATACACAGATACAGACACGTAAGTATACATATACATATACATTATTTCCCAGCTGGACTAGAAACTACAATATTCACGAAAAAAATGAGCACCCCTAACAACCAGAGCTTGGTTTCTAAATATAATTGTCCACCTAAAGAAATGGCTGGGGAGTGGCTCAATGGGTAGAATGCCTGCCTAGAAAGGACAAGGCCCCAAGTTCAAACCCCAACACTGGGGCAAAAATGGATGGTTCCAGAGCTGGAGCAGAGAAAACACAAGACGAGTCTGGAGTATCACTGTGGTGTCAGAGAGTCCACAAGTGCTCCAAAAATAGTAAGTCAAAAGGACCCAGATGCCAACTTGAAGAGAATCATAATGGCCAAAACTTGTGAGCAATCAAATGCATAATAAAAGCAATAGGTTATGACCCAGGAATAAAATAAATATCCTTGAGCTTATAGTGATTTAAAAAACTTGAGCTGGACGTATGGCTCAAGTGGTAGAGCACTTGCCTAGAAAGTGTGAGACCCTGAGTTCAAATCTCAGCACTGCCAAAAAAAAAAAAAAAAAGAAAAGTAAGTAAAATAATAAAAATGGGCTGGCAGAGTGGCTCAAGTGGTAAAGCGCCTGCCTAGCAAACAAAGACCCTGAGTTCAAGCCCCAGTACTGCCAAAAAAAAAAACTGACTAAATAAAAGGGATGGCTCTTCTTTACACAGAACTTCAAATTAATAAATATGGAAGGAATGATGGAAATTAGAAATACAAAAGTTAAATTCTGCAACCCTTCTTAAGAAGTAACTGACTTCTACCATGGTGGTACATGCTTGTAACCCCAGCATTCAGGAGGTGAAGGGAAGAGGATCCAGAGTCTGAGGTCAGCTTGGGCTAAATAATGAGACCCTGTTTCAAAAAAATAAATAAAAAACCAAGATTGGCAATGAAAAGAAAACAGAGCAATGCCTTCAAAATTCTGAGGAAAATTATTTTCAACATAGAATTTTCAATCCAGTCAAATTTTAAGTCAAGACATAAGTCAGAAAAAGGTTTTTCAGAAAGGTAAGTTATTAAAATACATACCTCCCATACACCCTTCTCAAAGAGACACAAGAAATACCGACAAAATGCATGATGGGATCCAATCCAGGAATGAGATTCAAAACAAAGATAAGCAATAGGAATACTAAAGATAACAGGAAAAAAAACAGAATGACTAAAAATAGCCATCAATCCAGAAAAGAGAAAAAGGGACCTCTAAGAATAAAAAACTGATAGAATTTCTGGAAGAGTGTTTAAAGATAATTTTGTAAACTACCATTTATATAATAGTAATAACGTAAACACTGACCTAATTAAATGGGTTTTTGTTAAGGCTTTTTTTTTTTAAGTAAGTTCTCTATATAGCCCAGGCTGGCCTCAAACTCTGATCCTGCCTCAGCCTCCCAAGTACAGGGTAATCCAATGGCTCTTAATCTTTTTTTTTTTTTTTTTTTTTTTTTTTGGTGGGACTGGAGTTTGAACTCAGGGCTTCGCACTTGCAAAGCAGTTGCTCTACCACTTGAGCCACACCTCCAGTTGATCCAATGGGTCTTAACCAGATATTCCATACCATACTCCAATATTTGGAAATGTATGGGGAAACTCTTGGCTATAATGAATTCAGGTTTGTATTGCTGGGGTTCAGGAATGCTAAATATCACATAGACAGGATAGTGACTGCCTTCATTCAGGAGAACTGATTCTAGCCAAAAATGATACCACTATACTGGTAGGGGAAGATAACACAAGTAACAAAAAGGTAACTTAAACTGGAGGCGTGCCTCAAATGATAGAGGGCTCATGTGGCATATCATACATGATGCCCTGAGTTCAATCCCAGTACAACAACAACAAAAAAAAAAGGTTACAAAGACATGTTTATATAGAAAGAACAGTTTAGACTTGAAAGAGGCTACCTTTGGTAAATGGGCAATGGAGAAACAGGCAAGATTCTGGTAACGAAGTCAGGAAAGAATGCTGCAATTTCTATAGTATATTTGTATCACGTTATATAACTTATACACGTATGTGTATACATATATCTATAAATATAATTTTCCACTTTGTCCTTTTATAAAGCCCTGCACCTCATCCTCAATTATGCATGCTATCTACCACTCCAAATAATGATCCCTCTCCCCTCCATGTAATTAATCTTTGGTTACCTGTTTATGTGTATGGGGACAGAAAAGAGAGAAAATGTGAAAAAAATTTTTCTTAAGCAGACTTTCAAACTTTATTTTTTTTTTTTGATCCCCCTTTTACCACCACTTACATAGTATATGAAGGCCAGGGGCGTAGTTTAGCGGTAGAGTGCTTGCCTAGTATGCATGAAGTCCTGGGTTAGATCCTCACCACTGAAGGAAAAAAAAAAAAAAACCCACAAACATGACCACTTGTTGCTTCTCTCCACTGCTGCTTTAGGATTCAAATTCTCAGGTCAGCTGACTAGTTACCACTAGTCTTTTCTACTTTTTAGCTTCCAATTTTTTTTTGTTATCCTCACTGTTCTCACTGCCATTTTGAAGTTTAAAACAAATCAAAAACAAAAACTTCATTAGATAAATCAAATCTAATCAAATCAGATGCTCATGAGGCCATTACAAAAGCATAGATCCCCAATTTCAATTTCATAGATCCCCAGGCTCTATAAGATGCTGGCTAATACTACAAAGGCATCATGCATACCAGGAAGAGGAAGGGAGGGAAATAAAGCCTGGGAGTAGAGCACTGGGTTTAATACAGGCCAGATTAGCAAAATATTGGTTTTTTATTTTGATACTGGTTTGAACTCGGCCTCATGCTTGCCAGGCTTACCACTTGAGTCACTCCACCTGTCTTGGACTTGAACACTTGATGCTCCTGCCTCTGCTTCTCAAGTGCAATTCTGGGATTAAAAGCTCCTGCACCATCACACGCAGCATTAAAAATACGGTTTTTTTTTTTTGGTGTGGTGGGGGTCGGTACTGGGGTTTGAACTGAGTCAGGGCTTTGTGCTTGCTGGGCATGTTCTCTACCACTAGAGCCATGCCCTCAACCTTTTTTGCTTTAGGATTTTTCAAATAGGGTCATACATTTATGCCTGGGCCAGCAAGGATCAAGATCCTCCTATTCACACTTCCCACATAGATGGAATGACAGGCACACACCACCATGCCCACTTCTATTGGATGAGATAGGGCCTCACTAACATTTTTGCCCTGGCTAGCCTTAAGCCTCAATACTCCCAATTTCCGCCTCCCAAGTAGCTAGGATTACAGGCATGAGCCACTGTGCCCACCCAAAATATTCTTAAGTCAGAATTTGCCATGGTTTTTAAAGTTTTATCATAAAAGCCTACCAAAAAACTTATTTATGGAGTGCTGTAATTCTGACAACCAACAAGCCTACACTGAAGTAAGAAACTTTAATGTAACATGTGCTCCTTTCATCAAAAAGTGTTGAGTCTAAATGCTTATGAAACTACGTAAACAGAATCACACATAGATACTACCTAAGAAAGCTCTTTTTCCCTCTTCTGGGCCGAAGGCACTATAAAATCTGAAAAAGAACTACTGATTTAAGTAGGTTACTTCTTACCAAAAGGAAAGAAAAAAATTAAGGCACCAAACTAGTTGGACAACTTGCTAAGCCTGTTTATAAACTAGAAACCTCATTTACATCTGTGTATTCAAATTAGGAAAAGCACCTGTGAAGCTTTTTTGTTTGGCACTACTGGCATTTGAACTCAATTGTTTTTTTTAATGTTGTGGATAGAGCCAGGGCCTCAAACATACTAGGCAAGTGCTTTACCACAGAGCTTCACCCCCACCCTTCCCCGACCCCCGTCCCAAGGCCATTGACCTTTTCAAAAAACACAAATATCCAGGTTCCAGTTTAAACCTACTGAGGTGGGTTCCAGGCCTCTGGGGACCAAGTCTTGCTAAGTTGCCACGTTGGACTCAGTGATTTCCATCTCAGCCTGCCCAGTAGCTGGGACTACAGATATGTATCACCTCACTTGTTTTAATTTTCTAAGTGATACTACTGCCCAGCCAGGCTTTGAAAATACTGGATTAGCGAACCCTCAAGGTTCCTTCTTAATCTACGACTTTAAATTTCAAGTAGATATTTCCATGTGTACAGCACTGAAGATTGCACTTAACTACATTCTGCACCTCAGCCATCACCGTGCCCCAAGAAAAGTATGCTTAATTGTACCTGTAAGATCAGGTCTACTCACTCAGGACACTGAATCTCCCTCCCTTCTCCCAAACACTTCTCTAAGAGGGGTCCAATTACACTACTGAGTGAATATTGTCTAACATGGACAAAAGCAATTCAAGTTAACTTAGAACTGTAATATCCAGTCACTCCAATGAGTCCAGTTCCTGCATCTGCTCTTGCACATTTTCAGTGAATATGAAATGCTTTAGAGGCAGAGAGGGTTCACAGACATAGGTGCTGAGGATTCCTTCTAAAAGCAGGCCACAGGTGTAAAGAAGCCCCTCCCAGCTTTTCTCCTAAGACCAGGTGACTGGGCAAAAGCTACCTAGAGCAAAGAGCAGAACTGATTTAAGTCATCCTTCATATACTAATTATGTTTTATCAATAAGCATGCAACATCTGAGTGAATAGGAGAGGTTTATTCCTGATGCTGCCCATCCAAGGCACAGACTGAAGCTATTCTTCTGCAGCCTTTCTCCATGCCAAGCTTAATTATTCTGGACCAAAGGCAAAAAACATCGCTAAGAACTCACCATTAAATGTCCTGGATATTCTTAAACGAAGTTTAACTAGATTTTCAAAACATTTCATTTAATTTTTCCAATTAACTTTCCAATAAGAAAGCCCCATTGTACACGGGGTGAATTAAAAACACTACCAAATGGCAGACTAGGATTCCAACTCAGCTTTCCTGGCTCCAGTTTTGGCTAAGTCCAAAGCTCCCACATCCCATCCTCCCCCAACAGAGTAGCCACAGAGTGGAGCCGGGGCTGATACTGCCTACGATGGAACACAAAAACGGTTTCCCCACCACCACCACTCTAATTATACCATACCATTCTATAAAAGGGTCCCATGAGCGTGGGGGAAGGAACCAAGGCAGGAAGAAGGCAAGGCTGTCCGAACAAATCAAAACTCTTGACTTCCGAGACGGCAGAGCAGTGGACTGCTAACAGCGCTCTTGCTCTCAAGTCTTCCCTGGCTTCAGGGGCAGCGGCCAGGGGCGCTAGTCTTCTCGCTGCCTGCGTTGAACGGCTTGGGCTGGAGAAAAACAAGAGAGGGCAGCGGTCCCTCGGGACAAGCTTCTTCCCGGTCACCAGAAGACACACCGAGCTCAGGGAGAAACTGCTGCCTAGGGCTCGAAGCATGGGGGAGGGCAAATCTAGAGGCCTCCGGGCCAGGGCGCTGAGCTGGCGCGCAGCGGCGCGGGGAATGGCTGGTCAGTCATTCGGCCGAGTGGCCCCCCTGCTCCCGCTTACCTACGTCCCTGGCTCCCTGCACCTGCTCCGCCGCCGGCCCAAACGCTGCGGCAGCCGGGACTGCAGCCGCGCCTTCGCCGGCCCTGGAAGAAGCCCCGCCAGCCAGGAGATGTCTGGCCTGGTCGCGGCCGCCACGGCTGCCGAGCTTCCTCCCGAACAGCGGCGCGACGCCGGCGCCCTCTTATCACGTCACCTCCTCCCATGCCCTTCCGCATGGAACCCCGCCCACGCCTCGTGCGAGGGGGCGGGGCGTGCGGCGGGGGGTGGGGCTCCGCGCCTGTGTATTTGCTGTCCGCCTGTCTCCACTCTTTTGGGGTCCGCATCCCTCCCGCTCCTCTCCGAAGGCACGAGGAATGGTAGGTCCTGCAATGGGGGAAGTTGTAGAAGCTGTGCAAGGTGTCTTTGGGTTTTTTGTGCAGCCTCTTCTCAATTCTTACCCCTAAAGCGCCAAATCACACCACAGCCAGAATACAGCCCCACCTTCCACCTGCCGCTGCCCGTTAGCCAACAGCAAAAAAACACGTTCCTCTTATAAGAGTCTGCCATTTTTGAGGCCTGGCTCAGACCTGTGTCCCCACGTTGATCTTACCCCTTGGCATTGTAATTTGCACTTCTCAAGAAGGGCAGGGCCCTTGCTCCAAAGCCTGCGTGGCCTGCAAGTGCGAAGGAAGTCTGAGAAGGAAACCTGCTGTTCTGTTTCCAACAGAGAGGAAAGGATGACTGCCTTGTATGTTGAAGCAGTATTCATTCAATAAACTTTTTTTTTTTTTTTTTTTGCGGTACTGGAGTTTGTACTCAGGGCCTCGTACTTAATAGGCAGGGGCGCTACCACTTGCGCCACACAGCCAGTCCTCTACTTATTTGTCAGGTAGGGTCTCGCATTTTTGTCCAGGCAACCTACCTATGGCCTCCTGAGTAGCTGATATCACAGATGCCCCACCACACCTGGCTTATTGGTTGAGATAGGGGTCTCCCTAACTTTTGCCCAGGCTGGCCCTGGGCCTCTTCTGTCCTCCTGATCTCCACCTCCCAAGTAGCTGGGATTATAGATGTGTCCCACCGCTCCTGGCTTAATATTTTTCTAATGTTAGCATAATCTTTTTCTTTGTAAGACCTCGGCTTAAATGTGAGGAAAGAGACAAATAAGCATCCAATATCCTAACATTGGATGATTTCTCTGATATTGGATAGAAAACGTGATAGATTTCATGGTGGGAGATGCATTTGTTTTTGGAAATAGTTGGTTTGGAACAATAGTGGAGATGATTGAATCCAATGGAATGGTAAGGATGTAGTTCTCGGACGCCTTGTGCTCCAGGTATAGGCAATAATGGTGTCTGTTTATTGTAGAAAGAAAAAAAAACAACAACAACAAAGAGGCTCAGTGGTATGGAGTGTTCCAGATGTTCCTCGGTTCTTTGGGCACAGTGTCTAAGATTAGGATGCTGCTCTGGCTCCAGCAAAAGAACCACAAAGGGTAGGAAGATAACAAGGAATGATTTATTAGCAAAGCAAAAACACACCAGGGTAGGCAGTTTGTTAAGGGCTGACTGCTATTGAAGCTGTCAGAACTTGGGGTATTATTCTCAAATAGGGTGGTGTCAGTAGGTGGCAAGAGACTGAGGTCCTCCCTTGTGGTGCCCTTCCTAGATGGTCTGACAATGGTGGAGGGGTTGCCTAAAGTGGGAAGGCCATACACCTGCATTTCAAAAGGACAGATACCTGCACATTTCATCTTCTTTCCTCTTTCCACTTTAAGTTGCCAGTGGAAGGTCACATAGCCTCAGGCAACTACAGGACCTTGCTATGAGGCCTGTGCTCCATAAGGAGGATATAGAGCCATTATGCTAATCATTGGCCCAGGTGTGGGCCATCTGGGGTTTTATGATTTCACCTCCTCCAAGGGGAATGGAATCTTGTAGCCCGGCATTTCCTTGTTCCTGCTCATGTCTACCTAGCTGCCCATGCTAACAGGAGAGCCCAAGCTTGGTGTGCACAAGACCCTCCCCAGCACTAAATGAAGAAAGGAAGGCAGGGTGGGAGGAAGGGAGGGAGGGAGGAAGGAAGGAAGGAAAAAAACCAAATACCAGGCGTTTGCTTTAGTTATCACCACATGCCAGCAAATTGTAAACAATGTGATAATAGTTCTCTTTCCAAACCAAACCTTTCCTTAGTCTTAGTTTGAAATTACTGATATAGTTAAACTATTGAGGATTTTGGGGGCTTTTGAGGAGGGCAGGTAGGATGGAACTCAGGATCTTTTGCATGCTAGCCAAGAATCCTACCACTAAGCTACATCCCAAGCACTGAAACAGGAAGATTGTGAGTTTGAGGCCAGCCTGGCTACATAGCAAGTTCCAGGCCAGCCTGCACCCTATCTCAAGAAAAAACTAACAGAAAAAAAAGGGGGGGGGGTTATGGAGAAAGGGTTCTTACACGTGACTACTGATACTAAGGTCCATCCAGGCACCACTGACAGAGGCTAACTCATACCTTTGGCAAAAGCCTTCTATTTATATAGAGATAAGCATGACTATCTCTATTGATTCATATATATAATTTTTTTGCAGTACTAGAAATTGAATTCAGGGCCTTGAGCCATGTCACCAGCCCTTTTTTAGCTTAGTTATTTTTTAGACAGGGTCTTGCATTTTTGCCCAGAGCTGGCTTTGGACCACAGTCCTCCTACTTATGCCTCTCAAGTAGCTGGGATTATAATTATGCACCACTACTCTCAGCCTACAAACACTTTGTTTAACAGTCCCTATTCATGAAGTTATTTAAAAGAAGAGAGGATCCCCTACACAATTTATTTAATTAGACATCTTCTAACTTTAACTCCCTCTTGTATTTTGCTTTATAATAGTGTTTCTGCTTTTAGGCTAAAATGACTGGCTCTTCAGCCATTACAGTTTATCCCTGTCTCACATACTAGTTTATCCCCGGCTACTTTGGCTGGTCTTTATTTAGACTGGTGATTAGATGGTCGCTCCAGGATTATCTAACCCCCATATCTCCTCTCCTCGGAGGTAGCCTTCTTGCTCTTGCTCTCCCGCTACTCTTAGCAATTGAATCTGCCTCATCATGATGCCTCAGTCATTAACTGTAATCTTAGCACTGTTCTTACAGGAATAACAACAGTTTATCTGATGTTGGAGAAAGCCAAGGGAACAAGTGAAACTTTTTGCTCCCCTGTGTTATACACACATTTTAAATTTATTGCCAGAGTAAAAAGGATAACAATTAGAAACATTTTAGCAAAGGAATTAAGGTCCTTAATTTAAAACGGTGAAGCCTTACTTAAGTGTGCAGATAATCTCCTTATCTGTAATCCACAAAAATACACCCTGATGATAATGCTATTAAAATCCTTAATTTCTAGGGGTCTGCAGGATTCTGAGTCTCTCCACAAAAGGCACAGATCTCCCACCAAAAAGTCAAATATTATCTAGGCCACATTCTGACTCCAGGGGACCAAACCCTGAGAGAAAACAGTTCCTCTTTTTTTTTTTTTTTTGGCAGAACTGAGATTTGAACTCAGGACTTCACATTTGCTAAGCAGGTACCACTTAAGCCACTCCACCAGGCCAAGGGGCCCTCTTCAAATGAGAACCACCTCAAATGAAGAAACAACTCAGAATTTTTCTGGGAATAGCTGGTTTCTGTAGGGTCTGGATCTGTCTATGGGTTAATATATAAGCCCCTATATGAGGCAATGCAAGGCTGGTATCTGCCCTGATCCTAGGAATTCCAGATTTAGGTAAATGCCTATATGTAGCTGAAAGACAGTGTAGCATAAGGAGTTCTTATTCAAAATGGTAAGTAAAATTCCTTAGCCTGTGACTTTTTTTTTTTTTTAAAGTTAGGTACTATTGCATCCAAGGACATGTTTCCTGGATTCACATTTCAAGAACGGTGCTTACAGCCAGCCAGGCACCAATGACTCATGCCTGTAATCCTAGCTAGATGGCTGTTTGAAGCCAGTCAGACAAATAGTTCTTGAGACCCCATCTCCAAACTAACTGGAACAAAATGAGTTGGAGGTGTGCTCAAGCAGTAGAGTACCTGTGTTGCAAGTGGGAAACCCTGAGTTCAAACCCCAGTCCCACCAAAAAAGAGAAAAAGAATAATCCTTACAGCAAAAAGAGAAACAGACAGACTAATTAAAGACTGAAAAATCTTATTACCAACTACAGGCTGACAAGAAAAAGGAGACTATACTAACTGGTTTGGAGACCTAAGATTTTGGGGAGGCATAAGTGCTATTTCCATGAGTTGCCATCACTATAACAGGTATCAGTCTACTGAAGTGTTTTTGTGGACATCGAGTGTTTTCAACACATTAAACTCTTTAGACTTTACTTGCTCTTAATGTTTTTTATTTTTCTTAAAATTTTTTTACCTGAATCGGGGGCCTGTGGTTCACGTCTGTAATCCTTGCTACTCAGGAGGCTGATATGAGGATTGCAGTTTGAAGCCAAACTGTACAAATAGTTCCTGAGACCCTATCTCAAAAAACCCAGCACCAAAAAGGACTTGCTGGAGTGGATCAAGCAGTAAGAGTGCTTGCCTTGCAAGAGTGAGGCCCTGAGTTCAACCCTCAGTGCTGCCAAAATAATAATAATAATAATAACAACTTTATAACTGGATATTTTTGTCACTGATAGAGGAGCCAGTGGTGTCTTTGAGTGGAGAGAAGAAGCTGGGCGTCTGGGAAGGCCAAAGGAAGTAGAGCACATTGTCCATAGAAGGGAGCTGAACAAAGAGAAAGCTCTAGCTTCTTTCTAATAACTTCTCTTTGTTGAAGATTTTCAGCCATCTGACTTGTTTTGGGCCCTATTGTGGTTTTCTTTATGTAAATAAAAAAGTCTGAGCTTCTCTAATTTGGGGGCTGATGTCTTTCATCACTTTGGGGACATTCTCAGTCATTATCTCTTCAAATACAGTATTTCTTTTTTCAAACGGAGCATTTCTTATGTGTTATTATCTCTGTGATCTGGGACTCCAATTACATATGTAAGACTGTTTAACCTTATCCACCAGACCGTTTATATATTGTACCATCTTTAAGTTATTTATTTGTTGGTTTGGTATTTTGACACAGTGTCTTGCTATGTAGCCCAGGCTGGCCTTGAACTGGGATCCTCCCAAATGCTAGAATTACCAGTGTACACCACCATGCCTGGCTTCAAGTTTTATTTTGTTTTTGACAATGCTGGGCATCAACCCAGGACTTTGTGCATGCTAGGCAAGTACTCTCCCACTGGGCTATATTCCCAGCCCTCATACATTCTCTTCATACTTCAACTGTTTCCTGTTTACATTTCTTTGCGTTTTCTATGTTCTCAATCTTCAGTCTGCTCTCAATTCTATGCATTGAGCTCTTAATTTGAAGGATTGGAGATGTGGCTCAAGTGGAAGAACACTTGCCTAGCAAACACAAGGCCCTGAGTTCAAACCATAGTACCGCTGTGGGGGAGAGCAAAGAGTTCTGAATTTGATTTTTTTAAATAATTTGTTGGTGGTACTGGGGTTTGAACACAGAGGCCTCATGCTTGCTAGGCAGGCTTTCTACTACTTGAGCCCCTCCACTAGTTCCAAATAAACTCTTTTGATAGATTCCCATTATTTCTGGGAAGACTGTCTTTTCATCCACTGTTCCATAGTCAGCCTGTGTTGGAGAAACTTGACAGAAGATGTAGGTTTCAGCAGGTCTGCAGGAAACAACTAACTGGGTGTCCAAGAAATTTACTAGAGAGTATAGGTGAGCCGTCAGGGGCTCCCAGGGACCACCTGCCACATAGCCCAGAAGTTCTCTGGAGAGTGTCGGTAAGCCTAACATGGAACACTGGAAATAAACTTCAGGATAGCAGAAAATTTTATTTGGAGACTGGTGTGGTGACACATGACTGTAATCCCAGGACTTGGAATCACAAGCTCAGAGAATCACAAATTCAAGGCCAGTCCAGGCAACATAGATTCCTGTCTCAATAAAAAAGAAAAGCTTCTTTTCTTGTTCTGGTGTGCTAGGACTGGTCTGCGGGCAAATGGTCCACAGGGATACCAGGGAAACTCATGAGAGAACAGGCACCTTTGGAGCTCCAGCATGCTTCTGGCAACTGTAACTTGGGAGAAAAAAAAAAAAAAGTACCCAGGATCCAGGAAGAGAAGCTGCTTCTGATATTACAATATCCTTCCAGGTCCCCCTGTACCACATACTTTGAGAAAGCCTAACAATGCACAGCTAGCAAAGGAGAAAATGTTACAGGTCCATTTCAAAGGAGGGCTAAGATTAGATTTGGAACACAGAGATCTGAGATGCAATTTATTATTTAGGGGATACATCCCCTAAAATTGTTCTCTTATCTCTATCACTTCACTCAGTGATGTTTGCCAACTTATTGCCTTCTGAGCTGCATGTGTATTGAGGAACAATCCCAATGTCAATTCAGGACCAGTCCATTTCATTCCAGGCTAGTTTCTGCCCTGTGCCCTTACTGACCCCCCTCCTCCAGCTTCTGCGTACCATCTGTGGTATGCTCCCAAGTTCATAGCCAGGATTTGGGCAGAGTTTATACTCACATTTGGAATCTCAGCCGTTCTGTGACTTTCTCATTTACAGATTTTTCTCCATTCAATTTGTAGCTGCTTTGCAGCTCTGAATTCCATCGTCTGCCATATCTACAGGTAGTGTCAGGGGGTTGTGAAAGCAACAGACTCACAGGTCTAATCTTTTTTTAATACAGGGTCACCTTATGTAGCCCAGGCTGATGTCAAACTGATGATCCTCCTGCCTCAGTCTCCCAAGTACTGGGATTACAGGTGTGAGCCATCATGCTTGGTCTCAAAGGTCTTAACAGATATGGTAACAGTCTTTCAAGAAGTAACTCTTATCTACTATCTACCTGCTTTTGGTCATTGTTCAGCAGCTTCAAATAGTTATTTTTAATAATTTTGTCCACTTGTTATAGTTGTTTTCTGTAGGAAGAATTGCTTGGCCTCATCAGGCCACCACCACCAGAAGCCTCATTCCAGAAGTTGATTTTACATTTATTTATTTATCTGTCTATTTAATTATTATTTTTTTGGCAGCACTGGAGGCCTCCTGCTTGCTAGGCAGGCACTCTATTATTTGAACCACTCCATCAGTCCCCATAAGGTGATTTTTTTTTCCCCACAAGTTGGTGTTAATAAATATTATTTGTAACACAAAATTTATCGATGTTGTTGACTAATAAAGTTACTAAAATTTGTTTAAATATATTTAAAGCATATGGCCTAACAAAACTTTTGTAGAAGTCTTTTGTGTGTGTGGTACTGGGGTTAGAACTCAGGGCCTCATGCTTGCCAGGCAGGCATTCTACCACTTGTACCATCCCACCAGCACTGTTTTGTGTTGGGTGTTTTCTTTCTTTTCTTTTTTTTTTTTTTTTTTTTTTTTGGTCTTTTCTTTTTTGGTGCTGGGATCAAACCCAGGGCCTCACACATGCAAGGTAAGAGCTCTAATACTGGGCTACATCCCAGCCCCATGTTAGGTATTTTCAAGATAGGGTCTCGAGAACTAGCTGCCCAGCTGGCTTTGAGCCTCGATCCTCCTGATCTCTGCCTCCTGAGTAGCTAGGAGTACGGGCATGAGCCATGGGTGCCCAGCGGAAGTTTTTCTTTTTTTTTTTTTTTTTGTACAAGTCTTTGAAAAAGTATATTACTAAGTGACACAATTCAGCTCAACTATAGACCTAATAAAATTATTATACATGTGTTTATTTCTTGTTATCTTTATCAACATATCACATATAAAAGTGCCATTTTTAAAACTAAAAGAACTTAATTTTTTGCAGTGCTAGGGATCAAGCCCAGAGCCTTATGCATGTTAGACAGTGTTCCAGTGCTCTTCCACTGAACTGCATCTCCATCCCTAATTGTTTCGTAAGAGGCAGATCTTATGGTATTGTCCAAGCTGGTCCCGTAGCACTGCACCATGCTATGAACGTAATATAATTATTTTTACAGTGATGGGGATTAAACCCAGAGCCTTCCACATGCTAGGAAAGTGCTCTACCACTTAGCTACATCCCTAACTTACCTTGGTTAACTTTTAATGAGTTTGCCTGGCACACTGCCAAGAGCTTTGTATAAACATTGAAGGCCACACTGCACTGGAGTCTCAGATAGTGAGAAAGACCCTTGACGTAACTTCTGGGACTAAGACAGGAGGCACAGCCTACTACAGCACAGTAAATCTCTGGTATCCTGACAGCATCACATACTCGAACAGTGCTCAATAACATAACATCCCTTAACAAAAAAAGAAAGCACTAAAATGTAACTGAAAAGTTTAGTGTTTCTCTTAGCCATTAACGGGAGTTAGTGCTTACATGCCAAGAAGAACATTTGGATAAAGACTAGCTGAATTCACTCACTCTCCCAGTGACCCTCTCTTCTAGATCACAAAATTAAATTCTGACCTTAGTAAAATGACAAGCAACTACAGAGGACCATCAATAAGTTCTTAAAACCACAAATATTAAACTTGCAAAATGTAATGACCAATTTCATCTATTCTTACCATGTCTGCAACTTACTTTAAGATGATTTAGCAGACAGTGTGTAGCATTTTACAAGAAAATTCATACCTCCATGTGGTCAGTGCCTGGTCAGAAAGGTCACAGCTATCACACATGCTTCTGTTAACCATGGATGAGTCAACACTGTGGCTCTGCCAACAAGCAATATGAAGAGCAGAAATGGGCTGGACACTGGTGGCTCACAGCTGTAATCCTAGCTACTTGGGAGGCTGAGACCCAGAGGATTGTGATGGGAGACCAGCCTGGGCAAATAGTTCAGGAGACCCAATCTCCGAAATAACCAGAGCAAAGTGGACTGGAGGTGTGGCTCGAGGCAGAGTGCCTGCTTTGTAATCGTGAAGCCCTGAATTCAGACTCTGGTCCCACTAAAAAAAAAAAAAGAAGAAGATTAATGAGGGTTTCTTTATGACCTTTTCAATTGCTCATTTGAAATGGGATCATAAACGGCCCTCCTCAGGAGAATGAAAGGTGGAGCCAGTATCTGGACTGGCTCATGTAATTTGAGGGCTTTTGCAGCCTCGCACAATCTAGAGGCCTGAACTTGACCTCTTAGGAATGGCTCTTGAGACTCCATCCCTGTGTCTGATATTTTTCAAAGCTGTAACCAAAATACCTGGGGCAACAACTTAAAAAGAGGAAAGATGTTCTTTTGGTTCATGGTTTCAGAGGTGTCAGTCCATCATGGTAGGGAGGGTGTGGCAAAACAGAGCAGTTCACATCATGGTGGCCAGGAAGCAGAGGAAGGTGACTATAGGAAGGGGCAGTGCAAGATACAGCCCCCAAGGACACATCCGCAGTGACCTGTTTCCTCCACTGAGGCCCCACCTCCTACTCCACCCCACCTCCCAATAATGCCATGTTATCATAACTCCATCCATGGACTCATCACTCAGGACCCAATCACTTACAGGATCCCATCTTCAGAAGTAACAGAGTCCTGGCCTCTGGAATGTTTCCTCTCTGCCTCAGGTGAACTTTTCAGGCAAGGTTGAGGGCAGAGCACGTACAAGGACAGACAGCCTGGGTGACAGTGAGCCATGGAACGGTTTGCTTAATTCATTCTAGGTGCGTAGTGGAATTTGGTCTGACACTTGTGTTCACTATAATTTGGTTGCAAGGTTGCCACCACCTGAAACTTCTTGGGAAGAATCTAAGCATGAACTGTTGGCTTACGTGGATTTGCAACAATGCAACAATCTGCAAAGCATGGTTTTCTTTTTTCTCCCCCTAGAGTCTATACAATCTCAAAAGTGATTATGGAGGTTCTTTACAATACCCTGCAATTCTGAACAGGCCACTCTTCAAAGTTGCCTTTGTGCTTTTTTTCCCTACCCTCCAATCCAGACTCACAACAGATTTTCCACAATTTATGGGGAATACTAAAATTTGCGCTGAATGATCATGAACAAGACAAGGAGAAGGTACCCAACGTCCTTTCATCTCCTTGACTCCTCTTTGCTTTTCTCTTCCTCCCAGAAGCACTATGAGAGGGTTGAAATTAGGACAGGCTGAAAGTTACATCCTTCCAAAGCATTCCCATTTTTGAATACTGACACCAAGGTCTTACCTAAGCTACTTGAGAAGCAGATTTCTGCAAGGCTCTATCATCTTTCACAAAGATATCGCTCTGTATTCCTCCAGGTTGTACCTGGTACTGTTGAAGTCCTTACTTTGGTGAACTTTCATGCTCCAAAATTCTTCCAGCTTCACACCAAACATCCATTCTCTGAGAGTTTAGTGAAGGTACAACTAGAGTTTAGATTAACAGATTAATGAAATTGACACTGAAAAGGGAGTGGTGGTGGTGGAGGAGGATGTCTGCAGCAAAGAGGAGCTCTTATTTCAAATCCATCCTTCTACTGTAGGAGCGGGACATAATTTCAATACCCGTATGCTGGAGGAAAATACCTGGAATTGTTTTCCTTTCGTCACTCATTCTCACGTATCTCTTTAGCAAAAGGAGTGTTCAGAGTCTCCAATTACACATGACAAGAGGTTTCTACAAACAAAAACTATGATCAAGTGCTGGCTGAGAGACTCAAGCTGTAGAACGCCTGCCTGGCAAGCACAAGACCCTGAGTTCAAACCTCAGTATTGCCAAAAAAAAACTCCCACAAAACAAAACAAAACAAACAACTACTACCAAAGGGGCTAGATTAACACCCAGGTCACTATGGCTTCTTGGAGCTCTATGGCTTCAAGGGACTGTGTGTTTCTGACTTCAATATTTCATAAATATAAGGTTAAATCAAATCAAGTCATTTATTTTTTAAGTTTTAGCAGGGATTTAATTTAGTATAACAGAATGAAGTAGGGAGAAATGGGGAAAAATGGAGAGAAAAAGTAGCTCTTGCTTGAAGTCCAGGTGTGGGGAGTCCTTCCTAGTCTTCCCTTCCTCCCTTCCTTTCTTTTTGCAGTGCTGGGGAATGAGACCCAGGACATTGCATATGGTGGCCAGCACTTTACCCCTGAACAACATAAACAGCCCTAAATTGTTCATTTTCAATTTTTTGTTCAATTAGCTCAATAATTTAAACAGTTCCCAATCCAAAATTACGATCTTTCAATAAAATCTTCACATTTTCCCTATAAAGTGTTACACATTTTTTGGTTACTTATTTCTATGTAATTTATATTTTTGGTCTGTTACAGTTTTTTTGGGGGGTCATACTGGGGCTTTGTACTCAGGGTCTTGTGCTTGCCAGGCAGGGGCTCTACCACTTGAGCCACTACACAAGCCCCTTTTGCTTTTTAGCTATTTTATTAAGAGTCACATTTATGACTGAGTGAAGTTGGATTGAGATCCAAGTTCACATTAGCCGTGTAGCTGGGAGGACAGGCACGCACCATTGCACCCAGATTTTATTGGTGAGAATAGGTCTCTTGGACTTTTTGCCTAGGCTGGCTTTGAACCTCAATTCTCCCAATCTCTGCCTCCAGGTAGGATTATAGACTTGAGTAACTGTGCCTGGCATATATATATTTGCGCTGCTGAGCTTGAACTCAGGGCCCACACTTTGAGCTAGTTCACCAGCCCTTTTTTTTTCCCCCCTGAGATAGGGTCTCACAAACTATTTGCCCAGGTTGGCTTAGAACTGACATCCTCCTGATCTCTGCTTCCTGAATAGCTAGGATTATAGGTGTGAGCCACTGGTGCTGGGCTTGATTTTTGAGATTACATTTTCTGTTTGTTGCATTTAGTGATATAACTGACTTTTGCACATTGATTCTTGCATATAGCAAAGATAAATTTCTTAATGATTCTGGTAGTTTATCATGCTATTTAGGGTTTCCTGGGTTTTCACCTTATTTGAAAATAATGACAGTATTTATCTTCTTTCCTATTCTTACAGCATTTTTTTCTGCTATAAGAATTAGGATCTTCAACTTCAAATGTAAATCAAAGTAGTGACAGTGAGCACCTTTGCCCTGTTCTGATCCTCAAGGGAATGTATTCAATGTTCCATCATGACCATGACTTCTTGCTGCAGTTTTTTTGTAGATACACTTTTTGTCAGGTTAAAGAAGTCTACTCCTAACTTGTTTAAGCATGTATTTTTAAATTATGAATTGAGTCGGGCGCTGGTGGCTCACATCTATAATCCTAGCTACTCAGGAGGCAGAGAGCAGGAGGATTTCGGTTCGAAGCCAGCTCAGGTGCCCTGGCAAATAGTTCACGAGACCTATCTTGAAAAACATCCTTCACAAAAAAGGGCTGGTAGAGTGGCTCAAGGTGAAAGTCCTGAGTTCAAGACCCAGTACCACAAAAAATTATGAATTGATAGTTATTTTATGAAATATTTTTTTTCATTGAGATGCTCAGTCTACTAATATAAGAGACCACAAAAGAAAAAAACCCTTTTTTATAGACAGCTTGCCTGCTGGCCAATTTACTCTGTTGAGTAAACTTTCTTTCCCTCTAATTACTGTAGAATCGAGTAACGATTAACTGCTTTTGTTCTCCAATTAGGCCAAGCTGCTCTCTACCCCTTCTCTCTCTCTGACTACCAGAGCTGTAAACCTGCCAGCCAAGACATACAGCTTCAGAGAATCAAGGCCAGCAGCCATGGGAAAATGCATCTGATCACATAGTTAAGCCCCTGAACGCCTCTTTGAAAGTGGACATTCACTCCCAGAAGTGGAACAACAGAGCCTTGAGAGGTTGACTCTGTCCTCCTCTTTGTCTGCTGAATGATAAACCTCATTTTCTTTTCCTCAAAACACTGCTCCCATTATTTGTACATTGTGAATTGGCTCCAAGGCCAGGAGACCAGTTTTCTGGTAATACATGGGGAATTATATTTTTAAATCTTAGTAACTTTGCATAGTCCTATTTGGCTAGGATGTACTGTATTATCTTTTTATTTAGTTGCTAGATCTAGCTTGCTAGTGTTCCATTTATTAATTGTGCATTTATATTCATGAGTAAGATTGCCCCAAAATTCTCCCTTTCCCATATTTTTCTGGTATCATGATTATGCTTTCCTCTTAATGGAATTTGAGAAGTGATTTCTATATTCTGGAATAGTATGAGCAGGATTGGAATTACTTTTCCTTGAATATTTGTGCAAGTTGCTGGTAAAACTACCTGAGTTTTTGCTCTAAATTTCATCCACGGAATGGCGAAAAATTAGTCCCACAAAATGGTAGAAGTGAAGGAACGAAATGAATTTTCTTTGAAGAACTGCTCAGTCTACGTAACTGCTCAATATTCAGAAGTATGCATAGAGAAGGGTCTGAAAAGGTGAGTTGGTAACAGTTTTTCTTTGGAACAAGAACTTGAATTGTGGTTGGGGAGTCTTTATCTGAATTACTGAAAACTTTAAAATGACAATGCATTTCTATTACTTTCATAAACTTTTTTTTTCAGTGTGAATTGAACTCAGGCCCTCATGCGTGGTAGGCAAATGTTCTACTGCTGAGTTTACCGATAACTCCTTATTTTTTGAAGATTAAAAAAGACAGGAATATGGGCTTTCTGGAGCAGTGGGAAGTTGGGAAACACCTAGGTCTGCTTACTTGCTCTGGAAGAATGTGGCTTTGCTGATACTGTTTTGCTCAAGAATCAAAGGAGTGAATTTTTTTTTATTCATATGTGCATACAATGTTTGGGTCATTTCTCCCCCCTTCCCCCCCTCCCTCTCTTTCCCCCCCATCCCCTCGCTACCTGGCAGAAACTATTTTGCCCTTATTTCTAATTTTGTTGTAGAGAGAGTATAAGCAATAATAGGAAGGAACAAGGGTTTTTGCTAGTTGAGATAAGGATAGCTATACATGGCATTGACTCACATTGATTTCCTGTGCATGTGTGTTACCTTCTAGGTTAATTCTTTTTGATCTCACCTTTTCTCTAGTTCCTGGTCCCCTTTTCCTATTGGCCTCAGTTGCTTTTAAGGTATTTGCTTTAGTTTCTCTGCGTTGAGGGCAACAAATGCTAGCTAGTTTTTTAGGTGTCTTACCTATCCTCACCCCTCCCTTGTGTGCTCTCGCTTTTATCTTGTGATCAAAGTCCAATCCCCTTGTGTGTTTGCCCTTGATCTAATGTCCGCATATGAGGGAGAACATATGATTTTTGGTCTTTTGGATCAGGCTAACCTCACTCAGAATGATGTTCTCCAATTCCATCCATTTACCAGCGAATGATAACATTTTGTTCTTCTTCATGGCTGCATAAAATTCCATTGTGTATAGATACCACATTTTCTTGATCCACTCATCAGTAATGGGGCATCTTGGCTGTTTCCATAACTTGGCTATTGTGAATAGTGCCGCAATAAACATGGGTGTGCAGGTGCCTCTGGAGTAACCTGTCACAGTCTTTTGGGTATATCCCCAAGAGTGGTATTGCTGGATCAAATGGTAGATCAATGTTTAGCTTTTTAAGTAGCCTCCAAATTTTTTTCCAGTGGTTGTACTAGTTTACATTCCCACCAGCAGTGTAAGAGGGTTCCTTTTTCCCCAAATCCTCGCCAACACCTGTTGTTGGTGGTGTTGCTGATGATGGTTATTCTAACAGGGGTGAGGTGGAATCTTAGTGTGGTTTTAATTTGCATTTCCTTTATTGCTAGAGATGGTGAGCATTTTTTCATGTGTTTTTTGGCCATCTGAATTTCTTCTTTTGAGAAAGTTCTGTTTAGTTCACTTGCCCATTACTTTATTGGTTCATTAATTTTGGGAGAATTTAGTGTTTTAAGTTCCCTATATATTCTGGTTGCAAAGGAGTGATTTAAAGGTGTGGTGATGCATGTTTATAACCCCAGGACTGGAAGTTTGATGCAGGAGGATTAAGAGTGAGGCCAGCTTGGGCTACCCATCTTAAAAAACAAAAAAGGAAAAAAAAAAAAAAAAGGAGCCCAGCTTGCTGGTCCAATGGTTACACTTATTTTTTGCAGTACTGGGGATTGAACCCATGGCCTTACACATGCTAAGCAAGTGCTCTACCAGGTGAGCATGTCCCCAGCCCCTGATGGTTACATTTAAATTCTTGACTACAGCATGACAATGACAACTGTTTTTTTCACCTTTGATAAAAATGTCAATGGCAGCAGCGCCCCCTACAGGAAACTCAGGAGCCAGGAAGATCAATGAAGTACCATTTGCTCATGGTTACCTCACCCTGCTCTGGGTGGTTGCCCCTATTTAGTTCAGTTAAATCTACCAGTCATTCAACCGCTAATGGATTACTAAATGTGCAACACTGCAACTATATTCAAATTGCACTTACGGCTTCAGAGGCTATAAGAATAATTACATTCCTTCAAAATCAGCTATACAGCTGAGACGTGGCCTGGAGAGTTTGACATTTCCAGTGAACTCGGAGGGTACTGCTGAAGGGTACTAGAAAGCCTAGAATGTTGGCTGAGAAATGCTGAGCAAGTTATTTAGTCTCTAGGGTTCTTTTCATGTCAAAGTGACCATACTAATCCTTATCAATCATGCCTGGCTTTTTTTTTTTTTTTTTTGTGGTACACAGTGTCTTGTGCTTGCTACACAGATGCTCTACTACTTGTCATGCCTCCAGCCCCTGGCTTATTCTTTAAGACAGGGTCTTAAGTTTTTTCTTTTTGGTCTTAACTTTTTTGCCCCATTTGGCCTTGAATCATCCTCCTATCTGTGCCTCCCAAGGACTGGAATTATACGCATGAGTCACTACACTCAAGCTTTATTTCCTTTCTTTGCTAACAAGTCTGATTTGTCTAGGGAAGCACTGTGCCTAGTTTTAAGAAACAAGTCCTGTTGTGGGGGGGGCTGGCACTAATGGGAAGCGGGGGAGGTGCTGGGGAAAGGGGGTAGGAGGGTGGATATGGTGCAATAAAGCAGGTACACATATATGTAAATGCAAAAATGATACCTGTTGAAACTACTCCAGGAATGGGGGGAGGGGGGTGGACAATAGTTGAGAAGGTAAATTCATGTGTGATATATTTAATACATTGTAATAACCCGTGTAAACACCACAATGTACCTCCATCCATCACAATAATAAAGGGGGAAAAACACTTTCAAAAAAATAAATGCAAAGCTGGGCACTGGTGTCTCACGCTTCTAAATTTAGGAGGATCTTATCAGGAAGATCAAGGTTCAAGGATAGCCTTGGGCAAATAGTTCTTGAGTCCCCATCCCAGAATAACTGCAGCAAAATGGACAAGAGGTGTGGCTCAAGTGGTAGAGTGCCTGCTTTGCAAGCTTGAAGCCCTGAATTCAAACCCCAGTCCCACCAAAAATAAACACTTCCCCAGAATCTCTTGAGGCTAGGAGGTACTAAATAGTCTGGACACTGGGCAAAAGTTGAGCGCTTCTGTGGAAGCTTGCTTTTTCTTCCTGCTTTTCTCTTTGCCTCTTGCCCATCCTATCTCCTGACTGACACTTGGACATAAGGCTGGAGGAGTGGCAACAGACAAAAGGATGTAGGTCTACATGCTAAGAATGGTGGAGTAAAAACGTGGATAGAACCCAAGCTCCTGGTAGCATTGCTGAGCTCTATGACAATCCTAGATGACCACTGGATTTCTTTATATGTGAGTTCAAAGTCCTATTTTGTGTGTATTTGTTGCTGGGGATCAAACTCCAGGACCTCACACATGCTACCCACGTACTCTACCACTCATCTACTACATCTCTAGAAAAGTCCTATAATTTTAAGGCACTTTTGTATACCTGTTACCTGTAGTCAAACTTTTTTTTTTTTTAGTAGAACTGGGATTTGAATTCACAGCCTCACGCTTGCTAGGCAGACGGTTTGCCGTCTTGAGCCACTTGGCCAGCCCTTTTTTTGTGATGAATTTTTTTGCAGTAGGGTCTCTCGAACTATTTGCCTGGGCTGGCTTCAAACCTCGATCCTCCTGATCTATCTCCTGAGTAGCTAGGATTACAGATGTGAGCCACTGGTGCCTGGCAATAGAAAGCATTTATACAGTGCTATGTGGTAGGCACTATTCTAAACATGTGAAATTAGGGCTGGGGGCATAGATAAAGTGGTAGATGGCTTACCTAGCAAGTATGTGAGGTTGTTCTGGGTTCAATCTTTAGTACCATAACGAATAAATAAAATGAACTCATCTACCTCTTAAAAATCCTTTCTGTGATGTTGGCACTTGTCATCCAAAACAAATACAGCAAAGTAACAAAACCCCACCAACTCACAGTAACACTTGCCCCTCACAGTTACATTTTTAATACATATCCTATTAGAATAATGGCTATTAACTAAGAGTACCACTGGGTCTCCTACTGGCAGCAAATGTTTAAATTACATACCTCAGTTTTATTTAGAACTCCCAAGTTCCAATATGAGTACAGGATGAAACTAAGAAAAATTAAACTTTTTTAAAGATAGCCTTTTTTTTTATGCTAGCGTATTTTATTATTTCACTTTATTTGTTTGATGGCACTGGGTCTTGAACTCAAGGCCTCATACTTGCTAGACAGACACTCTACCACTTCAGCCACTCCACCAACCAAAAATGAAACTTTTAATAAACTCTGTGTCTTTGCTGGGTGTCAGGGGTTCACACCTATAATCCTAGCCACCCAGGAGGCAGAGATCAGGAGGATCACAAATAGTTCATGAGACACTATTTTGAAAAAAACACAATGCAAAAAATGGCTGTTGCAGTGGATCAAGTGGTAGAGTTCTTGCCTAGCAAGCATGAGGCCCTGAGTTCAAACCTCAGTACTCAAAATAGTCAGACTCAGCTTTTTGGTAGCACTGGGGTTTAAAAATTTCAAGGCCTCATGCTCAATAGGCACTTTTACCTCTTGTGCCACCAGCCTTTTTCTTATGTTGGGTTTTTTTTGAGATAGGATCTCATGAACTATTTGCCTAAAGCTGGCTTCAAACTGCAATCCTCCAGATCTCTGCCTCCTAAGTAGCTAAGATTACAGGCGTGAGCCACCAGCACCCAACTAATACTTAGACTCATAATAGTAACTTGATCAGCTGTGCTTTGTCATTAAAAAATGAACACTAATAGGACAGAGCAGGCACATGTGGAAATATGAGTAGGTAAGAGGAAGTGGAACAGTATTTGCCTTGCTGACAATGCAAATTTCAGGTAAGTGGCTGCCTGATATACGGGGCCTTGTGCATGCCAGGCAAGAGATCTACCACTGAGGGACACCCTCTGCCCAGAATATTTTTTTCAGTGCTGAGGCTGGAACCCAGGGATCTACTACTGAGCTACACATCCAGCCCTTGACTGATATATTCAATAGTCCATGGAATAAAATTATTTTTCAATGACACCACAGTCTTGGACATACCCCAACAGATCTATAGATGAACAAAAGAAACGGTTGGCCGGGCGCTGGTGGCTCACACCTATAATCCTAGCTACTTGGGTGGTAGAGATCAGGAGGATAAAAGTTCAAAGTCAGGCTGGGTAAACAGTTTGAGAGACCTTATAATGAAAATAACCCCCACAAAAAAAGGGCTGCCTAGCAAGTTCAAACCCCAGTATCACCCCCCAAAAAAGAAAGTCAAGAAATCCTCATTTAACACCTCCTATCACCACGAAAAGTGTGCACAAAACAGTGACAATACATACCTGTAGTAAGAACTCAAATGGTTAAGGTTTATAGTTTAATGAAAAACAAAGCTCTTCAGCAAGGTTACTAGCAGCAAATCTTAAAAGTATCCTGAACCGTAAGCAATTGCATTTGATTAAGATGTCTTCTAGTGCCAACTCCAAAACTCCTCAAAGATTTTAATGGTACTATATTAAAGCAACCAGAGCCAGATTTACCGTTAGGCATTCATAACTTTATAGCCCAGATCAAACAGCTTTTGAAAATGACACACTTTGTTAAAATGACGCACTTTGTTTTTAAACAGGAAAAGACAAAGTGAAGTAATTCATTAGGAACAGAGAAAGACATTTTTTGGCAATGTGCTCATGATGCTGTATATAGCTAGAGCTAAGAATGAGACAGAAATGCATGACACTCTTATACTCTGTTTTGGTTTTTAAAAAACAGCAAAACTAGGAAATGTTTCACCCCCTCCAGAGCACAAACTAGGATGGCTGGACATAAGACAATGTGACACGCAGCTTTTAACAAATACAGGTTATGGGCTGGCAGGGTGGCTCAACTGGTAGAGTATCTGCCTAGCAAGTGTGGAGCCCTGATTTCAAACTCCAATACCGCAAAACAACAAAAAATAACCAAACATAGGTTGAGCAACCCTAACCCCAAATCCAAAGCTTTCTTGAGCAATGAAGCCTAAGAGGAAAATTTCACACTTGCTGTCATGTGACATGTTGCCATTAAATGCAGACACACTAAATTACCTTAATGCTATTTGTGAGACAAACTTTGTGTTTTGACTTGGATCTCATCCCTGAGATACCTCATTTTGAACATGCAAATATTTCAAAATCTCAAATAATGGATAATGGATAATCAATCTGTACATTAAAAATTCTATCTTTCGTTGGCAGTACTGGGGTTTGAACTCAGGGCTTCATGTTTGCAAGCAGGCACTCTACAGCTTGAACCACACCTCCAGACCATTTCACTCTTATTTTGGAACGGGGTCTCATGAACTATTTGCCTGGGATGCCCTCCAATAGTGATCCTTCTCAAGTAGCTAGGATTACAGGCGTGAGTCACTGGTGCTGGCTGGAAATTGTCTTCGTGAGTGTTGTTTCTTTAAAAACAATCAATCTTTTGAGTTACAAGTTTATATAAATGCTGTCATTATTTACTAAACAAAATTTTCTACAAATACATTTTAAATCTTCCTCCCTAACCCAAAACTGAGATGGATAATACAACGCCTACACCTAGGATTATAAAATCTCTTATAAAGATATATTCATCGATCTTAATTTCTGACCCAGAATATACAGCTGTTTCTGTTTTTCAAACAGGGTCTCCCTGTGTAGCCCAAGTAGCCTGGAACTCACAATCTTACCACCTCAACCTCCCCAGAGCTGGGGATTACAGGCGTGTGTCAGCAAGCTAGGTTTTCAGGCTAGGGTAGCCTTCTTTCCCACCTTAGGGTACCCACATTACTGTCTGTGCTCAGGGAATGAAAACACATTTAACATGACCACACAAGTCTATCCAACAAATCTGTTACTCAAGTAATATACACTTAGTGGTAAAGATTTTAAGAACTTGCTTTTTGGCAGGGGATGGCGGGAAGGGGGGGGTGCGAAGCAGGGACTGGGGTTTCAGCTCAGGTACTTTACTGCTTGAGCCACACCTCCAGCTCTACAAACTTGCTTTTTTTTTTATCCTAACCAGGGCCCCTTACTCTTGCTAACTTCACCAAGAGCTCATTGCTCTTGTGAAATGGTAAAGACTGCCTGACTGCTATGTTCTGGATTCAGCCCCAAACAGATGGCCATAGCATCCATGCATCCAATCCATCCATCCAATTGATTTGTGGTGCTAGGGGTTGAACCCAGGGCTTTGTGGAGTGCCAGGCAAGCACTTTACCACTGAGCTATATTCTCAGCCCAAGTCACAGCACTCAAGAGATAGGAATAAAAGTCCTTTATTTCACAAGGAAGCCAAATAACAAGAACTAGTGTTGTGGACTCTTGAAAACCCCTACCAGTGACCATATTAGCCGAGTCACCTTTTTAAAAAGAATCATCTGGAAATTCAGTGGTTTAACAGGCTGAATCTCTTGGGAGGTAGATTAGAATTGGAGCTATTGCCAGTCTGCCCTTGAGGGTGGCTAACATTTCTGTCCCTTAGAGCTCTTTCATGGCTTTTTCTCATTTATATCAAAGTCCAGAGATCAATGTGCAAAACTGTACCCTGTTAGAAATCTTTTTTAAACTAGCAAAATAGAAAAAATAAAAAGCAATAAAATAAAAAATAAAAATAAAAAGAGAATGTGTTACTTCTTTCCTGAAACAGGAAAAAAAGTGGCCCTTTGCAATGCTTTTAAGTGTGACTGCAGGTATAAGCCACAAACTTCAAGGGCAAGTAAACCAGCCTTTGTTGAAAGTCTGCTATGAGGCATACACTTAACACCATTCTTTCTGTGGATGTGAAATCTACAGCTTCCCAGAACACCAGGTTAAATTCATGCCTACTTATGCCTCAAGCTGTCCCTTGGCCACAGTAGCTCTCAGAGGCCTCCTTCCTCATTTGTTAGCCTTTCCTGCCTGTCCCACCAAGGTAGCCCTTAATGCAGAATCACAAACTGGGTTTCAACTTTTTTCCCCCTAGAAGAGGAAGGGGGCAGAGATCATTTGATCAAGATGTCCCTTTTCATGTTGTTAGCAGCAGTAACTTTTCAAAAATTTAACTGGGACCAGAGAGGAAAAAAGACCCAGGAGCACAATCAATGATTGGTAAATGGCACTAAGAGCCTAGCTAACTGAAAAAAATCAAAATCTAAATGAGCATTTGTTTAGTGCAGTGCCCAACACAGTGCTGTACTGGCATTTTAACAGAAATAGCTCAGTCTGCAGCTATTCACCCAAACATTTGTGGTCTTCGTGTGGGGAAAAAAAAAAAGGTGTGGGGGTATACATCTATAAGCTCATGGAGGTTGAGGCAAGAGGACAAGCTTGAGGCCAGTCTGGGTAATTTAGTAAGGCTCCATCTCAAAAATAAAAGGGCAGGGGACATATCTCAGTGGTGAAGTGCTTACCTAGCACGCTTGAGGCCTAGAGTTCAATCTCCAGTACAAAAGAGCACAGGTCTTTAGGAAAAAAGACCTTTGAATATTTGTGTCTTCTCAAGATTTTTATGTTAAAGTCCTGACCCCAGAGTGAGGACATTTGGAGATGAGAATTTTGGAAGTAACTGGAGTTAAATAAGGTCTTTAGGGTGAGGCACCAAGAGCTTGCTCTCTACCTCCCTGTGTTCAAAGAGGTTATGTAAGCACAGTCAAAAGGTGACCATCTACAAGCCAAGAGGAAACCTCAGGATGAAATCTACCTTGCCAATCTTGATCATTGACTTCCTGACCTCCAGAATGTTAAGAAATAATTTTCTATAGTCAATGGTGTTTTGTTAAGAAAGCCTGGACACATACATTATAATACCACCCCAGGAAATATACTGAATTTATGAAATAATTAGTTATAGAAAGGAAGATCAGAAAGAGTGAGCTTTGCACATTAAAAATATGATGGGCGCTGGTGACTCACATCTGTGATCCTAGCTACTCAGGACGCAGAGATCAGGAGGCTCGTGGTTTAAAGCCAGTACTGGGTAAATAGTTCAGGAGACTGACCCTATCTTGGAAAAACCATCACACACACAAAAAAGGCTAGCAGAATGGCTCAAGCGGTAACAGCACTTGCCTAGCAAGCGTTCAAACCCCAGTGCTGCCAAAAAAAAAAAAAAAAAAAAAGTCAAAATATGTTCAAAAGGTAAAAGCAAAAGGCAAAGAGAAGGAAAGCAAGAAAGGTAAGAAAAACAGAAGATTGTTAGAACTCGAGAGAAGCTATGGAAAAGAAAAATGAGTACAAGACAATTTCCCAGGACTGAAGAAAATGAGTCAGTCACCAGGAGGGCCTGCTGACTACCCCAAGTCAATAAATATATACACACTCATGCCAAGGCACTTCTCATGGCAAAACTTCAGAACAAAAGTTTTGGAGAGGCAGCAAAATGGGTCATATAGAAAGATCTGCTATCAGAAACAACAGGCTATAAGACAATGAATGCCTTAAAAAATTCTCCAAGGTGATTTCCAACCTAAAATTCTATATTGTCAGTTACACGTGAGGCATTTTCAGATTTGCAACTTAAAATTTTTACTTCTCAACTATCCTATTCTCAGGATGCTCATGGAAGAAGTACTGTTCTGAAATGAGGAAATAAACCAAGCAAGAAAAGGTAACGTGCAGGAAACAGGATCTAACTCAGGAGAAACAGAAAGTTGAGTCTCAGACACCAGAGGTGCAGAAGGTCTGGAGAGTAACAGCATGAACTGCAGCCCCAACACAGTTCCAGGAAAGACAAAAGGAACTGTTAGTACTTGAGACATATAACTACAGAAGACAGTTTTAGAGGGCTTTCTCAAGCTTGTGGTGAGTTTGGGAAAATCTAGTGACAGAAACATAGAAACTTTCAAAGGAACCAAGACAAGAAAATTAACAACAGGAGAAGCAAAGAGTTGTATAATAAAGGAGACATAATGATAAAAAACCACTAACTACTAATCTAATGAAAAACTGCCACCTCTTGATTAGAAGACTACAGGGGAAAGGGGGCATGGGGTAGTAAATACCCAAATGCCTGCATGTCTTAACATAAAATTATTGAGGGAAAAACGGAAATACCAAGAAATACCTAAGTACATAATTTAGATCAATACATCCTAAAAACAGCTCAGAGTTAAAAGTAAATGCTTCAGTAATGGTGATATTCAAAGCCAGGGATTGGCATTGTTCATAAAAAGTCCTTAAACAGCCAAGCACCTAAGGCTCAAGACTGTAATACTAGCTACTTCGGAGGCTGAGATCAAAAGGACGGCAGTTGGAGGCAAGCTTGGGCAAATAGTTCGCAAGACCTCATTTCCAAAATAACCAGAGGTATGGCTCAAGTGGTAGAGTGCCTGCTTTGCAAGTGTGAAGCCCTGAGCTCAATGAGTTCAAACCCCAATCCTACAAAAAAAAATCCTTTATCTGCTTTTTTCTTTTTGGTGCTGAGGATCAAACCCAGGGCCTCTCCAAATGCCAGGCAAGTACTCTACACTGAGTTATATCACAGTCCTCTGATTACCTGAATTCTTAATATTCATGTTACTTTGTTAAAAACCTAAAATAAGTTGGTGGAAGATGTTTTCCTTCAGTGTTTTATTCCTCCTCTTCTTCAAAAGATAAAACCTATTAAATAACTTAGCATAAAAACAATTCTTCCTAATTAAAAAAAAAAAAAAAGCCACAGGGCTGGAGGTGTGGCTCAAGTGGTAGAGCGCTTGCCCAGCAAGTATGAGATCTGGAGTTCAAACCCTAGTTACCCCCACCTTCCCCAGTCACAAACATCAAAGTAAAATGCACACTAAACCTTTGAAATAGAGCTTCTGTATCAACCAACCATCCAGGAATCTTTGAACTTTTCTCAGACCCTAGGCACTGCAATTAAGGAAACAGGCAGGCATGGTGGTGAATGCCTGTAGAGGTGGGGGGCATACCTTGAGAACAGGGGTTTCAGGCCAGCCTGGGCAACATAGTGAGAATGTCTCAACCTGTGCATGTACTCATACATGCACAACACCTGTCTGTACATACTTTATGCTTTTTGATAGTGAACTCTATTGCCTGTTACCCATATTAGGGTATCCAAATTACAAATTAAAATTTGTATAGTAAGTGATGTCTTAAAAGTATTCTACTCTTAAAAGATTTCTTGGTGTATTTAACACAGAAATTCTGGCTAGATTCTTATCTCAGCCAGGCAATTGTTAGTTACTGGAAGTGTTCAGATCAGAAATGCTTCCCTGGATCTGAAAGCCAGGAGGATTTATAAGTAGTTTATTCTGAATCTGGTTTAGAACAGGAAAGGGTTATGCTTTCTATCCAGAACTTTGGCATTTTGTAATACATTCAGAATGACGCCATAACACCATTAAAAAGCTTAAAACATTCATCCTTAAAAATATGAGCATGTTCTTTGCATACCTATTAGATAAATATTTATTCTTTCATACGATTCTGTCAAAAAAGGGGAAATTTAAGAAAGGGAAAAAATGGACACTAAAGAAGTTTATTTCTAGGCCTGAAAGAAAATTGAATGAAGTCATCAAGTACAGCAGTGAGTCAATGTAACAATTACAGAATTGAATGGGATTAAGTTAAAAATTAAAGGCAATATAAAATCTGAAAACAAAACAGAAAAGACAGGCTACTTTTACGTACTATCTACCAAAAGAAGAAAAAAAAATTAAGCCAACACATTCCAACCAAAGATTTTGAATTTTAAATATAATTTTTTGGTTTTATGTATCTATAGAATAAAAATTTGTTTGACAGATTATCATACATTTCTTTCTGCCTCTTGTCTTGGCAATATTCTAGAAATGTGAAGACTCCAGTTCTTTCAAGGCCAGGCCAGTGCTTAATTTTCTTTGTAACTCCAACAACCTCTAACACAGCATCTTTGTCAGTGTCCAATATTGAGAAATACTAAGAAAAAAATCTGTTCAATAAAATGTATTGAGAAAAAAATTTGTACTTTTTTCTTATACACACATATGTATACACTGCTATGGAAAAACTGGATTTAACAGTTCAAATATCTTTTGTGGGAGTAGTAGAGACAACAATCTTTTTTATATTATTATGAAATTGTACTATAAAACCCAAAACACCACATCCAGTACTTTGCACTTTAGTTTTTCAGATAGGGCGTCCACTTTTGCCCTGCCTGGCCCCAAACAGAGATCCTCCTGCATAGATAGGATTACAGGTGGGAGCCATCACACCAGCTAGATGCAAATTCCTTAAGCACTTATTTTTTTTTCTTGCTGTAGCTACTGTCTGATCAGATCTAAAACAATTCTGGTAAGAATACAGTATATACAAACATATATTTAAGTGAGACCTACAGAGAAATCCTCATAGTTTAAAATTGCTTGTTAAAGACACAGGAAGACTGATTGATGGCTACTAGATAAATTTTAGGCAGCTTAGTATTTATCTGTTGAAAGGAAGAGGATTCATACTTTGTGCAGTCACTCAACTCCTGAAAACAGAGATGTGCCAGCCATGGTGTCGCATGCTACACGATCTGTTTGTTTAACAACCTAGGTGGGATAAAATATTCAATACTTTCATGGCTTCCCAGTTTTGTTTCTAAAGGTAGCAAAAGAACAAAAGGAGAAGACAACTTTAGGACCACCAGAAAGTTTGCAATATAATAAATAAGTGCTATAGTAATATTATCCTAATAACATAACAGTCCTGCTAAGGTAACTTTTAGATTTAAATGGGAATTCTAATTTTTAAAAAGATAAAAAGTGTGAATACAAAAAGACAATTATTAGCAAAACATGAATCTTGATATATATATATATATATATATAAAATTGTTCTTTCAACAAGATCAGAACATTTTAATTTAAAACTAACTAATAAATCACAATTCTGTATTGCTTTTAAGATTATTTTGCTTAAAAAGGACACATTTCAGATTAACCAAAGTATATTTCTAATACAGGTTAGTTTATCCAGGTAAGTAAGGAATAAACCACAGTGCAGCTCCCTTAACCTAGGAGTCAGGTTTTAATGACAAAGTCCGTTGCCAGCAATGGACATGCAGGTAACCATCAAAGATGTAAATACAAATCCAAAATTGCTTCTATCAATGGAAAAGCCCTTTGTTGAGTCACAGCATAAAACAGGGGCATTGGCACATATCCCATGAATGTGTTCTCTATGATATAGGATGGAAGTGCCTTCTTGAGTGGTCATGAAGATCATAGTCTTATCATCTAGTTGGTTTTCTATTTTCTTGGTAGCATCTTCTTAATCACAATCCATCCAGACAACTGTTTACAAAGAATGTTCAAATCTGGAGCTGAAGAAGCACTGCAGCTTTCCCCCAGAAATAAACCAGCTTGTTTCTGCAAAGTAATTTAGTGATAGTTGTAGGCAGCCAAATATAGACCACAGAAAAATGAAATCAAGAATCATATTGAAAACAGAGGCCATTAAGTGCTCGAGCTATAAGTTTTGTTAATTTTCCTGAAAACCTTCCTGTGTTATCAGTAACAAAAAATACCATTTCTCTTTATAACTGTATTTAACATAGGTATGATGGAAATGGGAAATAAGATACTGCCAGTTTTCCCAATATATCCCAAAACAGTAAAATTATTCTTATTCATGATTTGTATTTTTGCAGGATGGCAAACAGGAGTGAAATTCTCTGGGTGGAAATGGTGGGAAAAAAATGCCAAAACCAGCCACAGATCTTCCTCTTTTATGTGGTTCCAGGCATATCAGAATGGACAATACCTCCTCCAAAAGCAAACAACAAAGCGACAAGGAGAAGCAGAGGAGAGGAAATAAAGACAGGGTGGGGAGAAGAGAGGGCACTCTAATAATTAATGCTACAGGTCACAGACCTTTTATTAAATCTTTAAAATAAAAACATATCACTATCAATAAGCACATTTCATTTTCTTCCTTTCTCCAGTTTTTTTAACACGAATAATCTACTTATTTGAAAAAATAAAAACTAAAGACAACATATCAAATGACCCATGAATCCATCAACGAGTACTCTGTTATTTAAATTTTCACAGACAGTAAAACATTGGTAATGGGTTGGGGACACAGTAACTTATGACAAATCTTTACAGTTTACTGGTCATAAGCTATGTCTCTATAATATTGACATTTCTCCTTCATGATTTTAACTATCTTAGAGCTCACCAAGGTTCAAGTCTACTTTCTTTTTGCTAGCTCCACATATTTTTTCTTTTAAATAGAAAAAAAAGAGTTAACTTTTAAATTCTGAAAATTCAATTATTATATTATTTGCCCCAGAGGACAAGTGTATGTGTGAGGTGAGAGAGGGTTAATTAAAAAACAAAAACAAAACTGAAACCTAAAATCGCAACATATACAGAAACTTATTTCCAAAACAAAGGGGGAAGAAGAGGGAAGGAGAAGGCAGTGGCACCAACCAAAGTCATAAAAGCTCAAGGTGGAACAATAACAATCTACTTTGGTTTCTGAGGCCAAATTTGGAAATAGACTGAAAGAAACGACAAAATTGTAAGGGTTTACAGTCAGTGGGATTCTTTTTCTGTCTCAATGATTTAGTTATAAATATAGATACTAAGTCTTTCTATACATGTAACAAATGTCAAACTCACTACCATGAAATTTCTAAAACTCACTTTCACATTTGTTAAGAAGGTAAAAATCACACTTTTCTTCTTATTTCAGTTCTAGTTGTGAACCAAAATGTAACATGTAACAATAGCTGGTCCTAACTTCTATAAAAAGTTAAACCATATCAAGCTCCTTTGCCAATATAAAGAGCTACACAATTTCTATCATATTTGCATGGAATTTAGGCCTGCGATAAACTTCTCAAAGCAACTCAAAAGGAGCAAGACAAAGAAAAGAAAAGCTATAAAGGAGAGAAAAAAGTCTAGATGAAACAAATACTCTGAAACACTCGAATCTGTCATTCAAGTATTGAAAATACCCCAAAGGAGACAACAAAGTCAGCAAAATAAAATGCAAACCTCGAGCATAATAAATGGCCCCAACAGGCACTCTGCTAAAAGATGTAAGGCTAGTGATTCAGTCCACAATTCCTTTTGGACCCTAAAAAAGGGGTTCATTTGAAAGTCATAATCCTCTTATTGTAATTTTCTCTTGGCCGTCTTCAGGGAATACTAGTTTTTGTTTTTCCCTTTCCTCCATGTTACGCAGACCATCTGTTTAAACCCCCCCTCAAAAAAGTGATAATTTTCATATATTAAAAGACTTCTTTTAGAAAATGGAAAAAAGAATATGAAGCCACGGCAATGGTGTTAACGGTTACTCTTCATTGCTTCTTTAGCTGCCATGATCAGCGGAGTCAAACTAGATAATGGTTTGGCCAGTTTCAGGAAGGGATGCTGTCAGAAAGGGGGTGGGGAGAAGAAACATAAATGTCAGTTTAGAAACAAATATCTTCTTTAACTATTATAGTTCATAACCTGTTTAGTAAACTAAGCAAATTCTCACAATCATACTTTAATAGCTGAAAGTAGAATTGTTTCAGTTTTTCTAATTACATAAAATTGACAGTTAAATGGCCCATGAATACACTCATGCAGCACTGAATGAAACCTTAAATGTAGCAGCTGCCTTACTGCTGGTGATCACTGAATAATGAAATACTGTTAACACAAAGAAAACTTTCTATTGGTACTTAAAATATCAACTTTTCCCCCAAAATGGCATTATTTTCAAATTTACCTGCAACAATTCTTTGGCTGATCCCCTTTTCTCCACATCCATTTCCAAACATCGATTTAAGAAATCACGAAATATTGGGGAAAGTTTCTCTGGATTCTGAAGTTCTGGGGTTCCATTAGTTGCTATCAGATACAAGGCCTAAAAACAGAATAACATCTTTGAAATCCTTAAGGGAGCTTGATAGTATACTTGATTGAGTTTATTTTGGACCGCTTAATTCTTTAAAGACAATCAAAAGTGAGGTTATCATTACCTTGACTCAGATTCTGTATTTTTAAAATTAAATAATTAGTTAACTAATTCTCTTTTTTTGTGGTGCTGGTGATTGAACCTAGAGTTAATGCTAGGCAAGCAGTCTACCTCTGAGCTCCATCTCAGCCCCCTTTTATTTTTAGGTATTTCATTCCTCTAAATTCATTTTAAAAAATCAGCTTCTGTGTGTGGGGGTATTGCTAGGGATGGAACCTACGGTCTTAGCATGTACTGTATCATTGCGCTATTACCCCAGATTCACTTTTTTGTATTGAATAATAAACACATTTTGCTTAAAAAAAACCAAAAAACAAAAAAACCTCCCACCTCTCATACATAAAAATATAAAGGAAATTGACTTCACTGCATACATATGTGGAATTATTATGAAATTATATGTATTAATGTATAATTCAAAAATAAAACACACAAAAAAGAAAAAGGTCTTCAATTCCACTATCAAAATACAGTATCCCATTAAATGTTCTAAAGATTTTTAGTCACTCATTTGGAAGGCTGGGGGTATGGGCTCAAGTGGTAGAGCGCCTGTCTAGCAAGCACAAGAACCTAAGGTACAACCCCAGTACCAGAAAAAACAAACAAAACCAAAATGGTCCCCTCCTACCCCCAAACAGGGTCATGCTATGTAGTCCATGCTGGCCTTGAACTTGCAATTCTCCTGCCTCTGCCTCCTTAGTGCTTGAACAAATGAATATTGTCATGTATGCTCCACTTATTCATCTTCTCCACACCTTCAAATCCTTGCAATCACTGATTTTTTTACTCTTTAAAGTTGAGATATCCTAAATTTATTCATATTTGTATTTTTTTATGGTGTTTAGAGATTGAATCCAGGGTCCATGCATGCTAGGCAAGGACTCTAGCACTGTGCTACACCCCAAACCCACACCTTGGTGGTTGGAATCATACAGTAGATAGCCTTTTTAGACTGGATTCATTCATTAGGCAATATGCATTTAAAGTTATTCCAGAGTCTAATACATCCATGCCATAGGCACAGAATAAATTGTGTTTCATTTCCTTATACGTAAATAAAAAAATAGTTTTTCCAGGTTTTTTTTTGTTTGATAGCTCAGTTCTACTGATGAATAATATTTCATTGCATGGATGTACCAGTCTATTCAGTATTTTTTTTTTCCGTGTGTGCTGGGGATGGAACCAAGATGATAGATAGTATGTATCTACCACTGAGCTATCTCTAGAATTCACTTTTTGAAAGACAGCATTGTTCCAGTTTTTAGCAATTATGAATAAAGATACTATAAACATTTGCAAATACATTTTTGTGTGAACATGTTTCAAATGATTTTGCTTATTACCCAGGAGCACAACTCCTGGGTCACATGGTAGGATTATGTTTAGTTTTGTGGGAAACTGCCAAATTGTCTTCTAGAGTTGGGCATTCCCATTAGCAATGTGAGTTCCTGTTCTACTTCTTCACCAGGCATTTGGGATTGTAAGTTTTTTGGACTTTAGCCACGTATCAATCACCCCAATAGGTGTGTGGCTTAAGAAGTGGTAGAGTAGTATGTTTTACTATTGAGTTATAACCCCAGATGAGAAGATTTTTTTTTTTTTTTTGGCCACAAGCAAAAAAAGACAGCCTAGGTTATATTGAAACTCACTATGTAGCTTAGGCTGGTCTCAAACTTAGGGTCCTCCACCTTAAAACTAATGAGTGCTAGATTAAAGGCATGCCCTCCACACTCAGCAGAAGATTCTAACTTTAAGAAGTCAAATTTATTCTATTATGGATGGTGCACTTGGTGTTTTATCTGAAAATACTGCCAAAACCCAACGGTCACCTAGATTTTCTTCTGAATTAACTCCATTCTAAGAAATCATCTCTGAGATAGCAATTAATTTCATGTTAAGATCATAAGACTGTTCAAAGCCCTCACACCTCCATCAGAAGGGATTAAGACAGAAGCCCATAAAGTATTCTTACTAAGCTACTTAGTACCCTATCCCGCCATCACTAGCTCCCAACACATACAATCTTCTTTCCACTTTGGGATATATATCTCTGTCCTCTTTATCTTCATTTATGTTAATGATTAGGAACAGCCAGGACTCCCTTCACTACTCTAGTTTCTCCACACAAATACCCATGTGGCTTTCCACATTCTCTATACTCTCACTATGCTATGCTCTCTAGTGGCAAGTTTTTCCCCCGCTTCTTCCCTCTCCTACAATTTTGGGCCTGGAGGTGTAGTAAGTACCCTTTCGCCTTCTACTTGCTCTCTGAGATCCTTACTACCCTCTTCCTTCTATAAAACTCAGGCTTAGGATGGCATAAGTACCTTTCCTTATTTCAAACTCATATCAAACCCAAGGTCACTCCCCTCACTCCTTCCTTCTTCAAGATTATATTCCTTTGCACTGCTATCTCTAATATTGCAACTCAACTATTGGCTTTATTCTGCCTCCTATCTTCTTCACTCCTAGGATTCCACCACCAGCTATCCTGACCTCCACTGTACCTAAACCCCACTGATCTTTCCAGAGTCCACCATTCCTTTCTCATGTCACTTCCTTGACCCTCTCTCCACAGCATTTACTTGGGTAAATGTGGTTAAAAACTCTGCCTACTCCTTGCCTATAGCTATGTAGCTAAGTATGGTGGGAGAAAATCACTTACCTATGATACCTGGTATCACTTAAAATTGACATCTGCTAACCTCATGGACTGGTAGGGCCTCCAGCTATCATACTAGACTTCCCCATTCCATTTAGTCTCCAATTGTCCTTTTCCTGTTCTAGGATATACTACATTTAGACTCCTTCTGGCTGTGACAATGTCTCCGACTTTCCCTGTTTTTGATGACTTCAACAGTTTTGAGAAGTACTGGTCAGCCACTATGCTATAGTATAGGATGCTCCTCTACTGGAATGTGCTTGACATTCTTCTTGTGATTACACTGAAAATACAGTCTTGATATCAGAGTTAAGAGTGCCATTTTCATTGCATCCTACCAAAAGTACATAATAAAAACACAATTGATGGTTGATGTTGACCTTATCATTTGGCCAAGGTATTGTCTCTCAGGTATTTCCACTATAAAGTTTCTTCTGCCTTTCCATACTGTGCTCTTTAGAAGAAAGTTACTGTGTACACCCAACACTTAAGGAGTGATGAGATATGTTCCCCTTCTGGAGGGTGGAGTATCCATACAAGTTATCTGGAATGCTTCTGCACGGGTGATTGGTCTCTTTTCCCCCAAAGACTTATTCAGCCAGTTACTTATATCAGAATGCAAATACCTTACAGATATGCCCTTGCAATCCTCCTGCTTCTGAGCAGCTGGGATTATAGACATGTACTACAAGGCCTAGCTCCAATTTTTTTTCCCTTCAGTACTGGGGACCGAACCCAGGGCCTTGCACATGACAAGGACAAGCACTTGACCACTGAGGTATACTCCCACATATGCTCTTTCCAATCTTACTAAAATTACATCCCTGGTAAGAGAGACCCTTACCAGGATCGTGAGTTTTTTTTACCCTCCAGACTCAGCTCCAGCTATTTTACTCAAAGAGTTCACTATGACCCACCTGGGTGCGCACTCTCTCTCTCTCTCAAGTTGGGCAAGGATAGGGCTCACCTCATTTGTTACCCACTTTTACACATCACTGTCCTTTGCTGTATGATGCAGCATTTTGAAAACCATTGTTTCACATACTCTATAGTTTTGTAGATTATTTCAGGCAAGGAGGGATAAACTGGTCCCTACCCTCCATTTTGACAGGAAGCAGATGTCACCACTCACCAAGTTTTCACCAATTACATCCATACTGATCGAGTCTCAGTCCTCTTTTTCTTGTTTTTTTCCTTTTCTTTTTTTCTGGGGCTTAAACTCAGGGCCTCATACTTGCTAGGCAAGTACTCTACCACTTGAGCTAAGCTGCCAGACCTAAATTTTATTTAGTATTTTCAGAACAGAGATGGAACCCAGGGCCTTCTGCATGCTAGGCAAGCACTCTACCACCAAGCTTACCCCCAGCCCTCAGTCTTCATCTTAATTGACATCACTGGAGTTCCCAAACTGATCTCTCCTTCACTTTTTATGCACAGATCCCAGGGCAAATCGTTATCTGGTTTTACCTCCTTCTTTGGCCATTCCTTCTTAAATTTCCTTTGCTGGCCTGTCTCCATCAACTGTTAGCTATGGGGTACCTCAGGGTGCTGGCTGACTTATTGTCTGTCTATACCCACTTCACCTGATGATAACTTAGATAACTGCTATAGCTAAAGAGCCATTCCATTCTTTCTTCCCTCCCTCTTTCTCTCATGCAAACACTCCTTTCAAAACATATCCAGAATCCAACCACTTTTTTCACCTCCACTGACCAATAATATCCTGGTCTATTGTCAATTATTGCCTGAATTATCACAACAGCTAACTAACAACTAAGTAGCTAAAGCAATCCCCTTGAAATGTAAATCAGACCATTTCACTCTTTTGCTCCAAACTCTCCAATGTTTTCCATTTTATCTACAATAAAAGCCAGAATCCTTCCCAAGGCCTTTCAAGGCACTACACAGTGCCTTGCCTGTTTGTTCAATGCACTCTATGATGAAATCCTCAAGACCCTTGACACCAGAACACTTCTGCTTTAGGGCTTTTGCAATTGCTGTTCCTTCTTCAATTTCTCTTCCATCGTTTACCTCCTATGTGCAAATATTTTACCTCAGTGAAGCCCTCTGAAAGTGCCCTAATCTTCTCTGTATCAGTCCCAGCATTTAAGAGTTCATTACTTAATATATTGCATATCATTTTTGTTTATTTTATTGCTCTCTCCTCCCACTAGAATGTAAGTTCTACAAAGGTAGAATTTTTTATTGGTTCTTTTAGGTAGCACCTTGACCAGTGCAATGCACAGGCTGGTACTCAAACTAATACTGGTAAAATGAATAAAGCATGAAACTAGAGGAGGTTTTGAGAATTGGTCTGACAAATGTTATCTAATAAACATATTCTAACTGCTTATTTGAGCTGCAATGTTTTGGCAATGGGGCAAAAAGCAACTAGGAAGAGAGTATCAAAATCTAGTGCCATCTGTTATCTGGCTTTTACTTAGCATAATACTTTCAAGGTACTATAATCTTTACCAGTACTTCCTTTATTTTTTGGCTAAATAAAATTCCATTGTTCATCTGGTGATAGATATATGGGTTGTTTCTACTTTTTGCTGCTGTAAATATTGCTGCTGTTGGCTGGAGGCTCAAGTGTTAGAGCAGCTGCCTAGCAAGCATGAGTTCATACTCCAGTGCTGCCAAAAAAATCCCCCCAAAGCAAAACAAAAAATGCTGCTCTGAACATCCATGTGCAAGTTTTGTGTGAATGTCTGGTTCCTCCCCACTGCCCCCCAAGCCCCTTAAAGAAAGGTTCTTGCTATGTAGCCCAGGCTGGCCTCAAACTTGCAATCCACCTGCCTTGGCCTTCTGAGTGCTGGGGATTTTATGTGTGTGCCACAACACCTGGCTGGACATATGCTTTTAATTCTCTTGGGTGTGTACCTAGTAGTGGAATTGCGAGATTATTCATAACTCAATATCTTTTTGAGGAATTGTGAATTTTTTTCCAAAGCAGCTGTACCATTTTACATTCTCACCAGCAGTACACAAGGGTTACAATTTCTCTACATTTTACTAACACTTATTACTGTCTGTCACTACAATTATTCTAATGAAAAGGGGGATCTTGTGGTTCTGTTTTGTATTCTCTTAATGATGTTGAGTGCATAATGAAAATTTATCAGAGAGAGGGTAGTGAAAGCACTCCACTTCAGTTGCTCGTTATGTACTTGTTGAAAGTCTACTCTTTTGTTTGAATATGGGCTTTAACATTACTATTCATACACCATTCTCAGAGATGTAATCTCTCTTCTCTGTTCTTGGGGTACAGAGACCTGATTGCTGTATTCAGGGCATGTAAACCTAAACTTGTAGGAAAAGGTACCTTAACTGTGTAGAAAAAGGCACCTATCTAGGGTACTTCAACTCTGTAGAATGGATGAGTATATTCTTATATGCAAAGTAAGAAACCACATAGCTTACTATTAAAAATCTGCAAGCTCTTCAGCCAACACATTCAGCTTTGTAACTCAGAAGCAGTATGATTTTTAGATGTGGAGAATAAGGGCAGAGATTAAATTTTATCAACTTTGTATTCTAAATTCTTGTCCACCTAACACAAGCAAGTTCTAAGTTCATGCTTTAGTTAGTGTTTAATTGATCATACCCTTAAGGGATTTTCATTGAGGTACGGAGGCTCTCCTTCAACCATCTCAATAGCCATGATACCCAGTGACCATATGTCAACTTTGGGGCCATAAGCTTTCCGAGTAACCACCTCTGGTGCCATCCAGTAAGGTGTTCCAACCATGGTACTGCGTTTGCTCTGCTCAGGGGTGATCTGGGCACAGAAACCAAAGTCAGCTACAAAACAAAACAAAATATCTAGAGTTAATGGTTTCTAGGAATGATTTTGTCAAAAAAGTTCAGATGATATAATTATATTTTTATCATTCAGCCTGTTCTTTATTTTTAAGAGAATTTAATAATAGCCAGGCTCCAGTGGCCTGTAACCCTAGCTACTTAGGAGGCAGAGATCAGGAGGATCATGGTTTGAAGCCAAATAGTTTTTGAAATAGCTCAAAAATATCCAACACAAAAAGGACTGGTGGAGTGCCTGCCTAGCAAGCAAAAAAAGAATTTAATAATAAAGTGAACCATAATGGATTTAAAATTATTTTCATGGTGTTATTTATGCTCATGTTTTACTTTCCACAACAGAATACAAATTATTAGGAAGTCTGATTAATTAATTCTATCCTAAAAATTTAATGAAATTTAGAGGTCTAAAAGGAAAAACCACCAAAGGTGAACACTAAAACAAAATTAGGTGAAGGTCAGGACATGCAAACTATTTTTGAATAAAAGATAGAAGCCAGAAGCACTTAGTAACCTGTTACCAATTAGGGTTTTAAATATGCAGTTACATATGTATGAATAATATTAATGAACTGCTTGTTTTCTTTAATCTAACTAGGATATTTTGTAAATTCTTTTCTTAAAACTTTAGAGATCTTTCCATATTAGCATATTCATCTGCCTCTTTGTTAAGTTTTTTTTTTTTTTTTTTTTTTTTAAGGTACGGGGTTTGAAATCAGGGCTTTTTGCTTACTAGGCAAGCATTCTACCACTTAAGTCATACCACCAGTCCCATAACCTGCCTCATTTTTAAAACTGTAAACTATTATAGTCATAATATTAGTATGTAAAAATATCAAATTATTTTGCCATTTCTTTACTGTTCAATATTTAAGACAGTTTCAGTTTTTTTTTATTTTTTTACATGTTGCAGAGACTATTGTACTTATTGTAGTACTTATATTCAGTAACTCTATAGACGACTATAAAAAGAGTGTTAGGTAAAATAATATTTACACATAGTATTTCATAATAATCCAGGTACTATTTCAAGTGCCTTATAAGAATGAACATATCTAATCCTCATGCTATGTATGTTTATTGTTTTATTTTATCGTGATGCTAGGGAATCAAGCCCAGTGTCTCGTTCATGCTAAGCAAGTGCTCCTACCACTCCACCTTTACCTCTAGTCCCAAGTGCATTTATGATTAAAATTCTGCTCATTTTATACATGGGGAAACTCAGGCATATATTTTTAGATAATTTACCCAAGGTCATTCATCTACTAAGTGGCAAAGCCAGGATAAAATGTTATCCAAAAAGTCTAATTCAGTTTTCATGTGTCTCCAAGAAAAATGTATATAAATGTCTGTTTATAACTTGCCCAGTAAGATTACTTGAAGTTATCAAACTTATATTTTGACTATCTGATCAAATAACCTATAAAGGATGTAGCCTGAAAAAAACAAAAAGACCACAAGGTGCCGAAAAAGGAGCCAAGCCTTCCAGCAGATCAGGGAAGTAGTTTTTGGTCTTTTTCTTCTTCTTCTTCTTCTTCTTCTTCTTCTTCTTCTTTTTTTTTTTTTTTTTGCAGTACTGGGATTTGAACTTAGGGCCTACAGCTTGAGTCATTCCACCAGCCCTACTTTTGTGAAGGGTTTTTGAGATAGGGTCTCGTAAACTATTTGCCTGGGCTGGCTCTGAACCGTGATCCTCCTGATCTTTGCCTCCTAAGTAGCTAGGATTACAGGTGTGAGTTACGGATGCCTGGCAGTTTTTGGTCTCTTGAAGATGTCTTTTGAATTTTTCAGAGCTGGAAAAATCTCAGTAGCAGAATCCTCCAGAGGGCACAGCTGGAACTGAGGGATTATTATGGCCACAGAAAAAGAAGTATGAGTTAATTTTCCTGAGTTGGATATAGAACACTACTAGAAAAGTGGGTTTTTTTCCCCCTTGTCATCCCTGATTAGGCCATTTTTACAAAACTGAAAGACAATTGAAGAGTACAATGAGAAAAAGTAAGAGATGGCAGAAACAAATTTAAGTTCACCTTTGTAAAACAGCATCATTTTGACAGTAACAGGTATTGTTCCATAGCATTCACATTTTTTACCTCCAAAAAATTCTCTAAGATATATACTATTATTTTCCTTATTGAACATATGATAAAACAGACAAAAAGAGATTAAGTAACTGACTCAAAATTGTTCAGCAATTAGTAGCAGATCTGCTATTTAAACCCAGGCCATCCAGTCCGTATTTACCACTGTATTCCCTTGCCCCTTCATATATTAAATCATTAAAATATTAATAGAAGAGTTCTTTTAGCTGAAAGAAGTAATAAATACTAAATAAACATTATTTCTTCAAGTTACTCACTAAGTTTAACGGAGCCTTCCATCCCCAAAAGTACATTGTCACTTTTGATGTCTCTGTGGATCACTTGATTAGCATGTAAAAATTCCAGTGCCTGTAAACACTGAACAGAAGAAAACACCTATTGGTGAAACAGTCTCCAAAAAGTCTAAGAGAGGATCACATACAGTAGTTATGGCCTGAGCACCACCTCTAGTATTCTGCAGAAAACCCTCTAATAACATTTATAAAGAAAAAAAACAGCAGGGCACCAGAGGCTCACACCTGTAATCCTAGCTACTTGGGAGGTAGATCAGGAGATTCATAGTTTGAGGCCAGCCAGAGTGAAAAAGCAGACCCTACCTCAAAGATAACCAACATAGGCCGGGTGCCGGTAGCTCATGCCTGTAATCCTAGCTACCCAGGAGGCAGAGATCAGGTGGATCACAGTTTGAAGCCAGCTTGGGCAAATACTTCACAATACTCTACCTTGAAAAAAATCCATCACAAAAAAGGGCAGGTGGAGTGGCTCAAGGTGAAGGTCCTGAGTTCTTTTGACAGTACTGTCAAAAGAAAAAAAAATCCTCTCATATGCAGAAGTTAAGAAAATAAAATGTCTTAATTAACAACAACTTCCTCTTCCACCTCTGGTCTCATCCAGAGACATTATTAAATAATGTAGTTCTTTCTTTACCACTGATCTCTCTCTCTCTGGAAATACAGGGTGGCACGAAGTTCACTTGCCATCAATTTTTATTATTGTTTTTGGCCAGCCCAACTACCACAAAACAACACAAAACCCCAACTCAACATAAAAAGCTGTACATCACTTGCAACAGTTTTTTTTTTTTCCTTTCAGCACTGGAGATTAAACCCAGGGACTCATGCTTGCTAGGCAAGCATTCTATCACTTAAGCCATGCCCTTAGACCTTGTTTGTACTTTTTCTTTTTGGTGGTAATGGGATTTGAATCAGAACCTCATGCTTTCTAGGCAGGCACTTTACCACTTGAGCCACTCCACCAGCCCTCTATTTTTAAGATAGGGTCTCTTGCTAACTTTGCCCAGGCTGGCCTGGAACTCCTTGTCCTCCTGCCCATTTCTCAAGTAGTTGGGATTTTAGAGGTGTGCACTACCTCGCCTGGCACAATGAAAATCTAATCCAAAATACTCCACTACTTGTTCAAGGAAAAAGGAAGATGTATTTGGTTATCACAATACATTTACCAAGGATTTAACTAGATTTTTGAAAAAAAATGAAATCCCAGAAAAGTACTTTTACAAATGAGTAGACATAAACTTGTCATTTTTAAAAAATATTGGCACATGGCAGAAAACTCAAGTGAATGGCTATTAGGAGCACTTCTAAAATTAATTATTTTATCAATTGTAGGAGATTTTATTAGAAAAACAAATTCCTGTTCAGTTCTGACCAGCTTTTAAGTGATCAAACATATTTGTTAAGGGATATAAAGTGAACTATTAAAAAGTTCTATTTTCTTCCTTCAACCGAAAGAGTAGAATACAATTAACTCAGAATTAAAATTTTTAAAGAATATTGTCTTTAACACCTTAATAAAAGCTGGAAAACATCATATATACAAAGCTTGTAATTCACTAGAATTGCTAAATCTAAATCATAGATGCACAAGTTTTATTTTTACAATTCTGTCCTCTACAACGATTCCTATAACAGAACACAATAGTATCAGTTTCGATGACAAAAAACAAATTATTAGCTTAAGTCTCATCTGTAGCAAAAAATACAGACAGAAGGAAGACTTGATATTGGTACAGACTTAAGCAATTTGGTAGAATTCTACTGATAAGCCAACAGTAGTCTGGAAATTCATTAATATAAAGAAACATCCAGTTACTTTACCTTTAGTGAGCTTGATAAAACCAGGAGCAAACTTTTTGATAATTAAGGTGAAAATGCATCTTACTTTGCCTGAGAGGGTTCTTGTTTCTACTAAGTGGTGTATTTTTAATGGGACTCTACTTTACTCTCAAAATTCTCTATTTGGATGGCAAACTGTCTATGACCACTCTACTGGAATTTGCCTGTAACTTCTACTCTTCAAAGGTCCATGCTTCATTCCCAAATTATCTTCCACATAAAAAAAAGAGGTGAAGCTCCCATGTGGGATGAAATGGCCCAGGATAACTAGCAGACACTGTGTACAGAGAAAGTATCCCAAACAAAAAATGTCTTGTGTGAACTCTTTCCTCTTTTTACCCCTTGCTAACCACATATCTCACTGACTCATCCCAAAGGAAATAAACCTACCTCTCTGCAAACAGCAGCAATCTGTGCTTCATCCATGCAGGTTTCCGTTACAACATCAGTAAGTGACCCACCAGCAAGGTACTCCATTACCACAAACAATTCATCTCCCACAAGGTAACTAAAAATAGAACATACAACATAATCTTATGTTTTTATTTTTCTAAACACACTGCATCCTAGGTTGGAGAACTAAAACGTTAAGCACCATAATAATAAAACTTGAAAGCTGACATCGTGAGAACCAGGAAAAAATGGAAAGCTACTATGTAATGGCACAGAAAACAAAACAAAACCTGATGTTGCTGAATAATCTTAAAGTGAGAGTTTGCCGACAATTGTCATTTGAGTTATATATAGATTATTCCAATTAGAATGACTGTATAAATGTAGAAATTATTGGTCCTGTTTTACAGATGAGAAGACAGAGGTTAAGTTGGTTGTGGTGACACATGCCTTGTAATTCCATTTCTCAAATCTGAGATAAGAGGATCATGCATTCGGAGCCAACCTAGGTTACAAACTGAGACCCCATCAACTCAACAAAACAAACAAAGGCTTGGAGAGGTTAAGTAACTCATCCAAGTCACATAGCTAGAAAGTGACAGAATGAGAATCTGAAGCCAAGCAGCAATGATTCCAAACTCTAGGGTTTGTCTACGTGTTATGCTGATTTGAAATGCTATTTTAAAAAGCCAGAAAATGTACCTGAAACTTTGTTTCTTTGAACATAGTTCCCTAATGAGGACTAAAGTCTCAAAATATATTACTGTTTCCCCATTTTAAGCAAATTTAAATATGGAAGAAAATCACCTGTAATTCTCTATTATCTCCAATACAACCACTACTATTTCTCCAATAGTCCTCATTTATTCATATATGTAATTGTTTTTTAAAAAATTTATAATATGCATAATTTTCTCTTCTGCTTTTTGTTTATTTAACATCAAATCCTAAACTAAGTGAGCTTTTAATAAATATAAACAATTTGCCCACAACGAACAGCATTTAAAATAAAAACTGGCTGGTCACAGGTGGCTCATGATTATAATCCCAACTACTTGGGAGGCTGAAATCAATAGGATCAAGGTTCAAGGCTAGCTCAGGGAAACAGTTTGCAAGACCCCATCTCCAAAATAACCAAATGGACTGGAGGTGTGGCTCAACCAACAGAACACATGCTTTGCAAGCTCAAAGCCCTAAGTTCAATATCCAGCCTTACCAATCAATCAATCAATCAATCAATCAATAAATAAATAAATAACTGGCTGAGCATGGTAGCACATACCAGTAATCTAAGTTACTCAAGAGGCGGAAGCAGGAGGAAGGCAAATTTGTGCCTACTGTGCTACATAAAGTAAAAACCAATTTAAAAGTTTAAGAGCTGTATGGCTAGTCACCTCTGTGAGTGAAGACCTGAATCATAGTCAATCAGTCTTTATATTTCTGCTCCTGATCATTTGTATAAATATAACTATCATCAGCAGTGTCATTCATTTAACTGCCTTCTCTCACTTGCCAAGTGATATCCTTGTAGAAAAAGAACTGTATTTACAATAATGTGCTATTTTTACCTCTCCTCCTTTCAAGCATATTTTTCAGCCCTGGCATTTTATTTATTTTTTAACTTATTTTTCTACTTTTTTATTGCTGTGCTGGGGGTACACTGCGGCATTTACGGAAGTTCTTACAATACATCAAAACTGAATTCACCCCTCCATCACTCTGCTTTATCCAACACCCAGCACTAAGTGGCCACCCTCCACCACACTATGAGACTACAAGTACCTCAGTGTTTAAAACACTCCCATTTACCTGTCCAAGAAGTTTACAATATTGGGATTCTTTAACTCTTTCATCACCAGAATCTCATTAATGATCAATTCCTTCTTTGGTTGTTTTTGTAAATTAATCTGTTTGATAGCAACCTATAAGAACCAGAATTGCAAAAAAAAAAAAAAAAAAAATCAGAAGTTTTCCTAATTCTCTTAGAAATTAAAAACGATCAGTTAATACTTTAATGTACATAGACTACATTACACAATGAAATTACAACTTATTCACAGTAATACTTTTACTTGCACACTGTCTATGCACTGTCTAAATATGTTTAGTTTTTATTTTGAAGTTGATTAACCAGTGTAAGGTCAGTCAAGCACCCTTTTCATTACAAGGTAGGACCCAGTTTTTAATTTTTTGCTTATTTATAACACAAAACTCATAATTTGTCATATGTTTCTCTGAACATGGGAATTGCTGCAAAATTATACAGATCGATTCTTACAATAAACTCAACTTAACAGAGATTGCTATTGACTTATTTAGTTTGTTCCTACATGAAATGTAATGGTAACATCCAGAAGTATGAAAAACAGCTACCTCCTGTCCCAGTGCCACATCAGTAGCAGTGAAAACTGTACCAGAAGCCCTATAGGGAGAAAAGACAGAATCAGATTTAAGATTTCTAAATCACTACCATTTATAATACCAGCTTTATAAGTGAAAAAAGATTAAAGAACACTTTATATTTAACACCTTTAAGGGAGGTAAAAGCAGGGTGGAGGTGTTGCTCAAGTGGTAGCCCATCTGCCTGGCAAGTACAAGGCCCTGAGTTCAAATCCCAGTATCACCAAGGTGGGGGGATGGAGGGAATGGGAGAGGGCAATCAATCAATCAATAAATAAATGGAAAAGCAATCAAAAAGGGAGGAAGACATAAGAAGAAGCAATCCCTGTAGCCAAAACTTATTTTGAAATGTTTCAGATCTACAAAATGTAGGGAAAAACAGTAAACAAAAGAAAAATATAGCACACACCCAAAACACATTCCTGCTTAATAAACAAAGAACTATAAATAAACTTGAAGGTTTCCTATAAGTTGAGTTCCCTAAACCTGAAGGTGCCCCTTCTGATGGGTGCAGGTCACCTGTGAAGGTGACCTGTACTTGTGTTTATCCTGTCTTTGATGTGCATCATTTCTCTTCTATTTCTGGTACTGGAGCTTGAACTCAGGGCCTACACCTTGAGCTACTCCACCAGTCCTTTTTTGTGAAGGGTTTTTTCAAGACAGGGTCTCAAGGAACTATATGCCCAGAATGGCTTCAAACCATGATCCTCCTAATCTTTGCCTCCGGAGTAGGTAGGATTACAGGTGTGGGTCACCGGTGCCAGGCTTGTTCTCTTTAACTACAAAAGACACAGGTATGTATCTCAATAGAATATATTTGACCCAATTTTAAAACTTCACATAGTTTCATTTTATGTATTTCTCTCTAATGTGGTTATTTTGGTGGTACTAAGGATTGAACTCAGGGCCTCGCACCTGCTAGATAACTATGCTAGCTACCACCCGAGCTATGCCTCCAGTCCCGCAATTTGCTATTTAAATTTAACATTGGATTTGTGATGGTCATCCACACGGATATAATTTTTATTCATTATTCTTTATTATTCAATGTGCAACGTACCATGCTCAAAAACATGAAAGTGGGTTTTAATTTTTTATTACAACCAGTACTGCAATTAAAATTAGGATTTGTGGTGGAACTGGGATTTGAATTCAGGCCTTTGTGCTTGCAAAACAGGTACTCTGCTGCTTAAGTCACATCTCCATTTTGCTCTGGTTATTTTGGAGATGGAGTCTGTCTCAGAAACTATTTGCCTGGGCTGCCCTTAAACCCCCATTCTCCTGAGCTCAGTCTCCCAAGTAGCTAGTATTACAAGTGTGTGTGACCTGAAATTATTATTTATTTTTTTTGGTGGCACTGGGGTTTGAACTCAGGGCCTTATGCTTGCTAGGAAGGCACTCTTACCGTTTAAGCCATTCCACTGAAATTAGTTTTGAAAAAAGGAAGTTTTCAAAAATGACATAAGCATTCTTCCTGAATTCACCGAACATTTTCCAAAGATTAATAACATTAAAAATTCAAGATGTTCATTTGCTCTCAAACAACAGAAAAGAGGTTAGTGTATAGTTTTAAAACACAAATTACTGGCTAAAATGAGAAGACCAGTAGAATCAAAGATTTATATTTAATGACAGGATTTCAATACATACCTTTATTGCCTATAATCCTGCAATAAATATTCTTATTGTCTTTAATGTACCTGTTATAAGCAATTTTTCCATCACTCTAATTCCTTAGCATCCTATGGCAACTGATACTTTAGAAACAATGAGCTAGGCATGGTGGTGCAGCCCAGCATGAGGGAGGCTGAGGTAGGAAGATTGTGAGTTTGAGGACAGCCTGGGCTACAGAACAAGTTCAAAGCAAGTATGGGTCCACATAGCAAGAATCTGCCTCAAAAGTAAATACATAAATAAAGAAAATAAAAATTACTAAAAAATACTTTTAAAAAAGAACAAACAATGAAACAATGATAAGTTACTTGTAACTAGTACAGTTTTTTAAAGCATCTATAAATAACTGTGGTATGCATCTACACAATCCCAAAAGTGTCACTCAGAATACAGTCATGTGCTTAATGTCAGGAGAAGACACACCATGCTGTACACAAGGGAGCACTGAATATTATGGCTGTACAGTCACATACTTACCCTTGTCCTATTTTTTCGTATCTTGTATATTTTTTCTTAGGGTCACCTATGCTTACAATAGTTCCTATTTTAAACAAAAACAAAAATTGGAAGCTCAGTCAAGCATTTTAAATGCAAATTAACTTTGAAAATTATTACTCTTAATAAACTCTGATACTGGTTTTCAAATGTACAAGTTCCCAAATAATTTTAAGCACTAAACACTGAACAATGTAAGTAATAAATGTAAAAATGTATCAGAAACCATAGGACACATTATTTCCACTCTGTTAGACTAATTAACCACTTTCCCACTCCACAAATGTACTGTACTAGTAGTAAATTATAAAACTACTTATCAGAAATAATAAATGAAGCCTGGCCACAGTGGCTCACACCTGTAACCTCACCTACTGAGGAGGCAGAGATTGGGAGGGTCACAATTCAAGGCTAGCCCAGACAAAAAAATTTAGCAAGATTCCATTTCAACCAATGGCCTGGGCATGGAGGTACACACTTGTAATCCCAGCTACTCAAGAGGTATACATAGGAGGACTGGCATAAGTAGGAAGCCTGGGGAAGTGAGACCTTATCTGAAAAGTTACTTTTTGCTCTGGTTATTTTGGAGCATATAAGTGATTTAAACAACCCATCCTTCTAGGTCAGTGTTCTTTGTAACTATAGTTGCTAAAGATGTGTCAGCAGACATTTTTGCTACCCTTTCCCTGGCATTGTTTACATTGTTTCTAATGCTTGATCCAGGTCAATGACCGCTGATGAATTAAAAGGGAGAAGAGTCAGGTGCTAGTGGCTCACGCCTGTAATCCTAGTGACTCAGGGGACTGGCTTCACTAGTTACTACAAGTACACAATGAATAGCCAAGAAGAGTATTATTTTGTCTTTATTAGATTTTAATTAAAGTTAATATTCCCATAAGAAAACAATTTTTTCTTTATGCCTTCAGTCAAAATACAATGCATAAATTAAATTCCACCTGGGCCAAATTTTTCTTTTTTTGTGGTGAAAGGAATCGAAACCAGGGTCTTGCACATGTTAGGTAAACCCCCTGCCACTGAGCTACAACTTCAACCCTGGGCCCAATGTTTTAAGAGCTGTAAATTTAAGAATGTAAAATATAGGTAACATACTTAGTTTCTCCATAATCTCTTCATCTGTCATCTTGGTCTTCTTTTTTTGTTTGTCTGAAGACTTGGCACCACCATCAACATTAGAATCACCAGCTGGTGCAGGAATAGGGTCAATTACAGACCGAGTGTATATCTGCAGAGATACAGCTCATTATTGAGATTTGAGAAAAAAATACTGACACTTAAGTTTTTTTATTTTTGGTGTTGCTAGGGTTTGAAAGTACATTTTCATGCTGGCAATGCAGGCATTCTTGAGCCACACCCTCAGCAAGTTCTTAAGATTTTTTTTTAAAACTAAAACTAAGTTGTATCCCATTGTTTTAAAGAATGATAATGACAAAACATGTAACTGCCAGGTGTGGTAACACATATCTGTAAAGCTAGCAATCATGAAGCTAAGTCAGGAAGGTTGGTAATTTGAGGCCAGCCTAGGCTACACAGCAAGACCCTGTCCAAAAATAAAGGGAGGGCACCAGGGGTTCACACCTGTAATCCTAGCTACTCAGGAGGCAGAGTTCAGGAGGATGGAGGTCCAAGGTTAACCTGGGCAATGAGACCCTGTCTCAAAAATACCCAACACAAAAAAAGGCTGGAAGGGTGGCTCAAGTAGTAGAGTACCTGCCTACCTAAAATGGGGCCCACTCTGAGTTCAAACCCCAGTGCAAGAAAAAGGGAGGGGGAGCATAGTGGTACATGCCTGCAATCCCAGCTACTCAGGAGGTAGGAGGATCTCAGATTGAGTCTGGCCTGTACCCAGAGACCTTATCTTAAAAAAAAAAAATAAGAAAGCTGGCAAGTGTGAAGCCCTCAGTTCAAACCCCAGTACCACCAAAAACTAAATAACAAAAAATCCCAAGCCATGCATGATATGTATGTCTGTAATCTCAGCTAGGTGGGAGATGGAGGTAAGAGACTCATGGTCTGAAGCTGGTCCCAGGAAAAAGTACGAGACTGTATGTGAAAAAATAAACCAAAGCAAAAAGCACTGAGACATGGTTCAAAAGGTCCTGAGTTGAAACCCCAATACTACAAAAAGAAAAAGAAAAAACTGTCCCAAACAAACCTCCACCCAAAATCCAACCCTCCTCAAAAACAAACAAACAAAAAAAACCAAAAAGCAAAAAAAACTGTAAGCCATATAACTAAGGAGAATAAATGTGAAACATCTTTCTTCCACATAGAATGTATTTTAAAAGTGTGTCTTTTTAAGACAGCAGGTCTGTGAATAAAACCTCACATGTAAACTCATAAACAATGTAGCAAAAAGAAGTACAGTTTAAATATAATGTTTTTACTAAAATGGAGACATAAACTGGCCTGCCTTGCCTAGTAAGCATGAGGCTGAACTCAAACCCCTATGCTGCCCCCCACCCCCAAAAAAGAGAAAGAAATATTCATGCTAAAAAAATTTATTACTAATTCCCACAAAGTTTTACACACATGCAAAGCTTCACCTTTCATTTAAAAAGTCAGTTGTGAAGAATAAAGAAAACACCCCTACTCTGCACTAGATCAGGGCCCAGTGGCAGCCTCAGCACTGTCTGCTGATTGCACCTCCACATCACAGTCCACTGCAAGCACATTTCCCACGCTCTACTTGTATTAGTACAGAGAGAAGGATAGGACTTGTGTAGTTCCTCTCTTCCTGGCTCCATCAGAGGTCATAATTGTTAAAATTCTCCCTCACTTGGCAAGTAATTTAATTTTTTTTTTTTTTTTTTGGTGGAATTGGGGTTTGAACGCAGGGCTTCATACTTACAATGCAGATGTTCTACTGCTTGAACCATACCTCGAGTCCATTCTGCTCTGGTTATTTTGGAGAGGGGGGCCTCAAGAAATATTTGCCTGGGCTGGCTTCAAACTGAGAATCCAGATCTCTGCCTCCCAAGTAGCTAGGCTATAAGGTGTGAGCCACTGGCACCTGGCAGGAATTTAATTTTTAACTGCATCTTAACTGACATCAAGGCTTTGAGAGAAATGTAAAATGGGAGATAAACTTGAGGGCTTTTGGAAATTACTACGAAGTCAATTGCAGACAGCTATTTTTCAGAACACATATGCACAGACACACCGTGCCGTCATTAGCCAGTCACTCACTGATTTTGTATGATCTGGTCGGGGGGCAATGACAGGAGGAGCAGCCTCTTCATCATCATCATCTTCCTCTGTCACTATTGCTGATGTTTCTGATCCCTTGGTATTCAGCTGCATTTGTCACAAAAGCAAATAAATTTTAAAGGCTAAAATGTGACTCTTTTTATAAACATACTTTAAAGTTTATTTCTTCACTAGATTTTAAAACAACTAAACCTCATTGGCTCTAACACAATCAATGAAAAGTGAAGGTAAAAAATTAGAGATAAGGGCAAAATAGTTTCTGCCGGGTATCCAGGGGGTAGGGGAGAGAAGGAGGGGGCGGGGTGGGTGGTAAGAGAGGGGGTGAGGGCAGGGGGGAGAAATGACCCAAGCATTGTATGCACATATGAATAATAAAAAATAAAGTAAAGGGAATTTTACGAATTACGGAAAAATAAGCTTATGAAATATGTACATGGTGAATATGAATGGGGGGTGGTGGTACTGTGATGTGCCAAGCTACCTCCCTAGCCTTCAAATATTTTTGAAAGTATCATTTATGCCCTTTAAGTAAACATACACATACAGTTCCCTACAAGTTTTAAGCAATCAATTTATTAGCTAAGACCAAAAACAAAGATTCTCTGGACTTTATATACATTAAACTCATTTTGGGGCACTTAAAAAGAGTCAGATTAACCTAAAAGAGTGGTAGCTAATGAAGCAAGAGTAGAAGGAATTGACAAGTTTCACCTGTTCAGTATGTATCCATAAACTGTTCAACAGAATGGCACCAGAAGGAGGACTGCTAGCAAGTTGTTTATAATCACGTTTATATATGGAAACATTACCAAGAGTAGCTAAACTTTTCTGGATGTCAATATAAATGTTATTACTTTAAACATTGTATCAAGGAAATTCTATTTACTTAAGAGGGTTTCTTCAACTTATCAAATGACTTAAATGAAAAAAATATTGAATATTTACCATTATAGCTGAATTTATTCTAGAAGCCAAAATAAAAGGTAAGATTTGTACTGGGTAACCTAAATTAGAGCAAGAACTGTAAGAAATAAATTATTAACTTACTGCTGGTGTTCCAGAAGGGAAGCCATCTTTCTCTGAAACAGAAAAGAATGTTACCAATTCAAGAGAATGAAGAAAAAAAAAAAAAAAAGACCAAATGAAATGTTCTTAAACTGCTTTCATTTTAAGTTGAGTTGCCTCTTGAGGAAAATGACAGCACCAGTATTCAAACAAGAATTGACAGGTGGCTGAACTAAAAACTCAAATCTTCAAAGACTCAAAGCTGAAAACATATTCAAACAACTGTCAAAAGTGTACTTGATTATGAGGCTAACTTAAAGTAACTGTAAAAATCCATTCTATTCTCATTCTTAGTGACTTATGCTTATTTTAGGTATTTTCATATTTGATGACTTAATTTTTGATCAATTTTAGTGCTTTTCTAAAGTAAAGCACTAGCAATAAACGTTATCTCTAGAATGAACATGTCTTTAAATCTACAACTTTTCCTTCTACTGTTGGAAGTCACTTAAAAGTAGCAAGGAGGAAAAAACCTAACTAAACAAAAGCCAAAATATCCACCAACTCCATTTCTGGCAAAACTATGATATTAATATAATCTCCAGATTCCAAATTATGCTTAACAGCTACCCAGATCACTTTTAAAAAGGCAGAATTTATGCAGGGGAAAAGAGGGACAAGAACTACAGTACGGCATGTTATTTTCCCAGAAATAATCTTTTTATCTAGCAGTGCTTCACAGGTGATCCACCATTTTACCACTGTCTCATGTCTTTCTTACCAGGAGGAGTAAAACTCAGATACTTCTGCTTTACTGTGTTAGAGTCATAGAACTTTAAGACATCCAGCACAGCCTGAGGATTCTTCTTTTGCTCTAGCTTGGTGATATTGGAGGTCTGTAACAATCGAGCCCACTGTTCTGGCATGCCCTAACAAAAAGAAATTTAGAAATTAATTGTGGTTTGAATTGCCCTAATAAAGTCAATTTTTAGAGATAAAGGACAAAATAGATAAACCAATAAATGTAATTTTTGGTTTGATCAAATTCGTTTCTTTTGGGTTGGGGAGACAGGCTCTCACTGTGTACCCAGGCTGGCCTTGGACTCTCATCACCCTGCCTCAGCCTCCGGAGTTCTGGGATTCTATAATCCCAGCAATTTGACTAAATTCTAACAGGTATAGTTTTCTAAAGATCTGGTTTTCTACAGCTATTTTGCATAATTATAATTAATAGGATCAGTTCTCTAGAAAAAGATATATCCAACAATAACACTTTTATGGTAATACAAGGCAAGTAAGCCAGGTACCAGTGGCTTATGACTGTAATCCTAATTACTGGGGAAGCCAAAATTGGGAGGAACAAGGTTCAAGACTAGCCCAGGCAACTAGTTCGAAGGAGAGAGCACCTGCTTTGCAAATGCGAAGCCTTGACCCCAGTCCTGCCAAAGAAAAGTAAAAGCAGTAAGAACTGACAATTAACATGTGGGGAGAAAAGTTAACTTCAAACAAACTAGGTAAACTTACAGTAAATTCTCCAGTAACAGCATCAAAGCCAACATGGATGGTGTGCTCAAAATCAGATGGAGGAGAAATCTCTGGCCGTTCCTTTTCTTTCTTTCTACTTCCTAGAGTGCATTAAGGGGTTAAAAAAAGAGATCAAGAGAGACAGAGCTTATTTAAATAAGGATAATAATGGTACTTATCATCATATATTTTTATTTTTCCTAAAATAGATCAGGAATGAAGTTATTCTATGAAAGAAATTTTTTTCTAGGCAGACACTCTACCACTTGAGCCACTCCTCCAGCGAAAGAAATTTTTTCTAAGAACACAGTAAGGAAGTTGGTAGATGAAGTAGAATGTTTTATCTATTATAAACTAGGGATGGTACCTGTAAAGGCCCACAGTTCAGAGTCCACTTCTGCTTTCTGTGCAGGTCTAATCCTTCCTTCTTAATGCAATTGATAACTGCATTTAAAAACCATCCAGGTTCTCTGTTACATCAGCAAATTTTTTGGGGGGGCCACATTATTGTCAAAAACCTATCAATAATAGTCTATAAATGCTAACATATAAGTTTCTTCTCTCTTCCAGAGTCTGCCTGTTCTAATCTGCAGTTCACACTACATGGGTCTATTTCTGGATGCTCAGTTCGGTTTTAATGATCTGTTTGCCTACCTGTCTGCCAATACCAGTCTGCCCTGATTACCATCATCTTATAAGAAGCATTGAAAGTACACAGTGTTAAGTTTTCTTTTCAAAGCTATTTGAGATCCTCTGCATTTCCACATGAACTTAACAATGATCTTGTAATTCTACAAAAAGCCTACAGGGATTGTGATTGCAATTCTATTTAACATACAGATCAATTTAGGAACAAATGATCAAGTCTTCTGATCCATGATAATAGTGAGTTTATTATTTAGGGGCTTTTTAATTTTTTTGTGAAATGACACTAGGGTTTGAACTCAGGGTTTCACACTTGCTAGGCAGGTAGCTCTATCACTTGATGCACAGCCACAACCCTTTTTGCTTTAGTAATTTTTTAGAAGGGTCTCATGCTTTTGCTCAGGGCTGGCCCTGAGCAGTGATCCTCCTACCTCTGCCCCTCAAAGAGCATGCTTGGGATTACAGGCATGCACCATTCCAGGCTTGTTCTTTAAGATAGGTTCTCACTGACTTTTTGCCCAAACTGGCTTCAAACTACTATCCTCCTATCTCTGCTTCCAGGTAGCTGGGATTACAGGCATGAACCACAACACCCAGCTACACAGGTCTTTTAAAATTTCTCTTAGCAATGCTTTGTTCATATCAGTACTGATTTGTCAATGACATGTACACTGGTCTTGCCAGTTGTCCTACAGCTCTTCAGATTTGATTCTTTACTAAGTTAAGGACATTTCTTTCTATTTCAAGTGTGTGAACACTTCTGTCAGAAGTGGATATTGGATTGTCAAACATTTTTCTATATTTACTGAGATGAACATATGGCTTTTCCTTTTAATTTTGTTACTATAACTAATTACACTGGCTGACTTTCATATGTATAACCAACCTGAAATGGAATCTACTTGATCCTGACATATTACCCCTTTACCTTTTTTACATTGTTGGATTTCATTTCTTTTTTTTTTTTTTTTTCCCCAGTAGTACTGGGTTTGAACTCAGGGCCTCCAACTTGCGAGGCTGGCACTCTAACACTTGAGCCACTTCCCCAACTCCACTGCTGGATTTCAAATGCCAAAGTTCTGCTAAAATTTTGCATCTATGTTTAGAGCTTTCTTTTCTTATAATATATTTGGTTTGTTAGTTTCATAAACTAAGTTGGGAAGCATTACCTCCTATTCAATTTTCTGGAGTTTTGTATAACTGGTAGTATTTCTTCCTTAAACATTTGATGGAATTTACCAATGAAGCCAGGCAGGTCTAACATTTTCTTTGTGGGAAGGTTTTAGCTCAAACTAAAAATACATGATTTTAGGTTATCTATTTCTTCTTGAGTAAGCTTTAGAAATCTGTATCTTTTAAGAAAATTTTCCATTTTACTTAATTTGTTGAAATTACTGTTTCATATTTGTTCACAATATTACCTTCTCTCTCCTTGAAGTTTGGCAATTGAACTGAAATTGGAGCATGTTAAACATAGGCTCTATCACTGAGCTAAGCATCCAGCCCTGGTATACCTTTCATTTTAATCTAATTTGTGACTTTATGTAGAACAGATATACCTTTATACAGAAATTTTACATAAAAAGTGGATTTTCTAAAACAATTTTTTTAAAAGACAAAAAAATTTAAAAGTGGATTCCCTATAGACAACAGGCAGTTAGGGCTCCCTTTACTGTTATGCTCACCCGTTTAAATTATACTAATCCAATGAGTATACAGAGTTTTGCAATCATTACCACAATCTAAAGAGAGTATTTTCATCATCCCCAGAGGAAACCTTACACTTATTAGCAATCACTCCCCATTCCACCCCTAGGCCCACCCCAAACTTAGTCAACTAGTAATTAATCCATTTTCTGGATCCAAGATTTGTCTGTTTGGTTATTTACATAAGTGGGATCATAAAATATGTGATCTTTTGTGAAAAGCTTTTCTTAATTTTTTGGAGATTCATCCATGTTTTCTACTTCATCCGGATATATTACACTTTTACCCTCTTTATATTGTTGGACTTCATTTTTCTCTTTCTCTGATACTAGGGTTTGAACTCAGAGCCTCACACTTGCTAGGCAGGTACTCTACCACTTGAGCCACAGTGCCAGCCTGGCACTTTTTTGTATTGCAGGCTGGCTTTGAGCTATTTTCCGGGGCTAGCTTAAAACCTTGATCCTCCTGATCTCTGCCTCCTAAGTAGCTAGGATTACAGGCAAGAGCCACCTGCACCCAGCTTTTCTCTTCCTTTCTCCCTTCCCACCCTTCCTCGCCTCCCTCTTTTCGTTTCTTTTCTTTCCTTCCTTTTCCTTTCTTTCCTTTTTTTTCCATTAAAAAAAAAAAAAAACAACCCAGGCTGGCCTCAAACTTAAGATCTTCCTGCTGTGGACTCTCAAATGCTGGAATGACAGGTGCATGCCACCATTCCCAGCTTGTTGGTTTAGATGGGAGTCTCTAACTTTTTGCCCACTCTGGCCTCAGACCTCAATCTCCCAATCCCTGCCTTTAGAGCAGCCAGTATTACAGGTGTCTGTTTTTTTTTTTTTTTTAAAGTGTTTTTCAAATGTTTCTCCTCTTCTTCTTCTTTTTTTTTTTCCATTTAAGACAGGGTAGCCCAGACTGGCCTTGAACTTTTGATTCTCCTGACAACAGTCTCCTAAGTGCTGGGTTACTGGGATTATAAGCTTCAATAACATGTACACTGGTCTTGCCAGTTGTCCCATACCTCTTCAGATTTGGTTCAGCCTTGTCTTCTAATTCACTAATCTTCAACTCAAGAGAGACTTCAGATTCCCCTCCCTTTGCCGCAGCCTAGAAGCTCTCTAGGCAGAAAGCTGGATTAATGGTAGAATTCACTCCATTTTTTTTTTTATTCACTTTTAGGAATCACTTTTCTTCATCACCTAATGTTCAGTGTCTTGAAAACCACCGTTTTGTGTATCTTCCCCATTCTTTTGTTCTTTAAGATAGGTGGATAAACCCAGTTCCTGTTGCTCCATCTTGCCTGGAGGTGCAACAGATTTTATTGTATTATCTGTGGTGTTACAAGTGTCAGGATGCTATGATCTTCATTCATTCATTGTGCTGAGTTCTCAGTGAGCTCCTTCTACCTGAAATCTTATTCTTCAGATCTGGGATATTTGTTGTATTATTTATTTCCTTCATATTTAATTTTTTCACTATCAGCATATATCTTTTATAACTGTTATCTGTCTCATATTTTCCATTTACATATATTTTCTCAACTCTGGGAGAATTTCTTGATTATCTTCCAATCCTTTACTTACTGATTTCCCAAGACCATTGTTCTCTCATCATTCTTTCTCTGAGAATCCTTTTCTGGTTTCATGGGTTCGGTTCATCTTTTCTCTTTGAAGATTATACAGTGTGTGTGTGTAGGCAGGGTTTTCAGGTTTGTTAATTTTCTCCCTACATTCTCTGTTTCTTCCAAATTCCTTTTTAAATGCCCCTGCTGTTTTTGACTCTTATGTCTAGGGTTTTCCTCAAATGTTTGGTGATCCTTTGCTGTTTATTCATACAGAAAAGTATTAAACAGCTAACTGGGAGTTAAGACAGCTTTTTCACTAAAGATGAGTATGAGGTGCAAAGTACAGAAAGTATTTTTCACCCCAAAGCATTTTTATTTAACCAGAGAAAAAGCTTCCAGTCTCTTATCTGAGGGCTATGAGTCAGGCTACAAGTATTCTAAAAGGAGGGCAAGGAGAGGAGTTTTGTATGTTGGCTTTCATTGAATCCACATTTTTTCTTCTGATGCTACAACTTTTCTTGATTTCCCTAATGGGGGGTATAATTGTATAGTAGTATGGGGTAAAAGAGAAGTGAGTCCTGGGAAGTCTCCTGACACTTTCTATGAAGATTTTTACCTAACTCAACCTTCCCCTCCCCACGTAAGAGTACTGTGTGCCTCTCAATCCTGAGGCCTCTGGGTTTTTAAAAAGAAACTGGTTTACTTCCCACAGACATTCCCCCTCTGCAAATGCTTAGCAATGTCTTTCTCTATGCCATTTCTTCACCACTTCAATCTTCCAAATATATACTAAAAATTCTTGTACACTACTATCTCCTTGCTTATTCTTTTTGCCCTTGTAGTAATTTTTTAAATTTGTTTTTTAACCATGATTTTAGCTGGGTCTTGGGAGGGAAAGTAAATAAAAGCATTTGGTCAATATGCTACTTTTAACCAGAAGATTCTCCTAACATAAAAGTTAAAAAATTGTGCTATTTGATAGGTCTGCACATTGAAAGCTGGAAATGTTACCGATGCTGTTCTTTGTTTACAAAAGAAACTAATGATCCAGTATTAGTAGGAACCATGGTATTTTTTGGACTAGTGATGACAGACCAGTACTCCAATATCTGTATTTTCTCTAGGTCTTCTAGACACACATATTTATTTACAAGAGATCTGGCCACAGAAAAGAAGACAGGGCACACAGACTGTGGAAAGGAGCAGAGGGAAACACAACTCTTAAGTTTGCACAAAACTTTGCTGTCATTACTGAAAAACATAATTATATCTATCATAACCAACCTCTCATTTTCCACCAGACCGATTTTGAGTAATCTGAAATCATGTCCTCTTAGCTTTGTCTTTCTCTTTTTGTGGCAGTACTGGGGTTTGAACTCAGGGCCTCATGCTTGCAAGGCAGGCATGCTACCACATGAACTGCTCTGCCAGCCTCTCAAGTTTTATGTCTCTTAACTTCCAACTCAGTATAATGCATGTAAGAGGGAATATTTGTTAGCCAACTATAAACAGTTTAATTTGTATACTGTTCTTGTACTGCTGACAGAAACACAATTCTTATACTATTATTTGTTTTTTCTTTTCAAAAAAAAAATGGCTTGAAATCTGGAAACTTCCTTCACCCCCCTTCTATGCATATAGTTGATCATATAAAATCTTAATAAAGGCAAAATTAGAAGGGATATAAATAATAATTTATAAAATGAATACGCTTTCAACTCTTAATGATTTGTATCGTCTGTACATCTAAATTCTCTAGGAATCAGATTGTCCATAATTAGTATAATTTAAATTTTCCAAGTTATTTTTATTTATGATAACTCAAAATATTTTACTGATTAAAGGTGCATTAAATTAAAGGTGCATTAGGTATTAGTATACACAAAACACTGCTCTTCCATGTGGGTTTACTTTTCCATGTAGACTCATACTTATCTTTCTCTGCTTACCATTTATCAGGAACACATTACCATGCCTAAGGTGAATAATTAAACGAATTCCTTACTCTTATTCTAAAATCAGTGTCTATCAATCCCTTACCCAATTCGAAAATCCCAAAGTTCCTTCCTTAAGTTTGACAGCAAAACCAATTTAGTGACTTTAATTTATACGAGACTATTTATACCCTTTATCCTATTTTGTGTGACAAGACCAGTGTTTCTTAACTGAGGATGATTCTGCCCACCTAGGGGTTATGTGGAAATGTTAGAGATCCTTAGTTTGTTACAACTGAGGGAGGTGCTACTGACATCTAGTGAGTAAAAGCTAGGAATACTGCTAAACATACTATAATGCATAGGGACAGACTGCTGCAACCACAAATTATTTAATCCCAGAATGTCACTAGTGTCAAGGTTGAAAAACCCTGGACTAGAAAAATGTTTTGTGAAGATAGCCTGATTACTGAGGCTGCCTCAGTTCCTCGAGGGCATTATAGAATATATGATAAAAAGATGATAGTACTATTTAAAAATGAGAAAAACTCTTTAATTCCAAAACACAGCTGGCTCAAGGATTTCAGATGGGGGAAGGGAGGAGGATGATGGCCCCTATATTACCGATCTTATAATAGCAAGACTCCTCAAATATCATTGTTATAGTTTAGATATTGTTTGTTTCCCAACAATTCATGTACTGGAGGCTTGGTACTTATTAAGCAGAACTGAAATGTGGTTGGGCCTTAAAGAGGTTGGGCCTGCTGGGAGGTAGCTGGGTTATGACCACTCTCAGAATGAACTGACATTTCTCTCAAGGAGTGCATTAGTTTCTGAGAGAGTTGGTTGTCATGAGAGAGTGAATCTAGCCCCTCCTTGCTCTCCTGCTTCCTTGCTTGCACATAAGACCCTTCTGCAAGCAGTTGGTTCCTTTTCTGCTTCTCTGCCATGTTGAGATACTGCCAGAGGAACTATACCAGACACTGGGGCGATGCTGTTTCAATCTTCCAGCCACTAGAATTGTGAGTCAAATGAACCTTTTTTCTTTATAAAGTACCCAGCCTTACATATTTTGTTGAAGGAATACAGAATGCACTAAGACAAACACAAACCCCCCATTAGTGCTAGAAAGCCACAAACTATGTTCCAAGGTCTCAGAAAAATGGCGATGAAGGCAGAAGTTCACTGGTTGTAAAAGAAGAATGGACAACAACTATATAGTTCATTATTTTCTATCACACACACACACACAAAAGAATTAGTCTTATTGGGCATGGTGGTACACACGGATAATTCTAGCACTTAGGAGGCTGAGGCAGGAGGATCCTGAGAGCTCAAGGCTACCTTGAGCTATAAAAGATCCCGTCCAAATAAAAAAGTGAATAAATAAAATAAGGTTTTATTTGTTGTTGTTTCATTTAAGAGCTGAGGTTGCTATGTCTCCCAGGTCAGCTCTGAATCCCTAGACTCAAGTAATCCTCCTGCCTCAACCTCTCAAATAGCTGGAACTACAGGCATGTGAAAGCATGCCCAGCAAAACTAGTCTTTTTAATGGTACTTGTTTTCTTGGATCTGTTTATTGTCTCACCACCCAAGATATCAACATGGGTAATATACAATAAACAACACTGAGACTCTTTAAATCACAACAGCTATTTACCTTTCTCTGTGCCTGAGAATATGGAGATGATTTTATTCCTGGGCTTTTTTTCCTCTGGAACAGAGGGCAAAGGTTTCAAACTGTGATTGGCTGATAAAGGATCTTTGCCCCCGGTGCTAAAAATGGTACTGCTCATCCGCACGGGAGGTGCTGGAGGCTTGTCTTCTAGTTCTCCGTTATCAGACATTATTCAGAATTATGAAACAGCCTGAAATAGGCAAAAAATCAAAATACACAATTAATAGCAAGGTAAAAATCAGCACAGACAAGCACAATACAGTAATAACTACTCTGCCACATAATTCCTTAAATGTTACCCCTAAGAGTGACATTAGCAAAATTTGGAAAAATCAAAGAACAAGAGAGATGATAAGCATCTTTCTCAATAAAGGCAATCTCCCTTAGCATAGTCAATAAATGGTTAGTTGTGAGAATGTTTGAAAAGCAAAGGGGAAAGTATAATTGCACATTGTATCAAAAGCAATTCTCCTAATCAGTTGATTCTGAGACTGTTCCAAAGTAAAGTCAGAGAACACAGTCTTAAGAACAAAGGGTGGCTGAGGGTATGGCTCAAGTGCTAGGCACCTGCCTAATAAGTGCCAGACTTTGAGTTCCAACTTGGAGTTGGAACTCCAAGAAAAAGCAAAGATGGGCATGGGTTGCTAATGTCTATAATCCTTAGCTACTTGAAAGGCTGAAATCTGGGGGATTTCAGTTCAAGGTCAGCCTGGGCAAATAGTTTGTTGAAAACCCCATCTCTAAAATAACCAGAATGAAAATGGACTGAAGGTATTACTCAAGCAGTAAAGATCTTGCTTTGCAAGCTCAATGCTCAGAGTTCAAACCAACGTCTCACCACCCTCCAAAAAAGGGAGAAAATTCCAAAGAGGAAGAATACAAAAGAATACATCCTGACCGATTATAGGATATATCTGATAGGCTCATCTCTGGTAGGAACAGAGGCTCTTTAACTGATCAACCAACACTCCTTTAATCTGATTCCATGCATATCAATGTCTACCAGCCTTGTGATTATTGTGATTATTACAACTAGCCATCATATAGTATGTGCCACTGATGCAGTATTTGGTTTCTCTAAAAATTTAACGTTCTGATCTATACACATTAGTCTCTTGAGTTTTGGAGAAAGTCACATGGAGCTTGATCAGTTTGGGTACAGTAATAAAATTAAATCCACAGCATGGCTGAGAACCAGTGTGGCTGTAACTGCAGGGTTTTGCCACCCTGTAATTTGTTCTGCCCACGTAGTCAGATAACCTCTCTTGCCCACATAGCTAATTCAGTGGAAGTTTTAACCTTGTTTACATACTCTTATAGGTATAATGTTTTTAAAAAGTGGATTACACACATTTAAAAGCAGCTGTAAAGAATTCCTAACTTACATGAGTTCTGATGTGTATGTTAAGCCAGTGGCCCACACCCGTAATTCTAGCTACTCATGAGGCAGAAATCAAGGAGGATCGAGGTTTGAAGCCAGCCCAGGCAAACAGTTCATGAGACCCTATCTCGAAAAAACCCATCACAAAAAAGGCCTGGTGAAGTGGCTCAAGATGTAGGCCCTGAGTTCAAATCCCAGTACTGAAAACAAAATGAAAACCAGCAATAAATTTCTTCATCAAACAAGGCTTTGACTGGTAACTAGATCTGGATTTTAAGTTTATTTAAGTGAGCAAATCTTTGTTTATGTACAATGAAAAAAATTTCAAATGCATTTAGAGAAAATTAAAAATAATTTTTATTTCTTCAATTTAATTAAATGCTTGTTCTTTAAGTAAAGCAGATATAATTTGAGACTAAATGAGAGATGAAGTGATTATTCCACCTCAAATATTGCAGTTACTATCCTTAACAGAGTGTGTCAAGTATGTCACTAACACCATGAGTGCTGGTGCACTACCTTGGCATACTTTATTTGCCAAAATGACAATTATTCTTCAGCCTACAAAAAGGATAATGAGAAAAACAAAGGAGAAAGAATACACATTAACTAGCTAGAGAGAAGGCCTGGGAAAAGTGAATTAAAAAAGACTTTACTCTGCACATGTATAAGACTGCTTAACTAAGGAAGAAAGTGGGTGGGACCTAGGACAGCACAGAGAATATGACCCAGCTAATTTTTCCAAACCAACGGCTCACATCATGGAAAGCTGGTTTTGTTTTGGAATCATGTAAGCAAGATACAACTGGCTATTCCTAAGCATTGGGCTTTTACCAGTGTGTGCATTACCTGAAGGGACACCCTCTTGCTACAGATAGAAGAAAGGTAAGACTGAGCAACAACACTGTAAGGATTATTTAATAAATGGATAAATCAAGACAGATGTTTAGGTCTTAATGTGATCATGACACCATAAACCTATAGGGGCTCACTTTCATCTTAATCATTAGCACAATGTTCAGATTTTAGTTACAATATGAAGGCTCCATATTTGTGCATAAAATTAAAGAATCACCATGGCATGGTGGTACATGACTACAATCCTAGTACTCGGGAGGCTTAGGATCACAAGTTTGAGGCTAGTTTGGGCTACACAGCAAGCCCTATCACAAAACAAAACAGAATCAGGTAATAAAACAAAATTCCAAAGTATGTTTCATATATTTGTATAAGGAAATGTACCAAAATATTAACAGTGGTTACCTGTGACTAACTAGTTTTTAATTTAATCACTATTACCAGAGCTGTGACTTAAAAAAAAAATAAAATAGTTAGGGCTGGGGGTACAACTTAAGAGGTAAACATGTGCTTAGTATGCCTAAGACCCTGGGTTTGGTCCCCAACACTGTTTTAAAAAAAAAAACAAAACAAAGTGTCACAGCTCTTTTTAGAATTTGTCCAGCAGGTTTTCTGGAGTATGCTGGAACCACCCCCCCTATTTTAAAAAAAAAAAAGGGAAACAACACAAAAATCAATAACCATAATTACGTAGTTTCTGAAAAATGACTATAAAATATATAAAATCCTTAAGGTTCACCCAAACACAGAGTAAGACTGAAGACTGCCAAAATATGCAAAAATCAGCTGCATATTGTCCAGTTTTGTGGCTAACACAGCCTAGAATGAGACTGCTTTGGTTGGAATCCTGGTTTTACCTCTAAAGTGGATGACCTGGTACAAATTTCTTAACTGTGCCTCAGTGCTCCTTGGAGAAATGACTGAAAAAACAAGGTGAGCTTAGGTCATTTTGTAATGCAAGAAGATAAAAGGAAAAGAGCATGTCAAAGGGACACAGGAACAAAGTTCCCAATGGCCAGTGCTAGAATGATTCAAGCAACAAAATACATTATTATTAATTAAAACCAAAAGTATAAAATAAACACATATTTCATAGTAATACAAATAAGGAGGGGAATGGTACAAATCTTTACAGAAGTACATATTCATATATGTAGATATATGTCACTCTATGAATTTGAACTTAATTCCCCCCTCCCCTCTTGAATGTGGGCTGGATTTGGTGACTCTCTTCTAAAAAGTGAAAAGGGAAAAGTAACTTGGTGGTAAAAAAACCTGGCAAACATAGCATTAACCAAGTGATCACAGTTAACATTTGCAAGTAATACTTCAACATCACTTGCTCTCTAATCTAATGTGAAAAGAAGCAAACTTTGCTTCTGTGCTATTTCTCCCAAACCCTGTAATCCCAGTCTAGTCATGAGAAAAACATCAGGCAAACCCAAATTGAGGGGCACTCTACAATTCATACACTTGATCTTAGCCAAAAGACCTAGATGAGATATACTCTACAATTCCTGTCCTCAAAACTGTCAAGGACATGAAAAACAATGTGGTATATTCATACAATAGAATACTGTTCGGTTACAAAAAGGAGTGAAAAATTCGGTGACATAGATGAACCTTGGAAAGAACTAGAAAAAAAAAAAAAGACACAAAGGACACATATTGCATGATTCTATACAGACAAATTGAGACAAAGTAGTTCATTACATAAAAATGGTCCTCAGTGGTTGGTAGGGGGGTGAAGTAAATGGGATGTGTCTGCTAATAAATACGGAGTTTCAATGGGGGGGTTAATATGTTCTAGAATTAAGATAGCAGTGATGGTTGTACAACCTTGGAATTACACTAAAACTAATGAACTGCATACTTAACAATGGTAAATTATAGGCTGTGTGAATTACATCTAAATGGAAAAAAAATTAATATCTACCTTATAAAGACTGAGTTAATAAAGATTTAAAGCTGCTAGCCAGGCACCAAAGGCTCATGGTTGTAAACCTAATGACTTGGGAGGTTGAGAAGGGGAGAATCAGATTCTAGGCCAGCCTTGGCAGGAAAAAAAAAAAAGCAAGACCCTATGTCCAAAATAATCAGGGTAAACAGGGCTGGAGGCATGGCTCAAGTGGTAGAGCACCTGTCAACTAAGTATGAAGCCCAGAGTTTGAACCCCAGTACCTCCACCAAGAAAAGGAAGAAGGAAAAAGAAAAGATTTAAAGCTTCTGCTACTGTTGTCATCATTACTTTTAAGACTCTATGCTGGACACTGGAGAAAATAAAAGACGACCTAGGTCTTCTCTAAGTCTTCCTAATCCAGTGAAAAAGACCAACATACATTTATTTACACTAGGGCAGGCATGCCCATTATCAACATGTTTTCAACACATGCTTATTAAAGTCACTCAGTATATTTCAAGTAATAAATAGTTCACATAACATTTTCAAGACCCTTTTACACTCTTTAAATCACTGAGCTCTGAACAATGAACATACACTTAAACAATGAAGGACAGGAATGTAAAACACGTCCTGTTAGGGGGAGTAACTATGGGGAAGGGGGAGGGTGAGTGGAGAGGGTAAAGGAGGGTGAATATGGTCCATGCATTTTATATACATGTATGAATACAGAAAATTGAAACCTGTCAAGATCATTTGGGGTAGGGGTAGAATGATGGAGGGATAAACCTAATTAAGGTGCTTTATAAGCATATGTGGAAATGTCACAATGAAACCCCTGTACAACTATTATATGCTAATAAAAATTTTTAAGAAGTTCAAAATCATTGAGGATTCCAGAGTTTTTGTTAATCAGTTATACCTATTTATATTTTCTACAAGAAATTTAAACATGTTTAAAATAATTAATTCACTTGAAAATACACACTCATTACATGCTAACATAACTAACATTTTAGTGAAAAACATTTTTCAACACAAAATAAACCTTGACAGCTGGCATTATTTTACATTCCCGTAAATCTTAATGTCTTACTTAGTACAAGACAGAGGAATTTTCACAACTGCTTCTACAATCTGTTGTGCTTTGTTGTTTTAGCTTAAGTTTATGAAAAAAACCCAAACTAACAGTTATATAGCTTAAGAGCTTTCACATAACTGTGGATATTCTTCAATATTACATCAAACGAGACATTCCTAAAGGTTAGTTATGGAATCTGAAACTACAGCAATAAACTTTCTGTGTTGTTACATTAAGCCCAATTAACTCTGAACGGATCCTTTTACCCATACATAAAGTTTATAATGTCATGAACTGGCTCTTTGGAAAATACTGGTTCCCTGGGCTTTTGAAGATATTCCAAATGTTGACGCATTTCATTATGCAATCGGAAATAAAACCACATTCATTAATATCACCCACATACACTCTACTTTTTCTGATGTTTTAATGAGATGGCAGAAAATTAGTATTTATTTCATAATATACTCTATAGAACAGGCTTTTTAACATTTCTTATTAGTATATAATAGTTGTACAGGAGGTGGTGGTGTAGCATTTCCATATATTTGTACATATGTACCCTGGTTTGGTTCATCCCCTCCATTATTCCCCTTATTAAAATGACCCTAACAGGTTTCAATGTTCTATATTCATACATGTGTAGAAAATAAATTACCATATTTCACTCTCTATGACCTTCTCCTAAACATGATCTGTTTTGTATGTCTGTCCTTCATTATGTGTCTGTTTGTTGTTCAGTGTGGTTTTGCCTTAGTATTTTGCCTGTAAATATACTGTGCTTTAATCAGTCTAATCCCCGCTTTACTCATCCTTACCCTCTCCCCCTACCCCGTATTGTTCAATAATTTTCAGTATGCTTCATTGTGTCTTATTCCTACACAGATGTGATGCATTTCAGTATTATTAGCAAGCTCTTCTATCCCTCTTCCCCCAGTCTCCTCTAATAGCTCCACTGTTGGAAACATTCTTATTCTCTCTCTATATATACATATACACGTGTATACCCACACACACATATATGTGTATATTTATACACATGTATATATATTTGTATATGATAATGCTTATATTTGGATCTGTCTTCTACATGAGAGAAATGTGTTCTTTTATAGAACACATTTTAACATAGGAAAAAGTAATTAACAGGATTTCCAAGCTAGAACACAAAAATCTATCCAATCTGTCACACAGTTGAAAATTTATACATGTTCAATGAGTTTACCATATAGCTTTTCATTACAATACCAGGCTTTTGTGAGTTTGAAACTAAATGTCATTTATGAGAAGCAACATGACAACACAGCAACATGGCCTTTCCTTAGTTTCAGTTATCCTAAAATTTTTTCTTCTGCTCATTTTTTTTCCTCTTAGCCTATATTAACTGTAAAGGAGTTTCATTGTGATATTTCCATACATGCATACAATGTACTTTGAACAAATTTATCCCCTTTATTTCTCTTTCTTATTCCCCCCTTTCAAACAATTTTAAGTGGTTTCATTATTCTATTTTTATAGATGCTGATGAAGTACTTCACCATATCTTCTGCTCAATTTTTAATATATAGTAACTTTTTAATTGCACAAATTTAGTTCAATAGAACTGAATGAGAACCAGAAATTGTTTGTCTCAGAACTTTCTCTTTGGTGACTGCATATTTGACTTCCTTTTAAGCAGTATTTGCCTTTAAAAATCCCAGATTTAGTATTAAACAGGAGTCATAACTATTCCTAACCAAATTACTCAGGAATGACAAATATGATAGCAACAAATCTAATAATATGCTACAAAAGTACATACATCTTAGTAAGTACAGCTGTCAATAATATTGACACACCAGTTTAGCTAGGACTTCACTTCAGGATTTCTCTAACTTAGTCTCTTTGTCTTCATCTGTTGTCAGAAGAATTTAGAAGATATTCTAACTTGCATCCCAAAGTGTTTCTATGTATTAGGAGTGTTATTTGTTGAGAGAAAGAAGCTGAAATTGGTTAAATATACTTGAATTATCGTGGACAAAGCTGACTAAAAACAACACAGATATCACTCTCCCTACCTACACCTTCTCCAGCAGCTGTCCATAGCCTGCGGGCTGAGGATTAAACTTTGGCATTTAGGGTCACTTAGCTACTGAGTCAATCTGATCTCATAAGAACGCACCACACAATCCTATGCTTCAGGTTCTTGAAACATAGCACACAGACTTTTCTGACCTAAATCTCTTTATATATTCTCTATTCTTATTTTTTTTCCAGGCTCAGTAAAAATAATTCCTGACATAAAGCCATTCCTGTCTATTCCCACTCAAAAATGATTCCTCACATCTTCTGAACTTGAGTTACAGAGGAAAATAAATTCAGGGAGTATTAAAATTATAAAAGATTAGAATTCTTCTGTTTTGTCTCCTTTATTTAAATTAATTATTTTAGTAGTACTGGCATTTGAACTCAGGGCCTACCACTTGCTGGGTAGGCACTCTACCACTTAGGCTACACCCCCAGCCCTTTTCATTTTAATTATTTATCACATAGGGTCTTGCACTTTTACCGGGATTGCCATTCTCCTACCTACTCCAACCACAGTCTCCCAAGTAGCTAGGATCACAGGTGCACCACCACACCAGACTTATTGAATGAGAAAGGGGTCTCTTTTAACTTTTTTCCCTGGCTGAGCTCAAACCTCTATCCTGACAGATGGCCCTGTTGCCCTTATTTTACATGTGAAAGAACTAATCCATCAAAAAAATAAATGATTTGCTTAGCTTGCAGATCTAATTACAAAAACCAGAATTCCAAGTTTCCCAACAACTCTTAATTTCATGCTCTTTTCTCGCATGCTAATCCAGTACACAGGACCATTCTCTGGCAATGAATTATAACTATGCATGACTACATTGTAAACACAATGTAGTGTGTGTCCAAACACTTCAAGCAATTCAAAGGCAATGATTTTGTATATATTAGACAATTATGGTGACTGACTCTTGGTACCATACTCTCCCCTCAAATATTATTCTTTTTGAATTTATCAGTTCTTTTATTGAACAGCATTTTACTAGACAACATATAAACTACCTACCCTATGTAAAAAAATATCTTTGGAGTTAGGTGTGGTGGCTCACGCTTATAGTCCTAGCTACTAGGAAGGCCAGTCTGGGCAAAAAGTTCTAGAGACTCCATTATCAACCAATAAAAAAGCTGGGCACAGTGTCACCCCAGCTATGTGGGAGGTGTAAAATAGGATTTCAGTCCAGGACAGCAGAGCATAAATGCAAGACCTATCTGAAAAACAACAAAAGCAAAAAGAGCTCGGAGTGTGGTTCAAGTGGTAGAGTACCTGCCTAGCTAAGCACAGTCTTGAGTTCAAACCCCATTACCGAAATAAATAATCTTTTGAAAGGTTTGTACTTTACCCTCACAGCTGATTTTTATGGCCTAAATCGTATGTCTCTATTCCATAAGCAGCCTTTTTCTATACTGCTACTACTAACAATGTTAAATGCTTCAAAAGTGCCAAATGATCTTTACATTCATCTTATACTTTGGCCAGAGAAAAGTGATACAAAAAAATTCATGAGCCAGGCCCCAGTGACTCATGCCTATATAATTCTAGCTACTCAAGGAGGCAGAGACTGGGGGGGGGGGGTGGAGGTTCAGACAAATAGTTCAAGAGTTCGGGAGACCCTGTCTTGAAAAACTCACCACAAAAAAATAGGCCTGGTGAAGTGGCTCAAGGTATAGGCCTCAAACCCAGTACTGAAGGTAAAAAAAATAAATAAATAAAAACACTGATGCACCTTATTTTCTGCTCCACTGTTATCAGCAAACGGTGTTTTCAGAACATCTTGGTCCTTGTGTTCCAAATGGAAGAATCTAAGTAGAACATGTGGATGGGGTGAGGAAAGGGAAAAAGATGGTCGGGGTCTCTTGATAGGTCGTTTTTATGCCACCTTGAATCTGGAGGTGGGGAGACAATAGATCTTCACCTGGCTCTTCTCACCTGGGGGGGAGGGGGGCGGGGCGGGCGGGAAGAAACCTTGAGCTAAGAAGAGGAGCAGTCCCAAACTATTCCTAACCTACTAGCCTGCCTCATCACCATTAGTCAAAAATGCTTTATGAAAAAAAGAGCAAATAAGGAGGGCTTTTCTCCAAATCTGTTCAAACACTTTTTGCTACTTTTTTAGTGACAAACAAGTAGGCGAAACAAAAAGTGTGCCCAAAACACACTGTACTCTTATAACAGGCCCATTGTTTAACTGTGACACAACTCAAACACAGACAATCCCTCAATTGTCTCACTGAAGGAGACTAGGAGTAGCTAAATACACAGTGGAGTCTGGAACCAGTCAGTCCAACTAGTGGAAATTACTAAATTTATTATAATCTACTGGGATTAATTGTGGTACACCAAGTACAAATCATGTACTATTGAAAAACATTTAAAAAGCACAATTTTGGTTCATGTTTTTACTTGCATTTTGTATAAATAAACTTTTTCAGTAGATTATGAACGTAATAATATTACTAATCAGACCTCTAACAATCAACAAGCTGAAAAGCTCAAACACCAATGCCCACTGCCCCCGCCCCCAAGCCCTGGAAACTTTTGAGAACAAAAGCACCAAATGACACCACACACTAAAAAACAGAAGGTTCACAAATAACAAAGTATTTTCATTTGATGACAATGGTCAAAGCACCAGGACCACTAGTAGTAAAGCTACAAAGAGGAAAAGGAGAAAGGTATGGAAAATATATATATTCAGTGACAAATAATAAAGAAGGAAAATAAAATTGCTGCAAACTCTAGTAAATAAAAGACTGGAAAACCTATCAAAAATTTTAGATGCATGAATTGAACTAATAAAATCAGAGATGATTCCAGGATCTCCAAAGCAAAGTGAAACCAGAAACTCAAAAGAGTAAGCAATTTACTAACCCAGTTATTCTCAAGGGATTTTTGACTAAACCCCAGAGACCTTATGCTTCCATTCTGATGCCATCACAGGGGGCAGGTGATAAAATCTAGAGTCTACCTAAGTCAAAAAACTAACAGGATCCTTCTCACAAGAGGCTCGGACCTAAAAGGCTCTAATTGTGACAAATCAGAAATAAATTCCTCTGGGCAGAAAAGAACAAGAAAACCTTAATCACTGAGCCCGGTGATATTGAGGAAAAATTCTGAGAAATCTTAACAACATAAGGTATTATTTATTATCATCATCATTATTGTTATTTTGAAACAGGGATTGAACTCACAATTCTCCTGCCTCAGCCTTCCAACTGCTGGAATTACAGATGTATACTACCTTGCGTGGCTCAAAATACTTCTAAGATCTCAATTCATCCCACCTATAATGTCCAAAAACACTCTAAAAAGATTTAATTGAATGTGGTTTCATGTTGGTAACATTCTCTGGTGAGTGACAGGAGCAGATATATGCCTCTCTGGGAGAAATTAACTTCAATACTGGTATCAAATAATACCCAAAAATAAAATTCTAAGGGAAGAGAACATCTCACAGTGAAATATCAGAACACAATTAAGGTACGTAAGGCTTTTTAGTTCTCACAATTGGAAATTAGCTAAACTAACATGGGAAAGATATGAATGATCTGAAACAATATGCACAACAAAAGCAGAAAAGAACAAATTTTGTTCTTTCTCTGTTTTAATTTTGCAAGAGATACTTTACCAGTTGGCTTTATTGCTCTTCTCTATTACGTATTAGTCTCCTGTCCAACAATTTCTGTTTTTGTCTCAATTACTATTTGTTTACTATTTTCTTTGGGTTCTTTTGCTTCCTTTGGGCTTAGGCTGGACCCCTCCCCACTCCCCACACACAATAGGTGGGATTTGAATCAGAGCCTGGCACTTGCTAGGTAGGCACTCCACCACTTGAGCCAAACAACAAGCCCCCTAACTCACTAGTTCTTAGTTCTCCTTTATTTATGTAAAAATTCAGAGCTCTGAGTATCCTTAACTGCCTCACATCCTACAAAACTGCTTGTTGTGGTAGTGGTAAAATATAAAATATACCATTTTTGCCATTGTTAGGTATACAATTTAGTGTCATTAAGTACATTCATAGTGTTGAACAACCATTATCATTATCCATCTCCACAGCCTTCATATGATCCCAGACAGAAACTGAATTCATTAAACAATAATTTATTTAATCCTTTCCCCAGTTTCTGGTTATCCTCTTTCAGAAAAGTTTTAATAGGGTTTTAAAATTCTTATTCACTTCTCAGCATTTACTAATAGCTTCTTAGTGGGTTTTAAAATGTCTAAATTGAAGAGTTTTTCCTCTAAGTTTCTTTTTCACACACTACAACAGGTGGATACTTTCTGTATTATATGCATTACACATTTAACAAATACTCTTTAGCCAAATTATTATTTGGTTATTATACCCATGTTATTACCTATTATAATATCTTATTTATCCTTCTCTGTGTGAGAAAAAAAAAACAACAAACAAAAAACCCTAAGGCCTTTTTTTTGTTGTTTCTTTGTTGTTTTTGAGGCATGGTATCCCTATACAGCCCAAGAGGGCCCCTGAACTGTCAAGCCTCCTGCTTCAGCCTCTTGTGGCCTGGGGTTACAGGTGTGCACCACCTTGATCAGTGTAGGTCTTTTTTAATTTCCCCAAAGTACCTAAAGAAACCTTAAAATGTGTTTTTCAAATAAACAATGTTAGCCAGTTTAGGCAAATAATACCACTGTCACTATTCAAGCCGTATGCTGAAAGCCAAATCAATCTTTCCTTTTAGTCCTTCCACTCAATCGCCAATAAAATTAAGTAACGTCTGTATTACCTATTCTTTCACAGTAAGTGGGAATGGGAGACTGTAGAATGTAAAGCACACTTTCAAAACATTTTATATAAATATATTATCATTAATTCTTTTGTCTCTAATGTTTTGCTTTATTAGAAGAAACAAGTTTCATCAATCAGAAATGACTGCCTATAAAATTCCAGCAAAGTTATAGACAATAAGGATAAATGCAACTTTTCAGGACAAAGAATAATATGCCAAATTCAACTGAATTTTGTGTACTAAAGAGAAAATGAAATGGAGAAAAATGAAACATCATTTATAATATCATAAAAAATATGAAGTTCCTAGGACAAAGGTTTCCAAACATTCTCCGTCCATGGTGGCCTTCCTATCTCAGTAATTATTTCATAGTGCCTCTTGGTCAAAAGAAATTCCTAAATTTCATTTATTTGGTGGAAACAACTTATTAGTGTTCATGTCCTAAAAATTTGGAAACTTTTGAAAAAAATACACTAAATTGAAAGAAAGCAATACTGTATTTCCTTCTTGACCACAACTATTTCTGAAGGGCTAACATGTGCCCAAAGGGCACAACCATCAAACCCTGGATATCACCATCCTCATTTCCTGTTCCACACTAATTTTCATGCTTTCAATCTCAGCAACCACTTCACAAAGACAGATATTATCAAATATATCACAGCCCAATGTTGAAATTGGTTTTCTAAGAGCTAGAAGTCTGGGCTACATCTGATAGATGTTCATTGTTTCCATCTAAAAATTTAAAATGCTCATAGAACCTCTAAATTCAGTAGGGCACCCCAGAATGCCTTGTCATCTCTTGGGAACAGTAGACCTAGAAAATTTATACAGGAGAAAAAACGAACTGGAAGACATTAAAAGTCCTAAGTAAGTGTAGCGATACTAATGTTCATGAATTTTAAAGACTCAAATTGCACACATGCCAAATTTCCTTAACTAATCTATACATTCATTGCAATCCTCATGAATTCAAAAGGGTTTTGTGAAAAAAAATTGGATCACTGATTCTAAAATTTATGTAGAAGCCCAAAGGCCCAAGAAATAGCAAGAATACTCTGGAAGAATAATTATATGGAACAGCTAACCCTGACATGAAATTTTTTTAAGAAAAAAATTAGGTTCTGCACCAGATTTTACACCACTTTTACATCTCTTCAGATTCTCTTAATCTCACTTGTCTCTACTCCAGGAACCAGCTCTATATTTGTTGTGGCCAACATTTTCATTAAGCATAAAATGAGAATATACCACTTCATGTCTGAGCTGCACACTGCTATGGTAAATGGCACTCACACATGTGCAAACTGGTAGTGCAGAGGAGTTAACTATGGGGTGAGCACCTGACAACCGGGATGGGAAAAGATCACTCCCCTTCCTCCCCCTAGGCTGGATGGTCCTGTAACTTACTTCAGGACAATACAATGGGATAGAGCCATTCATTATACTTTCCTATTGGCTACCACATCTGTGCTTCACTCCTTTTCTCATACTTCTGTTCCTTGGGAATATACTTCCTAAATTATATAAGCCCTCTGCCCCAAGTTCTGCCTTGGGGGTAAGGGGTAAATCCAGGTAAAGAAAGATCTTTATCTGACATCATACCAAAAAAATCTTCAGACAAATCAAATACTTAATATGAAAGTCAAAAAATCTTTTAGATGATTGTAGAGTATCTTTACATAGAGTATCTTCATGACACAGAAAGCACTCTAAAGGAAAAAACTATTAAATATGACTACACTCTACATAGTAAAAAGCCACAAACCAGGAGCTATCTGCCACAAAAATAACTGATGAAAACTGCACCTTGGATAAAGAGTTCCAATAAAGAAAAAGAAACAACCTAATAAATAAGCAAATGACTTGATAATATACTGAACTTCAAACAAAAATTGTGGAAATGTGAATTAAAGCCACTAATAGATACCACTTTATACCTGCTACACTGACAAGAACTAAGAAGGCTAGCAAGGATGTGACTCAAAGAGAATTTTCATCCACTGCTAGCAGGAGTGTGTAAGAACTCTGTTTCTAAGAGGAACATTCGCAGGAAAATCTTTGGGCAAGAAGAGAAAAACAAGATAGGCTTCAAAGACAAATAGTCAATCAGAAAATCTCTTCTACTTTTTTTTTTCTTTTGAGATACTGGGGTCTGAACTTGCCAGGCAGGCACTCTACCATTGAGCCATGCCTCCAGCCCTTTTTGCTCTGGTTATTTTGGAGATAGGATCTTGCTTTATGCCAGGGATAGCCTGGCCAGCAATCCTATTTCAAGCTTCCCGCCACTGCTGGCAATGACAGGTGCATGCCACCATGCCCAGCTTTTTCCATTGACATGAGATCTTGTCAAATTTTTTGCTGGGGCTGACTTTGAACCTCCATATCTGAGTCTCCCAAACAGCTAGGCCATAGGCGTGAGCCACCGTCATCTGGCTCTTTTATTTATTTATTTATTTTTTTTGAGACAAGGGTCTCATCATATAGCCCAGGCTGACTCTGAACTTGTGATCCTCCTGCCTCAGCCTCTCCAGTAGCTAGCTTTAGAAAATATCTCCTTAACGGTCACTTGAAGAGCACCACAGTAATGTCATATATTGTCTATTTGACAAGTTAGTCGGGAAGTTTTTATGCAAATTAACTTAATATAATTTAAATATCAAAGGTAGAAAGCGCCTCCAAATGTCTGTTTACCATAATCAAAAAGTCATTTTTACCCCATAAACAAAGTTATAAAAGCAGTAGCAAAAGCCAGATGTGGTGGCACATGCCTATAATCCCAGTTACCAGGAGACAGAGGTAGAAAGATCATGAGGTAGGAGGCCAGCCCAAACAAAGTTAGCAAGACCCTATCTCAAAGTACCATACAAACAAAAGGGCAGGGGGCCTGGATCAAGCATGCTTAGGTTCAACCTAGTACCATAAAACAAAAACAAAACACCACCAAGCAGTAGCAAAGACCATTACAGAAAGCTTTCCCTCCATACTATACTACTATTTGGCCATATTTTATCACAACAATGAACAAAAGTGCTTGTTATATCCTTGTTTTTCTTAAATGAACATGTGGTGTCTGTCTTTTTTTTTTTTTTTTTGGAGAAGGCTGGCTTTGAACTCTTGATCCTACTGCCTCAGCCTCCAGACTGCTAGTCTCATACCACCATGCCAGGCTTAGTTTTATAATGAGGAAAAACAGTGAGTCATCTTTAATTAAAAAAAAAAAATTAACCTACTCACTTTACAACTCTCTCAAAACTACTACTCCCTTTACTGTCACTACCTGATCTGATCTCCTCTACTTTTCTGAGCTCCTATAACACTTAAATACCAGTCCCATGCCTATTATTGATCTAGTGCCTCTCAATTCCAAAGTCGTCCTTTTTGCCTATCTGACAAGAGGTCTGGGCCTGAATTTTTCTTTCACCTGCTAGCACAATACTAAACTGTAAGTATAGGGCAATGGAGAGACATTTCAGGATGAAAGAATTTTGCTTCTTGCTTCTGGTCTGTCACTAGACTCCTGATGGGCAGGTGGCTCCTTCAGCAATTAGGTTCCTAAAAGGCAAGGTGGCTAGCAGTATTCAGTCAGCTAGAACCCTGTTTGAGCCGGTGGCTTACTCCCACCCATTCCCTCTTGGGTAGTTCTGTGGCAGAGTTAACACTTCTCTGGCACCCTAGAGGGCAGATGCAGATGTCTAGCCACTTTGCCACAGACCAATAAATGGCAGAAACATCTCACAACTATGGTCTCTCCAACAATGTCTGGATCTCAGTGTTGGGGGTAGAGAGGACTCTTCTCTGGGACTCCACCTCAGCCCTAGAAGTAGTAGATGCTCCTTAGTTTTATCATTCCTGTGTTCTTTTTACTTCTTATTCTTTACTTATGTTTTACTTACTTCTTACTAGCTAACCCTTCATTACTCAATTCACTGATAAAAGTCAGTCAATCATTCTTCTCATGTTCAAATTACTCTGTGTTTTCTCTCTCCTGACTGAGCCATCCATCAGAATGATACTTTACACATTTCCTTTAATGTCTAGTCACTTGGCTTCTAACTTTACTTCTCTTTTTCTACAGATTAACTAGATGGCAAGGAACACTTTCCATACTTAAACACACACCCCCACACACCCACATGCAACTGCTTTTAAAAAGGCACCAACAAATGTGTCAGCTCATACTTTAACTAATGATTCATAAATATCCTATGGACCTTCATTAATTTAAAGCCACATAAACATATAAACCACTTTGTTTCAGAATTTTCATCAATAGAATTCATAAATAAACTGGATGGCATAAGAATGCATTCCTTAGATCTAGACTAAGGTTTAAGTCAAGAACTGACACAGGTCTGCATGCTTACCCCTCCTAGACCTTTTAAGACGGGAGATAATGAATTGCTCATGCTCAAAAGACTTGCCATGGCTACAGGATCATACAGGGAATGTACATCAATAACACCCACTTATTACTGTAGAAATGTGAACAATGAGGTATGGAATTATGCTCAGAATAAGGATGGCAATTTGCAAATAACTGATCATTACGTTTGAGTTTTAGGGTGTCATGGCTGGAAGCTTAAGAGGCTTTATGGAAAGTCTCCATTCTGGGCTTCCAGAAACCTAGCAGAAAACCTCCCTTCTCCAACACTGAGGGTATCTTATGAGGGAAACAGAGAAGGCCAGCCTCACTGGGCACCAGGCCCAATTAATCATGATACCTTTTGTAGACTCTACACCCTCTGACTTACCACAATCAAGCATGACCAACTTATGCAAAATCTATAAAGAACTTATTTTCAATTAAGCCTCAAAAGGGCCCTGTGTGGGATTACCTGAGTAACAAATTAGGACTGAGAGCTATAGCTGAAAGAGTAAAATACGTAAGAAGTAAGCAAATGCCTCAAGCTCAAATTAGAAAAAGTTGCACTACTATTCTACTGCCATGTAGTAATCTAGAGTGGTAACTACTCAAGAGTGGGATGTGAGTTATCTATCTATTACCAGCCCTCCCAATGAAGTGTGAAAATTAAGAATAAGTGTTTTTTTAGAGCAATCTGACAGAGTAATGGGTGTTTGTTTGCTCTAGGAAAAACAAAAACTGGTGTTTGTATTTTACGTCTGTTTTTTCTTTCATTTCTATTATATAGCATCTTATAAGTTAACAGACTACAACAAAAAGCTTCTTCTGAGAAATACTAACCAAACCACTCAATTCTGAGCCAAAAAAAATGCTTTTTCAGAGGATCTGAATATACATTTATCCAACTGTATAGAAATGGTCAATAATTACTAAATGAAAAAAATACTCAGTTATCACCAGCAATCAGGGAAATTTCATTGTGAAAATTTAAATCACAATGAAACACCATTTCACAGCCACTAGGATGGCTATGCCAAAAAGATGGAAACTAAGTGCTGGTGAAGATATAGACAAACTGGAACCCTCACACACTGCTTGTGGGAATGTTAAATGGTGCAGCTGCCTTGAAACATGACTGTATGTCCCAGCAATTCCATTCCTATGTATATACCCAATATAAATGAAAACCTAAATTCACACAAAAACCTATACATGAATGTTGAGAGCAGCATTATTCACAATGGTAAAAGAAACCCAAGTATTCAAGAATTGATAATGGATAAATGAGATGCAATATATCTATACTCTTACAGAGTTATACTACAAGGATGGAGCTTGAAAACACTGTGCTAAGTGAAAGAAACCAATCACAAAAGACCACGTTTTATAATTCCATTTATATGTCCAGAATAGGTAAATTTAAAGACAAAGAATAGATCAGTGGTTATTTAGGGTGGTGGTGGTAGCAATGACTGATCTTGAGTGTGTGATTTCTCTTTGAGGTAATGCAAATATTGTGAATTTAAGATGACTGCTGCACAACCTTATGATTACACCAAAAAGCCATTTAATTGTATACCTTAAAGGGCAGATCTTGCCAAGAGTTGTATCATACTTTAAAAAATGTTAAGGGAATTTTTAAGGAAAAGAAAGAAACCATGGCAGGCCAGACACAGATGCAGAGAGTAAGAAAGAGTGAGAGACCTGAAACACACGCAGAAGCACAGATGACGTTTGCCTCTGGTGAAAGAGATACTCTTAAGAATATGTCAGAGGTTCCTAAAGCAATTCAAAACCAAGAGTTCTAAAGATGATTTGAAAAATGAAAGCATCACTGGAGTAATCACAGTTTTTTTCAGTACGGAGGTTTGAACTCAGGGCTTCACACTTGCCAGGCAGGCGCTCTACAACTTGAGCCACTCCACATAAATTTTTAATGAGATTACTTCTGAAGGTGATAAAACCATTTATAGTGTTTGCTATATTGTGGAAAAGAAACACTTTCCTGACTTTATAGTTGTGACTCCTACATTCTATGCTGTCATTCTTTGTATAAGAAAAAAAAAAAAAGGTTGACAACAGACATCAGCTTAAAAAATAACCTGTTGTCTGGATTAATTTGCTAGCAAAATGTCTATCTTGTGATTTAAAAAAATGTCAGTAAAAATGTTTGGGTTTTCCACTTTGAAGAATTAACATTCTTAGGCCAAGCACAGTGGCTCACACTTGTCCCAGCTACTCAGGAGACAGAGATAAGGAGAATATAGAGGTTCAAGGCCAGGCTGGGCAAAAAGTTAACAAGACCCCATCTCAACCAACAAGCTGGTATGGTGATGTGTGCCTGCGGTCCTAGCTGCACAGGATGCCAAAGGTAGAAGGACGTAAGTCTAGTTTGGTCTCATGCAAAAAACACAAGACCCTAACCTGAAAAATAACTAAAGCAAAAAAGGGTGGAGGCGTGGCTCAAGTGGCAGAGCACTTGAAGTGCAAGGCCCTGAGTTCAAACCCCAATACCACTAAATAAATAAAGTACCATTCTTAAGAAGATTTTTAAAAATCATTTGTTTCAGGCTTTGATGCCTTTATCCTAATTCCTCAATTCTCCAATCTATCTATGCCTTCCAAAGCAGCATTCTCAAAGTTGTAAATCACCCCAGTCTATGACTTAATCATTTTTATTATTCACAAATTTACTCTCTGTCCCTCCCAGCCAATTCTTCACACTGCAGGTAGCAATTTTTAAAATATTAAAGGCTGGGGCTCAAGGGGCTTGCTTAGTTGCTGCCAAGCAAGCACAGACCCTGAGTTCAAATTAATAATTAATTAAAAATCTTTCATGGCACTTAGGATAAAGCCCAGTGTATACATAACATGATAAGGCCCCTCTCTGATTGTCCAGACAGTCTTTCCAGTCTTTCTCTCTACAGGCTCTAAGTTTTTCCATTTTTTAAAAAAGTGTCTCTTCATAGCCATCTCAAGCCTTCACATATGACTTCCTAGAAGCCTACCGTGTGGTCACCACCCATCCTATTTGCCCAAATTTCCTAGGTTACAGGATTTTTAGTGCTAAAACTAGCAAGCCTGGGACAAACCATGATGGGTTAATTACCCTCCTTCCTTTTTATTCTAATTATTAGCATGTAATATTTGTATAGGATACACTGTGATATTTACACATATCAGACTTATCCCCTCTATCATTCTCTCTCCTCCTTCCTCCCCCCCTTCTTAGAACAATTTCAACAGGTTTCATTCTTCTATTTTCATACATGTATAAAGTACACCCACCATATTCACCCTCATTCACTCTTTCCTTATGCCCTCCCACTGGCACCCACACCTATTTTACTCTCCTGTCCTTCATTTTTTAAAAAGTGTATACTGATAGTCTAAGGGGGTTTTGCCTTGGCATTTCAGACATGTATGTATCATGCTTTAATCAGATTAACCCGATTAACCCTTCATTACTTACTCTTTATCACCATGCTCACTTATTATTCAAAAGCTTACAGTGTATTATATTCATGTATAGACAGGATGTTTCAGTATTTTTTCATTGTCTAACATTTTCTTTCCCTTTCCTGTAGTCTCAGACAGACCCACTAATACAATCTTGTTCTGTCTCTCACTATATATACATACATACATACATATATGATCATACATTTAACTTACACGACTGGCTTCCATATATGAGGGAAAATATGCGACCTTTGACTTTTTTGAGCCTGCTTTACTTTACCTAACATGATGTTCTCCAGTTCCACCCACTTACCTACAAACAACATAATTTCACTCTTCTTTATGCCTGAATCAAACTCCACCGTGTATCCTTAATCCATTCATCAGTTGTGTGGCATCTGGGCTATTTCCAAAGCTTGGCTATTGTGAATAGTGCTATAATAAACATTGGTGTGCAAGTGACTCTGTGGTATCATGGATACATTTCATTGGGTACGTGCCCAGGAGTGTTACGGCTGGATCATATCCTTACCCTCCTATGTTCCACCTCTACCTGGTAAACAACCACTCCAAGGAGTGGTCTAAGTATCACTTTCTCAGGAAACATCCAACAACTCTTCACTCCCATCCCACTTGCATTAATTTTCTTCTAACTCAATATTCTTCACAATGGATAAATGTGTCTTCCCCAACCACATTATAAACTCCACAAGATTGGATCCATTGAGTTATCTGGTTAATTAATCAGATTATATCACTAACACCTTGTACACTGCCTTATCTATGATGGCGTAAGTTTTGTTTGGTTTTTTTTTTCTTTAGGGTGGTAAAAATTCAAGAATAAAAGATACATTTGCTATTCTACCTTCTTTAAGGTCAATATTTGATAAAGCTAAGACAATTACATATTCCATTTGTCTTGATCCTAACAAATGACAAAACAGATCCAGGACATATACTGGAAACTAGTATGTCATCTAATCAACAGGAGCAAGTATGACCTACTTCAGGAGACAGTGAGATTAGAAGGCATATTTTGGATTTATGGGAGTTATAGCATAAAAGTGATGTTGGCAATAAGAAGATTACCAATTTAAATAGAGGGGGAATTCCAAGATGGCGGCTAGAGGTAGGAAGCAGAAAGCGAGCCTCCTATAGTGAAATCTTGGAGAGACGCTGGAGACACACTTTGCAGGCATAATCACCGAGAAAAGGCATAACTTTGACCCCTCCACATCTCCAGCCGGCGCAGAGAATCTCCACTTCACGTTAAACGGAGAACCGAGGAGGCCCCCAGGCCGCCAGTGGCCGGCGCCCATACGGCTCGGGAAGACGCGGACCAGGTGAGCTTCGCGGTACCGCGGTTCCCCCACAGACAAGCCTGGGCCAGAGCACCATACCCCCTGGACAGACTGACCTCCACCCGGAGAAAAAAGAGAAACTGAGTACTAAGCAATAAGAACAGTTAAGACGCTGGAAAGAGGGTGGGGCGCCCTGAGCGCTGAAGATTGGGGGAAGGGAATCCTTCCCGGGACTGTAAATAAACGAGCCGGGCAGGCCGGAGAGGCTCTGGCGGGAGCGGGGCGTGGGCCCAGCAACCAGAAGCGGGGACGCTTGTGAGAGGAGGGAAGACCCACTTCCCACGTGAACTGTAAATAAACACGCAGGCCTGACAACGCGGGGCAGTGTCGCCTTTCCCAGTGCTTGGAAAGGGAAAAGCCTGTGGCAGAGGCCCCCCTCCCCCGCACAGGAGAACTCTGAGCAAACAAAGCCTGTGGGACCAGTGCTAAGCTCACCCCAGAGATCTGCATAAATAACGCCGCCAGCTACAGGCGGAGAGCAGCAGGCAGGCAAGCCACAGTTGCAGATACCACTCTCAGAACTGCCTCCAGGAGCTTTTTTTTCTTTTTCTCCCTACCTTTGATGAGAGAACAACCGAATTACACCTGCAAGCCGAAAAACTTACTGAAACTGTATTGCATTTGAACTGGGGACACTTGGTGGGGCTTTTTTTTTTTTTTTTTTTTCTTCTGTGTGTGTGTGAGTGTAGTTTTGTTCTACTTTATGCATCCCCTTTGATGAGACAACTACAGAACAACATCTGAGGCACCAACTCCAGGACTGGAGATTGAGACGGACATCCAAATTATTAAGACTGAAATTGCATTGCATATAAACTTGGAAGTTTTTTGGTTTTTTTTGTTTTTTTTAATTTTCTATTTTCCATTTTATTTTAATTCATTTTTATAAATAGATATTACTTTCATATACTTATTTTTTATATTTTTTATCTTTGATTGTCAATCCTCTCTCTGTCACTCTATTGTCTGTTCAGCTTACTGTCGATTAGTACACTAACACTCCCTGTTTATACCTTTGAAACTCTCTTGTCTGATACCTTGATCTGCTTTCTCCCTCTTGTCTGTATATTTGTTTTCCCCTTTTCTTTAACTTCTTGCTTTCCATCTCAGCTCACTCTTCCATTCTCAATATTACCATTGTTATTATTACAAGCTAGAAAATACTTAATTACACACAGTACAGGGACAGTAACAACACCAAGGACAATGACAGGAAGACAGAAAAAACAAGGAAACCAGTTTCCCCACAGCAAAAAATTAGTACAGGAACCAGAGGGGAATGAAGAGAACAGAAACTCAGAGCCAGACTCCAACAAAATGAAGATAAACTATGCCAAAGGACCCAATGAAGCCTACAAGAATAATTTAAAAGAAGACATACTACAAGTACTCAATGAGAATTTTATAGAGATGATACTGGATAGGGTCAACCAAAATGTACAGGAGACACTCAAGAAATTCCAAGACAATAAAAATAGAGAATTTGAAAAAGCAAAAGAAGAAATAAAGGAAACCATAGAAGCACTGTATAAACACCAAAGTGAAAGAGAGAACACAATGAATAAATGGATAAATGAACTCAGGACAAAAATAGACAACAATAAAGAAGAAAACAGCCAGGATATGGAAAACCTCAGAAAAAAGAACGAAACAGAACTGCAAAACAAAACGGAAGGCCAATCCAGCAGAATAGAACAAACAGAAGACAGAATCTCAGAACTTGAAGATGAAATGGTAATTAAAGGAAAAACTGAAGAACTACTAATTAAACAACTCAAGACCTGTGAAAAGAAAATGCAAGAACTCACTGACTCCATCAAAAGACCAAACTTGAGAATCATGGGCATCGAAGAAGGAGAAGAGGTGCAAGCGAAGGGAATGCGTAATATATTCAACAAAATAATAACGGAAAATTTCCCAAATCTAGAGAAAGATATTCCCATACAAATGCAAGAGGCCTCCAGGACACCAAACAGACCAGATCAAAATAGAACTACTCCACGACATATCATCATTAAAACAACAAGTTCAGAAACTAAGGAAAGAATATTGAAGGCTGCAAGAGAGAAAAAACAAGTAACATACAAAGGTAAACCCATCAAAATCACAGCAGACTTCTCAACAGAAACATTAAAAGCAAGAAGAGCATGGGATGAGATCTTCCGGGCACTGAATGAAAATAACTTCAACCCCAGGATACTCTACCCAGCAAAGCTATCATTCAAAATAGATGGAGCAATAAAAGTCTTCCATGATAAGCAGAAACTAAAACAATATGTGACCACAAAGCCACCATTACAAAAGATTCTGCAAGGGATCCTGCACACAGAAAGTGACACCCAACTTAACCATGAAAAGGCAGGCAGCACCAAACCACAGGATAAGAAAAAGCAAGACAGTAGAGAGTAACATCAAGTTAGGTACACACAATCAAACCTTCAAACAACTAAGACAACTAAATGGCAGGAATCACCACATACCTATCAGTACTAACACTTAATGTCAATGGACTTAATTCACCCATCAAAAGACACCGTTTGACAAAATGGATTAAAAAAGAAGATCCAACAATTTGTTGCTTACAGGAGACTCATCTCACTGAAAGAAATAAGCATATGCTTAGGATGAAAGGCTGGAAGAAGATTTACCAAGCCAATGGCCCCCGAAAACAAGCAGGAGTAGCAATACTTATCTCTGACAAAGTAGACTTCAAACCTACATTGATCAAACGAGATAAAGAAGGACATTCCATACTAATAAAAGGGGAAATAGACCAAAAGGAAATAATAACCATCAATCTGTACGCACCCAATGTCAACGCACCCAATTTCATCAAACATACCCTGAAAGACCTAAAAGCATATATAAACGCCAACACAGTGGTTGTGGGAGACTTTAACACTCCATTATCATCAATAGATAGGTCATCCAAACAAAAACTCAATAAAGAAATCCAAGATCTAAAATATGCAATAGATCAAGTGGACCTAGTAGATGTCTACAGAACATTTCATCCAACCTCTACACAATATACATTCTTCTCAGCAGCCCATGGAACCTTCTCCAAAATAGATCATATCCTAGGGCACAAAGCAAGCCTCAGCAAATATAAGAAAATAGAAATAATACCATGCATACTATCTGACCACAATGCAGTAAAAGTAGAACTCAACAACAAAAGTAAAGACAAAAAACATGCAAACAGCTGGAAACTAAATAACTCATTACTTAATGAAGAATGGATCATCGATGCAATAAAAGAGGAAATTAAAAAGTTCCTAGAAGTCAATGAAAATGAAAACACAACCTACCAGAACCTATGGGACACAGCTAAGGCAGTCTTGAGAGGAAAGTTTATAGCCATGAGTGCATATATTAAAAAGACTGAAAGATCCCAAATCAATGACCTAATGATACATCTCAAACTCCTAGAAAAACAAGAACAAGCAAATCCCAAAACAAATAGAAGGAGAGAAATAATAAAAATAAGAGCTGAAATCAACGAAATAGAAACCAAAAAAACCATACAAAGAATTAATGAAACAAAAAGTTGGTTCTTTGAAAAAATAAACAAGATCGATAGACCCCTGGCAAACCTGACTAAAATGAGGAGAGAAAAAACCCAAATTAGTAGAATCAGGAATGCAAAAGGGGAGATAACAACAAACACCATGGAAGTCCAGGAAATCATCAGAGACTACTTTGAGAACCTATATTCAAATAAATTTGAAAATCTAAAAGAAATGGACAGATTTCTAGATACATATGATCATCCAAAACTGAACCAAGAGGAAATTAATCACCTGAATAGACCTATAACACAAAATGAAATTGAAGCAGCAATCAAGAGTCTCCCCAAAAAGAAAAGTCCAGGACCTGATGGATTCTCTGCTGAATTCTATCAGACCTTTAAAGAAGAACTGATACCAACCCTCCTTAAACTGTTCCATGAAATAGAAAGGGAAGGAAAACTGCCAAACACATTTTATGAAGCCACTATTACACTTATCCCAAAACCAGGCAAAGACACCTCCAAAAAGGAGAACTATAGGCCAATCTCCTTAATGAACATTGATGCAAAAATCCTCAACAAAATAATGGCAAATCGAATTCAGCAACACATCAAAAAGATTATTCACCACGACCAGGTAGGCTTCATCCCAGGGATGCAGGGGTGGTTCAACATACGAAAATCAATAAACGTAATAAACCACATTAACAGAAGCAAAGACAAAAACCACTTGATCATCTCAATAGATGCAGAAAAAGCCTTTGATAAGATCCAACATCATTTCATGATAAAAGCTCTAAGAAAACTAGGAATAGAAGGAAAGTTCCTCAACATTATAAAAGCTATATATGACAAACCTACAGCCAGCATTATACTTAACGGAGAAAAATTAAAACCATTCCCTCTAAAATCAGGAACCAGACAAGGATGCCCACTATCTCCACTCCTATTCAACATAGTACTGGAATTCCTAGCCAGAGCAATTAGGCAAGAAGAAGGAATAAAAGGAATACAAATAGGTAAAGAAACTGTCAAAATATCCCTATTTGCAGACGACATGATCCTATACCTTAAAGACCCAAAAAACTCTACTCAGAAGCTTCTAGACATCATCAATAGCTATAGCAAGGTAGCAGGATATAAAATCAACATAGAAAAATCATTAGCATTTCTATACACTAACAATGAGCAAACGGAAAAAGAATGTATGAAAACAATTCCATTTACAATAGCCTCAAAAAAAATAAAATACCTAGGTGTAAACCTAACAAAAGATGTGAAAGACCTCTACAAGGAAAACTATACACTTCTGAAGAAAGAGATTGAGGAAGACTATAGAAAGTGGAGAGATCTCCCATGCTCATGGATTGGTAGAATCAACATAGTAAAAATGTCGATACTCCCAAAAGTAATCTACATGTTTAATGCAATTCCCATCAAAATTCCAATGACATTCATCAAAGAGATTGAAAAATCTACTGTTAAATTTATATGGAAACACAAGAGGCCACGAATAGCCAAGGCAATACTCAGTCAAAAGAACAATGCAGGAGGTATCACAATACCTGACTTCAAACTATATTACAAACCAATAATAATAAAAACAGCATGGTACTGGCACAAAAACAGACATGAAGACCAGTGGAACAGAATAGAGGATCCAGATATGAAGCCACACAACTATAAGCAACTTATCTTTGACAAAGGAGCTAAAAATATACGATGGAGAAATAGCAGCCTCTTCAACAAAAACTGCTGGGAAAACTGGTTAGCAGTCTGCAAAAAACTGAAACTAGATCCATGTATATCACCCTATACCAAGATTAACTCAAAATGGATCAAGGATCTGAATATCAGACCCCAAACTCTTAAGTTGATACAAGAAAGAGTAGGAAATACTCTGGAGTTAGTAGGTATAGGTAAGAACTTTCTCAATGAAACCCCAGCAGCACAGCAACTAAGAGATAGCATAGATAAATGGGACCTCATAAAACTAAAAAGCTTCTGTTCATCAAAAGAAATGGTCTCTAAACTGAAGAGAACACCCACAGAGTGGGAGAAAATATTTGCCAATTATACATCAGACAAAGGACTGATAACCAGAATATACAGGGAACTTAAAAAACTAAATTCTCCCAAAACTAATGAACCAATAAAGAAATGGGCATGTGAACTAAACAGAACTTTCTCAAAAGAAGAAATTCAAATGGCCAGAAAACACATGAAAAAATGCTCACCATCTCTAGCAATAAAGGAAATGCAAATTAAAACCACGCTAAGATTCCACCTCACCCCTGTTAGAATAGCCATCATCAGCAACACCACCAACAACAGGTGTTGGCGAGGATGCGGGGAAAAAGGAACCCTCTTACACTGTTGGTGGGAATGTAGACTAGTACAACCACTCTGGAAAAAAATTTGGAGGCTACTTAAAAAGCTGGACATCGATCTACCATTTGATCCAGCAATACCACTCTTGGGGATATACCCAAAAGACTGTTACTCCAGAGGCACCTGCACATCCATGTTTATTGCGGCACTATTCACAATAGCCAAGTTATGGAAACAGCCAAGATGCCCCACCACTGACGAATGGATTAAGAAAATGTGGTATCTATACACAATGGAATTCTATGCAGCCATGAAGAAGAACGAAATGTTATCATTCGCTGGTAAATGGATGGAATTGGAGAACATCATTCTGAGTGAGGTTAGCCTGGCTCAAAAGACCAAAAATCGTATGTTCTCCCTCATATGTGGACATTAGATCAAGGGCAAACACAACAAGGGGATTGGACTATGAGCACATGATAAAAGCTTTAGCACACAAGGGAGGGGTGAGGATAGGTAAGACACCTAAAAAACTAGCTAGCATTTGTTGCCCTTAATGCAGAGAAACTAAAGCAGATACCTTAAAGCAACTGAGGCCAATAGGAAAAGGGGACCAGGAACTAGAGAAAAGGTTAGATTAAAAAGAATTAACCTAGAAGGTAACACCCACGCACAGGAAATCAATGTGAGTCAATGCCCTGTATAGCTATCCTTATCTCAACCAGCAAAACCCCTTGTTCCTTCCTATTATTGCTTATACTCTCTCTACAACAAAATTAGAGATAAGGGCAAAATAGTTTCTGCTGGGTATTGAGTGGGGGAGCGGGAGGGGGTGGAGTGGGTGGTAAGGGAGGGGGTGGGGGCAGGGGGGAGAAATAAACCAAGCCTTGTATGCACATATGAATAATAAAAGAAAAATGAAAAAAAAAAAAAAAAAGAAGGCATATTTTGACAGATAGTTGAGGAACCCAGAATGTCCCAGATACTGGACAACAGAGAACACCTGGACCTTTGAAGGGTTTGGTTTTAGTATATTTTTTTTCCTTAAAGTAAAAATAGTACATGATCATTACAAAAATTTCAAGCCAGTATAAAATCCAAGGCAAAAACACAGTATTCATTATTCCACTTTCCAGAGATACCTGGTCTTGGTATTTTCACATAGTTAAATAAGCAAGATAACGGCATACTTCGGAAAGTAGTAAGAAATCTTATTTTTTATTAACTACCTCCTAATTCATTATTTCAAATATTTAGTGCCTAAAATCTGTCAGGCTCTAGAGATCAAAGATTTAGTTTTGGTTTTGAGCTCAAAGTAGGAATATAGAAACATATGACACTCTGCAATGAGGTAAGGACTGATAGGGACCAATGAAATGCAGTGGAAAAGGGGACACCTATTTATATGCAAAGAAATGAGGACTCGCTTTTGAAGGATAGGAAGGAATCTGCCAGGCAGAGAGAGGAAGGTCTCTGTTCACAGAGGAAACAGTAGTGTAAAGAGATTTTTAAATTCAAATATGATCCTTTTCTTCTTCCCCCTGATCTCCACCCAGTCACCACACTAGGAAAATAAAACATGACCAAGAATGAAGGAAGTGAAGTGGTGAGGCTCAAAAAAATGTTTCAAATCCAAAAGGCAGGGAAGAAAGAGAGAACAGGTAAGCAATGACAGAGATTACTAAAAAAATAGTAAGATGAAATACATTAAGCACTATGTAGTGCAGCCTTCCTTAAGTTTGGCCACAAACTCCAAATGGCAATAAATATATGAAAAGTACAACTATACTGGCTATAAAATCAGCCTTTACCTTCATTTTTCACTAAAAGATATTTTACCTTTGATAAGAAAAATGTATTTTGTCGCAATTTGCATTCCTTTGATAGCCAGTATCTAATAAATAATGGCTCTTTACAACCCTTTAAAAACTGTTACCTAGGACTGATAATTTGGAATTAAATTATTTGAAGTCTTTTTCCCCAGACATGACTCCTGCTATGCACATAGTCCAGGCTGGCCTCAAGCTCATGATCCTTCTGCCTTGGCTTCCAAGTGCTGGGATTACAGATGTGCACTACCATGCCCAGAAAGATTTGAAATCTAAAAAAAAAAAAATCAGAAGTCACCCATATAGTCTCTCCCAGATTCCCACGAAGACAATCCTTAAAAGGTTTCCACTAGCTACTAAGGTCATTCAGTAATAACTGAAAAAGATTCATAATAATAATCTCATAAAATGAAGATCAACTATCTAAATACTAAATACTCTGTTCCTCTCCCCTAGCCTTCCCTTTATTTTAGAGATCCAAAGTCTGGGTCAAAGAAACTGGTCAGTCATCTCTTGCTATGCAGAGGCAGTTTTTGTGGCAGAGATCCTTGTTGTCTCTAATCTTTCAAGTACATTAAACTACCACCCAAGTTCAGGAAACAAAGAGAGAGAGAGAGAGAGAGAGAGTGTGTGTGTCAGGTTTAGGTGGAACTGTGTAAGTCAGAAAAAACGTGGACTGACACTGCCTCCTGGGAGGTATAGTGACACAAGCAAAGTGTGAAGCTAGCCTTGAGTCTAGCCTTACAATGGCTAGAATCAGGAAGAACCCTTTCAGCAGCACACAGAAATGAGAGATGCTCACATACTTCTGTCAGTTTGGAGTAACACAGACAGAAAGAAAAAGAATAAGCCCAGTACTCTGGCTCAGAACTGCCATATTAGAGGAATGTCTGTTAATCACTGGAACTCAGGCTAGCTGTGTTTTCATCTTAACAAAATAATTGAATAGAGGTTTCATCTACAACCCCAGTCAACTGCAGAAGCAAGGAAAATTTGCAAACATTTCTTCCAAATGCACATCAGGTACAATAGTTACTATTCAATGAAGGATAAGAAAAAAAATTCAATACTGATGTCAACAACAACAAAAAGCAGTAATAAAAGGAAAGACTAACCTTTACACAGAAGCAGATACTGATTTCCAAACATTGTCTGGCAAACTGCAAATTGGGTGTGTTTGGAGATAAAAAATCAAGATGAAATAAAGTAGGAATAAGAAAAAGTAGCAGGGTAAATTAAAAAAAAATTCTTTAAACTCCAATAGCAGACTAAAGCCAATGTTGGATGTGAAAAGGGAAATAAAAAGAGTGAAAATTTGGTAATTGCCAGGCACAGTAGCTCACACCTGCAATCCTAACTACTCAGGAGGCAGAGATCAGGAGGATCATGGTTCAAAACTAGCTCAGGCAAATACTTTATGAGCCCCTATCTCAAAAAAACTCATCACTAAAAAGGGGATGGTGTAGTGGCTCAAGGTGTAGGACCTGAGTTCAAGGCCCAGTACCGAAGGAAAAAAAAAAACCTTACAGTGAGATACTATTGCACACCCATCAAGATGGCTACTACTAAAAACAACAACAAAAAAAACCCAAAGAAGTGTGGCAACGATTTAGAGAAACTGGAGCCTTTGAGTACTGTTGGTGAAAATGTAAAACAGTGCAGCCATGTACCTATAGTTTGGTTCCTCAAAAAAACTTAAAAATAGAGTTACCATACAATCTAGCAATTTCACTTCTGGAAAACAGGATCTTGTAGAGATCATATTCATAGCAGTATTATTCTCATTAGCCAAAATGTAGAAGCAAAACCAAATTGTCCATTAATGGATAAATGGTTAAATAAAAAATGGCATAGTCATACAATGAAATATTACTCAGCCTTTTAAAAAAGGTAAAGATATTCTAACACATGCTATAACGTGGGCAAACACTGAGTACATGAGGCTAAGTGAAATATGCCAATTACAGAAAGACAAATACTGTATGATTCTCACTTACATGAGTAGTCAAAACCAAGGAGACAAAGTAGAACAGAGAATTATTGCTTAATGGGTATAGTATCAATCCTACAAGATGAAAATTACCATCCTATAAGATGGTAATGGTTTGTACATTATGAATATATTTAATACCACTGCACTACATATTTAAAAATAGTTAAGATAGCTGGGGGATGGCTCATGCCTATAATTCTAGCTGCTTAAGAGGTGCAGATCTGAAGGATCCTGGTTGAAGGCCAGCTGAGCCTAGAGCAAAAAGTTCTTGAGGCCAGCCTGTAATCCTAGCTACCCAGGAGACAGAGACCAGGAGGATCATGGTGCAAAGCCAGGCCAGGCAAATAGTTCAGGAGACCCTATCTTGAAAAACCTCAACACAAAAACAGGGTTGGAAGGGGGAATGGCTCCATAGGTAAGAGTGCCTGCCTAGCAAGCATGAGGCCTTGAGTTCAAACCCCAGGTTCACCATGAAAACAAAACAAAAAAGTACTAAAGGCCCTGTCTCAACAGAAAAAGCTGGCCAGGTGATACTCGCAGCTAGGGAAATACAAATAGAAGGATCATGGTAAGGCCAGCCCCAGCATAAAGGGAGACTCTATTGCAAAAATAAAGCAAAAATGTTTGGAGGCATAGCTCAAGCAGTAGAATGCCTGCCTAACAAGTGCAAAGCCCTGAGTTCAAACCCGAGGAGGGGGGGGTGCAGGGGGATGGTTAAGATGGCAAAGTTTCTGATTGTGTATTTTATACTACAATGAAAAAAATGAGAAAACAAGCCCTGTACACATGATGTTTATAACAGCATTATTCATAATTAACAGACTTGAAAGCAACCAAGGTATTCTTTGGTAAGTGAATGGTAGCACATCCACACAATAGAATATTATCTAGTTCTAAAAAGAAGAGAACTAGCAAACCATGAAAAGATATGGAATAATCTTAAATGCATACTGCAAAGTGAAAGAAGCTAAACTGAAAAAACTATATACTATATGATTTCAACTAGATGACATTCTGTAAAAGGAAAAGGTTAAAAAAAAATGGAGACACTAAAATGATCAGTGGTTGTCAGGGTTGGGGGGAAGGAAGGATGAAGTAAAGAGGCAAAGCACAGAAAATTTTAAGGCAGGGAAATTGCTGGATATGCTGCTATAATGGTAAACATGTATCATTATACATTTGCCAAAAGCCATAGAATATATAACACAAAGAGCAAACCCTAATGGAAACTAAAGACTTTGGGTGATGACAATGTGTCAATGTTGGTTCATCAGTTACACGAAAGAACCACACTAGTACAAGATGTTGATGGTGGGAACTTGGATTATGGAGGAGTAGGAGGTATATGGGAACGCTGTTCTATTCAATTTTGCAGTAACTTAATTCTGCTGTACAAAATCTGTTAATTAAAATAAAATTTAAAATCATGAGAAATACAAGAAACTGACATTTATTTAATAAACACGTATTTATTGCATATTTACTTGTTTAAAGATCTGTGGACTAGAACAGTACCAAAGAAGAAAGCAGAAACAAGAAAAAAATAACTTCATATGGAAGTGCTACTAAGTGGGGGGAGGGGGGCCTGGAGGTGTAGCTAGCAAGCACAAGACCCGGAGGCTGCTAAGAACTCTCTATCCTCCTACCTCAGTCTTCCAGGTTTGTACCATCACGCCCAGTTGGTGGCTGGTGGAGGCTATTTTAGATGAATGATCAGAGAAGACCTCTTTAAAATATGGCTTCAGTTACATATAAATGCCTCATTACTTATAAGGGCAAGATAATATTCAGGTAGAAGAAAAAAAATGAAAAGGTCCCAAAGTGAGAACAAGTATCTCAAAAACAATGCTACCAGGGTGGGGCATGATGGTAATGTCAGCACTCAGAGCCATGAGGCTAGAGGACCACTCAAGAGTTTGAAGTCAGCCAGGAGGGCACTGGTGGCTCATACCTGTAATCCTAGCTACTCAGAAGACAGAAATCTGGAGGATCGAGGTTCAAAGTCAGATCCAGGAAATAGTTTGCCAGACCTTATCTAAAAAACAAACAAACAAACAAACAAAAAAAAAACCCCATCACAAAACAAGCTGGTGGAGTGGCTCAACGTGTAGGCCCTGAGTTCAAACCCCAGTACTAAAAAATAAATAAATGAAAAATAAAATTAGTAAGGACTGAGTCCCATAATTAACAGGAACTGTAAGAAGCAGTAATTCAAATAAAATAATCTGACTAATTAAGTTTCACTAACAGGGTTATAGAAAACTGTACATTGCAAAAAGAAGTATTTTCACAGACATTTATAAAAATGGTTTATGTCTTAAGTTACAAAGAAACCCTAGATAAATTTGAAAAATCTAGTCACTGACAAAAAAGTGAAAGAAAATATAGGAGTGAATAAAACTGTCTTAAATACCTCTCAAATCAAGGACAAAATAAAAATCAGAACTACCAACCACAGTAAAAAGAACATCACTCATGTAAATTAGAGAGTACAACCAAAGCTGTACTTAGAGGCAAATTAAGAGCATTAAATGCTTTTATTATTTAAAAAAATTGAGGACTGGAGACTTGGTTCAAGATGCAGAATGACTGCCTAGCAAGCACCAAGGACCCCCAGTTCAAATCCCCATACCATAAATAAATAAATAAATAAATGGAACTGGGAATTCATTAAGTTAGAAAAAAAAAATGAAACAAAAGAAAAGCATGCGTAACTCAGATATTCAGAAATCAGCCAATAGGATAATTACATCTCAAAGCTGGTTATTAAAAACCAGGAGGATAAACATTCAGTAAATCAAGAAAAATGAAGCACCAGGCGCCAGTGGCTCATGCCTGTAACCTTAGCTATTCAGGAGGCAGCGATCAGGAGGACTGCAATTTGAATCCAGCCCAGACAAATAGTTCTCCAGACCCTATCCTGAAAATACCTAACACAAAAAGGGCTCGGGGTAGTGGCTCAAGGTGTAGGCCCTGAGTTCAGGCCCTGGTATTACCACCTAAAAAAAAAAAAAAGAGAGAAAGAAAAATGAAGCCACTAATAAAAGATTAAAGGAATACTGCAGAATATATATCCCCAAGCTGATCTCAAACTCTTGATTCTCCAAGCCCCAGCGGTAGTGCTGAGATTACAGGCACACAACACCACCACACTCAGCCAGAGAGTAGTTTTAAATATAAGTTTATTATAATATTTGCTGTACAACAACACATTCTACAACATTTAAGATTGGATTACTAACTCATGTTTGTTAAGTACTTAAGCAATGCACTTGCTAGGTACTTTATTTGTAGTATCTCATTTGATCCAAATAGCCCTATGGAATTGATAATGTTATTATTATTATCCCCACTTGAGAGTCTTGGGAAAAAAAAAAAAAAAGTATATTGCCCAGAGTAAAGAAGAAGAGCCAGGATTCAAACCAGGTCTCCAGTTCTTGAACATTCCCCATACTTGGAGTAAGTACAATATACTACACAGATAATAGGCTAGAACTCTAAAACCCCAAATGAATGTTCACACTGACTACTAGACCAGTTGGTGATCTAAGAAAAGAGAGATAGTGAAATTCAATTCTGATCTGAGAAAAAAACAACTCATATTTCCTGAGGGGAATGAGGGCTGTTTTTACCCTCACTCCTCTGCAAATGAGAAAAGATACAAGAACTCAAAAGCACACTTTCCAGGTAACTTTAACAAGTGCCCTTTGATTAGGCTGGAATTAGTTAACCCTCTAGCTGTAGGAGCTTTGGGGATAAACTGATCAAAGACCAGAAGACTTCGTCCAGTTTTAATCAAAACCAGAAAATTCTGAAGGCAAAAGAAACCTACAACCTGAGCACTATTATTGTAATAACCAATACCGATAGAAAGGATTTAACAGTACCTACTTATTTTTATCCTTGGCTACAAGTTCTCAAGTTTTAAAAAAAGTATAATTAAAAGTTTATCCTTAGCTACCAAAACAAGCTCTGAGTTCCCTCTTTTAAAACGTATAATTGAAAAGAAATACAAACTACTGTTAACCACGTCTACTTGGAAACCTGCCAATCATAAAGATCAGAGAATCACAGGAACCCCTAATTCATTTGTTTAGTAGATATACACCAACTACAAAATGACTGGTATTAGTATTTACAGTATTAATATTAAATGTCACAAAATCAAGAAAAATAACTCTGTGAGTGATGGTAAACATGGAATCAAGGCCTGAAGGGGAGGGAAATACTCAGGAATTCTTCTTTAATAAAAATCTATCTGCTTATAGGGCACAATGACCCACACCTGTAATCCCACCTACTCGGAAAGTTGATGCTGAATTTGTGCCAACTCCTTTTACCCAAACTTGAAAAAGTTAAGAGATCTACAGATAACACATATCAATAATATGAAGTTCAGTTTCCATATGTAAATGTAAATCAGTGTTGCTGGCTAATTAACAGCTAGAAAGATTCAAAACCAGAGGACCAAAGTGTAAAACAATTGCTTTAAATCAATGTCTCTAACATCATGGAGGAGAGAGGTAGGTAGGTAGGTACAGAGGAAGCATGAATGTTTTATAAATGCCACAGAGCTTCTGGCCAAGTTGGCAAGTTTTAACCTGTTTTAAAAATTACTGTTCACTACCTTTATCCCAATCTAACTTTATTTAATGTTATTCTTTTGGACAACGCTACAAAAACAAAACCCCCAGAGCAAATTCTTGTACATTTATTTTAATATCCTGCCTACTTATAACAGCGGAAGAGTCAGACACAGCAGGGGAAAAAAAGTGACGTGCACAACCTTGATCCAAAATACAGCTCGTCGCAGTCTAATTTTAGGCCTAACCGTTCTGATTGACTTTTCACAAGGTTGAAAACAAACTGCAGCTCACTCGTAAGGAAGAGCCGAGGCGGTATCAATGGGAAATGGCTATTTATCAAAGGGGAAACGAATCACACTCACCCTGCCCCGAGACTATTCCCATTAAAAGTGAGATTGCGGGACGGGAACAACCTCACAGCAACTGTCGACGGCAATTTCTTTACACGTTCGGTTCTCGGACGGCTTTATCTCTGGAGAGTCGAGAGGGTGAGTCCACGGAGGAGTCCGTGGGAACGTCCCGTGCGTGCGCGCGTGTTTCAAAGAGAGCCAAACATGGTGAAAAGCCACACTCAACTTCACCTAAGTCACCCGAAGAGGCGACTACTCCCCTCCTGGCTTACGATCAAACCGCCACCACGAGAACATCCCAAGTTCCGTTCTCCAGCGGAGGCCTGCAGGACCCGGAAAAGTACGGCTTCCCTCACACAGCAGGGGCAGAGCTTACCGACCCGAGCCCGCGGGCCGGCCGGGCCGAGCAGGGCTGGGTCCAGGAAGAGCGAGGCTCGGCAGCGCAACCGGCCCGAGAAGAAAGCGGCCCCGGGGAGCAGACAATGAGCCGCCGCCCCGCGAAGTGGCTCCGCTCGCAGGTGGCAGCCTCCGGGTCCCGGGCCGCTCCGCCGCCAGGCCGCGGGGCGGGGAGGAGGAGGGCGACGGCCCGCGTCTCGGGCCTGTCCGCACACTTACCACAGGCGAGGCAGGCAAGGCAGGCGAGATCCCCGCCCCGGCGAGATGCCTCTGTCCGAGCTCCGCCGGCTGCGGAGCCGCCCCGGGCGAGCGCGCGACTCGAAAGGGAGAGAGGGAGGGAGGGCAGGCAGGGCGGGAAGAGGAGCCGAGCCGCAGCGCAGCCGCGGCTACCGCTAGGCCGGGCGGCTGCGAAGCCCCGCGAGCCGGGGAAGGGAGGGCAGGAGCCTTCGGCAATGGCGACGGCCCGGGCCGGAGGGGAAGCGGAACAACCGCCGCCGCTGCGCGTGGCCACAACCCTGGAGGAGGCGCCGGCGGGGGGCGGAGGAGGGGCCAGATCTAGAGCGCAGTCCCTCCCCTCCCGCCAGGGGCGGGGCGCGGCGCGGGGGCCGCCGGTACTTGTAGTTCAGTATGTGGCTCTCTTTGGGGAGACAACTAGTCTCCCAACTAACTCCGTTGTGCATCGTCTCCAGTCAGGTTCTATCTACTTGAAGACGTTGACAGAGGGTGGCTGACACAAATCTACTCCAGGACCTTTGTTTCTGGGAATTCACCCATTCTCCATTTTGTTTTCTTACCCCCAGTTTCTATATTTTGCTGCTACATTAAATCCCACCTCTTTTCTAGGACCCTCCAAGAACAGACTGAAAACATGCAAAACATTTCTTTTATCCTAGACTTGGCATAGAGGAAAAAGAAAATTTTCTCTTTAGAATTTGTAACCATAAACTTTCCCTCACATGTGTTTTAAAGTTTCAATTTTAAGTACCTGTACCATCCGGGAAATCTCAAGCCAAGAAAGTGGCTGATAGTGCTTGAGGACTGGGAAGAAACGTGTAAACCCTCGCTACACAGGTGCCCGTTCAATCCTGGTCTCAAAGGATTCTACAGATAAGAGAACTTCCAAAGCTGAACATGAGCATCCCCAAAATGCTTACAATACACCTGAGGAAATAAGCCACCATAAGAGGGTCAAAAGAAACAGCAAAGGGAATAGCGAGGTCGATAAGGAATTTAGATATTGGAATTACTAGTTACAGAATGTAAAATACGTTTATTTAAATGATTAAAGAAAATAAGAAACCAGGAAACATGAGCAAGAAACAAGATACTATTTTTTTTAACGACCAAGCAAATCTGCAAAGAAACCAAGTAGAACTTCCAGAAATAAAAAAATAATTGAAACCAAAGCCAATGTTTGGGCTAAACAGCAGACTATACACAGTTGAAGACAGAATTAGCAAACTGTGAGAGAGATCTAAGGAAATTACTGAGAATAGCAGCTCAGTTTACAAGGAAAAAAGTTTACAAGACACAGGGAAAGACTGTCAAAAGTCTAGCATCCCCTAATGAGAATTCCAGGAGAGAAAACAAAAGAAGCAGTATATGATGAGATAATGACTGGTCATGGTGAGAATCTTCTAGAACTGATTAAAGAATCTTTAGATTCAGGAAGCAAACTGAATTCTAAGCAGGGTAAGTAAAAGAAATCTTCCCAAACACATCAAAGTGAAACTGAATACCAGAAATACAGTAAACAGAAAGAAAAGACATTCTCTACAAAGAAACAATTATTAAATTCATAGCAGATTTCTCCAAAGCAACAATGGGTGATGGTCTTTAATGGAATAAAATATTCAAAGTACCAAGAGAAAATAACAATTATCAATCAGATGAATGAGGGTGAGATAAAGATATCATCAAACAAAAACAGAGATGTTACTATATAGGAACTCCTTAAAAGATATAATTGAGGAGGAAAGTGATCTCAGAAGGAATGTGGAAGATGCAAGAAATTACTAGAACCTGCCACTGACTAGGACCATACTGAAGAGCACACCCAGTCCACACTGTTTCATTCTCTCCTAGTCTACCAAATCCTACTATATTCAGCCACCTGCTAGTAACATACTTTTTTAAGTTTGAGGGATACAAACGGTCCCTTTACCTTAATAATTTCCACATTATTATCTAGCACCAATTACCAAAATGTAGGTGAGCAGGTACAAATGAATAGACTATCTGGCTAGAATAATCCCTAAATTAATTATATTCTGAAATCATTACAGCTGCAATAGAACTGTCCAGTTCCTAAGCCATATACCATTCTTAAAAAGATCTAGCTAAAAAATATAAGTTCTTGGGAGACTGACTGAGACAGATAGACACACACACATACACCCCTGTTGCCTTACCATCACCCTTAGTTATTTGTTTCTGTTATTTGTATCCAAAAGAACCTAACATAATAGTTTAAGAAAAATAAACTATAAATGTAGAACAATTACTGGAACATAATGAGCAAGACAACAGTATCCATTCTCTTGGCCTTAAACAAAAAGATCATACACAGAATTACAAAACTGATTTAAAATATAAAGTGCTTATCCATTAAGTATCCAAGGAATATAAAGAGGTCAAAACCAGAAATATTCTGTTGTATCAAAATTAATGTCACCTCTCAGCACTAATCAGGCAGGAAGACTCCTATCAAAGTTTTTTCATTCACATTTTTATTATACTTCTGAATCCTATATAAATGAGTAAATGTTCTAAGTCACAATCTTAAATATTAACTTGGAAATAAGTTTATATACTGATGGAATTTTGTTCTGATATCCAAATAAAAAATATATATTTGTGAGATATACATATATATATTTGTGATGCATATTCACACACACTCTTCAGAAGTTCAACAGTACCATGTCCACCACCTGTCTGACCATATTTCAAACCACTGTCTGTCAATGTTATTGAATTTTAACTGACATATAATTCCATTTCAATGCCGTATTATTAATCCAATAGTGAAAGACATGTTTGAAAAACATGGAATTCTATCATGTACAAAAACACAAAACACATGTCGGGCACCAGTGGCTCACATCTGTAATCTTAGCTACTTGGGAGGTTGAGATTGGGAGGAATGCAGTGTGAGGCCGGCCGGCCTGGGCAAACAGTTCACAAGAGCCTATTTCCAAAATAACCAGAGCAAATGGACTAGAAGTGTGTGGCTCAAGTGATAGAGCACCTATACCTGTTTTGCAAGCATGAAACCGAGTTCAAACCCCAGTTCCACCAAAACAGAAAAGAAAAAAACCCAAAACAGGTATGAAACTAGACCGGGTTGAAATTTTAATAATTTTAAAGATCTCTAATACTTCTGGCTTTATGGCACTGAGTTGCCTTTTCTAATATTTAAGTCCCAAACGTACCTTCAGAAAGAATTTTTACACTACTCAAGTCACACATGTCAAATTATGAAAGATTTATTCGTATAAAAACACCAAAATTAGGGAAAATAAGCAGTGATAGCATGTATTAACATTTATTACCTTCCAGTTTGGCTTCTGTTTTGGAACATGCTTGTTCTAAGTTTCTTTTTTTCGCAATACTGGGGTTTGAACTCAGGGCTTCACACTTGCTAGACAGGCCCTCTATAACTTGGAACCACATCTCTAATCATTTTACTCTGATTATTTTTGGGATGGGGGTCTTGCTTTTTTCCTTGGCTGGCCTGGGACTTGTTCTTCCTATTTATGCTTCCCACAGTAGCCGGGAAGACAGGCATGTGCGACAGAACCCAGCTACTGACTGAGATAGGGACTTGGGAACTATTTGTGCCAGCTGGCCTCAAACCCACCGTTCTCACAACCTGACCATTTCAAGTAGTTAGGATTATAGGCATGAGCCACCGGTGCTCAGCTTAAGAGTTTCATTTTTTAATTAACCAATATGGTGGCACTTTTTCTTTTTCCTCCAAGTATAATAGTGCATCAAGACTTTGTTGAAAAACGATCACTTGAAAATTCAATATTTTTGTAAATGGGTAACTTTATAAAACACATGGTTTAAAATGATAATCTGCCAGTGGCAGGCCAGCTCAGGAGGGGCATAAAGAAAGACCCTATCTCAAAAATAACCAATGCAAGGGCTGACAGAATTGCTTAAGTGGTAGAGCACCTGCCTAGCAAGCAGGAGGCTCTGAGTTCAATCCCCAGTACCACCAAAAAAAAAAGAAAAGAATCACACAAAAAGTAATCAATGCAATGCAGAAAGGACTGGTGGAGTGGTTCAAATAGTAGAGCACCTGCCCAGCAAACAAGCCCCAAACCCTGAGTTCAATCCCCTGTATAGCCAAAAAACCCCAAAAAATTAACTAAAAAAAACCAGTGTTGTCTTCCTGACAAACTCAGTAACTAAATTGGTACTAAATTTTAGTCCTCAGTTTCATCGAGCCCTTTACAATTTGTATGTTCAAAGGAAATATTTTAATAGGTAAAAGGAAAATAAGGGTGACTTATGGAATAAGTAATTTTGAAATTAACAATTTCTTAACTGTCCTTCAATTATTGTCTTTGTAATTCTGTGAAAGTAGCCTTAGTATTCTCGTGTAATTAGGGGTTAAATTAAACCTGATTTACATCCAAATTAAATTATTATTATTATTATTATCTGTGGTGCTGAGGATTGAACCCAGGGTCTCACACTTGCTAGTGACCTGCCACTTGACCTTTGACTTGCAGCCACAGCCCATTTACCTATTCACAAGGATTTTTCTCAATTTTTGGCTTAAATGGAAAGGTTTCTATTCCAAAATGAGAATGATTTGCTACCAATATATAAAGAGCCCGTTTTTGTATCCCAAATGATGGCAGTCATTTCTCATAAAATGAATATTAATTTAACAGAATTAAGCCTCCTCTATTGGCACTTGATACTTGAAGACTATCAAAGGTTTATACAATAGTACTAAGTTTGGGAATTAACTGAGAGTGATCTAAAATTTCCTCTGGCAAACATAATCTTAACCATAAATGAAGACAAAAGACCAAAGTCATGAGTTAATTCTGAAAGAACACTTCTATTCACAAATGAATACATTTCTATAAGTTAGGTTTATACAAAACATTTAACTGCATAAAACCTATAGGGAAAAGTGGCCATATTTGAAAACAGCTACAAGGATCAAAGTAGAACAGAGGACGGTAATGAGCAGAGTCACAGAACATACTAAAGAGGTATGTATAGTCAGGCCTACTGGAACTTGTAGAGTCACATTCCTGAGTATCTGTGAAAAGAAAATTAGACACATTAAATGTACATCTCATAGTAAGACTACTATTTCTTTGATTTTCTTTCTCTTTTTTTTCTTTTTTTGGTGGTACTGGGGTTTGAACTCAGGGCCTCATGCTTGCTAGGCAGGCACCCTACCACTTGAGCCACTCCACCAGCTATTTTTTTGTGATGGGTTTTATTGAGATAGGGGCTGGCAAAGTACTTGCCCCTGGCTGGTTTCAAACCATGATCTTCCTCATCTCTGCCTCCTGAGTAGCTAGGATTATAGGTGTGAGCCACTGGTGCCCAGCTTCTATGATTTTTAATTTAATCTTTCTTTTTTTCTCTTAAAGTTTTTTCAGCCAATGCTACATTACATATAACATTACTGTTTGATTTTCAGACCCAACATTTCATTTAATGTTATAAAATCAGACTTAATTTCCACAGTAATTCATAATTCACATTATAACTTTCCTTACTTTATTTTTTTTTTAATTTTTTTCCACTGTTTTTTTTTTTTTTTTTTTTTTGCTGTGGATCAAACCTAGGGCTTTGAGCATGCCACACAAGCACTCTAGCAATGAGCTATATCCCTGGCCCCTTTTTCTTAGTTTTGAGTATATCTTTTTTAAAAGTATACCTAAATGTCACATCTGTAATCAACACATTTACTTAATTTTACAAAGTTTCACATTAGAATACAGAATTCTAAGTTCAGTCCTAGAGGAAGACATTAAAATAATAATAAAACTAAGATATCTACTTATTCTGTATTTGTGGTTTCTTTCCCCAAATAATTTTTTTCACATTTGCTATTCACAAATTGCACAACTCAATGTATCCTTTACTATGACTAGCAATGGAAAAGTGTGCCTATGTCAACTGGTTTCTATTTTCTCTTTAGCACTGAAGATAAAGGGGTTCAATGAGAAGCCCTGCGAAAGCTAGGCACTGGTGGCTTAGGCCTGAAATCTTAGCTACTTGGGAGGCTGAGAATGGAAAGATCGAGGATATAGGGCTGCTCAGTCAAATAATTCTCAAGACCCCACTTGCAAAATTACCAGAAGAAAATAGACTAGAGGTGTGGCTCAAGTGGTAGAGTACCTGCTTTGCAAGCGCAAAGCCCTGAGTTTGAACCCCAGTCCTACCAAAAAAACAAAAAAATCCCTGAATCATAATTTCACACTCCAAAACAAAAAGTTACCAACCTAATCTGTAACAAATGTTATTTGAAAAATCATCTTTCAAAAAATGGTGTTTTAAGCAAATTTTAGTATAGAACATCAACCTAATTAATGTCTAAATACTTATTTTTCTGAAAGAAAAGAATCTAAAGTGCTTACATCGGACCTCTTCAAGTTACATGGTTTTAAAGAGAACTTAATTCAAAAATGTTTTAATAGGGTAACTATTTTGTAGCAATGTTCACAATTTTTAAAATCAGTTAAGTTATAAACACTAAGCATATTCTCCATTTGTATTAAAGTCAAATGCATTTCTCCAGGTGTACTTTAGAGTTTGAACAAAATCTCAGGTACATATGGCAACAGCAGTCTACTTAGAAGCAATCAACATTGTATAAGGTGTTAGCACACTCATCTTTCTTTCCAACTGTCAGTTCAAGGAAAGTTCTCCAATACAAAACAGCAATGAAATAGTAAATCTTTACTCTAAGTAGTTGTTTTCTGAGTAGATATACTTCTGAACAACAACAAGGAAATTACTTCTTATCTAAATATCCAGAAAAATACATATAAATAAATCTGCCATATGGTTATCTGATTGACAGTTATGGTATCTTGGGTTTAAATACTTATTTTATTTTTGTTGCAAATTCATTTGACTCTTGTAAAAGTAAACTATAACAGTGATGACACAGATCATCTCTTTCAACCAAAAAAAGCAGACTTTAAAAAGAATTAGGAACAAAGAGAAACACTAATACAAGAATCAGTTAAAAGGCAGCTCATGAAAGAGGAAGAGAAGGATGGGGAGGGGGAGGAGAGGGATACATAATACAGAGACAACCTATAAAGACAACAAAGAAGATTCTGTTAACTTATGAGCGTAAATTGTACACTCTTCTGAAACAAAGCCAGTGCTAATAAAGTATTTGTGCTCAATTTAATTAGTGAAAACAAGTTGGGGAGATCAAAACTACAAAAATGGCCTAAAACAGCCTAAACTTAGATATAAAATAGCACTATAACTGTCTAGAAACTTTTATTATAGTTGAATGATAGTACTTTGGGTTTTATTTTCCTTTTTGTACTTGTTTTGAGTAAGATAATGAAGTTAACTTATCTTGTTGCTCAAAAATTAGTAAAAAATTCTAAATAAGAATAAAGCATTATTACTGATAAAAACCAGGGTCAAGCAGGTTGGCAGAGATCGGAAGGATTGTGGTTTCAAGGCCAGCCTAGGCAAAAAAGTTTGAAAGACCCTATCTCAACTAATGACTGAGTGTAGTAGGCCTGTCATCCCAGCAACACAGGGGATTGTGGTTCAGGCCAACCCAGTTATAAAAAAATCTCCTATCTCAAAAATAAACAATGCAAAAAGGGCTAACAAAATGTCAGCCTAGCAAGCAGAGGCCCTGAGTTCAAACCCCAGTACCACCAAAAATAAGTAAATAAAACTCATAAAGCTATACTTATGTTCTGAACCAGTACACAATGGGACTAACCCTAAATCACCAGCCCCCAAATTAAATGATTCTATGATTTTACTCAAATGAGGAAACAATATTAAAATGGTTTTCTATGTTAGAATATAAAATGCTAATCCTTTAAATATAGCAGAACTATAGAGAATACTTTTTTTTTTAAGTGAGAAGGCACTATCTAAAAACAACATAAGATATTGGCTTACTGATTTATACTTCATGTTGTTCCACTGGCAGATATCCTTACTCTTCAAAGCACAAGGAGCTGCCACTTGTGACTGAGCCCAGCACTTCAAAATTGGGAACTCTGAGAAAATTGGTAGAACATGATGTCAGAAAACCTGAATGTGGGCTCAAGACTAGGCTTATATGAACCTCAACAGAAGTATTTCATGCTGCAATAAGAGTACTCAAATATTTTCACATGCAATGTGTGTGATTTGGATCCATCTATCACATGATGTTGTTTTAGCACCCTTTTTTATGTGGATGCCTAAGAAATTATAAAATTACAAAGATATTTCAAAGTACGCTGTATGCATGTATGGGGTTATCATAATAAAATCCCCTTGCATTATTAAGGTATGATAAATCAAAGCTTAAATTAAAAAATTTAAGAAAACAAAATTACAAAGATATCACAAAAGTTGATCAGACTTTTTAACAAATCCCACTAAAAATTTAATGTAATCTTTTCAAGTGCACATGTATTCAGAAAAGTGAGCACATTCCAAATGTACAACTTGATAGAAACTCACCCATATAAACAGCACAGATTAAAAAACAAAACAATACCAGAACTCTCAGTATTCTCTCAGGAAAGGTACTTTTCAAACTTTATTTAGGGTTAGAAAGGTTACTATTAATAGAAACAGAAAACCAGGCTGGATAAAGCAGCAAATATAGCACTCATCATAAAAGGTATGGTAGCAGAAAATGTAAGATGAAACACTTTCCATTTGCCAGTTTTTAGTAATTGTAACTTAAGCCAGCCCAAATTTGAAGAACTGAAATCTGAAAGGGGCTTCTTAAACTAAAGAAAAAAATCTTGATTTTTTTTTTTTAAGTCTTCCTCTGTGAAGAAGAAATAGTGAAAAAATCATTTTTTAATTTACCAAATATCCACAAAAGCAGAAAGAACAATTACACAACAAAGCCAGAAAGTCATGGACAAAGTTTACAATAAAAACTAAATGATACTATAAGATAAAGTAACCATATAAACACTAAAGTACATGCAGGTAGAGACAAAACACCAAAAGCCACAAAGTCCCGCAATGACACTATAAAAACAACAACCAAAAACCCCCCCAGAAAACAGGCAATGTGGATCAATGTATACAAAAAGAAACAATCAATCAGGTGTGGCAATGCACATCTGTAATCCTAAAACCAAAGAGGCTAAGGTAAGCCAGGCACTGGTGGCCCATGCCTATAATCCTAGCCACTCAGGAGGCAGAGGTCAAGAGGATCACGGTTTGAAGCCAGCCCAGGCAAATGTTTCCAAGAGACTCTGTCTCAAAAAAAAAAAAGCCATCATATAAAAAGGCTGGTGGAGTGGCTCAAGGTATAGGCCCTGAGTTCAAACCCCAATACCACAAAAAAAAAAAAAAAAAAAAAAGGCTGAGGCAGAAGGACCTCAAGACCAGCCTGAGCTACAAAGCAAAGCAAGACTGAGGCTAGTCTGGGCTACAAAGTGAGACCCTGTCTGAAAAAAAAAAAAAGACAGAAATCATGCCAGGTGTGATCATGTATACCAGCTACTCAGGAGGTGGAGGCAGGAAGATCATGAGTTCAATCCAGCGTGGGCAAAGTGAGTGAAGACCCTGTCTCACAAACAAAATACAAAAAAACAAAAAGGGCTTGGGCATGATTCAAATGGTAGAGCTCACCTAGCGTGTGCAATTTCCTGGGTTCAATCCCCAATACCAAAAAACAGCAATTAAAAAAGCACACACAATAACAACAAAAAAACCCCAACCAGATATTGTATGTCTACTAGTAAAAGAACATAGCACTACCTATGGTCTTGTCAAAGGAATCAAACTTGAATCCCATCATACCTCTGAAGTCACTGCCAATTTCCAGGAAATATAGGAGTCAGAGGAACACAATGAACTATATTATAAGCATAATCAGGAAAACCCCAACCATGGGTGAAATGGCCCAGGTTCATCAACAGATTAGTTGTGAAGAAAAGGACAGAGAGAAACCTGTAAACTAAGAGGCTTAATACAAGTAAGATTTTTTTATGGACAATACTAAATGACAGCGTCTAAAAATCTTGTCCATAGGGGTAATAAAAATATAGAGAATCATAAGGAAATAAGGGGAAGTCAGTATAGTGAGATAGTCTTAAAGGGAAGAGATGGCTATGATTGGAGAATATATGGAATAGCTGCTTGGATGGCTGGCAAAGCTATGTGTCTTGACCTGGGTGGTAGTTACAAAGGTATCTGCCTTATAAAAGTTCATTGAACTATATATATATATATGTGTGTAGTTTTTCTAATCTGTGCTTTATTTTACAATCACAGGGCTTGAAAAAAAAAATACTTTTTAAATCCCTGTCCTTGAATGTGGACTTGCCACCATACCTGCATTCATTTTTTTTTTTATGTGTCAGTGTTTACCATGACATTATTATTACTTGTGTTTTTTTTTTTGGTGATACGGGGGTTTGAACTCAGGGCTTCACACTTGCTATACTGGTGCTTTACCACTTGAGCCATGCCTTCAGCCCGCCACCATACCTTTATACTTATTTTCAATACTTGCAACCCTCACCTTGGTCACAATACATCAATAAATCTGGGTTGTTGACCACAATACGGGTTTCTCCATCTTTACTATGTGGACGGTGATAGCGGTAGTGCACAGGTAAAAAGGCTTGGAAACAGTCAATGCACTGTGCATCTTGTCTGGCATAAATGAGAACTTCAGATTCCTTGGACAAATAGTTGGGGGCTTCTATATTAAAATTTTCTGAAACCATCACTGCCTGTTGGAGAGAAAACAAAGAAGAAGAAATGAATGAGAAAAATAAAAAGACAAAAGTAAGACAAGATGGCTATACAGATTTGCAAAAGTGTCAAATTTAGCCCCTTTTAAACTACTTCCATTCCTCTTCTAACTGCAATTTTATTAGAAAACACAAAATGTGATCCATGTATCTAACTGCAATTTTATTAGAAAACACAAAATGTGATCCATGTATAATAAAAGTAAGCTGGGGAAGTTTTACTCTGGGATGCCATATTTCCCATAATAAAAACTATTTCTGTGAAACTTCTCTATTGACCTCTGTTTATGTAACAAAACGGGTATCAAGAAAAGTTAAATTGTGTAAAGAAATACATTATTACTCAGTAAGTATAAAAAAACAGTTAAACTTGTATTAGGTTAATATGATTGGCATCATTCTGGTGATTTCCTGTTCTTCATTGAAGCAAGTAACATGGTAGTGAATCAGACAGAGCACTGTGGCCAGAAAGTCAGATAACTGTCATCAACTCCTTCTATATTAGGTATAAAAAGTTAATGAGGAAAAAAATGGCAAATCTGTGTGTGTGTGTATATGTGTGGTATTAGGGATTGAACCCAGGATCTTGTGCATGCTAGCAGAATGCTCTATTGAGTGATACACCCAGCAAATGATTTTTTTCTAACATGTTGTAAAAACTATCTACAACAGTGTATCTTAATGTGCAAATGCACACATGGAAGAAATCAGTCCTTAGCTATAATGTGTTCATTTAATGTATATGTACCCATATGTGCATCTTTATTTACACACATACATTTGCAAAGCCCTGTTATACCTCAGAGAAACCACAAAGCATCCTAATTTTACTATCTGACAGTGCTACCAAGTCCTATAGGTTTTTTTGGCATGTTGTTCCTTCTCTCTTAATCACAGGAATAACAGAACTCCTTGGTAAAGGTCAGGAATTGTACAGACTTAGGAGTCATAAGGAACCTCAGCAGTGATCAAATTAAACCACTGTTTGGAGGAAGGGATTTTGCAGGTAAGCATCCACTGCCTAAATACTTTGAATGACCAAAAGGCAGCTCATTACTCTGAATCATCTCACTCTATTTACTGTGAAAGGGCCATTCTTTTCCTGCACAGAAACTTAATGTACTGGCTGCAACATTATCTAGTTGTTCTTGCTTAGAATGTCTGCTAGATGTCTAACATGAGAAGGCAACCATGCCACCATCACTCCTTTCCTGTCCAGAGAAATATTCAGTTCTCTAGGTCTCTCCTGAAATGGTTTCCAAACCACTCATGTTGGCTACCTTTTGAAATACTCATAGAGTATAAAACAGTATTAACTTCTTTAGTACTAACTTCTTTAGCACCTCATGTCAGTATTGCATTTTTGTAATTCCATCTTATCTTCTTTGCTGGCAAATGAACTGTCACTGTTACTTTTGTACTGCCTTATGGTTTACTTTCAGGTGACATTAAACTACTTCATGTTTGGAATAACAACTTTTAAAAAGTATACTTCCAATTTTCCTCTCAGCATTTGTAAGATTTCTGTCACACATTTTACTTTTATATATAGTATGAATGCTACATTAATTTTACACAGAGTTAACCAGTAAGGACAAAGTTCTACATGTTTAACCATGTTGATACCATTTCAAGCCTTCTCCCCTCCTTGATATAGACCTAGGCTGCACCTGCTATCATTTTCCTTCTGCCTAAAGACCTGCTTTCACATTTCCTATAGTGCAAGTTTGGTGATGAGTTCTTTTAGCTTTTTCTGGAAAAGCCCTCATTTCCCCTTCACTATGAAAGATAATTTCAGTGGGTACAGAATTCAAAATTCACAAGTTTTCTTTCAATACTTTAAAGATGTTGCTGCACTGTCTTCTTGCTTGCATTATTTCTGACAAATCAGCTGTTGTTATTTTAGTTTCAGTTTTTCTCTTGCTCCTTTAAGATTTTCTTTTTCTCATAATTTTTACTTATTTATTTTGGTGGTACTGGAGTTTGCACTCAGGGCCTCATGCTTGCTAGGCAGGTGCTCTACTACTTATGCTTCTGTCAGCTCTTTTTCATGTTGGGTATTTTCGAGATAGGGTCTCGCCAACTATTTTTTGCAGAAGCTGGCCTTGAATTTTGATCCTCCTGATCTCTGCCTCTTGAGTAGCTACGATTGGAAGTGTGAGCCACCAGCGAGCGCCTGGCTTCTTTGTAATATTTTTTATTGTCATGTGACTTGGTATAGTTTTCTTCACGTTTCTTATACTATATAGTTTTACAGCCTTTATCAAATCAGATATTTTTGAGCCATTACTTCTTCAAATATTTTTTCTGTCTCTCTTTTCACTCTTTGAAGACTCCAATTACATGCATGATAGGAAAAAAAGTTGTTATACAGTTCACTAATGCTGCATTCACTTTCTCAATTTGATTTTGTCTGTTTTACATTTTTGGTAGTTTTTATTGCTATCCTCAAATTCATTAATCTTTTATTCTGGAAGGTGTTAACTGCCAATAATCCTATCCAAGAGAATTTTTCATTTCCCACACTATAATCTTAATCTTTAGAAGTATAGTGTTGGCTTTTTAAAAATATCTCCCATGTCTCTACTTAACTTTTTGAACATATGGGATATAGTTAAAATAACCATTTTTGGACTGGAGGTGTGGCTCGGCAAGCACAAACTCCAGTCCCTCCAAAAAAAAAAAAAAAAAAGAAAGCCAATTAGCAGGCTGGCAAAATGGCTCAAGTGGCAGAGCACCTGCCTAGCAAACCTAAGGCCCTGAGTTTAAGCCCAAGTACTGCAAAAAAAAAGTTTTAATTGATCTGGATTCATTTATCTCCTCAATTAAGTTGAATTTTCCCACATGCTTGCATAACTGATTTTTTTTTTTTTGGGGGGGGGTTGTTTTGTTTGAGACAGGGTCTTGCTATGTAGCCCAGGCCAGCCTGGGACTCACAATCTCTCTGCCATAACCTCCCAAGTTCTGGGATTACAGATGTAGGCCACCATGCCCAGCTTCTTCAATTTAAAATTACAGTCAACATATTACAAAGTTGATATTGTTTGATGTTGGATATATTGGTATTCCTAGAAATATATTCTTGAACTTTGTTTGATATGCAGTTAAGTTACCTAGAAACAATTTGATTTTTTTGAAGGTTTTTTTTTTTTTTTTTGGTGGTGGTACTAGGTTTGAACTAAGGGCCTCATGCTAGCATGGTGCTCTACTCTTTGAACCACTCTACCAGGCTTTTTTTGTGTTGGGTATTTTCAAGATAGGGTCTCTAGAACTATTTGCCCAGGCTGGTTTTGGACTAAGATCCTCCTGATCTTTGCCACCTGAGCAGCTAAGATTACAGGTGTAAGCCACCAGTGCCCTCCTTTTTTGAAGGTCTTGATTTTAAAATTTGTTATGCAGGACTGAGGCAACGTCAGTTTTGGCTAAATGCTCCCCACTAATGAGTTCAAAGGCCCTTCTATTTACTCTACCCACTGTCCAATAAATTATAGGCTTTTCTCAGCCTGGTTGGTAGAAAGAAGTTCTATTACTGGCCCTGTATGGGACCAAATACTTCTACCTCTAATTTGGTCATAAGGTCTTTTGCTGGCAGCAGGTAGCTTCCTCATATACGTGCACTAGTCAGTATTCAGCTATTAAGATATGCCTGGGCTCCTCTTCCCTGCACTATAATCTGAAACTCTCAAGGAAGACAAGCTAATACTAGGGCTCACCTCGATTATTTTCCTTCTCTCAGATATCACTGCCTTTCACTGCCTGATATTCAAAGATTTTTTTCATTATTTCATATGTCTTCTCTATTTCTTAGTTGTTTCAAGTAGAAGACTAAATCTAGTCCTTGTTTTCAACTTGAGCAGAACCAGAAATCTTAACACTTCCTACTTTGACTGAGTAAAACTTAATTTCAAGTAGCAATTTTATATGTTTCAATCTAATATTGTGTTGTTTTAAAAGAATATGAGAGACCTTTGATTAAAAATATTTGTCTAGGGGCTGGGTGTGTAGCTCAGTGGTAAAATGCTTGCCAAGCATGTGTGAGGTCCTGAGTTCTGTTCCCATCTCTGAGAAAGAAAGGAGAGAGAGAGGAAGAGAGATCTCACTAATAACCCTACCTAAAAATGAAATGCAGTTTTTTTGCTGTCCTATCCTTGGTGAAACCATTTTTTTTTCTCTTTGTAGTGGTGAAGATGGAACTGAGGGCCTTGGGCATGCTAGGCAAGTACTCTACCATTGCACCTCCAGCTCTCTTGGAAAACCTATTTAAGGCTTGTATTTATTGCTCTCAAACCCTCTATAAATCATTTTGCTGCCATAACATCCATTTTATTTGGACCCATAGTTCTATTTGCTGGAATAAAAAATTTTATCTACAGGAAGAGAGCCAAGATCTCTGCCTAAATTTATAGGCAACAATTAACCTACGTGTTCCCCTTTATCCAGTTAAAATCACCATGTAGAACCATCTCTTGTGACAAAGTTTCTCTACACAAGGAATTGGGCACAGTCTCAACTCAGGAAGAAGGAAAAATATCTTTTATCTCAATAAACCAACTTCCTATTCTATGCCACAAATGTGACATCTATTTTTCTAGAAGTTTTCAAAATAAAAAGGTAAATAAGGAGCTGGACATGTTGATATACGCTTATAATCCCAGGTACTGAAGAGGCAGTATGAGGCTGGCCTAGCCCAAAGCTCAAGGCTCTATCTGAAAAACTAAAAAGCAAAAGGACGGGGGTCATGGCTCAAGTAGTAGGGTGATTACCTAGAAAGCATGAGGCCCTCACCCCAGTACTGCAAGAAAAAGAAAAAAAGAAAAAGTAAATATACTTACAAGATTTATACCTAAAGATTAGAAGAATATGAAGCAGATGCTGGGCATAGTGGCTACTGCCTGTAATCCCAGCTATTTGGGAGGCACAGATTAGATGGCAATTCAAGGGAGCCCAGGGAAAAAGTTAGCAAGACCCCATCTCAACCAATAAAGCTGAGTACGATGGTTCACACGTGTCACCCTAGCTATGCAGAAGGCATAAACAGGAGGATCGAAGTCCAAGTCAGCCTGAACAAAAAACACAAGACCTTATTCAAAAAAATAACCAAAGCAAAAAGGGTTGGGTGTGTGGTTCAAGTGGTAGAGCACTTGCCTAGCAAGTGGGAGGCCTTGGATTCAAACCCCAATACCCACCCCCCCAAAAAATAGAAAAGAAAAAAGACAATTAGGAAGCTTAGAAAATCAAGATAAACAGACTTTATCAACCAATGCATAGCAGCGTATTTCCCCTTCCTCCTTTTCTTGAAAGAATCAGCCTGCAAACATCCAAATCTCATCCCAACCAAAAATACGGGCATGTGACTGTTTTCTCTTTTGGTGGTACTGGGGTTGGAACTTGGGGCTTCACACTTACAAAGCAGACCCTCTACCACTTGAGCCACTCCTCCAGTCAGCTGATGGATTTCTTTTTGGATACTTCTATCTAAAAAATGACATCTTCTTAGAACATGGTAACTGATTTTATTAAGTAGGTGTAAACAGAATTCTAATCCACAGTTCCAAGAACTGTGTTTAAATTTGAAACCTATTATTTTAAACTTGAAAAGGTCCACTTGGAATTCATAACTCAGCAAAGAAAGAAGCCATGCACATATACTTAGAACTTATGTTCTAAGTGTGCTAACTGGAGGGCGAGATAGGTAGAAGTTTATCGTTGCATTCCTTTTTACAACTCCTGAATTTTGAGCCATTAGAATATAGTCATCTATTAAAAAAATTAAAATTAAAATAAACAGTCTGGGTGTGGTGACTCACACCTGTAATCCTAGCTACTTGGGAGGTGGAGATTAGGAGGATAGAGATTCAAGGCCAGCCCAGGCAAAAAGTTCATGAGACCCCCATCTCAACAAATAGCTAGATGTGGTGGTACATACCTGTCATTCCAGCTAGACAGGATGAGTAAATAGAGAGACTATAGTCCAGGTGTATCCAGACATAAATGGGAGACCCTACTCCAAAAATAACTAAAGCAAAAGGGCTAGGGGTAGTACCCAAGTGATAGAGTACCTGCCTAGCAAGTGCAAGGCCTTGAGTTCAACCCCCAGTACTACTGGGGGTGAAGAAACTGGCCTAAACTGCAACTAGAAACAAATTGCCATCATGAATGACTACAAGTGTACCTATTTTGCCTTTTAAAAAAATCATATTTAGGGCTGGTGGAGTGGCTCAAGTGGAGAGTGCCTGCATAGCAAGCATAAGGTCCTAAGTTCAAACCTCAGAACAGTCAAAAAAATATCATATTTAGATTATAATCTTATTAACCAAGACAGTGTTTCCTTAATTTTTTTTGCCTCTTTGTGCCTCAGCTTCCATATTGACAAAATGGAGATAATACACCTTCAGGATTGCTATAAAGATTAATTTAGATAAAGGGTATTGGGATATCTCCTAAAATATATATATATATAATATATATATTTAATCTTACTTCTTTTAGAAAAAATGAAGATACCTGGCATATAGATAAATATAAATATATTTATAACTAATACAAATACTAGTTTCCTTTCTTCCCATACCCAAATTATACAAATGTTGGGGTATATATCTATCTAATTTAACAGAGCTGCTGTTGAAGTACTATTTATTAATTATTAATCTTCACAAGATATACAGAGAGAGACACACACACACACATATAATTTTCATCACTTAGCTCAGCTGGTTAGTGTAATGCTGACAAGCATCACTCATTTGTTGAAGAGTACTCCCATTCTATCTCTAAAAATGTCACTTTATAAACTTTAACAAAATTTAAACTACAACAATATCTTTTGAACTATTTTATCTTAATCCAAATTATGGCATCACTAAATTAATGTCAATCAGAAAATCCCCTAATAGCTATACCTCCGTTATGTTTTTCTCTCCTAATGAAGCCAACTCATATGGATCCACAAAAAGTCCTGCTGGGATAGAATGTTTAATTAGGAGTCTGCAGGTCTGTAGGTCTTCAATGCTTTCTCCAAATTTCACTTTTATTAAAAGGTCTCTGTAAGACAAGTACATTTAAAGTAAGTCTCTTCATTCAATTATTAAATGATACTGTATAACATTATACTTTTAATAGCAGAAACACTGTATTTAAAATTAATTTTCCAAAAGTAGGTTAGCAAGTCAAATGAAATATTTATAGCATGTCAGAATCACCCATTAGCTCTTTCATAATTCAAACCATAAACCACAGTATAGCATTTGAGTGAAAACAAAGATCAATGGAAAGGAACAAGGCCCTTCAATAGTCACACACATATTTCCAATAGAGGTACCAACATAATTTAATGGAGGCAGGTCTTTTCAACAAATGGTGCGGAAACACTGGATAAACAAACAAATATATATACATACATACCCATATATATATATGTATGTATATATGTGTATTTATATATATGTGTATATATATGTATATGTATATGGGTATGTATGTATATATATTTGTATGTATATATGTACATACATATATATATGTATGAGAGAGAGAGAAATAGAGAGAGACTACCTTATAAATATATACAAAAATCAGCTTAAAATAGATTATGAATCCAAATGCATTATTGTCTTAGCTTTCTGTCTAGAGGCAGATTGTAGAACATAGATCAGAGAAGGAGATCAAAGCATGAGGAAATGATGGTTCTGGGAGACTGAGTAGCTTGAAGTCACAGTACTAAGTTATAGAGAGGAACACACATAAAAAGAGTTCCAGTTCAAGTAGAAATTCCTTGAATTTCTGTTGAATACTAAAATTTATGCTGATTTAAAATAAGTATAAATGAGATGTAACGTCATAAGACTGGGCAAAAAAAATGAACAAGGAGCTGAAAACTGAAAAATTCCACAATTTCACATAGAATTTGGAGACATTCAAAGTTCCAACCAACCAAAACATATAGACGGAAGCATTCAGTAGAGATCCTAATAGGATAAAGCTTTAGCAGATAAATTATCCTTAGACTAAAGGCCACTTTAACTTTAGAACTATACAAAAAAAAAAAAAAAGGTTAAAGAGATTCAAGCTGTTAAGCAAGTAATCTAACTGCCAACAGAAAAAGGCCCAACAGTTTTTAACAGTTTTTAAAGGAAGGTAATAAAATCCACATTCAACAGTGGTCATATCAAACTCTGACAGTGTTCAGCATCCATTAAAGTCACTCAACATGCAAAGAAGCAGGGAAATATGACTTAACAATCAGGAAAGATACCAGGTCAACAGAAACAGACCTAGAGTCACACACGTACCCACAGAGACACTTCCTGACTCTTGCCATGTGATATCCTGCACCACCCTGGAACTGCCAGCAATACCACAACCAGGTGTGGTCCCTCAACCTTGCACCTCCAGAGTCATGAAATAAAAAACCTCTTTCCTTTATTCAGAAGAAGGAAGGTAAGAAAGAAGAGAGGGGAGGAAAGGAAAGAAGGAGAGAAGGAAGTAGAGAAGGGAGACAGGAAGAGAGGGAGTGCTGGCTAACACCTGTATTCCCACCCCATCTCAACCAATAAACTGGGCATGGTGTTGTGCTCCTGCAATCCCATCCACACAGGAGGCCAAAGGTAATAGGATCACAGTCTAAGGTCAGTCCTGGGGCAAAAATGCAAGACTCTACCTGGAAAATAACTAAGCAAAAAAGGGGTGCGAATGTGGCTGAAGCACAAGGCCAAGTTCAAATCTCAGCACCACCAAGAGGAGGAGGGAGAAGAGAGGAGGAGGGAGATCTAAAAATGTCAGAAGTGACAAAATTAGCAATGGACATTAAACAGTCATTATAAATTCACCCAACATGTTCAAGGACTTGAACACTATAAGGAAAAAAAAGGTGTTTTTTTTTTTTTTTAAAGAAGTGAACACACTTCAAGATATGAAAAAATTATTTTTTTTCTTTTGAGACTATGTAGTTCAGGCTGCTTTCCGTATTGAAAGCAGGAATTTAAAGAAATAATTATACATCCATGTTATTTGCAACAACCAAAAGGTAGAAGCAACCCTAATGTCCATCAGCAGATGAATGGATAAGCAAAATATGATGCACACATACAATGGATTACTATTCAGTCTTTTTTTAAATTGTTTTATTATTCATATGTATACTATTCAGTCTTAAAAAGGAAGGCTGACCTTGCACTTGCAGTTCTCCCGTCTCAGCCTCCTGAGTGCTGAGTTTACAGAGGCATACACTACCACACCTGGCATGCAACACCATACCTAGCCACTAGTTTATTCAACATGTGTAAAAGTGGGTTAGAGCTATAATCTCTTTTCTTCATGTATACTGTACATGTATAAATGAACTTATAATAATTTTATTATCAGAATCACGTATGATCGAAAGCAATTAGACACGGAAGAATAAGATCAATGACTTGGAGACAGAACAAGAGAAACTATCCAAACTAAAGCACAGAGATGAAAAAAATGCGGGGGGAATAGGTTCAGTGATCTTTAAACATTATCAAATTGTTCAGTCTATGTATAATAGAGGCACCAGAAAAAAAAGAAGATATTATGGGGAAAAAAATGTAAGATTTGAAGAGACGCTTTACAAAGGAAGATATACAAGTAACAATAAGGATACAAAAAAGTGTTCAACATCATGAGTTATCAGGGAAATGCACAGCGACTACAATGTCTAAGATTAAAAAGACTAACTATACCAAATGTTGAAAGGAAGTGGCAGAAACAGAACTTTTTTTTTTTTTTTTTTTTGACAGTACTGGGCAGGGCCTTGCACTTGCTAGGTAGGTGCTCTACCATGTGAGCCACACCTCTAACCAGAACTCTCATATATTGCTTATAGCTGGTGGGAATGTAAAATGGTATAGCCACTTTAGCAAACAGCTTGACTGTTTCATAAAATATTCAACAAATATCTACAGTATGCTCAGCAATTCCACTTGGCAGTATTTTCCCAAAATAAATGAAAACATGTCTACATGAAGATTTGCAAAAAGATGTTCCCTGCAGCTTGCTTTATAATATAGCCCCGAACTGGTAATGACTGATGCCAATGAGATATGGATGGATAAACAATTTCAGCAACAAAAGAGCTACGGCTATAGACAACATGGATGAACCTCTTGACACAATGTTGAGTGAAAGAAGGCAAATATAAAAAAAAATACTGTATGATTTCATATAAATAAAATTCTAGAAAATCTATCTATTGACGCAGAGCAGTGGTTGGATGGGGGAGGGTATGAGTGAGGGAGAATAACTGCAAGTAATATATGGGTATATTTTAGGATGCTGGATATGTTCTATATTTTAACTGTGGTGGTTATAGGTGTGTGTATCTTTGTAAAAATTCAATGAAGTTGACTTTTAAAAATTATGAAATAATACTGTTATAATTCCTACCTTACCTATAAGAAAACAAAGGTACTAAGAGAGCATGTAACTTAACCAGGAGCCAAGATTCAAGCTGTGGTAGTTTTACTCTAATGCCCACCTTACTAGCCACTATTTTATTCAGCCCCTAAAGAGTGAAATAGAGCTATAATCTCTTTTCTTCTGCACACTATGCAGGTATATATGAACATATAAAAATTTTATTATCAGAATAATATTTTTAAAAGACAGAGACCTCTCAGGACCTCCTTCCAAGATAACTTCCAATCCATCAATCATAACATACTGGATGTATCCACCAATCTTTATGAAGTCATTTACCTGTATTATCCCTCAGCCACATTTCTTCATCTTGTTCAGAAATAGAACATGAAATACTTTATCAAGTCTTCCAGAGCCAGTAGTTCAGGCCTGTAATCCTAGCTACTCAGAGGACAGAGATCAGTAGGATCTCAGTTTAAAGCCAGCCCAGGGAAATAGTTTGAGACCCTATCTCGGAAAAAAAAAAAAAAAAATCACAAAAAAGAGCTGGTGGAGTGCCTCAAGGTGTAGGCTTTGAGTTCAAACCCCAGCACTGTAAAAATAAATAAATAAATAAATAAATAAAATAAAATTATTTCAGAGAATCAGACAGAAATAACTATAGCATTTTCCTGATCTACGTATCTAGTAACTTTATAAAGGAAATACCTGTAATAAATCCATAATTCCAGAGACTACCACTTCCTATTCTGTGTTCATAAACTATCCTTTTAATAACCTGATCTAGAATGTTGACCAGAGTCTACCTAATTTCTAGATTATCCAAAGGTTACAAACATTAGTTTAGCAATCTTTTCAGCAAATTTTCCTACTGCAGTAACATACAGCTCATCAGGGAAGAGAGATCCTGAACTCATTTACTATTAGGATCTTTTACACAATTCCCTTCCATATTCTGCATTTTAGCTCCCTACTACAAATATCTGCTTGGCTCTTTCCAGAATGGAAGATTCTTTCTGACCAAGATACCGAGACAGAAATAAGTCTACATTCTATATCCTTCTTCATCCTACTAGCAGCCTAACAACCTCTGTCTAAACATGACTAAAAAGTCTCCTGAAAAAAAAAATGTCTCAAGCAACTGAGATTTCTATTTTCTGGAGCTGTTCTTATAGGTTGTGTCACTCGTCATCCTAGGTTTCATGCCATGCTTTCATTCTATTTGTAATAGGACAAGTATATCTGGTATCCCAACAGCCTCCACACACACTTCTTTCCTACTTACTGGAATTGTTTAGGACTGTATGTCAACTTTGCATTGTTTAGAAGCAATCCTATCCCTCTTAAAATTCAGTTGTGGAAATAGTTTTGTACATCCAAGTTATAGCAAAGAGAAAAGCTATGTACTTAGGAATAACTACTCTGACATTGTGGAAAATGTGTCTCTGGAACTTCATCAACTTTCAGAAATGCCTTCTCACCATATTCCCTCCCAAATTAATTTTTTTAGGTTGGGGGTTGTACTGGGGTTTGAACTCAGGGCCACACATTTGCTAGGCAGACAATTTGAGACACATCCCTAGGCATTTTTTGCTTTACCTGTTTTTCAGATAGGGCCTCAAGTTTTTTGTCCAAACAGGCCTCTGATCTCGATTCTCCTACCTACTCCTCCCAAGTAGCTGGGATTACTAGCCCCCCTGCACTAAGTTTTTGCCCCAACTGCCCTCAAATCACAATCCTCCTGATCTTAGCCTGCTGAGTAGTAATTTTGTTTTGGAAACAGATTGTTCATTTGACACCAAGTCTAGTAAATGACGGTGATTTAGAGTGGTGTAAATATACTATTTGAGAGCACAGCTTTAAAGTACAGTACAATAGTATTAAGTCTGAGTCAGCTTTATCACCTTAATTTGTGTCAAATTATTTAAATTCTCCAAGTCCTAGTTCCAGCATTTAAAACAAAAGAAAAATTTCATCTGTCTCCCAGCCATTGTGAAGATTAAATGGGACACTGTAATGTAGCTACTGGCCATATATGTAAAATTAAGCACACATGGTAAACAATAATGTTTTCTTCTTTTCCCCGCTGTTATTTTCATCATTATTTCAAAGTGTAAAGCACATATGATAAATCTGTCACTGGTTAACACTAGGAAAGCAAGTAATTTTTCAGTTTATCCATATTTCACCTATCAATTTTTTTTGCTCTAAATTATGAGATAGTATTTTAATGTAAGTAGAAAAACAGGCAACTTACCTGTGGAAACCATCTTTTAAAACTTCTTGCCTCAAAATAATTTCAGAACAAGTGACCCTTATGCCTATAAGAATCAAAAGACTTTTTAAAATAGACACTCAGTGAAAGAACAGTTAATAAGAAAATAATTATTTCAGTATACTTTACTTGGCAGAAAAACTAACCAACCTAAAGCGAAACAATTTTTTTTCAATTTAAGCAGTTTGATTTGCATATAAATCTATTTCTGGTATAGCATAGTGGTTGAGAATATTAACTTTATAGTTGGATTGTCTGAATTCAAATCTCAGTCCATCATTTAATAGCTGTGTGTCTTTGAGCAAGACAGTTGATTTGTCTGTGGGGAGTCATAAGAAGTTCATATTTGTAGAAGCACTTAGAACAGAGCTACTGTAAGTAAATGTTCTTTATAAGTGCTTATTATTAACATTGCTCTATTCAGGTGATCTCAGGACACCAAAAAGGGAAGAGAATGGCTAAAGAGTCAGAAAATCTGAGTTTTAATCCTTGCTGATTGAAACTGCACATATCAGACACATAATAGAAACTTCTGTATTCTAACATCCATGCCAACAAAATGTGGAAGACTATACATTTATGCCTTGTGAAGACGTTGGGAGGATTTAAAAACAAGCGAGACAACTGAAGGCACTCAAAGGTTTGAAGACCTCATTTATAAACCTAGAATATCCAGAAATTTTACTATATTGACTCCATGTTATTACTCAATGTAAGTATCATAAAACAAAAAATTCAGATTCTATACACCACTAACACTGCCAGACTACAGAACTCTGCCTATTTCAAAAGCTAGAAGTCTGTGGGAAGAACATTAAAACACAAGGAAAACCACCTAGTATTGCATGAGACTGAACCCCCCATTACATATATTCCTGAAAAGATGCACTAAGAAAATTGACATAAAGGTGAAACCATGTGAAATTAAGAAAAAAGAATAGAAAAACATGTTAAGCATGTCTATATGCTTAATCCTTTATTTGGAGCTTTCACATGGTTTTTGTTTTTGTAATTTTCACAACCTAACTAAGTAGGCAGGCAAAAATATTGCTATGGTAAATAGGAGGACATAGGATTTATAGTTAGTATCTGACTCTAAGTCATAGAACTAAGGGACTTTAGAAGCAAGGTATGCATGACTTTTTTTTTTTTTTGAGCCAGGTCCTCCTTTTGTAGCTCAGGTGATCCTCCTGCCTCTCTCCAGTGCTGGAATTACAGGTGTGCATGTGCCTACCTGCCTGGCTTGCTAAGTTTTGTTTTGGTGGTACTGGGGTTTGAGCTCAGAACTTCATACCTGCTAGGCAGGCATTCTACCACCAGCCCTTACCTAACATTTAAACACACAAAAGCAGAACCGTGCCGACTGACAGATACTAGTTAGTCTGCCATCCTGGTTTTACGGATGGAGAAACTCATCTAGTTTTAGCTGTCTTTGCTCCCCTCATCAAACATTATCACTATATTGCCTTGACTTGCACGTGTCTGACTCCTTCACTACCCTGCAAGCTCTCGGGAGGATCGGAGCCATGTTTGGCTCAGGATCCGATCCACAGCACTTGGCACTGCGCTCACACTCAGGGACTAGGGCTCAAAGAAAAGAAGCGATGCCCATTCCCAGCCCAACCTACTGTGATCATCGAAGGTGTGTAAAACAAGACTAGCCCCTCTCCCACCCACCGCAGAGTCTCTAAGTGCTGTTTTGGGATTCTCCGACCTTACAGAGCGCGGACACTTGGCTGGCCCCAGGGGTGGGTGGAGGGGCGCTTTCGGACATCCCATGAGCACCCCAAGAAGCTTCCTGGATGTTCTTTATCAGTACCTTAATAGCAGTGCGACCAACCCTACCTCAGAACCACAAGGCCCGGCTCTCCAAATGTCCAGGATGGGACAAAGAGCAAAAGGCAAGCACGCGGCCTTTGTTTTCACCCTCCTCCAGCTGGCCCTACGATTCTCCGGCCCCGCGACCCTGCACGAAACGCGGTGACACACCGCGGAGCACAGCTCGGGGACACCCGGTCGGGGCCGCTCCCACCCACGCCCCCCAAGCCACGCCCCCTTTACCAGCGCCGAAGGGGGCGTCGCTGCAGGCTGTGGCGAGCGCGCGGGTGAGCCCAGCCACCCCGAGGAGCAGCCAGGCCACTACCAGGACAGACACAGGGCGGGCAGCCAGGACGCCGGAGCGCGGACGCCCGAGAGGGGCGCGCCGGCACCAGATCCGGACGCAGGAAGAGCCTCCTCACGCCGCTCCTAGAGCGCGTAACCCACAAGGCGACTGAGGGCTTACGACCCGCACGCCTGCACTTCCGCGGCTTCGCGGATCCCCGCAGTCCCGGCCCCAGCCTGCGCCTAGCGCCGCGTGAGGCCGATCACTGGCCGCCCGCTCCAGCGTGCTCTCCCTCATCGCCCCGCCCCTCGCCGTCCCACTTGGAGGCGCGAGGGGCGGGGTTAGGATCTGCGCTTGCGCCATACGAGCTCCCGGACTGTTACCATGGGAACGGTTCTTAGCGCGCGCAGCGCGACCCCTGGATTTCTCAGCCACCCTTGGAGTGGACTCGCAGCGCTGGAGGCGGCCTTCTCCGCTGGCAGGTGTTTGCGAGTTCAGGCCTCCTGCCGGGAGTTGCTTCACCCCACGGTCACGTCAGTGGTACCATGGCCGCCGTCTCTTCCTGCCGCGCCAGGCTCCACTCGCCCTCAACATCAATTTAAGCGCTCCTCCGTGTGCTGGCTGCTGCGTGCGGTGCGGTTGGGTAGAAGCAACCCTCTCGGGCGGTTTAGACGGTGAACTGCAGAAGAACATGCACTTCCTGCATTTCTCTAACGGTAAGAAGTCAGCTTTGCACTGGTGGGGTTGTGAATAGGGAGAGGATCGTCTACGCGTTGGGAAATACGTACCCTTTTAGGTGCTGTGGGGGACATTTTTCCAAGGTCTTGACAGCCACCGATCCCCGAGGAGGAAAGCATTCATGTCCGAGGAGATAATTAAGGTAGTGTACTCACCCTCGTCCTAAACTGGACGGAATCCGTAAGCAGGCCTAGACAGCACCCGGAGCAGACTGGAGCAGGGCAGAGGGCTCTAAGACTGATGTGCCCAAGAGGAAGGAGAGTTGTCTGTCCAAACTGAAAATAACAGTATAAGCAGCTTATTAAGAAATATGGAGAAATTTTGAAAAAAAAAATGCCTAAAAGAACTGAAACTGGTTGCCTAGGGAGAGGGAGAGAGCAGAAAACAATCAGTTTTTGTTATAATCCTCATGGAATATTTACATTCCAAACAGTACAAACACTGCTCTAGTTAAAATAAAAGGTTAAATTTAAATAGAAAAGAACCACGGTCAAAAAAACGGCATAGGGAGTATCTGTTGCAGACATCATTCACAAGTCTGGCCGTTTGTTGTGTGTGTAGTTTATATTGTGCTAGTTTTATCTTCTAGGAAGTTTACTAACACCAAATTTTAGTGAGGTGGACTGGGAGTAATAGTTGGTCATTACGTCTGATCAGAGGCAAAGCTCAGTGATTTGAAAACACAATTCTTTTTCATTTGTGTTGAGTCAGGAGTCTAGGCAAGCTTAGAACTCAAAATCCTCCTGCATCACTCTCCAGAGTGCAGGATTACAGGAGTGCACCATCATGCCTGGCAAAAGCAATCCTTTATGATTAATGTCCTAAGAGTAAAAATTATCACATCCAACAATAAGGGATGATAATATAGATTATGATACATTAAGACAAATCCACTCGGCAATCATGTAAAATTGCATTTTAATAAAACATTTACACATAAGTTAACTTTATAAATCAGGAAATAGTATGTGCGATATAAATAATATACTATAGCTTTAAAATGCTTAGGAAAAAAGATAAAGAAATCATGGGTGATTATTTTATGTTTTCTTCCTCCACCATTTGCCCCCAGTTTTTTCTACAATGAACATGTACAATTACTGTTATGATTTTTTTTAAAAAACTATATTCTCCTAGTGATTTTCCAACAGAACTAAGTTTATGAAGATATCATCCCTTTTGCCACATTACTTCAAACTTTTCAACATTTGAGAATCTTCTGTAGAATACCAGACCACATTTAAAGCAGTTCCCATAATTAAATGCATTTTGGCACTGAGAGTGGAGAAAAGAAGAAAGAACAGTATGAAAATAGCTGCATTTCTTATAACTAGAAAAAGACTGTGGTAAGACAAATAAGCTGAAGTAAAAGCTGTCTAAACATTGCTGTTTTGTATATGGAGCGGAAGATTTTCCATCAGGTCTTCCTCTTTGATCAGGCTTCTAGATTGTAAACACATAGATTGTCACCAATCAGCTGGACAGCATCCTTTTGCTCTGTGGAATAGAAATCATTAATTGGCATGGAATAGCTCTTCTAGTGTTGGTGAACCTGGGCCCTTGAGTGGCCAAGGCCTAGGGGGCTGCACTTGCAGACCCGAAGGCTTACACTCCAAACCCTAAGAGCTGGGGGCTTCAGAAGCCAGAGTCCCACAGCTGTAGATACTCAGGTTGAAGACTTACTGCTCCGGGCGTTAGCCACCAGTGGGCCTGACACTTGGCAGCTATTGTAATGCTCAGCTTCCAGCAGCAGTAAGTGGTAGCAGCAGACAGCACCAGCCGTTGCTACAGCTCCTAGGCAGGCCTCCAACAGAAGCTAGTGTTAAAGCTCCGAGGTCTAGGGTATCAGGACACTTGGTCCTTAGGGCTTGGAAGCTTCCTAGAACTCTTCAGCTGCCCTCTCACTGCTCCTGCTACTACCACTACTACTACTGCTGCTATTGCTTTGCTGCTGCTTCCACATCTCCTCTTTGTGTCACCAGCTCAGCCTGCACTACTAATTATAAAGATCAAAAGTAGGCAAGGAAAGACCACTCAAGAGAAGCCTACTATGGTCCTAACATTGCAACACCAGAGACAGCACAAGAACTGGGGCATAGCTCAAGTGGTAACGCACTGACCTAGCAAGCACTAGGCCCTGAGTTCAATAGTTGAATCCCCCGTCCAGCAAAAACAAAACAACAACAACAAAAAAACCCCTGAGGCTAACCAGTGCCAAACTGAACTTTCAGGCTAGTCCTCAAGGTATTGTGCTTCAGAAAGCAAGCATGCATTTCCAGAACTGGACTACAGCCAGATATGCTGGGGAGGAGGGTAAAGGAAAAGAGGTGGATTCAACACTTAGTGGGGTGTTTTTGTTGTTTCCCCTCCAGCAGGAAATTATTACACAACCAACACATTTTCCTTGGATTTCCTCTTATTTACCCTGAAATATATGTGAAAAATGACGTGCACTGCCAAGAAATGTGGGATTCGATTCCAGCCTCCAGCTATCATCTTAATTTATGAGAATGAAATCAAGGGGAAGAGCCGTGAGCGCATCATGCCAGTCCGAAACTTCTCAAAGTTTTCAGGTACCTTTTGTTCTGTCTTGCCTCCTAGCTGAAATATTGTCCAAATCACTTAAGAATGATTTGATGCCAGGTGTGGTAGTACACACCTACAACCAGCTACCTGGGAGGCCAAGGAGGGAAAATTGCAAGTTTGAGAGTAACCTGGGCAATTTAGGGACACCCTGTCTCAAAACTTAAAAAAAAAAGCAAGGGTGTGGCTCACTGGTAGAGCACTCCCTAGCATGCTTGAGGCCCTGTACTCAATCTCCAGTACTACAAAAAAACCCAAAAATTATTTAAGTCTCATGCAACGGAAGGACATGACTTTCAGAGTCAGAAGACCTAGGTTCAAATCGTGACTATCAGGTACTAGTTGTGTGATGTTGGCTAAATTACGTATTGTCAGTGAGAGTGACAGTTTCCAAATCTATAAAAAGGAACTGATAATTTTTTTCCAGTTTGATAATTGATAATTTAATCCTTTTGAGAGTGCTGTATGAGTCAAATGAGATAGCATTATTCAATAATATTAATTCCCCTCTCTCTCTTACTGTTTTTTATTTATAGTCTTGATATTTTATTAGTGCCATGACTGCTGCCTAAATGTATGCCATTTTTATTCTCAGATACTTTCTTCAATTGAAAGATTTTTAACATCTCCACAAAGTGATTTTAAGTTAAGGAAGTCAAAAATAAATGCATCCATCTTTTCCCCTCTACACTGAAAGCTCAATTTACTATAATAATAATAAATTGTTTTGTCTTTATGAGATAGGGTCTTGCTATGTAACCTAGACTGGCCTTAAACTTGGGATCCTCCCATCTCTACCTCCCCAATGCCTGGATTACAGGCATCTACCACCATGACTCGCACATGTCAATTTATTATAAAGGAGTAGTTCTACACAACTCATTCCAATAAAGTCCTTTAGCCACCTGGCTATAATGGAGTCAATGATTTCAGGGTTCTGAGTTTCTTGTTTTATTTTGGCCCTTACAGTAATTTGTGGTGCATTAATTGTTTGATATATGTATACATAGTTTTTTCCTCCCTCCTAGATTGCACTAGAGCTGCTGAACAATTAAAAAATAATCCACGACACAAGAGTTATCTGGAACAAGTGTCCCTGAAGCAGTTAGAAAAGTTGTTCTGTTTTTTACGAGGTTACTTGCGGGGCCAGAGTCTGGCGGAAACGATGGAACAAATTCAACGGGAAACAACTATTGATCCTGAGGAAGACATGAACAAACTAGATGACAAGGAGCTTGCCAAAAGGAAGAGCATTATGGATGAACTTTTTGAGAAAAATCAGAAGAAGAAGGATGATCCAAATTTTGTTTATGACATTGAGGTTGAGTTCCCCCAGGATGAACAACTGCAGTCCTGTGGCTGGGACACAGAGTCAGCTGATGAGTTCTGATACCAAACCAATTTATTGGGCTGGCAGAATACCTATGTTTTTACACAGAATGTAGTTTTTTAAAAAAAAAAAATCTGTAAAGAACACTAAATGAATATGTTGCATCATAAAACCAGGTCATTTACATCTTTGGTGTTGGTACATGAGGAATATAGGAAGAACAGCATAGGAATCTATCTTTAATGAGCTCACTATCTAAATGGAAAATAACTCAAAAACTTGTGGAAAGCTAATTAACAGTATTAAGCAACAAAAAGATTAGAGCCGGATGCTTTATAAGGTCTAAAGAAGGTCAGAGCCTAAATTACTAGAGGGTGAACTAGTCCAAGAAAATTTTTTCCTTAGTGGACAGGACTTTGGCTTCTCAAATGGTAGTATTTGGCTAGAAGCTTTCCAGATGACAGGAACTGGAAAAAAGGGAGAAGGAGGTGGTAAAGAGACAAGAAGTAGAATTTCTTGTTTGAGGAACAGTGAGCAAATTACAGTTTGATAAGATTGGAGAGCACATATGGCTATCAGGGAAATATCCTGTGTGCATTATATCTTTTTTTTTATTCTTTTGCATTGTGTCTTTATATGTCATTAACTCTGGAGTAGAAAAATAACCCCTGCCAAGTGCCAGCAGCTGCAAGTGGATGTCATGTGATAGACAGCAGGGGAATTCTGCCCCTGTGGGATCGGAAATAACATACTAAAGACATTCTGAAGCCATAATGAGAAGTTTGTTAGTAAAATGGGAAATCCACCCATAATAAATGAACAATAGGTACTGCCAGTTGAGGCCTGCTCATGAGTTTGGGTGTACAAAGAGAGGATCTTTCTTTGTTTAACAAGGTTCTCTATATACAGATGTATTTGTTCGTATTAGGATTTTATTTAATTAGTAGAAACTGTGTTTTCTACAAGGAAATTACTCATTAAATAAAACTATGAAAATGATTATTCACTCTTTCTACCTGTTTATCCCTTCTCTCTCTCTCTCTTTCTCTCTCTCTCTCTCTCTCTCTCTCTCTCTCTCTCTCTGGCAGTAACTGGAGTTTGAACTCAGGGCCTTACACTTGCTAGGCAGAAGCTCTACCATTTGAGTCATTCCACCTGCCCTGTCCCTTACTTTCTTTACCATTAAATGCAGGATTAAAGAGGATAATTTGTGTAGTGATACTACCAGAGTCTTTTTTTCTTTTCTTTTGGCAGTACTGAGGTTTGAACTCAGGGCTTCACCCTTACAAAGCAGGCACTCTACTGCTTGAGCCACACCTCCAACCCAGACATTTTTTCCCCCCTGTATGGGGTTTGAAGTCAGGGCCTTGAACTTGCTAGGCAGGTGTTCTACCCCTTGACCATGCTTCCAGCCTTCACCAGGGTCTTAAGATCATTGCATCTCATACATATATTATCCAAAGACAGCAAAAAAATTTTCAGAATTAGAGAGCCTTATGCACCCATATGGTGCTCCATTTATTCCATTGTACTGATGTGGGTAATTTATGTTAAAAGATGACTTTAGGCAGTTTTTCTTTTTTCACTGACAAACAAGGCTACCGTAAATAACCTTGTACATTTTCTGATATGTACACATGCAAGGATAAACGCCTAATTGTAAATTTTAATAAACACTGTTAAGTGGTCTTCCGTAAAGGCTCATTCTTGCATTCGTGCAGTACATATACTCAGTGAGCACCTACTACATTCTAAGCCTGTACAGTTCCAGGACTTGGGAATACAGCAGTGTGCACAACAAAGTCTTTGTCTTTCCTAGGCTTACAGTTGGAATAACATTAGATGATAAGTGCTCTACATTAAAAGCTGGGTGACAGGAGTATGACGGTGGCGGTGGGAGGCGCTGTTCTAGATACAGTGACCGGAGAAGGCCTCACTAAAGAAGGGATGTTTGAGCAAAGGCCTGAGAAGGTAAGAAAACTTTGTGTATTTCAGGAGCAGTGGGGATAGTTAAATGCATAGGCTCTGCGGCTGGAGTGTGCTTGGCATGTTCAAGGGAGAGTAGGAGGCCAATTGAGATTGAGCTAGAGAGAAAATGGTAGGACATGAGGTCAGAATGCATCATACTTAACCATTGGGGGTGTACCAACTTAGACTACCAGTAATCCATTGAGAGTTCCATATACTCATCAACAGAAAGTACTATCAAATGTTGAGTTTTACCAGTTTGAAAGTGGTAGCTCTTAGTTTTAATTTACATACCTCTTCTTTTGAGTATTACTGAGGCTCTTCACACATTTAAGAGCCATTTTTTGTGAAATGACTGTTATATCCTATGTTCATTTTTATATTGTTTTGCTGGTCTTTTTCTTACAGATTCTTACTTAATTTTTATTAAGGAAATAGTCCTGGGTCTATAATATGAGCTGGAAATATTTCTACCTTGTCTGTCCTTCCTTCCTCCCTCCCTTTCTTTTTTCCCTCCCTCCCTCTCTTTTTTCCTCCCTCCCTCTCTCTCTTCCTTTCTCCCTCCCTCGGTTCCTTTCATTCTCTCTTTGTGATAATTGTCTAAGCAGAATTTTTAAGTGGTTAAACTGGTCAATGATATTTCTCTGTATTCTTCCTCATTTTTGTCATATGTAAAAAGGCATTGTTTACTCAAAAATTTTAAAAACAATGGGTTTCCTTTTTGCAGTGCTAAGGATTGAAACCTGGACCCTACCACATGCTAGGCAAGTGTGCTATCACTGAGCTATCCCTCAAGATATTAAAATTTTTCTTTTTGGTGGGACTGGGGTTTGAATTCATGGCTTTGTACTTGCAAAGCAGGCACTCTACCACTTAAGCCACACCTTGTTTTAGAGGTGTTTATTTTGCTCTGCTTATTTTAGAGACCAGTTCTCATGAACTATTTGCCTGGGCTGGCCTTGAACCTTGATCCTCCTGATCTCAGCCTCCCAAGTAACTAGGATTGCAGGCATGAGCCACTGGCACCCAGCTAAAATATTTTTCCTGGCTAAAATATTTTTTCTATATATGAACTTATTTTGGTACAAAATTTGAGCTATGAATCTGACTTTATTTTTTCCCGATGTTCATCCAGTTGTCCCAACACCATCTATTGAATTACCTATCTTTTCCCCCATTGACTTGAAGTGTCTCCTCTGTCATATAATAAATCCCAATATGTACCAACTAGTTATCTTTTGATAGTATTAAAATCATCTGTGGCACACTTCCCAATTCCTGTATTTTGGTTTTGTTTTGACACAGTATTTCACTATGTAGTCCAAGCTGGCCTAGAACTTGTTATGTAGCTATGTAAGCTGGAATTTACAATCCTTCTGCTTGGCACCCAGGTGCTGGGATTATAGTCACACACTACTATACCTGGCTCAATTCATATTATTTGTCTACTAGGTTAGAAGCTATAGAAAGATATACAATAGGCCATAACTTTTGCCTTTGAGATGTTATATAATTTACCAAAGTAACAAAATTAGCCAATATATCAGAGGTACCCTGACTATAACTAGAGCAGAAAGGGGAAAATTACATGAAGTTAGCAATTGTTCTTTCTCATGTATCTTCTTTGTCCAAAGTTAACTGGACAGAGCCCTTTAAACTTTTTCCCATTATAAAATTAATATATATTTATTTAAAATTTTAAACAAATACTAGAGTGTACTCTTTCCCTAGTTTCTACTCTGCATTCTTACCAAAAATTATATGAACCTGTGTCAGTCCAAGAACTGTTTCTCAATTTAAAAAGAAGTTATCAGACTGGCTGGGTGGTTCAAGTGGTAGAACACCTGCCTAGCAAGTGTGAGGCCCTGAGCTCAAGCCCCAGTACCAGAAAAAAGAAAGGTAGGTATTGCCAGGCACAGTGGCTCATGTCTGTAATCCCAGCTATTCAGGAGGTGGAAAGAGGATGGATAGAAGAAAAGAGAAAACAAAAAAGAAGGTAAGATTTAAAAATAGAAAAGAAAGAAAGAAAAAAAAAGGTGAATTAGAGGCCTAGGCTAGCTGGGGCAAAAAGTTAGTGAAATCCAATCTCAATTAAGAAACTAGGCATGGTAGAGCACATCTGTAAACCCAGCCTTTTGGGAGGCCACAGGTAGGAGGATTGTGGACTGAGGCCTGCCCCAGGCAAAAATGTGAGACCTTACCTGAAAAATAACTAAAGCAAAAAAGGGCTGGAGCTGTGACTCAAGTCTAATTTGACTTGTGTGCTTTTTAAAATAATACTGCCAAAAAAACAATTATATAGTGAAAGAAAACAACTACAAATCATAATCTGAAAAAGGATCTGTATACAGCATATATTTTTTAAAAATTCAATAATATGAAGAACCCAATTTAAAAATGGGCAAAAGCCCTCAACACAGAGAAACTAAAGCAGATACCTTAAAAGCAACTGAGGCCAATAGGAAAAGGGGACCAGGAACTAGAGAAAAGTTTAGCTCAAGAAGAATTAACCTAGAAGGTAACACACATGCACAGGAAATTAATGTGAGTCAACTCCCTGTATAGCCATCCTTATCTCAACCAGCAAAAACACTTGTTCTTTCCTGTTATTGCTTATACTCTCTCTTCAACAAAATTAGAGATAAGGGCAAAATAGTTTCTGCCGGGTATCGAGGGGGTGGGGAGGAGAGGGAGGGGGTGGGGTAGGTGGTAAAGGAGGGTGTGGAGGAAGCGGGGAGAAATGACCCAAGCATTGTAGGCACATATGAATAAAAAAAAAAATGGGCAAAATCTTTGCATAGGTGTTTTACCAGAGAAGACATCCCAGGGTTGATAAGCACATGAAAGATGGTCAACAGTCTCAATCATTAAGGAAATAGAAATCAAAACTACAGTAAGATGCAGCTTCACATCCAGAAGAGTGTCTATAACTAAAGAACTAAAGGTAACAAGTGTTGGCAGGGTGTAGAAATGTCTGGAGACTCATACACTGCTGATGATTAAGTAAAATGGCTCAAGGACTTTGGAAAACAGTTTAGCAATTTCTTGACTTCATCATTAATGATACTGGGGTTGAACTCAGGGCCTTGTATTTGCTCAGCAGGTGCTCTACAAGCAGGTGCTACATCTCCAGCAATTCTATCTGTAGGAATCTAAGAGCAATGAAAACATATGTCCACACAAAGACTTTTATGTGACTGTTCATAACAGTTATTCATAATAGCCAAAAAGTGAAAGCAATCAAAATGTCCATCAATTAAACGAAGGAACAACACGCATAATATCCATAACAGAATGTTACTCAGCAATAAAAAAGGAATGAAACAGTGATACATGTTACAATTGACACTCCTCAAAAACATGCTAAGTGAAAGAATCCAGATGGAGAAGACAGCATATTAAACGATCCATTTATAGGAAATATCCAAAAAAAGCAACAAACAGAAAGCAGATCAGTGGTTCCAGGGGACTGAGGAATGGGAATTGGATGCACATGAGTGTGAAGGATATTTTGAGAGTGATGGGAATACTCTAAAACTGGACTGTTTGATGTCTGCACAATTCTGTAACTTCACTAAAAATCATTTGTGCACTCAACAGATGGATTTTATGGCATATATTGAAGTATATAAAATATATCTCAATAAAGCTGTTTAAAAAAATAGGAAATGAGCAAACTCAATGTCTGCTAACATTGGCCTAAAACTGAGCAAGAGGAGTCAAAGGCATGTGTAAGAAGACCTTCCTGCACCCACCGAGAGTGGAGAGTGAAAAAGATTTGAGAGGGAAGGGCTGGAGGTATAGCTCAAGTGATAGAACACCTGCTTTGCAAGTGCAAAGGCCTGAGTTCAAACCCCAGTCCCCCCCAAAAAAAAAAGACTGGAAAGGGACAAAATAAATATACTCATTCAATGAACACTTTTTTTTATTTTTCAGTTCTGGGGCTTGAACTTCGAGCCTTCTGTATGCTAGGCAAGTGCTCTACCACTGAGTTACACCCACATTCCATAATAAACACTTTTTGAGCATTTACTCTGTGGGAATTCCCGCAGGATGTCTGGAAAGGGACAGCTTTAACCAAGAGGGAAGAAGACTGAGATTGTTAGAGGCCAGTTAGGTGTAGGCGACAGGTCCAGGGTAATGATTTCAGTTTCCTCTTTGATGGACCAGCAGAGCCAATGGATTACAGTGAGGCTGGGTAGGGCTGATGGAGAAGAGTGAGTGGAGCGATATGGGAGGTAACTAGGACCTTTTTTCAGATGGAAGGCTGAATGCATTCAACATAGATAAAGAAAGATGGTGGGGTAAGACAAAAGCTGATGATCCAAGGCTGCAATCTAAAAAGAATCTCCCCCATCCTTACCACCTCTCCCTCAAAACCAAACTAGCAAAAGAACTTCCTATGGTTAAGTTTACAAGAAGAGAGTGTCGATGGGTGTATTAACAACCAGTCTTTAAGCTAAAAACAATTTATCTTTCATGGCTATAAAGTCCTCTCAATGGCTCACCATTTTTCACGATAGCAGAAAGGATGATGACCTACTCACCATCATGAATCACCTCCTTGTTGCCAGTAGAGGCCTGATTTAATTTGTTATGGGAATAAATCTCCCACACAAATCTCAGATCCAGAAGCCAATCACAATTTGGTCTCAATAAACTCCAGTGGTCTCATTCCATTGTTTGTGATTGGTTTAGAGATGGATATGTCACCTAGTTCTGACCAGTGAGACATGAAGAGGGTTCTAAAGGACTTGAGAGAAAGGTGTTCTAAATGTGTTGGAGAAAACAAAAGGCCCCTTACTTCTCTGGGCATGGTGTGTCTGCATGTGAGCCAGAAATACTGCTATTGTATTTCCTAAGGATGACATTAGTCATTAAGGAGAGCAGAGCAAAGTCACAAAAAGATGGAGCTGGAGCCCTGACATACTGCACTGGAACCTGCCTTACCTTTGGACATTTCTTCTTATAAAATAATAAAATCTCCCAATTTTTAAAGCCAATTTAAATTGGTGTTTTTCTGTTTCTTGTAGAAAAAGAAAAAAACTTGTTAATAAAGGAACAAACCTCCTCTGTTAGCCTCTTCCATTTCTGGACCCTATATGGACCATCTGTGTCTCAAGAACAGGCCCAGAAGCCAGCCCCCCGTGGCTTACTCCTGGAATCCTAACTACTCCAGAGGCAGAGATCAGGAGTTCTAAGCTGACAAATAGTTCCAGAGACCCTATCTAGAAAAAGCCCATCACAAAACCACAAAACAGGGCTGGTGCTGTGGCTCAAGTGGTAAGAGTGCCTGCCTAGCAAGTGTGATGACTAGTTCAAATGCCATCACCAAACAAAACAAAACAGGCCCAGTGACGTGTGGGAAGAGATTGATTCAGTGTAGACAGAGCAAAGTGTACAGGACTGAGGAAGGCCAAGGAAGTAGCCAGGGTGGACAAAGCAGTGACCTCGGGTTCTAAGGCTGGAGGGAGTCCTGTGGAGCCAGGCCGCTGCTGAGTCAAATGGGAGGGACTGAGCCACTAAACATACTGGAAAGGGCAGCGCCAGGCCCCTGACAAGTTGTGACAGGTGAACTTGGGAGAAAACAGATAAAGCAATTAGGTCAGAGAAGGGAAATGCCAAGTTAAAAGAGCTCAGAAGTTGAGCAAGTTCTGGTGCTAATGAGATCCACATCTGAACTTTCCAGACCAAGAAGGACAGACAGGGAAGTCCATAAAATCAAGGGAGCTAGAGTCATGAAATGAAGGAGCAATGGTTCCCATGTTGAGAGGTCCTAGGAACAGTGATGAGGGAAGGGAGAAGAAATCAGCCCTGCAGAGAGCTATGACATGCTTACTTTGGTTTTCAATATTGAAGAGGAAAATGAAAAGGAATGGGATTAGATAGGAAAGAGCAAGGAAGTGATAAAAACATTAGAGGGGGTTAGTTTTAAGTATATGCATCAGTATATAAATACAGATCTTTCTCATATATATATATATATATATATATATATACACAAAAAAAAAAATTCCTACACATATTCCATCAAAAGCAAGCAAACAAACAAAAACTCAACAGTACATGTTCAAGACAGCTGGTATTCTTCAACTTAAATAAGTGCTTTTGTTCCTGACCCAGGAGACTTTCAGTTCTGGTCTGAGAATTCTTAGGTTAGAAATTCCATTATGTCTACCTCCCTTATCACCCTTGACCTTCTTAATTACAGCCTTGTATAGTTGGGACAACAAGATTATCACAGGCCTCTCTACTTAGAAGCCAAAGAATCTGTCATTACTACTCTTAAATATTTGTTCATTACATCATTCCTCTTCCCTGTTGGTATAGAGAATTTTCACATTTTGGTCAGATTCATTCTCCACTCTCAAGAAACTTAAGAGTACCTCGCTATTTCTGATAATGAACCAAAAAATAGAATGGATAAATTTAAATCCTCATATAATGCCCCACTAGTATGGGTGATTCATATGTTTTTATATGTTAGCTTAAAAATAAATTTAAATAAAAATTCACAACACAAGAGCAAAAGGGGAAGATTATAAAAATAAAATCCTAATATAATCTTCAAAATTCATTTTATCTAAAACTTTCCATCTTTTCCCTTCCCTTTCCTCTTTTTTCCCTTCTCTCTTCACCAAATACTCCATGCCCTAAAATTAGAATTATCAACTAGTAATAAAAGAAGTTTTGAGAGTTACACTTTCACATCTGCTCTTTACTATTTGAGGAGTCCTAGCATACTCAAAAACAGGGGAAGTAAATGGAGAAGATAGGACCTTGAAAAATGTACAAACTTGTGCTAATTATCCAAAACTTAGGAATAAAGCAAAGGGTGGCCAAATATCTTCTCAGTATCACACTGGACCTTGCCAAAACTTGCCAAAGATTTGTTGAATTTCTAGATTCAACACCGACTTGGCTTTGGTATTTACTATTTAATTAGAGCCTCGTCATTGAGCATTTCCATGTTAACTTGGAGATTTCAGTCTAGGAAAGAAGATAACCATGAATGTTACAGTTTATTTCCCTACAGGATAGTAACTTTTGTATCTACTTAGCAATCCTGTTTCACATTCTTGTATAAATATGTATTTATCCAAAACACTCTGAGCCAGCCTTGCCATCTCATCTCTCCCCTACATTAATGAGGTAATATGTTTTGAACACACATTTATTTCACATGAATTATTTATTTTTGAAATGGTGCTTCACTTTGTTGCCCAGACTGGGCTAAGGAATCCTCCTCCTCAGCTTCTCCACCAGTTTGGGACCACGGCTGGGTGCCACTGCACATGCCTCCAGAGTTACTATTTTTTTATTTTGAAAATTACGATTTGACACTGATCACGTGTATCACAGAGTGATTAATATTCTCTTGGAATTTGGTAGCATGCTTTCAATGTAATGGACTGACACTTCAAACCTTCCACATTTCCACCTACAAAGAGGAACGGAAGGCAGGAAGCAGGAAACAGCGGAAGCTCCAAGCATAAAAGGAAGAGGCCAGATTAAGGACAACTGCCATATTAAGGGGTCACCCCCCTGCTTTGGGTCCCAGCTGGCCCAAGCAAACAAGTTGAGTCACTATCTTCCTAATAACAATTCCGGGTAGCCCCACCCTAGCACTACCAAGTCAACCAGTGGGACTCCAGATGTCCTGTACAGGAGGCTGGAGGGCAGCCATCTAACTGCGAGGCTGGGGTGTGGGGGTCATAGCTATGTGAATTGTCTCAAACAGGTATAGCGGTGCATTGTCTACCTTTAGAGCCCCTCCCAATGGCTCTGCCACTGCTGGCAGTCATAGTTTAATCTTAAGCAAAAGTAGGATGCATAATTATTGCTGCTAAAATGAAAAAACAGAAAGAAATAAAACTACCATGAGAGGGCAGTATTTGTTCTTTAATTTATCAGATGATACCTTTGGCTTGGCACCAAAGCAATGTTAACACTGTATTTTTATGACTTAAGCAATGTGTGTTTATCCACATCCAGGGTGAACCTGGATTGGCCTTTATATTGTCTTTCAACAATCTTTTCAAAGTTCTAGTTTGTCTGAATCCTACTTAGAACCTTTGTTTGTTCATCTAATATATTTAAAGCACTGACTGTACGCCATGCACTGTTTCAGTCCTAGGGATACAGAGAACAAGATAGCCAGCATCCTGCTACCACGGATAGTCAGTAAACAATAGGCGTCAATAAAAACAGATGGTCGTAAATGCTGTCCAGCTAAAGTAGGGTGATGTGAGGTTAATTCTTCCCTTAATTATCATTCCCTACTGCAGGATCTGAAAAGCAGGTCAAGGAAAAAAATTATATCAGCCTGATAAAGCCACTGTATACAACTTACAATACCAGGTAACTGGGACACTTGTATGGCCAAGTCACATTTTATAGCAATTTATGCTCAATAAGCTTTATTTTTAAAATCCAATTTTATATTTTTTTGGTGTTGAGTTTTTGGTTTTTTCCTGTGCCTGACTTTCCTTCAGAAGGTTGATGAGGTATCACCCTAGAGAGAGTGCAGCAGGAGTTCATTTTTGTGCTTTCACTCCTTCCAAATCTGAGGCTTCCATCTACTGCTGAGCCTACTCCTTCCCATGAGCCTGTGCGGGTGGGAACATCTGTGTGCTCAGTCATCACCGAGACTGATGGCCTCAAAAGAACAGAAGGTCTTCATCTTTGTTCCTTCCCCCTTGGCTTTCTCAGTTGTAGAGTGGGATGTTCAGATCCATTTTCACTGGGCCGGTGGAAGGGTGAAACAAGAGAGTTCCTGGGTATAGTGCCTGGCTGATGTGTCCAAAACATGGAAGTTTTAAAATACACCTCTTGTTGCCACCTTTTTCCTAAGCTCCAGGTGTACAGAAATAACACTTTGTGGAATTCAAGGCAACTTAGAATATGAAGTAATAACCCACTGAAGAATAGGGTCAAGAGTTTATAATATTGTGCTGGTAGAGTGGCTCAAGAGGTAGAGCACCTGCCTAGCAAACGTGAGGCACGGAGTTCAAACCCCAGTACCACCAAAAAAAAAAAAAAGGCAATGAAAGTGAAATGGGTGGGAGGCTTAATTGACAGCAGGTTCAGTGTGAACCCCAAGTGGCTGCTCAGCACCTAATGTAAACGTTGGCTGCACTATTTGAGGCTTAATGTCCAGATCAAGGCAAGGAATGGCCCCATGTGACACTGCCTGGTCAGATCGTATCTGGAGCTATGCTCTTTTCCCGGAGCCTCATTTTAAAAGAGTCACTGACAAACTGGAGTATATGCCACAGAGAGTGACCATGCCATGTGAGAAAGAAGTGGTAGGATTTTCATAGAAAACAGAAGACTGCTCTGAAAGGTCTTTAGTTATTTAAAGACTTCTACACAAAGAATGCATTAAATATGTTCAGAGGGAAAAGCCAGGTACAGTGAGTGTAAATTTAGGGAGTAGCTCTCACTTCAATAAATGGTAGAATTTTCTGAGCATACAAGCTACTAGTGTCAAGAAGAATGACTGTGAAATAATGACCTGGCCAGCCCAGGTCATTATTTGAGGACTGGACAAGAGGTCAACCATGAGTGTTTTCACACTGCTTCATTTTTAAAATTTTTATTAATATACATTAATAGTACAAGGGGTGTCATTGGCACACTGGTTTATAAGGGGTGGCATCCCAAAGAGCTGGGGCAGGATGTCTATGGAGTTCTGGCATACTATGGCCTTCTCCCTCTCTCTCTCTCTCTCCTTTTTTTTTTTTTTTCTCAGTACTGGGGATTGAGCTCACGGCCTTCACCTTGAGCCACTCCATCAGCCCTACTTTTTTGTGTGTGTGATGGGTTTTTTTGAGCCACATTCTCACTATTTGCGCAGGCTGGCTTCGAAACACGATCCTTCTGATCTCTGCCTCCTGAGTAGACAGGATTGTAGGTGTGAGCCACCTGCGCCCGGCTTGGCCTTCTCTTTTAAAACTTCCCACAAGCACAATATCTGAGTTCTGTGGCTCAGGGGTTCACCTTCATACAGGTACTGTGCACTTTTGAAGGCTTTTTTATCATTGTTTGAGTCAGAGTCTGGCTGTGCAACCTGGGCTCACCTTGAACTCGTGATCCTCCTGCCTCTGCTACTCCTCAGTGCTGGGATTACAGTTGTGTACCACCACACCTGCCCCAGGTAGAAGTTATTCTTGCTAAAGAAATCCAATCACAGGAATCATATTACTGGTGACCACGAAAACAGGAGCATGTACAGGATGACACCGAAGACCAGCCTCACAGGGTTGTGGTGAAGTTTGTCACAGGCAGGGCCTGCCTGTGGCCAGAACTACTGTTACCTGGGTGCCAGCAAGTGCCCAGGAGCGTAAGCTCCTGTCTCTGTAGCAGGTGGTTAAGCTATGTGGGAGCCCAGGGCAGCAGGCTGCTTCACGGGCAAGGCAGTGTGTGTGGGCAATGCCATCGTGCCCAGGACAGATCATTCCACTTCTTCTTTCTGTGAACAAAGCCCTCTCCCCTGCAGGGTGTGGCAAGAGCTGACCTGCGAAAGAAGCCTTGCTCAATGGGAAGTGGGCCATGATGTGAAATGAGGAAGCACGGCCCGCCTCGGCTTAATGGCTTTGAATTACAAAAAGAAAAGAACAGAACAGAACGTGGGAGAGGGAGCATGAAAGATAGTGGAAAACTGGAAAGATCCCAAATATCTCTCAAGAAGACACGGGAGATCAAGTGCAAACGTCTCTGCTGTGGCACTCTGTGAGGCCTTAGGGAACAGAAGGTGGAGCTGGACCTAGTGACCTGGAAGTAGCTCCTGGTTACTTAGTCAAGTGAGAAAAGCAAGGTGCCAAACAGTGAGCGATTATGACCCACCAGTAAAGCCTCTTGACAGAGGTCATGAGGTGACTTTCAACAGTTTCCTGTAGGAAAGGGAGGAAGGTGGGGAACTTAAGAGTTTTTATTTTTTAAATTAAATTTCTGAATAGTTTGAATTTTCTCAAACATGTCACCATCATACACAGTAGCTAGTGGTTACTAACTGCCAAGCACTGTTTGGAGTGTTTTAGATCTATTAACTTCTTCAGTCTTCCCAGTGCTGCCAGAACGCTGGTCCCCTGGCCTCAATGACAATTCATCAAAAATAAGAACAAAGAGGAGGACAAGGAGAGTCAATGTTTCAGAGCCCTGTCGGTCCACTTCTGAGAGAAAATGTCCACTTTTTAAAGGGGAGTTCCAGGGCTCAGGTTGACTACATGATGAAATGCGTGTCCCAGATGTCTGCTGACCTTGGTTCTCCAGGTGTCTGGGCACCACATCTCCAAAACTGTATGTCTTGGCTGACAGGCTTTCTTCCCTGTGGTCAGAGAAAGATAAGGGGTAGGAAGACTGCCTTTTTAAATCAAAGAGTAACGAGAGTTAACCTTGGACTCTTCAGCATGTGGACAAAAGGGGGTAAAACGTCAGCTTGATTAGCCAGCAGAGTTAATTGGCCAGCATGCAAGCTGGCTACAATCAAAAGTTTTTCCCTTTTGTAGTCCCCAGTTACATTTCCCCACTGTCAATTTGTTCCTTCCATTTCTATGGAAAAGGGGAATCACAATCATCTGTTTCCTGACTTTAGTTGATCCTGGGCCCAAGGAAGAAATCAGTGCTCCTCAGCAAAAGAAGCTTTTAAGCCCCTATCACTCCAGCATACCTTTGGAGATAGATATTATTAATTTCCCCTATTTTACTGATAGGAAAACTGAGGCACTCCAGAATACTGACTTTCTCATATTGTATCTCTCAGTGCACCATGCTGGTCCATTGCATAATAACTAACTGCAACATGATACCAGCTTTTAAAAAGAAGAAAAACAACAACCAAATGCATAGAAAACAAAAACAGAATTCTTTTTTTTATTTTTTTATTATTCATATGTGCATACAATGCTTGGGTCATTTCTCCCCCTGCCCCCACCCCCTCCCTTACCACCCATCCCATCCCCTCCTTCTCCCCCCCATCCCCTCAATACCCGGCAGAAACTATTTTGCCCTTATCTCTAATTTTGTTGTAGAGAGAGTATAAGCAATAATAGGAAGGAACAAGAGTTTTTGCTGGTTGAGATAAGGATAGCTATACAGGGAGTTGACTCACATTGATTTCCTGTGCATGTGTGTTACCTTCTAGGTTAATTCTTTTTGATCTGACCTTTTCTCTAGTTCCTGGTCCCCTTCTCCTATTGGCCTCAGTTGCTTTTAAGGTATCTGCTTTAGTTTCTCTGCGTTGAGGGCAACAAATGCTAACTAATTTTTTAGGTGTCTTCCCTATCCTCATATCTCCCTTGTGTGCACTCGCTTTTATCATGTGATCAAAGTTCAATCCCCTTGTTGTGTTTGCCCTTGATCTAATGTCCACAATATGAGGGAGAACATACGATTTTTGGTCTTTTGGGCCAGGCTAACCTCACTCAGAATGATGTTCTCCAATTCCATCCATTTACCAGCGAATGATAACATTTCATTCTTCTTCATGGCTGCATAAAATTCCATTGTGTATAGATACCACATTTTCTTAATCCATTCGTCAGTGCTGGGACATCTTGGCTGTTTCCATAACTTGGCTATTGTGAATAGTGCTGCAATAAACATGGGTGTGCGGGTGCCTCTGGAGTAACCTGTGTCACAGTCTTTTGGGTATATCCCCAAGAGTGGTATTGCTGAATCAAATGGTAGATCAATGTTTAGCTTTTTAAGTACCCTCCAGATAAAAACAGAATTCTTTAAAGCTGTCCCTTTGAAAACACTGATCTTGCTGGACGACTGTGGCTCGCACCTGTAATCCTAGCTACTCAGGAGGCAGAGATCAGGAGGATCTTGGTTCAAGCACAAGGCCTGGAGTTCAAGCCCCAATACCACAAAAAAAAAAAAAGCTGGGACATGTCTCAAATGGTAGAGCACCTGCCTAGCAAGCACAAGGCTTGCCAAATTTCTTTTTAAAAGATAAAAAGAAATTTGGCCAATGGATCCTAGTCCCTTGAGTACAATGGAAAACCTCTTCCTTCTCCTCTGATTAGGATGGGTGAATTTCCATAACTCAATTGGTTTACCCCTTAATTAAATCCAATTAATCTATTTTCTGCTCCATTCAATCTTGAATTCCTGCCATATTCTCTCTACCTGCCAGTGCCACTGCAGTTCTCACTATTTAAATGACCACTGGCTGGATTTTGTGTCACTCCCAGGGCTTTGCCTCTGTGGACCAATGGGTATACCCCACAAATCCCTGCTGTCTAAGGAGAACAAAAAATAAGAATGAAAACAACAAAACTACCGTTCCCCTGGGGTGAGTGGATAACTTCTGAAACTCCCTGCAGAGTACTTGGACACTGATGGCAGTAGTAGGGAAAGCATGGAGGAGGCAAGAAAATTCACAATCCATTTCATGGTCTTGTTTCAGTTTCCACAATTCAGTTTTGCTTTGGCAACTGCCCACATGATTCTAAAAATCACCACCAGGGGGCAGGAGTATGCCAATGTCCCATGTCTCACCTGCCAGGTTTGGGCTTTCTCTAAGAATTTCTTCACGGAGGAATTTCTGATCCTATTATATAGATAAAGACACTAAGGAACCAAGAGAAGTAAAATACTGGGTGACCTAGCATTTCATGAGTGGCAGAGGCAGGGTTTAATCCATGGCTTAGATCTTTTAGAGCTCACCTGAGTCCATAGCTGATACCCATATTTTTTTCCCAGTGTCTTTCCACTCCCTTTTACTGAAGGCAATATTAAGAAAACCTCAAACAAGACTGTGTTTAGTGATTCACACCCGTAAGCTCAGCTACTCTGGAGGTGGAGATTGAGAGGATCACAGTTCAAGGCCAGCTCCAGCAAAAGTTAGGGAGATCCCATCTCAATCAATAAACTGGTGCACATCTGTGGTCTCAGCTACAGGGAGGCCACAGGTAGAAGGATCACTGTCCAAATCTGGTCCAGGACAAAAATGAGAGACCCTATCTAAAAAATAGTAAAGCAAAAAAGGGCTGGGGGCATGGCTTAAGTGAACCAAGAGCACTTGGGTTCAAAGCTGAGTTCAAGCTGGTGCTGATAGCTCACCCCTATAATGCTAGCTACTCAGGAGGCAGACATCAGGAGGATCAGAGTTCAAAGCCAGCCAAGGCAAATAGTTCAAGAGACTCTATCTCAAAAAAACCTGTCACACAAAAAACAAAAACAAAGAGAACAAAAAAAGAAGAAACCCCTCACAAAAAAGGTCTGGTGGAGTGACTCAAGGTTTAGGCCCTGAGTTCAAACCCTAGTACTGTAAAAGAAAAAAAAAAAAAAAACCTGAGTTCAAACCCCAGTACCTCCAAAAAAGAGAAAACCTCAATGTACCATAACTCTTTTTTTCTGTTTTCTTTAATTTATTCCTAATTTTTGCCATTTCTCATTCTTTGAGCTCTGTACCCAATGTCAAAGAAAAAGGCTTATCCCCTTCCACTGGTTTTGATTTTATGTCTCTCATTTGAGAGATCATTTCTGTGATGGTGTTGGTGCTGTTGCCTGTGACTTACTTTAGAGATGTGAGAGAATGACTGTGACAAACTTGTGTGTTAATTAGGCTGCACTAATGAGGCTGGGTGTGCTGGATGCCCTAAACTGGACCTAGAACACACTCTGGGTGTGGTGGGGATAGTGGATTACCATGTGCTTCAGAGAGCTCTGTAATCAGTCACACTAGAGGTGGTGTTAACCAGCATAGTGGATGACAGACATGTTCCACTGGGGAAGTTAATAGTGTCCACGGCCAAGGCCTGGTGGCCCACAACACTCCAGGCTTGACTCCCCAATAGTCCTATAATCCAGTCCTATAATTCCTCTGACTCAGAGGAATCTTGGCCCTTTGAATTTGACAAGATGGTAGCCAACTCCTCCCAGGAGACTAATCTTTCATTTGTTTCAAGTGCCTAAAAAAGACAGCAACCTAGGGCTTCCTCAAGTTCACGGAACAGGTGATAGACTATCTCTGTACCTGTGATCAGAAACATGGCCACAGAGCCAAATTTGGGCTATTTGCTTTCCCTGTGTTAGTGAGGTGGTGGTTCAGGAAACCCATGGACCTACCCATTCTCTGCTAGATGGACCCTAAAAGTTATAAGCAGTCAAACTGCTTGAGGTTGGTTCACAGTGTCTAGTTCATACCTACATTTCTGAGAACAATCCCCCCAGCAAATATATCTACATCTCTTTTTTCCAACATGTCCTCACTAGCTGGGGAGGCGTCCTCCCCTCCTTTCTGCTACTGCAGGCCTGTTTCCTGCAACAACTTATTTGCCTCCTCACAGAGAGTAGCTTGTTCATACACAACGTGTGTTCAGTAATTAACAAGCCCTTTGGCAAGTTTTCCTTAGCTAAGTTGTAACACTTAGGTAATTCATTTTTTATTTATTTTTTGCTGGTATTGGGGTTTGAATTCAGGGCCTCCACATTGCTAGGTAGGCGCTCTACAACTTGAGCCACACCCTCAGGCCTGGTAATTCACTTTTTGAAAACCATTTATATCAAATGCTTAAAGCATCAGTGTCCCTTAAAATAGAAGATAAAATTTCCAAGAAAATATTTTATGTAATTATGATAGGGTAGCTATTTTTGCACTTTTCTTTCTTTCTAAAAAGATCTCTTTGTTGGTTCTACCGAGTCCTAAAAAGTCAATCTCAGAAAGTGTGACCCTCCCATACCACCACATTTGCTTTCATCTTTATCTAGATTGGTCACTATTGTCCCTTAGGTTTTATTTATTTTCATGAAGTTACAGCAAAGTGTACCAATTTGAAATGTGTGTATATATATATATATATATATATATATATATATACAGTGAATGTATACCCCTGTGACCACCACCAAGATGGAGGATAGAACATTCCAGCATCCCATAGACTGCCTCACCTCCTTCCCGGTCAATAACCAACCCCAAGAAGGTAGCAACTACTCTCATTTCTACCTCCATGGACTGATTTTCATCTTTTCCTGAACATAATTGAATCAAATAGTTTACTCTCTTTGGCCTCTGATTTCTCTGCTCAACACGAGACAGAGGGAGCCACTGGTTCTGGGGTATATACCAGCAGTTTACTCCTTCCCATTGCAGTATGGTGTTCCACTCTGTGACTATCACAATTTGGTTATCCCCCTTCTGTGGTAGGGGTGGGGCTGTCTTAGAGCGAGGGAATTTGTTTAAGGGTGGGGCTACCATTTTGGCCCATTCACAAAATGGCTACATTTTGGGTTACTGTCACTTCCCGGTTTCTATGAAAAATCTCAGGTCCTTTGGATCCACAAATGTGAAAAGCATTTCAAGGTGTTTTATGATAAGGAGTCTCACAAGGTGGAAGTTTTAACAAGTATTTATTTTAGTATAATAGGATAAAGAATAGGGGTAGAGAAAAACATTTCCTGTTCCCATGCAAGAAATGGGAGCAAAGACTCAAAATGGTGGCCCCTATCTCTTAGTCTTATACTGGAGAGCTGGGGGAATACACATGGTCAGAGATAATTGGGTCTGGTTGGCTGAGTTGGCTGTTAAAACATGGAGGGGTCACCCTGGCCCACCCAAATCATGGGACAATTAGGGGTGCTTTAGAACTTCCCTTGTTAGAAATGATTATTCTCCACCCAAACAAGGATCCTTGCAGCTTGTTAACATCTCAAAGCATAAAGCAGAAACAGCTAGCTCCTTTATGTCTCCCTGTTCCTGCAACTTAGCATCTGAAAGAAGATGGCAGGGACCAGCTGCTCTGCCTCTCCAACCTTTGCTTCCTAGTTCCATTGTCAGAGTCTGGCCCTTTAAATATTTATTAAAATATAATTTCCTGTCTCTTCATTTATCTCTCCTGCCTCATTTCTCCACTAAACAACTTTGGTCCCTTTTAATCTTAAAAAAGGGGTGCAGAGGGACAACAGTCCAGTTGTCTGTAGCTTTTTCCTGCTGAGTTTGGGTGCTAGCCTTACCTTGAAAGGGAATCAAAAAGTTGTTTCTGTTGGCAGTACAAGATAGGTTGAGAGTCAGTGCAAATAAAAGCCCTTTTTCTGGCTAATTTAAGCAAACTGAGAGGCTTAGAAGAAGTGGCCCTTAGGCTGGGCTTATAGGATGCCCATTTTTAAGTTTAATTTTTTGTTCTGTAGGTAATGTGGTGACATTTTAAAAAAAATGTTACCTCTGCAAAATGTCAACAGAGAACAGTTAAAATTTTACAAGGAAATACAAAACAAAACAAATATGTAAATAGACAAGTGTTTGAGAAATAGATATTTGCTAAGACATTTTCGTTGAGTTTGATCATAAATGCTGTACAGAAGGATCCGAACTGTAGATGACAAATGCTTAGAACAGTTATTGTTAGAATGTTTTAAAATGTTTAGCAATTGATAAAACAATTTTTATTGCATATAGCGCTTTACTATAATAATTATGATGGACATCATTAATTAGTACCATAAGCTCTCTTTTGCTCTCAAGTACATATTTAAAACTCATATTTTTTTTTCATTTTTCTTTTATTATTCATATGTGCATACAAGGCTTGGTTCATTTCTCCCCCCTGCCCCCACCCCCTCCCTTACCACCCACTCCGCCCCCTCCCTCTCCCCCCCTCAATACCCAGCAGAAACTATTTTGCCCTTATTTCTAATTTTGTTGTAGAGAGAGTATAAGCAATAATAGGAAGGAACAAGGGTTTTTGCTGGTTGAGATAAGGATAGCTATACAGGGCATTGACTCACATTGATTTCCTGTGCGTGGGTGTTACCTTCTAGGTTAATTCTTTTTGATCTAACCTTTTCTCTAGTTCCTGGTCCCCTTTTCCTATTGGCCTCAGTTGCTTTTAAGGTATCTGCTTTAGTTTCTCTGCGTTGAGGGCAACAAATGCTAGCTTGTTTTTTAGGTGTCTTCCCTATCCTCACCCCTCCCTTGTGTGCTCTCGCTTTTATCATGTGCTCATAGTCCAATCCCCTTGTTGTGTTTGCCCTTGATCTAATGTCCACATATGAGGGAGAACATACGATTTTTGGTCTTTTGAGCCAGGCTAACCTCACTCAGAATGATGTTCTCCAATTCCATCCATTTACCAGCGAATGATAACATTTCGTTCTTCTTCATGGCTGCATAAAATTCCATTGTGTATAGATACCACATTTTCTTAATCCATTCGTCAGTGCTGGGGCATCTTGGCTGTTTCCACAACTTGGCTATTGTGAATAGTGCTGCAATAAACATGGATGTGCAGGTGCCTCTGGAGTAACAGTCTTTTGGGTATATCCCCAAGAGTGGTATTGCTGGATCAAATGGTAGATCGATGTCCAGCTTTTTAAGTAGCCTCCAAATTTTTTTCCAGAGTGGTTGTACTAGTCTACATTCCCACCAACAGTGTAAGAGGGTTCCTTTTTCCCCGCATCCTCGCCAACACCTGTTGTTGGTGGTGTTGCTGATGATGGCTATTCTAACAGGGGTGAGGTGGAATCTTAGCGTGGTTTTAATTTGCATTTCCTTTATTGCTAGAGATGGTGAGCATTTTTTCATGTGTTTTCTGGCCATTTGAATTTCTTCTTTTGAGAAAGTTCTGTTTAGTTCACGTGCCCATTTCTTTATTGGTTCATTAGTTTTGGGAGAATTTAGTTTTTTAAGTTCCCTGTATATTCTGGTTATCAGTCCTTTGTCTGATGTATAGTTGGCAAATATTTTCTCCCACTCTGTGGGTGTTCTCTTCAGTTTAGAGACCATTTCTTTTGATGAACAGAAGCTTTTTAGCTTTATGAGGTCCCATTTATCTATGCTATCTCTTAGTTGCTGTGCTGCTGGGGTAAAACTCATATTTTAGTATAAAAAAAGACATAATGTACATCTTATCAATAGAATAAATCCACCTTTTTAATTTTGCCTTTAGAGTAAATGAATTTTAAATACATCACATTTTTTTATTACAGATGTACTTTATGGGTGACCAATGTCCAATTCTTATTAAATGACACTATTTTTTAATTTTAGAAAACATATACTTAGAGAATATAGGTACATTTAATGTTTAAAGACAGCAACAAATGTTAACTGCAAAAGTTATTTCAGAGGATCTTGGTCCTTGCACTCTGGTGTGGAAGAATCCAAGCAGAACACATGGGTGTAACTGGGGTTTATGAAAAGTTAGGGAAGGGAAATACAGGTGGAATCCAGGAAGCAGAGAGAGTGTGCTTCTCTTTTCTAGGTGCTTAAAAAACTTACAATGACCTATGGGAAGGGCAGAACCAGTTGATTCCTATCCAATAATCAATGAATTGGGAGGTGCATAGGTGGTCCCAGGCTAGGTGAAGGTGAGCTGAGCCATTCCTGGGCAACCTACACTCACATACAATATTAAGTCATATTATTTTTTGTGAGTACTGAACTTTCCCTAATTCTAGCCTGCTTCACAATTAGCATCACAGTTACACAGATGTCATGTATATATTTTACCTTTTGAGTAGAATTTAGAGTCTTAGACTAAGTAAGATGTTGTGCAGCACTAACAAAAACTCAAAGCTTTTAGACCTCTTACAAATTTAGGGGATTTGGTGCCAGTGCCCCAAATAGACTTGTTTTCTATTGACTGAATGTTGGTTACTTTGTATTAAACTTCTATAACTTTAACACTGTAAACTTTTATATAGCATTTAAATGAAGTTTAAATATATAGCCCACACATTTTAGAATGTTAAATGTATTAAAATCACTGACAAGATGGATACTTAAATAAGTTGATTTAGTTAGGACTCAGTTTCCTAAAGGGTCAAAAGCCTGATGAATTCCACAAATAATTAATTACTTTGGTAAAATATAAAATCTCTCCTCTAAACCAGTTTTTAGCAAATTTTACTAACAGCAGAATATTTTTAAGATAAAGTTAGATGCTAGCTTTATGTTAGTTTACTAAGTTTTGGTTTTAGGAAATCATTTAGATAACCTTTTAAATTATAGCCATATTAATTAAATACACAAACTTTTTATGTATACACTTAAGACCTATTCATACATTTTGCTATCTTTTGGACATTGAGGTTTTGTTCCTTTTTATTTTGGATCAAGCCTTTAGGACAAACCCTATCCTTTATTTAAAAGTCATTTCCTTTTTTACCTTTAACTTCCCCCCCCCAAAACATACCCAATACCTTTTGATATTTTTCTTACTTGCCAAAATCTTTTAATTTCTATTGAATGTTTATGAATTTAATTAAAATTGTTTTTCAATAGAATAAAATACCTTTAATCTTATAATTTAATGAATATCTGTGGAAAAAAAGCACAGATCTTTTTTTTTTTTTTTTTTTTCATTTTTCTTTTATTATTCATATGTGCATACAAGGCTTGGTTCATTTCTCCCCCCTGCCCCCACCCCCTCCCTTACCACCCACTCCGCCCCCTCCCTCTCCCCCCCCTCAATACCCAGCAGAAACTATTTTGCCCTTATCTCTAATTTTGTTGTAGAGAGAGTATAAGCAATAATAGGAAGGAACAAGGGGTTTTGCTGGTTGAGATAAGGATAGCTATACAGGGCATTGACTCACATTGATTTCCTGTGCGTGGGTGTTACCTTCTAGGTTAATTCTTTTTGATCTAACCTTTTCTCTAGTTCCTGGTCCCCTTTTCCTATTGGCCTCAGTTGCTTTAAGGTATCTGCTTTAGTTTCTCTGTATTAAGGGCAACAAATGCTAGCTAGTTTTTTAGGTGTCTTACCTATCCTCACCCCTCCCTTGTGTGCTCTCACTTTTATCATGTGCTCATAGTCCAATCCCCTTGTTGTGTTTGCCCTTGATCTAATGTCCACATATGAGGGAGAACATACGATTTTTGGTCTTTTGAGCCAGGCTAACCTCACTCAGAATGATGTTCTCCAATTCCATCCATTTACCAGCGAATGATAACATTTCGTTCTTCTCATGGCTGCATAAAATTCCATTGTGTATAGATACCACATTTTCTTAATCCATTCGTCAGTGCTGGGACATCTTGGCTGTTTCCATAACTTGGCTATTGTGAATAGTGCCGCAATAAACATGGATGTGCAGGTGCCTCTGGAGTAACAGTCTTTTGGGTATATCCCCAAGAGTGGTATTGCTGGATCAAATGGTAGATCGATGTCCAGCTTTTTAAGTAGCCTCCAAATTTTTTTCCAGAGTGGTTGTACTAGTCTACATTCCCACCAACAGTGTAAGAGGGTTCCTTTTTCCCCGCATCCTCGCCAACACCTGTTGTTGGTGGTGTTGCTGATGATGGCTATTCTAACAGGGGTGAGGTGGAATCTTAGCGTGGTTTTAATTTGCATTTCCTTTATTGCTAGAGATGGTGAGCATTTTTTCATGTGTTTTCTGGCCATTTGAATTTCTTCTTTTGAGAAAGTTCTGTTTAGTTCACGTGCCCATTTCTTTATTGGTTCATTAGTTTTGGGAGAATTTAGTTTTTTAAGTTCCCTGTATATTCTGGTTATCAGTCCTTTGTCTGATGTATAATTGGCAAATATTTTCTCCCACTCTGTGGGTAAAGCACAGATCTTTAGATGACAATTTTTAAGAACACATTTGCTATTTGACCCAATTTTTAAAGAGTAGTATCTGAATTACAATTTCAATAGAATGAAACACATTAAGATTATTTCTCCACATTTATTTAAGTAGTTTTATATAATTTCATTTAAAAATAATTTTTACTTTAAATCTGTGGGGAGCAGAGTATGAGAAGCCTATGAGGACATAAGCACAGTTGTACTCAATATTCTGCAGGCTGAGTTTGGCACAGCCCCAGCTACAGAATAGGGCAAGAATAAGGTGCAGAGCAGCTGCTTTTCCTAAAATGTTTTTGTCAAATAATCTGTAAACTGAGATTTGGCACAGCCCCAGCTGCAGAAGAGAGCAAGAAAGTGAGATGCAGCTTAACTGCTTTTCCTAAGTTGTTTATGTTCAAAGAAGCAGGAAAGCAGATCCCTCTTGTTACAATGTCACACCCCTCCCAGAGAACTGCTACTCCACTTTGTTTACCTCTGGACATAAAAGACTTGGAAAAAAAAAAAAGGAGGACAGGAGACTTTTTGATGAGAGGCTTTTGGATGAGGGGTTTTTGGCTGAAGGGATATTGCTGGAGGGAGGATTGCTGAAGGGAAAAGAATTGCTGAAGGAGAATTGCTAAAGAGGGGTTGATAGAATTGGTTGGCAGCTTGCAAGGAGAACATGGGACAGTGCAAGTCTGCACCAAGAACTTTATACATAGGCTTTAGAAAAGCTAAGCTAAAGAAAAGCTACAGAGAACATGGGACAGTGCAAGTCTGAGCACTGAGGCTTTAAGAAAGCTAAAGAGAAAACATGGGACAGAGCGAGTCTAAAGAAAGAGACTTTAAAGAACAGAAAAGAAGACTTTGGAAGTAAGATCTCAAGAAAGACTTTAGAAGCACGGTTTTAAAGAATTAGAAAGGAATAAGGCCTTAGAGAATAGAGAATAATAGAGAAAAGAACCAATGAGGCTGTTGTGTGTCTCCATCTGAGCACCCAACACACCTGGTCCCAGCTTTCTGTCTGTCTGTCTATCCTTTGTCCTTTCTGCATCTCCTGTCGGCCTCAGTTAGGTTCAGTAGTAACAGGAGTGAGAGAAAGCTTGTTCCACAACCCTACTTAATACTTAAAAGTTACCACTTCAATACCTGTGTTTTGTTAAGCTTGAATATCACATTAACCGTATAACAGCAGTTTAAGAACCACTTTGAAGATGTTTACATACATACACACACACATACACTCACACATACATGTACAAAAAGTTTTAAGTCAGACCTGACAAAAAAATGTCAATTTAAGATGAGTTGGAATTCCAGGAGCAAATTAAGTTGTGCCCAATGCTGTTTTAGAACTCATTTTTGTTAGAGGTTAATCTTGGTGACTGAAGCAAAAGAAAATGTAACAAGATGGTTGTTGCAGCCATTAGGATCTTTGCCTCCATTAAGTCAATCATAAACACAAGACTAATAGGCATACACAAAATGACACATAAGAACAACTAAAGTGTACTCTCAGAAAAACCTTTTCAACCATAGATGTAAGTTAGAATTTTCCTTAGGGTAGCAACAAGACAGTTTCAGGGCAGAAAGAGATAAGAGGGCCTTTAATTTTTATGCAAATCACAACAGATCTCCTCAAACCTCCTGTTTTAATATGTAACATTCCTTCCCTGCTAAAGACCAACACAAAATCCAAATTTCTCTGTTAGACAAACTGCAGAAAATCAAAATCAGTTTAAAAGTATACAAATGGCTCAAACTACCAAAATTGCAATTGGAGTCTTTTAAGGCCCAGTTTTGGGGCATTGTGATGTTAGGTTTGGCCATCTATTATTTTTCTTAGTCCCTCCTTCTTTAAAATTTTACACATTTAGTAGTACAGTAAGTAGTGCCCATAAAATCCTAAGGGAGAATCACTAGGACTGATGTTTTGTCCTATACTATCTCAATTTGCGTCTGGAGAAGAAAGTCAGAAGGAAGAAAAGAGCGAAATGGAGCCGGGCATGGGTAGCTGCATCATTCACTGGGGATTGGGGAAGTTTCCTTCCCCCTCCTCCTTCCTTTGCTCCCTTATTTAGAACAATTAATGTCTATCCTTAAGGATAGACATCTCTTTACACCTTAATCAATACGATGAATAAACCTGCAATGAGTTTTTATGGAGGTGTCTCATCCTAATCATTGCACTCCCCAGTCTTTATTGCTGGCTCCTGGATTTCCCTACCAGCCAGGCACTTACTAGGTATATTGAGATACTTGACCAAGGTCAAGCAATAGAATCTTGACTTATAATGGCCTCTTTTCATATTAAAAGACTTCAGATTTACCCCTGATTTTTGTATGTAGATTTTGCATCCTTCTACTTTGCCAAAAGTATCATATAAAAATTTTTGGTGGAGTCTTTAGGGTCTTTTAAGTATATGATCATATTGCCCATAAATAGGGATAATTTGACTTCTTCCTTTCCTTTTCATATGCCTTTTATTTCTTTCTCTTACCTTATTGCTCTGGCTAAGAATTCAAGCACTGTATTTAATATGAGTGTTGGGAGAGAGGGTTGGGCTTGTAGATTGGCTTAAGTGGTAGAGCACCTTTCCAGCAAGTGTAAGACCCTAAGTTCAAGACCCCTCCCCATAAAAAAATTCCTAAAGAGAGTGTAGCCAGATGCCAGTGGCTCACACCTGTAACCCTAACTACTTGCAGGCTGCTGAGATGGGAAATTTGTGGTTCAAGGCTAGCACAGGGAAAAGTTCATGATATCCTATCTCAACAGAAAAAAGCTGGGCACAGTGCTGCACACCTGTCAACCCAGTAACAAGGGGAAGCTTAAAATGGGAGAATTTCAGTTTGGACTGGCCTGGGCAAAAGGTGACACCCTATTTCCAAACTAACCAGAGCAAAAAGGGCTGGAGTTGTGGATCAAACTGTAGAAATCCTTGCCTTCCAAGCATGGAGCCCTGAGTTCAAGCCCCAGTACTGGCAAATAAATAATAAATAAGAGTGGAGAGAGTGGGTATCCTTGTCTCATTCCTGACTTTACAGTAAATACTTTCAGTTTTTCTCCCATTTATTATGATGTTGGCCATAGGTTTAGTGTATGTAACCTTTATTATGTTGAAATATGTTCCTTCTACTCCTAGTTTCTTCGGTACTTCTATCATGAAAGGATTTTGCATTTTGTCCCAGGCATTTTCTGCAACTATTGAGATGATCATGTGACTTTTGTCCTTTATTCTGCTTATGTGTTTAATTACTATTGACATGTGTACATTGAACTGTGCTTTTCTTGATTTTCTGAGGTGGGCTAAGGTCTGGTAATTTCCCACTGGTCATGGGCACAGTTTCAGGAGATGCTTTCCTTCTTGTGCACAAACAACCTGGCCTTGTAGTTTGGAGGCTCACAGGCAGTCATATTGTCCCAGGAACCGTTGATTTTATCTTCTGACTGGTGCCATCATTTTGTGCAAGCATTCTGGCCTTGTGATTTGATTTGGGCCTCATGATAGGGCTGAGGGCTTGAGGTGCTCAGGCTGTTGCAGCTGCTGAAAGAGCACAAGAGTGGGGTAGAAGAAAATGCATTCCAGCTCCAGTGAGCAATCAACATATCGACATGCTTAGCCAAGTAGAATCCACCCAAAGGTTATGGCAGCAAAGGAGACAGACACAATATGAAGACAGAGATGCCAGATCTTTTCATCCCATTCCAATCACCCATCACACATCTGCAGGTCCAAGTTAAGAGTCAATGTTTTCAGCAAATGCAGCCATCAGGTCCCTGAAAAGTAACCTAGGCAACTGTTATCGTAATCCTTATATTAGAGGTGTTATTTACAGCAAACCTAGTGGAAAAATAATACATTACCCAGCTATGTAATCTCCAAAATTAGAAATCTTAAGGCAGCTAATGGTAAGTGAAGCTGAAGGTTTTATTTAGGGGTTTCTCTGTTTCTCTCTGTAACAAGAGAGCAATAATTGAAAGAGGAAAAAAGGATTAAATAAATCAGGAAGGGAAAAGATGACAAATTCAGTGAAGAGAGTATAGGATCCAATGCCAGCTACAAGGCTGAACTGATCAAATTTAAAAAGTATCAGCTTTTTTCTTCCTTCCAAGCCTGAGAAACACATTGTACCTATTTACAAGATTTTAAATGTCCAAAACCAGCAAGTACTCAAGTTAATAGCCAGCAGAAGAGAAAAAAAAAAAAAAAGTCAAGTTGCTAAAAGATTTCACCATTGGTCTAAATAAACTTTAAAGGAATGAACAATGAATGATGTTCTACCTCCTGGGTATTGGGCGTGGCTAGGGAAAGGGGAGTTGGGAGACCTCAAAAATTAGAGAAATTAGAGAAAATTAGAGAAAGTCAAATGGTTGCAGAACTGCTTCCCACATGGGACCTTCAGTAAAAGTACCAGAAGTCAAAACCAAATGTGTTTTTAAGACAAGGTCTCACCTAGATAGCCCAGGCTTGCACCAAACTCAAGATCCTTCTGCTTCAACCTCCAGAGTGCTGAGATTACAGGTATGTCCTGCCATTCCTGGCAATAGGCACATTAAAAAGGACTTGTGCTTTCATTTTTTTCATGCACAAGCTTATATTTCAGCATCGATTTCATAAATGCCAGTTTCTTGTTCGTGAACACATCTCTTATGCCAACCGTTCTTTCGTTTCTAAGTGCAACTCTCTTTGCACACTCAAAAGCAAAATTTCTTTTGGTAGTAATGGGGTTTGAATTCAGGGTCTTGTGCTTGCCAGCTAAGAACTTGAGCCATACACTCAAATGATTTTCTTTCTTTTTTTACTCTTTTTTCTATTACATAATATGCTTTACTGACAATCTCTACTGAACTATTTCATTCTTTTGTATATTTTGAATTTCTACTATTCTACACAATTGTATTCCTTAATATATACAAATACTTTAAATGTGTAATTTCTTCATTCATCTAAACTCATCCAAATGTTAGTCATTAGGTAAAGGTCTAGATCTCTTTGCCTTATCTTGGGCAATTAGTTTCTCTTGGAAAAGTATACAGATCCATTCTCTAGATCCATTAAATGGATTGATTTTGCTCAAAAGTTTGTCATGTCTCATATAGTGTATTGTACTTTCATTTTTACCTAATCCACAGTGTCAAATCTTTTTTTTATATCATGACCATTTAAGTTTTCAATTCCTGTGTTCTTTTGCATAGTATTTCCTTTCTTAACAAATGTTTGCATTATATTTGTTCTGATTAATGCTGAAGTTGAATTTGTAGTTGTCTTGGCAATGAATGGCAAGGAATGGCAATTTTTCAACAGTGAAAAAGAAAAGAGAACTTAGCTCAATTTCTGTGGCAATGTTCCCACTGTCAGGGAGCACCAGGGTACCTCTCTGCACGCCCTCCTCACCTCAGGTTGTTACTAGATACATACTAGTCATTTCCCTGGGACCTTAGACATATTGTAGAATATAATAATCTTTAATAAAAATCGGTCCAGAAGAGAATGGAAATACAGATGGAACTTCTGTGAAATCAGCAAAGTAGGAAAATAGTCTCTTTAGAAACAAAATTGAATAGAAGAAGAAGAAGAAGAAGAAGAAGAAGAAGAAGAAGAAGAAGAAGAAGAAGAAGAAGAAGAAAGAAGAAAGAAGGAGAAGAAGAAAGACAGGGAGGGGGAGAGGGAGGAGGAGGGAGAGGGAGAGGGAGAAGGAGAAGGGGAAGGAGGAAGAGAAGGTGGCTGGTGGAGTGGCTCAAGTGGTAGAGCATCTGCCTAACAAGTATGAGACCCTGAGTTCAAACCCCAGTGCCGACCAAAAGAAAAAAAGTACTTAGAAAAACAAGAGGAACCACCTAAGTTAATGACAGAAACAAAAATGCCTGAGCCTATCCAGTAAACAATAGTTGCCTATTAGGAAAACTGTAACTCACATATCAGGGGAAAGCATGACATTTTTCAAAAGTCAGAAACTTGGAGGTGTTTTCTCTTCTAATCTGCCATTATGATCAAAGTGGAATTTTTGTTGTTATCTCTGTTTCAGAGGACGGATGTTCTGCAAAGTGAAGCATGGGCAATAGAGGAAGATGATATTGTTCAAAAAATTTAGTTCAAGACAGTCAGGGTGACCTGAAAAGCTGAAGAGAAACAGTTTTTTTACACTGTCAAAATTTTAGGAGAGGTGACATCAGTAGATCCCCCATTTGAATGAGAACAGTCCTTCCCTCAGATCTCCCAAATTCATTATCTAAGAGGAGGGCCTGGGCAAGGGAGATGGCCAAGTGACATTTTCAAGGGGATAAAACTAGCCTTTTAAAGAAAATGTCTGTCAGTGAAAAGCAAGTCAAAGACAGGCTAGTTTTGTAAGTGGTAAGCAATATGGTGATTTGTAAAATAAATAAATATATAAATAAATGTATTCATATTGATTATAGTGATGTAAATAAATAAAGTGTGTAAATATCCAGTGACCCGTCGGCAGTACCTGTGGACTTCACTCCAGGGGCCAGGATATTATTTCTGCTTAACCTCATGGGCTATGTCACGGATAGTGAAGATGTTCACAGCAGCAAAACAATAAACAGAATCTGACAGCAAAATGGTTCTTTGCCACACTGCAAAACTTTGGTGTAGAGCCTACCAGCATGGAAAGACTTTAAAGGGCATTACACGGCATCACCCTAAACACATCTCCTTATTCTGCCTGAAAGATCTCCAAGTGTATTATCCATTCTGTTGTTTTTCAGAGTCCTTTTTCTGTGAAGAGATTCTTTTCTGGATCCTGATTGACTTGAGAGGCAACTAACATCTGGGTGTGCCTCTTCTTCTACGTCTCCAGGAAAAACTAAGCTGGGTTTCCTTCGGGTGGCTGGCACCCCTGGCCTAGCCATAAGAGCTTCCCACTTTCCCCCGCTTTCCCTTTTTTTCTTTACTTCTAACTTGCATTTTGCATGATGGGTAAGACAACAGGAAGTGCTGGGCTTCCTCTCCAGGGCATTCAGCCGAAGGGATGTGCTCACCACAGAAAACAGTAGCGGAAGAGACAGAAACACACCCACCCTCCAGAAAGCATGCCCTTCTGCGCCTCCCGGTGCTGATCCCACCTCCTGTTCCAAGGTTGCTTTATTCCCACTGAAAGTTGGTTTTTAGCTGGGAGTCAGTGGCTCATGCCTGTAATGCTAGCTATTAAGGAGGTAGAAATTAGGAGGCTCACGGTTTGAAACCAGCCCTGGACAAATAGTTCATAAGACCCTATCTCCAAAAAACCCACAAGGATGAAAGGGCTGGTAGAGTGGCTCAAGTGGTAAGAATGCCTGCCTAGCAAGCATGAGGACCTGAGTTCAAACCCTGGTACTGCTAAAAAAAAAAAAAGTTGGTTTTCCATGTGCCTTTCCCACACATTTCTCTAAGACAGTATTTTTTGAAGATGTGTAGGAAAGACTATTTTCAAACTTTGAGCTTCTAATGCCATCTCTGTTAAGATTTTTAGATTATGCAAGAAACGTTTCTCAGACCCAGCAACGTGGGAGACGCTGTTGTATAAACTCACTAAGGGTTAACCATTGAGACTTGGACCCATTTGGGGTCAGAATTGCTCTGCATGTTCTTCCATGTAAAACTTCTTATTGTGTTGCCCTTTAGAGGCTAAATACCCTTGAAATCAGAAAAGGGGAGGATTATTGATTGCAAATGTATTATGTCCAAGGATAAGAGTTGTAAATACAACCAAAGTTTGGAATCTAGTTTTCCTATGTCACATCTAAGGGGTCTGGAAGTGGTGGGAGTACACAGCACCTGGACTGAGTGCCTACAGGATGATCGAAGGACCAAGAACAGCCAAAACACAACCAAGGACAGCGTGAAGATGGGAAATTGAACAAACACCCAGCCTAAAATGGCTGAGAGACACAAGAAGCTCTTGAAACAGTTACTAAAGAAGACAGTTTGGGTGGTGCTGGAGGTTGAACTAAGGGCTTCGCACCCATAGACAGGTGCTGTATCATTTGAGCCACACCCCCAGCACTTTTGCTTTGGTTAGTTTTGAGACAGGGGTCTCACTTCATGCCTGGGCCAGACCTCAGTTCTCCTATTTTATGCTTTCCATGTAGCTGGGATGACAGGCGCTCATAACCATGCCCAGCTTTTTAATGGTGGAGATGGAGTCTCTAGAAAATCTCAAACCATGATCCTTCCAGTCTCCACCACCCAAGTAGCTGGGAATTCAGGCACGAGCCCTGGTACCCAGCCTTAACAGCCTTTGATACCCATGATACCCATGACCTATATGAACCTTCTCCACATTTGCCATTTCATGTGCACTGTTCCACCACCACTAACCGCCTAGGGGATGACAGTTTGATAGGCTGATAAAGAGGGGCAGGTTGCTGAAGTTGCTTTTCTTCTCTTTAGCAAAATGATAACATCTTGACCACAGTTCCTATGACCTTCAGCAAATCTTAACTGCTCTTAGCCTTGGGTTTCCCTGAGAGCAAGTAAAATTATTCACATAATGCACGTAGCACAAAACAAGAGTTTGATGATTGTCCATTAAGATGAAAGAGATGAGGACAAGTGAGTGAGGAGTATGTTTTCTAGCACTTTCTCCCTAGCCCTGTGGTCTGCCTCTTTTGACCATCACAACACCCACACTCTTAGAAACCTTTAGAGCTAGAAACTTCTCCCAGTCTGATTTGGATAAAATCTGAATATATGTGCAATACGATGAGATGTGCCATCTCACTCATGACCACCTCCTTCCTCATGTACACTCAACAATGAATCAGAGGATTGCTATCTTTGTGAGGTGACTGTTCCAGCTCTGACTACACGCTTAGCACCCTGTGACTTTCTGGTGCTGGGATTTCTCTGGCTCAGTTGTACTAGAGAAATAGCTAGCTGCATCACTTAGGGTCCCAACAGGGGCCAGATGCACATTTAAACAAAGTCCTCCTGCATCTCCAGGAGGACTTGCAAAGGGACAATTTACATGGGCACAGGTAGGGAAAGGCAGCCCACAACAGATAAGCAAAATACAGGGGCGGGGGGTGACACAGAGAGGCTACCCATCCCTCAGTCCAGAGAGGAGGGACCAGTGCAGTGAGTGGTTCCAGACCCCAAAGCAGAGATTTGAATACAAAGGGCCACCTTGAGAGGAGTGTGACCTTTGGTTGATAGGTGCAGTCAGCTTGAGACAAATCCACAGGGGGAGTCAGGAGAATAAATAACCTGATCTCCCTATCCTCCTTCTCTCTAATCTGCCAAGGCTCCTTCTTAGCTAAAATAGAATTGAAAGCCAGAGGGCGGGGGAGCCATTGGGGTCAGCCTCCCGGGACAGGGTAGAGATGGGTGAGTGAGAGTGGATCTGGGGGTGCAAAGGGAAGTTATCTAGCATTAAATAATGAAAGTGGCCCCGCATAGGTCTGTGGTGAGCAAAGATGGCTATGAGGTGAATTAAGGATTAGCGTTTATTCATTTCATTGCAGCTGTGATCCATATAAAATTAGCTGACTTATTTTGGACCTCTAGGAAAACCTTAAGCTTTTGTTTAATTACTGTTACTCATGTTAACAGACCAGTTGCAGACATGATTTATCCTTGGTTCTGAACATTCTCTAGTGTGAATATTCTGGTACATGGTTACTTCCACCCACTGAGGAAGAACTCAGTGCTCCATCTAGCCGATGACAGATCCTAGACAGACAACCATTTGGGCCCCACCAGGAACTCTGGTTATAAGCTCTGGTGACCTTCCCTCTCCAGTTTTCCCCAAGAGGACATTAGAGTGTATTCTCTCCTGGAAGTAGAGGTAGGGTGGGGAAAGCAGGACAAAGTTACGGAATTTGCAGGAGAAATCACAGCTCAGGAGTAGAGGCAGAGTCACCTACCCTCTTCAATCTCACTATGCTGAAAGGAACCTACAAAGCAACCTTTGCCCTTAGTGCTGGATAAACTAGTAAGAGCAGCCACAGCCTCTAAAGTCACTGCCACTAGCAGGGGTAGATCCCAAACTATCTCCTTTCTGTCCTGGTGTTCTGCCTAAAGCTTCCATGCTTTTGAGTAATTCCTGTAGGTTAAGAATTTGCTTCCAGAAGTCCTTCTTTAAAAACATACATGCTGCCTAAAAAGGTGTGGTGCCTTTTGTGTGCTCAGCATCTCACTGAAGAACTCCAGTATTAAAGCGTGACTGCAGCCCTGTTCTCACAATTATTACTTCTGGCCTGGATTGGGCCAAGGTGCCAAGTGCGGCCTAGCATCCATGGTTCCCGCATCCAAGCCTGATCCTCAGTTTCTCCAGAGAATCTGGACTTTCCAGGATCCTTTTGCTAAATTCCCATGCTGCTTAAATCAGACAGCATCATCTTTAGTTGCAAGAAACCAGGAACATTGACTGATACAAAAGGTGGCATATCAACTCAAGACCGGTCACAGATACATTCATCTATCTAGTTGTGGCTAGATATATGTGGCTAGTTGTCACTGGGAAACAGACCCCAGGGAAAGGGTTTTTGTTGATGGGGGAGGAAATAAGGAGTCTGTTCTGTAGGTGACAGCTGAAGCATACCCAGAAGGACTGGACAGAGCTTCAAGGCAGCCTGAGGGCATCCAAGGCACTGGGGAGGGGGGTTTACTCTAAGGTTAGGGCAAACTCTAATGCTAGCTAACTGAAATGGCCTTGTTGAACATCCAAGAGAAGATTCTGCATTGTCAAAGTAAGACCACAGGTTTTATCTCTTTGATTTGCCTAAACATTTCTGTTGACATTAGTCAACATGGCAATAACAATCGATTTGTGGGATTTCTGTCCTCTTGTTCCCCCTTTGCCACACTGCATTTAATCCCTTTATGACCTCATAAGTGAAAATTAAAAAGTTCAAAGATGGTGTAAATCCTCAACTACCAAAGGGGCAGAGGCTGTGTCTTTCCTTTCTTTTCCTCCAGAAAGAGGCCCAGGGATTATTCGCTATTCATTGAGGGATGGAGGGAGAAAGGACGCCAGGGGTCTAGTGGTTAGATGCTGAACACAGGCTGAGAAGTTGGTGGTGCTTTTGGTGAAGAGTAGGAGGGCAGCAGTTAGCAGACTTCACTCCTCTGCATTCCTCAGAACAAGCACTGTGCCTGGGGTTTGGTTTGCTAAATGGATCAACTTAGGACCTGGTTATTGTTCTTCTAGCTTTTCTATGGAAGGATCCTGTCGGTTTGCCAGAGACTCCAGACATGAATCCAGGGCACTGGGAGAAGGCCTTGCCACAGGCCCTTTCTCACTGTGGTGGCAATACAGCCAACACCAGAGGCGAGAGTTCTCATCTCCAGCCGTGCCTGGAAATTCCCAGGGCACTGATTCCTGCCCTCCCTAGGCCATGATCTTAGGGCTGTGTTTGCTGTAGTGTAACCCTGGATTGATACCTTTTCTCCTCCACAGACATCACCAAAGGCAGGTCACTGAAAAGTAATCTAAGGAAAACCATTAAAGAACATTAGAAAAAGAATAAACACAAGCTGCAATTGATTTATAAAATATTTGTGAGAAGTACCTTTTATTTTCACAGAATATGAAATAATAAATATTTTTCCAGGATGATGAGACTGACTCATAAGGGCAGAGGGAGGAAGGACTTGAAGGCTTTGACTGAGGAATGGAAACATTTGAAATTTTCATTTAACCCTCAACCCATCAGTCTTGGCCTTGATACAGATCTTAAAGTCTAGCAGAGCACATGCCCTTCTATGCACAGGCCCAGTGTCTAACCTTGACACAAAGCCAGGTCAGTAGATGGAGGACCAATGGCAGCGACTCTTGATCACTTGAAACAGAGGCTTCTTAAAAGTGAGGAAGATGATGGCGCATGCCACCAGCAGGGTGAGGCAGCTGGGGAGAATGAGAACGAGGTAGAACAGGCCCATGTCCACCTGCTCCCATTTACAGTCCTGAAGCACGCCTCCAGGCAGCTCCATCACACGAATGACCTTGGTGGAGAGATTGCAAGTGACCATGGCCAAGTCTGCAATGGTCTTTAGATGCTCCAGGGCCCCCCACCCCTCCACTCCGCAGCAGTCGTATGGATTCTGGCTGAGGTAGACGGTCCACAAGCTCCTGAGGAGCTGCTCGGTCACGGCCCTTTGGGGAAGGGCTGTGAGAGAGTTTCTGCGGAGATCCAGAGTCCGCAGGGCCAGGCTGCCCCCAAACCTTGGGAAGCTGGTCAAGGAATTTCCCGACAGATCCAAGTGCCTCAGGTTCCCAAACCCAGAGAAGTCCAGCTCCATGAAGTTGGAACTGAGGCCCACATTTCTGAGAGACAAGACTTGTAATGTGGGGGCAATGTCCTGCAGAGGGGAGATGCTCCCATTCAGAACCCCCCAGTTGCCAGACAGGTCTAAGTGAGTGAGGGAGGTACCCTGGAACGGGCAGTCCTGTAATGTCCTCAGTCCACAGCCCTCCAGAAAGAGGCTCTTCAGAGATGCCATGTTCCTGAAATCCACACAGCTGGGAGGACCGGCCCCATCTAAGGGAGCTGGCTGGGGACAGAGCGAGAGCTGATTGTGACTCATGTCAACTGTAGTGATGTTACTGGCATTGGCAAAAAGGCCAGTGGGAACACCCAGGAGCTGGTTGGAACTCAGGTTAAACAGGCGGAGGCCCCGCAAGCAGCCAGTGAGGCCTGGGGCCAGGCGTAGCTCTGACAGCTGGTTGTGGCTCAGGTCCAGCTCAGTAAGTGCTCCAGAGGGCTCGTGCTCCTGGATGTGGAGCATCCTCAGGCAATTCTGGTTGAGGTTGAGGTGGGAGAGGGAGGGCATTTTCTTTAGGAAGCCATCTGGCAAGTACTGGAACTGGTTCTGGCTCATGTCCAGGGAGCGGAGAGCTGACAGGTCACTAGAGGCAAACTCTTCCCACAGGTTGACCGTGGTGATGTTGGTCACGTTGCCGTCCACAAGGAGAAACTGGGCCACCATATCCTGTGAGGACGAGGTGTTGTACAGGTCCCTGTAGAAGCCCATGTTGTTGTCCTGTAGCAGGAGCGTGTGCAATTTACTGCACTGGGGCAGGAGGGGGAAAAACAGCAGCTGGTTGTGAGACAGATCCAGCATCTCCAGCTCAAAGGCCACCTCTTCCCTGGCCGCTAGGAACCACTCTAAGATGTTGTAGCTGACATTGAGGAACCGCAGCTGGGTGAGGCTGAAGTCCACAATGCAGGGGAGGTTGTTGTAGGCCAGGTTAAGGTGTCTCAGCTCAGTCAAGCCAACAAAAGCACCACCCTCAATCTCAAAGATGTAGTTCCTCTGCAAATCCAGCTCCCTGAGGTGCTCCAGGCCCTCAAAGATGGAGTCATCCAGCCTCATGAGGGTGTTCCTTGCCAGGGACACGGCCTCCAGAGAAGACAGGTTCTGGAGCATAAGTGCCACCATGTCCTCCGTCAGGGAGTTTCCTGACAAGTCCAGCTTCTGCAGCCCCGGCAGGGCGTGGAGAGCTGCTGCTGTCTCCTTGTAGTTCTCAGACAGGCAGTTGTCAGCTAGGCCCAGGTTGCGCAGGTGGCCTTGCTCCCGGAAGGCGTGGCGGCCAATGCGCTCCAGGTGGCAGCTGTGCAGGCTGAGGCTCTCCAGGAGGGGGTAAGGCTGGAGGGAATGATTCCACAGGGTCTTGAGAGGGTTGGTGTCCAGGATGAGTGTCCAGGAATGGGAGGGGAGGTTGTCTGGCACCGATGCAAGATTCTGTCCTTGGCAGTCAGCAACTCTACCCAGCTAGATCGAAAAATACACAGGTCAGTGGGAGGACACCTTTGAGGCAGAGGCGTGTGCACAGAAACATGGTTCATTTTTGGACTGTCTTTGTAACCTCTTGAAATGGCTCTAGAGATCATTGTTAATTATTTTTATTAGATTGATGCTGGGAACTAAACCCAGAGCTCTACCACTGAGCCCTAGAGATCATAATTTTAATATAGGATAGGAAAGGTTCTTTACCTTCATATTTAAAGTCAGCTAGGAAATAAAGGAAACGCAAATTAAAACCACGCTAAGATTCCACCTCACCCCTGTTAGAATAGCCATCATCAGCAACACCATCAACAACAGGTGATGGCGAGGATGCGGGCAAAAAGGAACCCTTTTACACTGCTGGTGGGAATGTAAACTAGTACAACCACTCTGGAAAAAAAATTTGGAGGCTACTTAAAAAGCTAAACATCGATCTACCATTTGATCCAGTAATACCACTCTTGGGGATATACCCAAAAGACTGTCACACAGGTTACTCCAGAGGCACCCACACACCCATGTTTATTGCGGCACTATTCACAATAGCCAAGTTATGGAAACAGCCAAGATGCCCCACCACTGAGGAATGGATTAAGAAAATGTGGTATCTATACACAATGGAATTTTATGCAGCCATGAAGAAGAACGAAATGTTATCATTCGCTGGTAAATGGATGGAATTGGAGAACATCATTCTGAGTGAGGTTAGCCTGGCCCAAAAGACCAAAAATCGTATGTTCTCCCTCATATGTGGACATTAGATCAAGGGCAAACACAACAAGGGGATTGGACTTTGAGCACATGTTAAAAGCGGGAGCACACAAGTGAGAGGTGAGGATAGGTAAGACACCTAAAAAATTAGCTAGCATTTGTTGCCCTCAACGCAGAGAAACTAAAGCAGATACCTTAAAAGCAACTGAGGCCAATAGGAAAAGGGGACCAGGAACTAGAGAAAAGGTCAGATCAAAAAGAATTAACCTAGAAGATAACACACATGCACAGGAAATCAATGTGAGTCAACTCCCTGTATAGCTATCCTTATCTCAACCAGCAAAAACCCTTGTTCCTTCCTATTATTGCTTATACTCTCTCTACAACAAAATTAGAAATAAGGGCAAAATAGTTTCTGCTGGGTATTGAGGGGGTTGGGGGGAGCGGGAGGGGGGGAGTGGGTGGTAAGGGAGGGGGTGGGGGCAGGGGGGAGAAATGACCCAAGCCTTGTATGCACATATGAATAATAAAATAAAAAATAAATAAATAAATAAAATAAAGTCAGCTAGGAGCTGAATTCCTATCTCACTTATTAAACAGAGCAGTAGAGAAGATCTGAACACCTGGTAGCAACTGTGCATGCAACTTGATTTTTAGGTCTGAGGATGGAAGGCCAGGTGGTACTTGGATTTGAACTTCACCTCTACCATTTATTTCCTCTGTGATCTTGGGCAAATAATTTAGCCCAAGGTTGCTATTTCTTCTGAAAAAAAAATGGAGGAAAAAATAGTGCCTCCTTTGTGAGATTATAACAGTGGCTGCTTGTGAACAGCATAGCCTAGGGCCTGGTGCACAAGCAGTGCTTGTCAACATTCCCCAGTGCATTGGCATCGCTATGACATAATGTCTGTGGCTCTAATAAAGCCATTGCAAAACAGAGGGCAGCACTGCTGTGTCTTCACTTCACTTAGATCAATTTGCCTGGGAGGCTCCCCTACATTCTGCATTGCTAAATATCACAGCGTAAAAGGGCTTCTGAGCTCATTAGCACCCAAGTCATATAGAGAATTGAAGTGGGTCTCAAGGGCAAAGGTGAAGAATCCGTGGCAATCCTGAGTGGAACCAAGAGCCCAGAACTCCAAATGCCCAACTCTGCTTTTCCTGAGTGCTGTTCTGCTCTGATTGCCTTGTGTAAGGAGGGAGGAGGGATGGGCGGCCCCTGCTTTACTGCAAATCACACAGCAAGGCTACTTTATCTCAGTCTTGCAGTTTGCAAAAACTAGCAGAAACAATGAGCTATAAGATGTCAGTTATGTGTCCAGGGAAAATGTTTTAAGTGATGAGAACAGCAACATCATTCCTTTCTACAGATTGGTCAGAAATCGCCTAAAATCATGGCCAAATCCCTAAAGGGAAATGGAACAGGGGAGAAAAGCACCAAGTTTGAGCCTCGTCTCTGCTGCTTACTAGCTTGGGACCCTGGGCAAGAAAATACTAACCTCTTGGAGCCTCAAATTCTTTATCTGACTATTAAAATAAAACATTCTAATCACTAAAAATCGATGCTCTACTGAAATGTACCAAACTAAATTCTTTAGTAATCTGAGCCTCTCCCTTGGACAAATGCCTATAACCTTTTAATACCTCTCCTTCTGGCTCTTTTCTAAAGATATTTACCTAGCTTAAAAACATGAGAGCATACTCTACAAGGTATTCAGTAATCTACATTTTCCCCTTCAAGGACATCTGACAGATATGTGTTGGCAGTAAAAATACATTTGATCACATTCTTTTTAGGAACTGTGTTGGTTCACTGCTGGGATAGCACAGTGGCTAAAAGCAAGGGTTCTAATGCCACTTCACCTTGGCCCCTGGCTTTGTTTTCTTTTTTCTCTCTTTTTTTTTTTTTGGAGCTAGGGCTCCAACTCCAGACCTCAGGCAGGCTGAGCACACACTCTACTGCTGAGTGGCATGCCAGCCATTGGCTCTGTTTCTGTCCAGTAGCTGGTCTTGAATGCTTATCTAGCCACACAGCCTCATTGCCCTGCCTGCAAGATGGAAATTATACCTGGACTTTTCCCAAACATTTTTTTTTTGAGGATTGAGTGTGATTGCTTACATAAAACACATTTCTTACGTTTAGTAAACGTTAGTGACAATTATTAGCATGATATCCTTAGTAAATGTCAGCTATAATTATTAGCATGATCTAATTAATTAATCTCCCCACCGTTGAGCATCTGAGTTGTTTTTAATTTCAGAATGGACATTAGAGTGACATTTTCAGGTTCTTTCTACATCTCTACTCCTCCTGACACCCTAAAAAAAGATCTTTGAGGTTTTGATTGGGATTGCATTACCATTATGGATTACTTTTGGGGAGAACTGACACTTTTAGAAAATTGAACCTCCCCATTCAGAGACAGGTGTATTTCTTTATCTGAGTAAGTGGTGGTGCTCCCTCTGAGAGAACCCAATGGAAATTGTCGTAGCTAGGGGTTTTCCTCAAACTGCAAAAGACGCTGTTCTGCCACAGTTGCTCTAGTCAAAAGGGTCAGAGCTCAGCAATTCCCTGGGGACCTCCTAAAGTGCTGCAAAGGACCACATGGCCATCGGAGCCCCAGAAACCCTTACCGTGCCCACTTTATTTTAACATCAAACGGCTAATGAAATGGGGACATCGGAGGCCACCTGGACTATCAGATTCTTGGCCCTCACGTCATAAAGAGCCACAGGAAATCCACTCTTCGAGCTCACAGATAACTAGTTGAGTCCCTACTCCTGCCCACCAGGCCAGAAGGGTCAGCAAGACAATCTAGCCTGAACCCTGAAAGGTGGACAAAGAATTCATGCTTTATTCCTTCTTTTTCCTGTGCTAACTAACTCTAGAATAGCAACTGTGAAGTTAACCTTTTATTGCCTCTGAAGGAAGCGGTGGAGTCAAAGGTAGTAGAGGTTAAATTCTGGTTTTTTTTTTTTTTTACACTGAATCAAACATAGGGCCTTGCACATGCTAGGCAAAGGTTCTACTACTGAGCTACATCCTCAGCTTGTTTTTTGTTTTTTGTTTTTTGAGACAGTCTCAAGGCTCAAGTCTCAAGGCTGGCCTTGAACTCTTGATTCTCTTGCTTCAGCCTCCTGAGTTCTGGGATTACAGGAATGTGCCACTATGCCTTGCTTTGAAAATAATAATATTAGACCAGGCACAGTAGCTTTTACCTGTATTCCCAGCTACTTAGGAGTGGAGACTGGAAGGACTGCGTTTTTGAAACCAGCCCAGGGGGTAAAAGTTAGTAAGGCTCCCATCTCAACCAACAAGCTGGTGTGTGGTATGTGCCTGTAGGCCCAGCCACTGGGAGGTATAGATAGGAGGATGGTGTCTGAGGCCGGTCCAGGCAAAAACACGAGACCTTATCTGGAAAAAAACCAAACAAACTGAAACAAAAAGGACTGGAGGTGTGACTCAATTGATATAGTGCCTGCCTAGCAAGCAGGAAGCCCTGAGTTCAAACCCTGACACCACCAAATAATAGTAATAATAATAATAACGATAATGATTGTGAAAATAGATAAAACACATGGCACTCCCTACCTACTAAGCATTTTCATGAGAGCTTTACCCAGATGAACTCATTTAATCATTGTAACAACCCAGAGCTGTGGTGCTATTGGTAGGTGTTATTATTATTACCTCCCTATTTTACAGGAGGCTGACCTAAGTCTGTCTCTGGGGCCTCCTGTGTTTGTCAGGTATGAAAAGGGTGGGGTAGGGGCTGCCTGGCCTTTCCCAGACCTCATCTTGAAGACCTGTGGCTAAAGAGCTCTATGCAGGTAGCATGGGGTCAGGCAGGTACGCTCACCTTGCCCTCCTTGATTGACAATCCCTCAGCCTTCCAAAGAGACCAAACCTTGCAGGTCAGGAGCAACAGACAAGTCAGGGTTTGAGGGGAGACTCACCAACTTGCAGCCCCCTTGGGAAGTGGCTGCGGCCGTCCCACTTCCGTTCCTCCATGCCACGGTCAAGAAGTGAAAACCCAGGCAAAGCCAGAGGGGCAGGAACTCCATCTCAAGTGCAGCACTGTGGACAGATGGTGAGGAAGAAGAAAGTAAGACAGGAACACTCCAGAATTCTGCTTGCCTTGGGTGGAAGAAGCCGGTTCCTAGTTCTATCTGGTTTTTAGAGACCCACAGCTACATGAAGGTGGAAACCCACAGTTACTCAAATACCTCAAGTTCATTAACACTTTCAACCTTTCACTGAAACCATCGACAAGAACTCATTTTCATTTTCCCTATGCCATTTGATGGACAGTGGCTGAACTGTGAAACTCTGAAGACTGCAGCACAAGAAAAGCAAAGGATTACATAGCCAGAGCTCAAGTCACCGGGAGTTTCCCATGCTTTGTAATTGTGTGAGTTTTCCTCCCTGCAGCTCAAAATGCCTGGTACATTGTACAGCTCAAGAAATATGGACTGAATGAACAACTGAAAGGTGTACTGGGGTTATTAGCCTCTGGTTTCCTAGAGTTATCAATTATCTTACTGACATGAGGCTTCTAGAAAACCTTAGATCTCATTGGTTAGCTCATTTGAATATAGTCCATTGTAAAAAGGATTTTGGTATTTTGCCTGAATCACAAAAAAACTTGAGGGGAAAATAAAAGAGCAATCTTCAGATGTAACAAAGACATTGAGAAAATGTGGTTAGCAGCTCTCTTGCCTGGCCAGAACAACAGTCATGGGAAGGCCTATAAGTATGCACATGCCAACAGAATTGGCCAAGTAAGAAGAACCCTAAGGGAAACAGATAATTACAGCCTCTTCAAGTTTCCACACTGCAGGCAGGTGTGGTGGTACACAACTATAATCCCAGCTACTCAGGAGGCCAAGGCAGGAGGATCACAAATTCAAGACCAGCCTTGGTGAAAGTTATTGAGACTCCATCTCAAAAATAAAATACAAATACAAGGACTAGGGGTATAGTTTACGTAGTAGAGTACTTGCCTACTGCATTCATGAGGCCTGTGTAAGAGTAGCCCCCAGTCTTTCTCCCTGAGCTCCAGAATGAAAACCCAGGTAATAGCTCTCCTTGAAGGTGCTGTTGCATCTTCTGCCTTCCTGTTGAGAGAGTTGACAGCCCGGTGGCATCCCCTCCCAGCTCTGCACTCCTTAGAGAGGGAGGTGAGTTCCAGGCTCAGCATTTCACCTGCTCAGTCTTTCCATGACACCCGCAGGGGGACCACAGGTCAGCTACTCAGACTCCTGGGCCAGCAGCACCATACTAACTTGAACCTCCTCACCTATCCCATGCCACTCCCAGAACTTTCGGCTGACACACCTGCAGCCTCCTCTTTCCCTTTTTTCAAGTACATTTACCCATCCTGAAGGGCAATGTTAACTCCTGGACAGATTTGAATGCTCATGTGTGAAGACAGACTAATAGAAAAGCTAAGTGCTACTCAAGAGATAGGAGTGTGGTCTGAGACCAGCCTGGGCAAAAGCACAAGACCCTATCTGAAGAAGCAAAAAGCAAAAAGGGCTGGTGGAATGGATCAAGCAGTAGAGCGCCTGCCTGCCTAGCAAGTACGAGGCCCCGAGTTCAAACTCAGGACTAAAAAAAAAAGTGATGTGAAACCAGGTTAATCAGCCTTCACTTCAGACCTGGTCAGTTCTCCTCACCTCAGACACAACCTCCAATTCAGAATTCATCAGCTCTTGCCTGATGCTGGGAACCCCCTCCCACACCCTCTTTCCGCTTCTGCACCTGTGCAGGAATTACGACCTCATGGCTGGCACAGGGCACAGATGGCAAATGCAGAGACATGGGCTTCTGTTCTCAGTGTCCTCCCAGTATGTCCCCTCTCCACCCCTAAAACCTCAGGACCAGCTTCCCGCCTTGAGAAAAAGTTGCCAGATTCATCCAATGACAATCACCATTTGAGTGTCAGTCACAGACTTTCACTAAAACTTGTGTGGCTTGAGTTCGAATTTCACTGTTCATCATGCATTTTATCAAGAAGAGATGGGGACATTGTGGACATACTCCCTCCCTTCCTCTCCACCTCCCATCAGGCGTGGACTAGAACAGAATATTAAACACTGAATCCATGTGTCCAGGGCAGCTCAGAAGAACAACTCTTCAGATTGCAACGCTACATCAGCCTGGTGTCACACCTAAGAGTGCAAATTTAATTTCTGGGTCACTGAGAATTTTGCAATTTTTTTTTTTTGGTGGGACTGGGGTTTTGAACTCAGGGCTTTGCTTATGCAAAGCAGGCACTCTACTGCTTGAGCCATGCCTCCAGCCCATTTTTCTCTGTTATTGTAGAGATGGGGGGGGTCTCTCAAACTGTTTGCCCAGGCTGGCCTGGAACTACAACCCTCCCAATCTCAGCCTCCCAAGTAGCTAGGATTACAGGCCTGAGCAACAGTGCCCGAATGAATTTTGCAAATTTTAAACATATCCTCTCTTTCCTCCCAAACTAGCCAACCAGCTCAGAAACGATCTCCCCATGACTCCTGAACAACAACTTTTGGCTCCAAGTAGCAGAATGTCATGGGAAGATTATGGAATTTGGAATTTGACAGGTCAGAGTTTAAATTCTAGTGCCATAACTTGTTGTTTGCCCTTGATCAATTTATATAAGGTCTTCAATACAGCTAATCCTCCTATAAAGTGAGAATAATAATAACTATCCACAAAGGTTCATGAGAATCACAGTACAATACATGTGAAAAGTGTTTTGTTAATTGTGAAATAGTTAATAACATAATTATCATTTCTTTATTCCCATATTCTCAATTAAATAATGGAATTGTTGCTTGTAAACTCCAAACTCCAAAAAGCTGGTGGAATGGTTTTTATTCTTACATATAGCCTCCAAGATAATTCAATAGCAAAACAGAAAAAAGACTGAATAATTTGGCTGGAAGGAAGACTCCTCTCATTAAATGTGGGAAAGATTTGTGGGGAGGCTGGATTAAAAATTCTATATTAGTAATCCAGAATAAAACTGATCACCGGGGCAGATCATTTTGCTGGCTGAGAGCAGTGGGTCCTCAGAGCCATGGTTTCTCCCTCCCCTGCTCTGCTTTGTGTGACAGAGGCTGGCTTCTGAAGGTGTTTTCCAGACTCTGGCGTCAGTTGGCCTCCAGTGGGTTTGGTCATCAGGAGGCGCTGCTGGGAGCAGAGGGTTGGGGCCCTTCTCTCCTTCCCGCTCTGGCTTGGACGAGACATCTGTGAGCTTCTCCTGATGACCCCGTGGCTCTGGAACTGCCATCCTGTCCTTCCATCCTCCCCCACTTAGGGCAGTCAAGCTTCCTTAATTTCTAGCCCCTGGGTTGACTGTTGCCTGTTTGTTGTCTCCACCTTCTCCATCATCTGTTGCTAGCTCCTGCATTAAATTCCCTGATTTTTGTTTTTCTCCCCCCTGGTACTGGGGCTTGGCCCACAACTTGAGCCACTCCACCTGCCCTTTTATGTGATGAGTTTTATCAAGATAGGGTCTCGAAAACTATTTGTTCAGACTGGCTTTGAACCGTGATCCTCCTGTTCACTGCCTCCTGAGTAGCCAGGATTACAGGTGTGAGCCATTGGTGCCTAGCAAATTCCCCGTTTTAAATCATCTGAGTGGTTTCTGTTTCCTGGTTGGACCCTGACTGATCCAAGGATGTGAGTGAGAATGCAGCAGAATTAAATAAAAAGCTACACACTCCTGTAATCAGGAGGCCGAGGCAGAAGCATTGAGAGTTTGAGTTCAGCTCGGGCAACACAGTGAGACCCTGTTTCAAAATAAAAAATCAAAAGAGCTGGAGATGTAGCTCAGTGGTAAAGTACTTGCATAACATGTGCAAAGTCTTGGGTCCACACACACACACACCCCAGTGCTGAGGAAAAAAATGTATATAATGACTAGAAAGAATTAAAACACTCAAAATAGGCCAGGCACAGTGGAACATACCTGTAATCCTAGCTACTTTGAAGGCAGAAATTGGGAGAATCATTGTTTGAGGCCAGCACAGGCAAAAAATTAGCAAGATCCCATCTCAACCAACAAGCTGGCATGGTGATGCATTAACTATAATCTCAGATATGTGGAATGCATAGGTAGGAGGACTCAAGTCCAAGGCCAGCCCCAGGCAAAAACTGGAGGCTCTATCTACAAAATAACTAAAGCAAAATAGGCCTGGAGACATGCGTACATGGTCAGGTGGTACAGTGCCTGCCTAGCAAGCGCAAGGTCTGGAGTTCAAACCCCAGTACCATTTATAAAAAGAAAAAAAAAAGACTTCAAAAATAGTAGGTTAAGAAACACTCAACTGTGTGACAGCAGAAAACCTCAGTGTCACGGGCACTGCAAAGTCCAGGACAAACAGCTTGGGTACCAAATCTCATTAGCAAATCCCATGAGCCCCTCCTGTGAGCACAGGATTGCTTCCCTCCTCCTCTCCAACTGTCACTACTTCAGCAGCAGCTGGGGCAAGACTGTGACCTCTTTGCTCACGGAGCTACCAGCAAGCGTTATACATATATTACCACAGAATTTTGAGGAGAATTTTCTCCCTAAAATAATCAGCTGCAAAAGCTTCGAAGCAAGGCCGTGTGGAGAAAGCTGGCAGCCATCAGAGGCATTTTGTATGAAAGGCAATTTACAGAGTGCTCTAGGGAGGGAATCTCCAGAAGCAGGGTGTGCCCAAGTGCAAGGTCAAGGTGTGAGCACACCATAGGCAGATCTAGATAGAGGGCTGCCTTTGTGAAAGCGGAAAACAGCACAGCACATGGGATTTTGAGGGAATAAAGGACAGCCCAGCCTGTGACCACTTCAAACAATTCCTACTACCAAGAAGTAAAGACTGGTGTGACCTCAACCTTCCCCACAGTTCAAAGTGACACATACCAAAGTGAGGCCACCTCAGAGTGTGGTGCCTTAAGAACAGAGCCCTGTCACTTTCAGCTAAGTTCAAGTGTAGAAACGCAGAGCACCATTCTGGCAGCAAAATACGTGTGCCCCCGATCCAGTCATGGGGGAGCTCCCAACAGATCCGGGTTGTTGATGTCCTGGGAGTCTGGACTCTTCAAAAGAAGCAAGGTCCTGAGAAACAGAAGGCTGTGAGGGGGCAGGGCGGTGGCATCCGTTCTAGATCAGAGGTCACTAAGATGCATCATGACCAAGCACAACGTGTGGACTCTGAGAGGAATGGGATTTTGAAAACAGCTCTGATAGCAAAATTTGAGATGACTGGAAATTCTAAGTGTGCTTCTGTGGTGATAGTGTCAGATTATTCTGCTAGCGTGGCTGGGTAAGAAAGTGCCCGTGTTCCTAGGAAGTGTGCGTGGCAGTATGGAAGGGTAAGTTCAAATGGCTTGATAAACTTAAACAATACTACCCGGTGGGCAATTTAGCAATGTATTTTCTTTTAACTTTTCCGTAAATTTGAAAAATTTCAAAATAAAATAAATGAGGAATGTGAGGTAAATGTTAGAATTCCTAGAAGGGCAGGCAAAATTATGGTAGCCTTTTGTCCCAAGATGTCCAGGAGTTTCTATAAACCTTTTTCAATATTCTTGTCAGGAAGTTGCTCATGAACACTGGTTAAAGTTAAAAATGCATGTGCCACAAGCAGTAAAGAGCCTGTTTTGCAAGCAAGAAGCCCTGAGTTCAAACCCCAGTCCAACCCAAAACAAACAGACATAGCAAAAATCCTAAGAATTCTCACATTGTGGCATTCAGGCTAGAGCTCCCAGACAAGGTCTTATCCCTGTGAGGAACACCAAGGTGTTAGTTCAGAAAATGATTAATGCACTAACATACCCCCACTGTCTGGGGCCATTGCTCTGTCCACAGCACCCACAGGCCCTCCAGAGGGGCAGCCCTCGGGAGAATCACATGAGCTCACCACCCCTCCACCATCACCAAGCTGCCAGAACCTCAGGGTGGCCAATCCTCTCAGCTGCCAGCAGAGAGACAGGGAGAAAATGAGGTCGATAGCCCTGTACAGTGGCTGCCAGGCACGGAGAGGTGAGATGAGTGCTTTAGGGACTGCGCCACGAGGAAGCAGGTGCCACAAGGTAGATGACAATGCAGAGCAACAGAAAAGATTGAGATAGCCAACAGGGGCAGAGCCGCAGGGATGGGAAGAATGGAACCAGGGTGGACTGTGGAGGCTGAGAGAGCGGAGAGAAGTGCTCTCAACACAGTCTGTTGGTTTGCCCAGCTCTGATGGCTCCACACAGGGCCAAGTCCATTTCCAACTTCATGCTTTCCCTTGGCAACCACCCCTCTCCAAGAGCTGGCTCAAATGTTGCATCTTAGCAACAAAAAGAACCCAACTAAAACAGGACCTGGGCTCTTTAAAAAACTTAAATGCAATGGACTGAACTTCGAAATACACAGTATTTCAAAAAAGTTACTAATTTCACAAAGGTGAAAATAGCAAAATGTGCAGTGGAGAAACCAGCTGAAATGATCAAATTACTGTAAAGGCATTACTGGGGCACTTTTAAATATTTTCAATTTTGAATATTTTAGCGGAACAAGCTTTGAATACAGACTGTAGATGATAAAATAATAGTGTTTGAACCAATGTTAACTTTTTCAGACTTTTTTTTTTAACTTTTTTTTTTTTTTGGTGTACTGGGGATTGGACCCAGGATCTTATGCATGATAAGCGAGTGCTCTACCACAAAACCATGCCCTCAGCCTTTTGCTTTTATTTTTTGTTAAGACAGGGCCTTACTACCTTGAGTACAGCCTTGAGGCTGACCTTGAACTCACTACCCCCTTGTCTCTCTCCTGTGTAGCTAGAATTACAGATGGGAACCACGACACCCACCTAAGTTTTCAGACTTTTGATCACTGTACTGGGTTTACACAAGAAACTGTCCTTGTTCTTAGAAAGTACACATTGAAAAAAAATGATACATACACATTCCACATATACACATACATACTGACAGGGACTTTCTGGAGATGTTTACAGGCTCTGTCACACACATACATGAGAGAGAGAGAGAACACATTTGACACAAAGCGTTAGTAAGTGTTGAGTGTGAGAACCAGGTGTGGTGATATACACCTATAATCTCAGCTACATTGGAGGTGGAGATAAGAAGATCGAAGTTCCAGGCCAGTCTGGGCAAAAGCTCGAGACCCTACATTAAAAATAACTAAAAGGGTTGGAGGCATGACTCAAGTGGTAAAGTGCCTGTCTGGGAAGCAAGGGCCCTGGGTTCAAACCCAGTACCATCAAAAAATATATAGTTGAATCTAAATGAAGAATTTATAGAAACCCTTTGCAACTTTTCTGTAAGCTTGAAATTTTGTTTAAAAAAAAAAACTATAGTTGGTGGAGTGGCTCAAGTGGTCAAGCACTCTGAGTTCAAGTCCCACACCTCAAAAAAAAAAAAAACTTACAAAGCTACAAACTTTTAAAAAGTGCATTAAAATACTAACTAGATTCATGTAATATGGAAAAAATGACTTCAATATCAGACCAATCATCACATTAAAAAAGAATCTGCATAAAATTAGTGTTTATTTTTGTATAAAACTAATTTTATTGGTAAGATTTTTCTTGAAGGAATGATATCTTAGCAAACTGTGTTTATTGCTTATGGTATAACCTGGTAAAGGGAAGAAGAAAGAGAGGGACAGAGGGAGGAAGATAGCTGGAGGGACATTTTTGCCCAACATTTGATTTAGTATTAAAACTATTCATTTTTTAGCTGGGCATTGGTGGCTCACACCTGTAATCCTAGCTACTCAGGAAGCAGAGATCAGGAGGATCGTGGTTCAAAGCCAGCCCGGATAAAGAGGTCCACAAGACCTTACCTTGAAAAAAAACCTTCACAAAAATAGGGCTGGTGGAGTGGCTCAAGGTGTAGGCCCTGAGTTCAAACCCCAGTACTGCAAAAAACAAACAAACAAAAAAACCCTTAATTTTTTGATAAGTGGGATTAGGATTACTTTGAAAGCTAGCTATGAAATCTTTTTAAACTTTTTAAATGGTACCATAAGGTCCCTTTCCCTAAAAATAAGCCACAATATGTACTTTCAATTCTTTGCGAAATAATTCATGTACCTTAAGGTGAATTATATTTTAAAGTGTACATTTCAGTGGTTTTTAGTAGGTCGAAGTCATGCAACTAACAGTATTATTTAATTCCAGAACATTCGCACTGCCCCTCAAAGAAACCCTATTTTATTAGCCAGGCCCATGTTTGTATTTTTGCTTTTTTGTATTTTTTAATTTTCCAACAATCAACTTCAAATATTGTATTAAGACAAGTTGTAAAAGAATAGAATAAATCTGTTATAACTTAAAAATTAAAATATATGTCATAATCAGAGTGGCATTTATCACTGAAATGGAGAATTTCTGATAGATACTTAGGAATGAAATTATTGAGAGTGCACATAAAATGATTACACGTGAGGTTAGTGGAACGAAGTAACATTGATGATTAAAGTAAGTTTTATGTGGACATCACTTTTCTGTTTCAGGGTTAAGAGGGATTTAGATTTGGGGTGGCACGTTTGTAGCCCAGCCCTTGGCTAGAAGTGGGAAAGGAAGAGTTCAGGCTAAGGGGACAGGTGGAAAAGTACGTACCCTACTCTGCCATTGGGCCTCAATTTCCCCCAAGAAAATGGGAAATAATAGTGCTGGTGTTGCAGGTTGTTACTACATTGAGAAGTTTGAAAGCAGTATTCAGGACTGTGGGCATTGGCTCAAGTAATACAGTACCTGCCTAACAAGCACAAACCCTAAATTCTACTCCCAATACCATACACACACACATACACACACACACACACCCTTTGGAGGTGAGAACACTCAGGACAGTGAGATGGAATGGTGTGACAGAGTGGCCCAGGGAAGCTGTGCCATGGTTCCCAAGATAAAAATCTTGGGTTCCCTCTCTGAGCCTTGAACTCCTGGCCAGGCAGGCTCTGTCCCAGCTTGTGAGGGACAGTTTGCCTGGGGATGGTTCAGGCCCATTCTGTGCCTGGACAGGGTCACAGCAGCTCCTCCTCTTCCCCTGGGCTTTTCCTACTGTGACTCCAGTGTGAGGAACCCGGCTCAAGCACGACCTGCTCAATTTCATTCCCACAAATGATTCCCCTGGACCCAGCTCACTCTGTCCCATCCCAGGGTCACAGGCTACACCTGTCCATAGATCTTCACAAATGCAAATCTGCTCCTGCTGCAAGCTAGCACCTTGCTCTTGCACGTCTCTTTGTGGCTGGTGATGGGTCCCTGGTGTCACCCTTGTGTATGAGAAACCCACATCATCTCTGCAGATAGCCCCAACCCATAATGCTTAGCATCTCAGTTCTTTTCAGAATCACTTCTGAGAGTGAAGACCTGCTTCCAGCCTTCTCTGTAAGAGGAAGCAGGTGAGACCTGGGTAGAGGAAGGGACCTCGGACCAGAGTGAGACACCTGGACCACCACTCCATTGGTGGCCATGGGTGACAATAAACCTCCCTTTCGGACTGTCAAGACTGGATGAGAGAATGTGTGTGAAAAAGCTTCATCCACGGGAATTTCAAGTGCGGAGGACAAGGGACTCCCACTGATTCCTCCAAGGCCTGCAGCAGTGTCCCCATCTTCCCCCTCGGGGCACACCTGTCCTGTAGTGAGGCCGGGTACTGTCACAATCAAAAGGGGTAGCTTAACTCTGGACAAACGGGGAACTAATGGTAGAGTTGCCATTCAAACACGTCTGTGAGTTCTGCAGCTCAACCTCAATACCACAAGCCCCAGCCGCTCTGGATACTTGCCATCCTTGACTGTCACACATTTCACATTTCCTCGTGGGAAAGACTCTTCCTCTGGTCTGCTTCCCCTAACTAACTCCTAGCTATCCTTCAAGACCCACCGCAGTGTCACCCTCCTCATCAGAGCCTAATAGTTCAGTTGCGCCCATATAATATGATAATATGGGATAGGTGCTCATAGTTCCTATCAACATTTTTAATTATTAAATTTTTATGCTTATGAAAAGGAATGGGAGATGTTACTAGGTGTTATTGGTAACTTAACTTTTCCCCAACATTTTGTTATGAAAAAATTTTAACCTTCAGTCAAATTGAAAAAAAACTGAACAGTGATCACTGATCTACCCACCACCTAGGTTCTCATGTTAACATTTCACAGCATTTATTGTTTTATGATAAAATCTATCCATCTATCCATTCTTCTAGCCATTCTTCAATTTACCTTATTTTTTTGTTACATTTAAAAATAGATTTTAAGTCAGGAGTGGTGATTTCATTTATTATTTGCAACAATTTTATTTTTATCTTTTTATTGTGGTAAGATATACATACAATTTACACTTTAGCTCTTGTTTGTTTGTTCAAGACAGGGTCTCCCTATGTATCCTGAGCTGGCCTCGAACTCTCCATCCTCCTGCCTCAACCTCCTGAGTGCTGGGATTATACGCATGTACCATCAAGCCCAGCTCACTTTAACTTTTTTTGTATGTGTGTGTGGAACTGGGGCTTGAGCTCAGGGCTTTGCCCTTGCAAAGCAGGCACTCCCATTGCTTGAGCCACACTGCAGTTCATTTTGCTCTAGTTATTTTAGAGAAGGAGTCTCTTGAACTATCTGCTCGGGCTGGCCTCGAACTATAATCCTCCTGATCTCAGCCTCTCAAGTAGCTAGGATTGCAGGCGTGAGCCACACTGCCATGCTCGGCTCACTTTAACTCTTTTGAATGTACAGTTCAGCGACATCAAGGACATTCACACTGTCATGCAATCATCACCACCAGGGCTCTCCAGAACTCTCCATCATCCCAAGTTGACACTCTGTCTAATAAAGAACAATTCCCCATTCTCCCCTCTCTAGCCCCTGGCAGCCACTGCTCTTCTCTATGAATTCTAAATCACATATAAGAGGAATTGTGTAATACTTTTGTGTCTCTTATTTCACTTAATGTTGTCAAGGTTCATCCCTGTTATCACATGCAGCAGAATTTCACTCCTGTTTAAAGTTGGATGTGGTGTGCACCACTTTGCGTTTTTCTGTCATCAGGGGATGGACATGTAGGCTGTTCCCACCTTTGCCTTGTGACTAATGCTGCTACATTTGAACATGGGTCCTTGCATGATAAGCAAGGAAATAAAAAAAAAATTTCCATTTTACAGAATAAGAAATCCAGCATGCAAGCTGGGGGCGTGGCTCAGGACAGAGCACCAGTATTGCCAAGAATTAAAAAAAAAAAAAAAAAGAAATCCAAGACTCAAAAAGGTCAAAATGAATTGCTCAGTAGTCCCAAAACTCAGGAGGCAGAGGCAGGAGGATCATGAGTTCAAGGCCAGCCTTGGATACTCTGGTCATCTAGATTATACACAAAGCCAGAACTGGTAGGAGGTGTTGGCTGTGTGCCTGTCTGGGAGGTGCAGGTATATGTGATACACAGGTATGTATTTACTGGTAAACAGCTACCCTGTGAGCCCCCACCCTGATGCCTGGCTCCTTACTCAGGACTCCTGGGGGCTCACTATGATCCAGCAGCCAAGGAGGTGACACCTGCCTGATCCACAGGCCTTGTTCCTAATCACAGTGTCCATTCTGATCAGTGCCCTGACACTGTCTTTGGTGTGCTGAACAGCAGCCCTGTGTGGGTCGCGGGGCCATGGTCTTCTGTGGGGATGAGGGAAACTGAGTCTCTGTTAGAGGTGATGCTGAAGGAGCTGGGGAGCTTAGAAAAACCTGGGGATTTGGAAAGAAATAAGAAGCCAGGACAATACAGAAGTCTCAGGGACTTGATGAAGGGCCCCATCACCCAGTGCAATAGAAAGGCCAGTGGAGGAGTCCTGGAAGGGAGAAGGTCTCAGGGTGCCACAGGGAAACCATTAACATGCCTGAAGCCCAAGGATGGGTCCCAGGACCAGGCAGGGAAAGGCCACTCACCACTGACCTGTAGGCTGAGGGACTCAGGCTTGACTTTAAGGGGAGACAAGGAAAGGCAGAGAGAGTGGACCTGCCTCAGATGTAGGTCTGGCTACACAAGAGCCAGAGTGGCAAGATAAGTCCCAAGCACTGTGTCTGAGGAAACAGCCCCTCTGGCTCTTCTCTTTCTTGGAGGTGGTACAGAAAGTCCCTCAGGGCACAAGCTCTGGGCAGAACTCCTAACTTTGGTAACTTGTGGGGCTGGAGCTGGAGGAGGGGCTCATGACCTGAGGGCTTTGTGCCTCACTGAGCCCATCGCTCATCCCATTCTTGCTCCTCATGCCCACCTCACTGGGAGAGCCAGGACAGAGCTCCACTTCCTCCTTTATTCCCCACACACTGAGTCTGAAGTCACTCACGCATTACAATGAGAAAAGGCACATGTGGCTTGAAAATCAGTTGGTTTTACCTACCCACATTCTCCTTCTGGTAATACCTCCTCAATTCCCCTTTGGGGAAACCACTCCCTTCCTTTCTCTCCTTTTTGTTTTAATTTTTAATTATGGTCAAATATCCATTACAAAACATTTATCATCTCCACCATTTTTAAGAGTGAAATTCAGTAGGATTGAGTATACGTCATTGCTGTGTAAGCAACCCCCTTCCTACCTAACAAGTCCAGTGTTTTGGGTTTAAGCCCAATTCCTAGCTCCAGGGTGGCGCTTATGAATAAGGCTGGACCTGTGACAGCATTCAGCTTCCCCGTCACAGTGATTGTCTCATAATGGTCACATCATAGAAGCTGATCACGTGAGAATCAACCCAAGGATAGTTGCCAGAACCAACTGGAAGCAGCCTCTCTTCCCGTCTCAGATGCCAAACTGGCAGGCATGAGCTTGGAGCCATCGGTCACCTTTGCAGCAACTCCAGGGCCTGCCGGATACAGAAACCTACTTGGAGCTGAAAAAGGGAGTCGGGGATTCCTGGTGATGCTTTTTTAAGACCTGAGACCTGGAGTCACACCTGAAGCAATTGCCTATAGACTTTTCAGTTGCATGAAACCTAATCCTCCTTTTGTGGGGAAGCCAGTTTGGGTTGAGTTTTTGTAATCTGCAACTACACAAATCCTATCCTGGGCTGCAGATGTCATTCATCAATAAAGTGCTGGTTTAGCACGCACAGGGCCCTGGGTCTGATCCCCAGCACCAATAATAAATAAATAAAATTATCCTGTCTAACAGACCCCTGAACTCAGGTTTCTAGTAGCAGGTGAGGCTGTGTAAGAGCCAAGCCCCAGTGCTCTTTGTCTTTTCCTCCCCTCACCTATCCCAGAGCCCTCCACAAATGCACAAATTTGTTTAGCAATGGTGTTGAGAAGAATGGATGGGGGAAGTGAATATAATAAATTCTACCAAGGGCAAAAAAATTATAAAAACTTGTCATTGATGTGCAGTGATACCAGGATGAGCGGGTACCTGTGACTCCATCACAGAGGGGCAGGTGTGGAGAAGGAGGTGCTTTTCAGTCATGGTTGAGCCCTCCCCCTCCCACCGTGTGTGGCTCTTCTGTGGATCTGAGCCATGCCAGGCGCCTGTCCACCAGAGAGTCTACCCTGGTGGGGGGCATGCTGCAGAGACAGCAGCTTGTGAACAGAGAGGCAGTCAATGCATCCCTCCCACCCACCCCCAGACACCACCACTGTCTGGCTCTTGGATGACAGTTTAGGGACAATGCAATGGAGTCTATAAGGTTTTCATGAAATTCCTGGAGGGCACCCATCACCTTCTCAGTGAAACTGAGTTTTTGGTTTTGTGTGTAACCGAAGGGCAGGTGTTGAGGTTTCCCCCGGACCCCACGGTTCTTCAACCCCTCTAGAGGCTCTTGGGCCCACGTGTACAAACCTGTGGGGGGGAGGGAGGCATGAGAAAAAGAAGTCTCCAAGCTAGAAAGCCCACAGACTCCCCAGACCAGGCGCACCGTGCACCTGGCGACTGGTAGGTGAAAGGCGCCCAGCTCCATAAACTCTGAGCATTCCCAGGTCCACAGTCCTAACGGGCTGCTCTCTCTGCAGTGGGGTCTCCCACTCTCCCTGGAAGCCCCACAGGATTCAGCCTATCCAGCCGCCCATCTCAGAGCCCAGTCTCGACCGCCTGGCATCCCAGCCACGACAGGGCACATGGTCACCTTCTCTGGGGGCAACCTGGTGCCCACAACCCGTCTGAAAGCAGCACTTCTTCCTGTCCAGCCCTGGGTGCCTACGGGGACACACAGAGCCCTGGAACGCAGCTCACATGGCGAGGCCATGAGGACTTCAAAAGCACCTGACTCTAAAGTCTCCCTCTGACACTTTGTAACTGGGGATCCCAACAACGGAACCCCAGTGAATCCAAACCGCCCTCCGCCCATGCTCTGGAGGAAGGGGCTTCACAGGTCTTCTCAGCTGCATCCCAGGAACACACATATCTGACACTAAGACCGGTAACTGTGTGCCGCTGTAAACTAGATCAGGCTGTGAAATGGTGGTTCTGGGTCCATGTTGTACACATGCTGAATCTTCACATAACTGTCACATTACTTCCAGTCACCCAGCCCAGAGAGGGAGCATATTGTTCCCATTTTGCAGATGAGAAAACTGAGGCTGGGATAGTCGCTGACCTGCCCACAACCTTCCCGCAGGGCCAGGAATCAAGCCCACGGCTGATTCTGAAGGCCCACTTGCTTCCACTCCATCTCACTATCTTCTCCACCTCTAAGAGTCCCTGGGGGGAGGGATGTCCACCCCCCCCCAAAGCGGCAGCCACAAGCCCCGCACTGGCAGCCACAGCTTCCCCGGGACCCCCGAGCTCCCTCCCACCCAGCCCGGCTCCAGCTGCGGCGGCGGTGCCCCGCGGGAGCCCACGCGGGAAATACTCACGGCTCCCACGGGCCCAGGCGGCTCCGCGGGGCGCATCGTCTCCAGGGCCCCGGCCTCCTCGAGAGCAGCCAACGCGGGCCGCGCTGCCTCCTCGCTCTGGGGCATCAGATTATTTTAGCACTTGCGGAAGGAACGGACGGAAACTGAAGTCACATGGAGAGCGAGGGCTCAGCGACTCAGCACGGGGCGGGCGGCTCGCAGCAGGCATCGGAGAGGGAACTGCGAGCGAGCGAGCGAGCGACCGTGGGCGCGGGGGCGGGAGGCCGCGGGGTCCCTGCGGGCAGCAGCAGGAGGTGGGGATGCCGCTGACCTCCCAGCCGCGCCCCGCTCCGTGTGTGGGGAGGGGAGGCCGCTGCGGGCCTGGCCCCGGGAGGTCTGCTGACCAGGGCCCAAGCTGGGGCCGGCTGGGGAGGGGGCAGCGCACGTGCTTCCAACTGAAATTGAAAGGGGGCTGGGCGGGGGTCCACAGTCCGGAAGGGTCACCCACGCGCTGGGCCCCTTGATCAATTCGGCTGGGTCTTGTCAGTTATTGCTTAGGGACCCAGTACTGTGCTAAAACAAATAAATAAATAAGCGAAACTTACATTGAGCTTTTTGGTTATAGACAGCATGAGTTGGTTTGTTCTGTGTTGTTTTTAAATCTGATATACACAAAGTTTCCTGCTAGCTCTTACCAAGATTCAAAAGAACAGTGTAAGTTCATAGTACAGCTATCAAGACAGATGCCGTGGGTAAAACCTGTAATCCCAGTGCTGGGAGGCTGAGGCAGGAGGATCATGAGTTCGTCATCAGCCCCGGCTACATAGCTAGCTCCTGTCTCAAATAGTAATGATGATGATGATAATGACAAAGCCATCATAAAAGGTTGCCAGGACCGTGCTGTGAGCTCCACATGCCTCATCCCACAGTTTCTGTATTCCAGGAGTGGCCCCTCTCGGGGGAGAAGGCCACATAGCCTCACTGCCCTCTGCCTGCTGAGTGATGAGGACAGGCTTCACAGGACGTTCTCCAGATCTGTTCTGTTTCCCATCAGCTCTGGGGAGGTCCCTGCAGGGTTGGGTCACCTGTCTCACAGCCTGGTGATCTGTGATGCTGAATAGCATTGCTATCCTTAACACGTCCATCTAAGAAAACAGGAGCAAGTCCTTCCCTCCTGCTCCGACATCCAGCAGTTGTCTCTGCTTTCTAAAATACTCTCTTACAAGGCTGGGCATGGTGACACTCACCTTGAATCCCAGCCCGGGGGGGGGTGTAGCTGAGGCAGGAGAGCAGGAGGATCAGAAATTCAAGGCCAGCCTGGACTACACAAGTGAGAGAGCGAGAGAGAGTGTGTGTGTGTATTCACTTGTAATAATAATGACACCAATCAAAGCCTAAGTTAAGAACAAATTGTCACAAAGCAAGGCTTCTAATTCAGGCTTTTCCTTTTTTTTGCCATATACACATTCTCAACTCTCATGTCTTTTGTGTCTACCAAAATGTTGATAACTCCAAAATTTTAATTGCTAGCTCCAAAAGAGAAGATGCAGACCATGCTTGCTAGGGAGGCACTCTACCACTTGAGCCACTCCCCAACCCTTTTTTGTGTTGGGTTTTTTCCGAGATAAGGTCTCTTGAACTATTTGCCAGGGGCTGGCTTTGAACCAGTTCTCCTGATCTCTACCTCCTGAGTAGCTACACAGCAGGCATCAGCAACTGGTGCCCAGCTACTGATTTATATTTTTAACTGTCCACTGGTCATTCAGCTCCTAGATGTCCCAGAGTCACTACGCACACTGCATGCCAAATGAAACTCTTATCTTTTATCCCAGCTGGTATGGCTGTCACCATTTTTTGCTGGCTTCAATCCAGGTAGCTGGGCCCTCACAGATTCCACCCCTCCCATTCAAATGGTCACCCATTCCTGCTCTTTCTATCTTGGAAATGTTTCCTAAATCCAACCTGACTCTTCATCCTTTGGTCCCTGCTCTGGGTCCTAGACCTCACCATTTCATGTCTAGATGATTTCTGTAACTTCCTTAAATTGTTCTCGGCCCCTACTCTTGCTCCTCTCCACTGTAGATCCCACCCAGCAGTCACAGGGCTGGACGTAAAATGTGTATCAGGGCACTCCGAGCTCTAAGCCCTTTCAGGGCTTGCTGTCCACACCTTACCTGGGTCAGTAGTTTAAAGCCAGGTTCAGCAGACTCAAGAGCTCCTCACTGATGCCTAAGGTCCTCCCTCCAAACCCACTTTTATATGTTTCATACATTGGGGTTCTCTGTGGAATTTCTTTCAAGAAAGGCAGCTGCTCCTCCCCAAAAAACCCTTAGAAAACTGGTGGTCTTGATGGTTCCGGAGAGACAAGCCAGTTGGTTGGTTCCCCTCTAGTAGCAAGCTGGCTCAGCAGGGTGGCCTAAGGCTTCCAGCTGAAATCAGGACAGAATTTCTTGGCTGAAAACAAAACTTTCTGGGCCTGGAACAGTGGCTCAAGCCTGTAATCCCAGCTACACAGGAGGCATAGGTAGTAGGATCAAGGTCTGATGCCAGCCCAGGCAGAAATGAGAGGTCCTACCTTAAAAATAACCAAAACAAAAGGGGTTGGGGGTGTGGCTCAAGCATAAGGTCCTGAGTTCAAACCCCAATAATGCTAAAAAAAAAAAAAGTAAAAAAAAAAAAGAACATTCCTCATGTCAGCAGGGCTAAAAGCCTGACTGTACAACTCAGGATCCTGCAGCTTGGCTGGGTGCTCTGGGCTCCCTCCCAACTCTGCTGTGCACAGCAGATGGACCCAGAGCACTGGCTGTCTGACACAACACAGGTGCTTTTGCCAGCCCTGGCCAGGCACATCCCTCCATGGGATGGCGGGATGGCCAAGCCTGGTGACCATAAGCCTCTGTTTGAACCTGCACCATGTGTTGGGGTGTTTGTACCCACCCCCCACAGCTTGCCAGCATCCCTGTGGAGATGTGAGGGAAAGCAGAGACTAGCAGTTCCCAGAGGAGGAGGGAGCCATGTACCATGTGACTGCCATTGCCTCAGTCTCTCTTTACCATTACCTCCCACCCTTCTGCTCCTCCGCAAGTGTGTGCCATCCAGGACCGCTCTGCCCTGTATTCCCTCAAACCCAGGACAAATGCTCCCCACTCTGTGCTCCTCTGCCAGGAGGTTTCCTTGCTTGGAATGGCCTAATCTTTGCCTGCCCCAATCCTCCCCATCCCAAAAGGGTAGCTTGGACTCCCCCTCCTCCCTCCAGAAAGCCTTCCCCACCTTAGGTGCCACCTCTTCCTCTCAACACATGGTACCAGTGTGGTCAGACAGCTGACCTCATGACAGCTCTTTTGAGGTCCTGTGTTACTCCAAAAACCATACTGCCCAGTGAACATATAGAGGCTCAGTAAACACTTGCTCAAAGAAGGAAGAGAGGAAAGAAAAAAGGCAATGAAGCCAGGTGAAGGTGGCTCACGTCAATAATCCTAGCTACTCAGGAGGCAGAGATCAGAAGGCTCACGGTTCAAAACCAGCCCCAGCAAACAGTTCACAAGACTCTATCTTAAAAATACCCAATACAAAAAGGGCTGGTGGAGTGGCTTGTGATAGAATGCCTGCCTAGCAAGTATGAGGTCCTGAGTTCAAGCCCCAGTGCTGCCAAAAAGAAAAAAGGCAATGAACCCAACTTGCCTGTGATTCTCTAGGTATTGCCTTCTGAGGGCTTTGCTTTTGTTTTTGATTTTTCTTTCTTGAACTAAGCTTCATAATAGTGTGTCATTCTTGGGGCTTCTGAGTCTTCCAAAGTCATCACAGGGGATTTTGGCTTCTGCTCTCCCTTCTCACTGCTTTGCCAGATTGGTAACCACTTTTCAGAACCAAGGGATTGGGGGAGAGTTCTGGTGGAGACTGGTGAAGGGAGACACATCTGCCTGGGGGGCTAGTATGCAAAGGTTCCGGTGGTAGAGATGGGGTCAGCTTCCCTCCTACAGAGGACTCTGAGAGAAGAGACAGTCACAGTCCCCAGCAATGTAATGGTGGTCCCCACAGGCCCTGGAGCTTGGATTGGTGGTATCTCTGGTGTTTTCTACTCTGCCTGGAGCTCTCAGCTGCTGAGCACACACACAGGACAGCCCTTCCATCCTGACCTTTACCTTGGTGGCCAGGCCTGGCCAAGGAGTCAGCTACTGCCTGCCCCACTTCTCCCAGCCTCAGCACATGACAGGGAGGGGGATTTCCTTTGGGGCCTTAACTGGGAATTGTTCTCTCACCCCACGTTGATGGGCTGCTGGGGGAGAGTCTTCAGTAGTTTCATTTCCCTCATTTGAAATGGAGTTTTTAAGAACCAAAAATCAAAACCAAAAAAAGGAGAGGCCACTGCCCACATGGGCACTACTCAGCACCTCATGATGGCAGACCTGGAAAAGCTGCGGGGTCAGGACAAAGAAGCCTAAGCTGTGGACAATGTGAGGGGACAGGTTGGCCACAGGGCCATCCTAGCAGGTTTTCTCTTCTTCTCTGACCATCTGGGGAAGGGTGGGTCTCCCTGAGGTCAGATCCTCTTGCTCCCTTTTGCCCACAGCCTCCTCAACCACCAACTCCAGTGACTTAACTCAGTGGGGACACTACCTCTTCCTTTTCTGGAAACATTGGCGGTATTAGCACACGATGAGAGATTTGTCATTGTACAAAAATGACAGGATGTTCATGGGAGTGTCCTGTGAATGCCAGAGGATGGAGGGCAGGGAAACCATGAGGGCAAGGGGCCACACAACTAACCAATAGCGGGAAGCTTCACGAAAGAGCTTCTAGTGTCTGAACTGGACCTTCACGAGCTGGGACTAGATGTGGGGTCAGAGACTGTGGAAGAGATGAAGAATGTGAGGAATCAGGAGGACAGATGAGGCTTCTCTTGGTGTCTCTACAGGACTTTGTTCATGGCTCCGCCCAGTGCTCCCTGGGTAACACTTCTGTCTTTTGCCCAGGGTCACTGAGCCCAGCAGGCCAGGACTACGACTTATTCACATTTGTAAGTGTCCCCAAGCACTTGTAGGTGCTTAGCAAAGGCTTCTAAACTGAACGAAGGTTAGCATCATTCGATGTAGAATGGCTGGAGAGGCTGAGGACTTGGGAAGTCATTTGTTGGCCATTTTAAAGTCCTTTTCCAAAACTGATGAGTATAAACCCCTGAATCCTTACCATGGGCTCAAGACCCTATGACCCGGTCCCTTCTCTGCTCCTTCTGATCTCACCCCTACCATTGCCTTACTTATTCCTTGAAGCTCCCCATTGGGCCAGGCAGGCTTGTCTTAGGGCTTTTTTCTTTGGTGGAATTGAGGTTTGAACTCAAGGTTTAGTGCTTGCAAAGCAGGTACTGTACTGCTTGAGTCTCTCAAACTATTTGCCAAAATTGGCCTCAAACCATGATCCTCCAGATCTCAGCCTCCCAAGTAGCCAGTGTTACAGGCATGAACCAACAGCTCCCAGCTGTCTTAGGGATTTTGTCTTTCATTCCTTCCTAGGCCTGGAATGTTCCCCTGTGCACCACATACCCAAGCAGGCCACTCCTTAACTTCTTTTGGACCTCTGCTCAGTATTAACCTCCTCAGAGGTGTCCCTGAGCGCATCATCCAAACAGCACCCTCTCTATCGGTTTCTTTCCCCAAACTTTTCTTTTTCTTCACAGTATTTTTTAATTTATGTCATTGCCTGATATTTTATTATCTATATATTTGCTAAGTATCTCTTTCCTCCCCTGCTGCCAACTAGATTATGTGCTCCTGAGGAAAACACCACCATCTGCTTATTCATTGCTGTATCCCAGGACCTACAACAGAGCCTGACACAGACCAGGTGCTCACCAGCTTGTGTGGATCACATGAATGAGTGAGACAGGGAATCAGTGATGCTACAAAGAGAAGTTTCAATAGAGTGGTGGTGGAGCAAGGAGCCAGGTAGCAAATGTTGGTTAATTAGTAAATGGGGACAATGAAGTAAAAGCATGGAAGGACAATTGCTCTTTCAAGAAATGAGGTAATTTAGCAGAAATGGTGCATACCAGTCACTGTGACTGCTCGGGCAGAGGGATCGTTTGAGCCCAAGAATTGGAGACGAACCTGGGAAACACAATGAAATCCCCAATTTAGAGAGAGAGAGAGAGAAGAAATAAAGCAAGAATGATAAAATGGAAAGTGCCGTATAAATGTACCCATTTCCCTTAGCAAAACAGGTCAGGGAGAGATGAATAGAGATGAGACCAAGTGTCTATAAAATGTCATTTAAGGGAGACAGAGATCTGGAGGATCATGGATCCAGGCCAGCTGGGTAAGACCAATGAAAAGCTGGGTGTGGTGGCATGTGTGCTTGTCACCCCAGCTATTAGGGAAGTATAAATAGGAGGATCACTGTCCAGGCTGACAGGGCATGAACGTGAGACCCTATCAGAAAAATACCTAAACCAAAAATGGCTGGGGACATGCGCTGAGTGGTAGAGCACTCATTTAGCAGGCACAAGGCCCTGAGTTCAAACCCCAGTACTGCAAATAAATAAATAAATAAAATGTGGTCTAACCTTGCCAAGATGGAAAACCCATTTTGTGCCTATGGAACCAAGGAAGTGTGACAGGGAAAGGAAAAAGAGGCCTGAAAGTCCTGTGGCTCATCAGTAAGGACCCACTTGGAAAATGGCAGGCAATTTGTGGGTGGCCCAGACCTGGTGGGGAGAAGGCTGACTTTGCCTTGGGGCCCACAACCATAGCTACTTCTGTCCAGGCACATACAACATCATTCCTCAACAACTCTGCTTGGGAGGTGTTAAGAGCCCCAATTCACAGAGGAGAAAATCTGGGCTCAGACTGCTGAGTGATTTGCCCAAAGCCACACAGTAGCAAGTGTAAGTACCAACTTGGTTTTAGTAATAGTCACTTTTTAAAAATTGCTTATCATAAAAGCATTGCATGGCTACTGCTAAAGCGAGGCTAAAAAGAAGACAATCAGGGGATCACAACACAGTGGAAATATGGCTAACACTATGGGATATTGCCTTCCAAGCTTTGTTATGCATACGTAAAGTTTTATACACATGGGCACGTGTGCACACACACAGAGTGGGAATCAGATTCCGCATGCTTTTTTGTAAGTTTTCATATACAATTTATAACACGATATTAGAATTATTTTCCCAGGCATGAGTTTGATTAGCTACATAGCGTTCTCTCACATGAATGTCTACACCTACCTGCCCAGTCCTCTTTTGTGTGGCATTATAGTACAGGCCCAAATCCTTATCCTAAAATCTGAGGGCCAGAATTTCAAAGACCACAATTGTTCGTGTTTTAAGGAGGTAGCACAATGTGTATGCCTATATTACAAAACTTCTCCAACAGGGTCTAGAACCATACCCCCAAATTAGTACACTAATGTTTTAGTAACAAACATAAATATTCACGTTAGCTGGCCAGTAGACAGTGGTCTTTTGCCACTTGAGGTTAGGTTTCACAACCAAGTGACTTTGGATCAAACTCACCAAAAACCCTTTGGTTTTCAGAGCTTTTTAGAGTTCAAGACCTGAGACTACCTGTGTTTCCCAACATCTGTGGCCTCCTAGCAAGGTGGCAGAGTGGAGGGCACACCCGTGAGGCAAGTTCTGGCTGCTCAGGAAAGTGAAGGAGGCAAAGAAGTAGCGGTGGATTCCTAGAACAGGGACGGGTGCAGGCCTGGGGGGTCAGCTGCAGGTTCCGGACATGTGAAGAAATGCACCAGCAAGGAGGAAGTGCTGGTGACACACCAGAGTGGCCTTGGCAGTGGGGCAAAGTGCAAACTGCCATAGGCAAAGGCCCAAAGCTCCCAAATTTATTTCACACCCACTACCCAGAAGCTCTATGTGTCAAGAATAAGCCCACCAGAGGGGCTCCTGCTGGGCCTTCTGAGACCTAGAGAGAGAAAGGAAGGGCGGGAGGCCCAGCAGCAGCCTGCTGGGGGCCAGTGGGGGTTGGGAGGGCACCCAGGGCAACAGGCCTGTTCTTCCTGCGTCAAGTGTGGTTTGCTGTCAGGTGGTAGCAAGTTCAGCCACTGTCAGGGGAGGTGGGGGCAGAAGCCCTCAGAGAGTGAGAGGCCCTTTGTGGACACCCTGAATCTGGAAGGTGATTTGCTACAGCTTCTTTCAGTTAGGGAACAGGGTGAATGGTGAGGACTGGGGTTTCTGGGTGATGCAAGGCATGCTGGGAAGTACGGGTTTTAATTGGCAGTTGGGCAGTTTAGCCACAAGCTGGGGACAGGGTGGGGTCGGTAGGGGAGGGGAGCCGATGAGGCGGAAACGGAGGAGTAATTTTTTTTTTTTCTTACACCAACAAACCAGAGGAAGGTGAACCTATCAGAAACAATTATCATCAGCTCAGCTCTGAGCTCCAAGGCCGAGTTCAAACACTTCACCATTCTGAAAGGGACTTCCTCCTCACTGCAGATCACTCGCACCAGCAACGTGGTTGATGGTTTTCATTCATCTCATGAAGCCGTCTCCAGGACTTTGTGCTCAGCTGCCACTGCACACCCCCCAGACCGCACACGAACCTGCTGGCCTGGGATTGTCCTCCCACGGCCTTCTTGGAGATTCTACAAAGATTTATTCCCCAAAACCTGCCCGAGTGGTAGTTAGTGCAACCCTATTCTACCTGCCTTCTCTACTTACATAAAATGCCACCTGTTCTTCCAGATCTCAAACTGCAGGCAGCCACAGCAGCCCAAATCCTAGCCAAGGGTCTCAAAACCCTGGTACCACATTAGTGGGAGGAGCTGAGCCCTCAGCCTTTACCCAGAGCAGTAACACTCTGCAGCAGGAGCAATCATCTCATGAGAACAGACTGATACCTTCAAGTGATGACAGCGACAGCAACTTCTCTAGAACCCCTTGCACAACCAGAACTGAGCTAATGATCCATCAATGACCACTGGCCTGACCAAGGTCACCTGCTCTGTCAGCTGGGCACACCTCAGCTATGAGTATTCCCAACCATCTCCTTTTTTTTCCCCTCCCCTATAAAATCTCAAAGATCCTGACAGTCCCTTGAAGACAGATTCAGGGTCTCTGAGCCCCTTTATCTGTTCCTCCCAGTGTGGTCACGTTGATCCAAGCTGCTTTATCTGCCCTCTCTGTCTTTGGTTGGCGTGTTGAAACGAGTGATCAAGTATAGTTCACTGGAACCCCAGAGTCAAAGCTTTTGCCCTAAAACTGCAGTAACATTACCAGTGCCACTAAGTTCAGTGTCATTCAGTAGGGAAAAGCAAATTGAAACTGCAATGAGATACCGCTTGATATCTATCCCCTAAAACGGCTAGAATTTAAAATCTATTGAAAAGATGTGGAGAGATCAGGACCCTAATACCCTGTTCGTGGGAATATAGGATGGTGCAGAAACTTTAGATAGTCAAAAAATATGAACATGTATGACCTCACAAAAACCCAAGCATGAATGATCCGAGTAGCACTATTCATGATAGTGAAAAAAATGAGAAAAATCTAAATGTCCACCACCTGATCAACGGATGAAATGTAGTGCAGTCATCCCTCCACAGCTCAGGGATCCAAGAGCCTGTCACGCACTAACTGCTCGGAGACTGCAGTCTCTTCTGTAAAACGGCATCATATTTGCAGCTAACCTATGAACTTTAAATCGTCTCTCTGCTACTTATCACACCTAATGTAATGTAAATGCTGTATAAATAGGTTGTTAGGCCTCACTGTTTAGAGATTAATGGCAAGAACAAAGTCTGGGTATTTCAGTACTGATGTAATTTTTTATTTACTTTTTATTATATTATTGTACTGGGGGTACATAGTGACACTTACAAAAGTTCTTACAATATATCAGAGTTGAGTTCACCCCCTCCATCAGTCTCCCATTCCTGGAATAGTTTCAACAGGTCTCATTTTTCCATTTTCATATATGAGTACATAAGATTGCCACCAATTTCACTTTCCTACACTCTTTCCTTATATCCTCCCCCTCCCACTGATACCAACCCCTCCCCAGACAAGACTTGTTTTACCTTCCCTGATGTAATTTTTTAAAAAAAATTTTTCCCTCTGGGTGCCGTGGCATATGCATGTAATCCCAGCTACTTGGGAGGCATAGATAGGAAAATAACAGTCAGAGGCCAACCTAGGGAAAATTAGCATGAAAAATGAACTAAAAGCAAAAAGGACTGGGGGGTAGGCTCAAGTTAGAGCATTTGCCTAACAATTGAGAGGCCCTATGGTCAAACCCCAGTACTGCAAAAAAAAAAAAAAAGAAGAAAGAAAGAAAAGGAAAGAAGGGAGGGAGGGAGGGGAGAGAAAAAGAGAGAGAGAGAGAGAGAGAGAGAGAGAGAGAGAGAGAGAGAGAGAGAGAGAGAGAAGCAAAGGAAAGAAAGGAAAGAAAGAAAGAAAGAAAGAAAGAAAGAAAGAAAGAAAGAAAGAAAGAAAGAAAGAAAGAAAGAAAGAAAAAGAAAGGAAGGAAAGGAAAGAGAAAGGAAGAGAGGAAGGAAGTTGTTCTGTGCAGGTGATTGAATCTGCAGAGGGGGAATCCTGAGCTATGGAAGGTAACCATACACCCATACACTGGAATAATATTTGACCGTACAAAAGAATGAAGTAGCTTCTCATCCATGTTCCCCTCAGGTCCCCACCAGAACCCATGTCTCTAGAGAGCCTCATGGAGATGAGGTTCCCCAGGGGATGCACGGAGAAGGTTCTGGCATTCCCAGGGAACCAGGGTACCGAGGCTGAGATGGACCAGCCGATGGAGCACGAAGACCACCGATGTGAGCCTCTAGAGACTCCCAGTGGACATGTCCTGGGACAGAACCCACCTCCTCAGGGTGGTTGGCCCTGAAAAACCTGGATGTGCTGCAGAAGAAAGCAAACCCATTCTGACTGAAGAGGAAAGACAAGACAGACCAAGAGAACATTGAACTTGGTGGTCCAGTCACAGCAGGGGCGTGAAGACAGAGAGGACAGAAAAAGGAGATAGGGGCAGAGCTGTCAGCTGCAAGGCAGAGATAGAGACTATAGGAAGATGCAAAGCCCAGAGCTGCTGAGGAGGAGGAGGAGAAAGGCCAAAATGTTAGCAGCCAGACAAAGGGTCCAAGAAAGGATTGAAAGGAAGAAGCAGAAAGAGCCAAGAAGTATAGTGGTAGCGTGGGTTCTCACCCAGCCAGGGGCAGAGTCAGGTCCTGTCCTCTCCTCTCCCAGCTGGGAGGCTCCCACCAAGCCAAGTATGGCCAGTGTCACATACAGGTGAAGCTGCCAGAAGGGACCTCACTGACACACAATCAGGGCCTGGGAATAGCTGGCAGCTGTGAGAATTGCTGTGGAGCTCCACCATGGAAGGACCAGGACCCTGTTCAGGTGCTCAGTGGCTTTCCCAGACCTGCCTCTCAGTGGCTGACATGCAATGGCCTGTGCAGGAGCTGACATTTGTCCTTCCGGCCTCATTGTGGCCAAGAAATGTTCCAGCTAAGGAGCCTCTATCCCACCATCCCTCTCTGACTTCTTCATTTTTGATAAAACACATCTCCTTCCTAATAAATAGACCCTCGGAGTTCTGTCAACAACAAAAGAAAGAAAGAATGACGTATTGATACATGATACACATGGACAAATTTTAAAAACATTATATCAAGTGAAAGATGTCAGTCACAGTCAGGCATGGTGGTATAAGCCTATAATCTCAGCTACTTGGGAGGCCCAGACAGGAGGATCTCAAGTTTGAGGCCAGTCTAGACAAAGGTAGTGAGATCCTACCTCAAAAACATAGTGAATAGGGAGAGGGGATATAAAAGAGAGTGATGGAGAAGGTGAATTAAACTATGATATATTGTAAGAATTTTTGTAAATGTCACAATGTACCCCCAGCACAATAATATAATTTTTTTAAAAAGAAAATAAAAAAGCAAAGTGAAAGCCAAGCACTTGCCTAGCAAGTGTGAAGCTCTGGATTAAATTCCCAGCACCACAAAATAGAAATTAATTAATTAAATTGGAGGGCTGGGGGCATGGCTCAAATGATAGAGTACTTGCCTAGCATGCTCGAGGGTTCAAATCCTCAATGCTGAAAAAAAAAAAGTCACAAAAGATCATATATTGTATGGTTCCATTTTGTATAGGAAATGTCCAGAATAGGCAAATAGAGAGAGACAGATCGGCAGTTACCTAGGTCTGGGTTTGGAAAAAACGGAGTAATTGCTAATGAGGGTGGGGTTTCCTGGGTTTCACAACTCTGCAAGAGTGCTACCACGCTGCTTCATGCACCTTGAAGGTGTGAGTTAAAGGTTATGTGATTATATCTCAATACAACTATTGTATAAAAGTAATTTAAAACAAAGCCAAGAAACGAGAATAGAATCCTATAAACTTAGTGTCTTGAATGTAAAAAAGGGAAACGTATGATCTGTTTACAAATTTTTTAAAAGTGAGGACGAACAAGCTTAGAACTTAAATTGATGCTCTCTGGCTAGCTGAGAAATAAATACTCATGTAAAACACTTTGTCTCCGGACAAGTAGAATTTAAATCTGACAGGATATTAGGATCAACTAGCAGCATGTTAAATTCAGGCTGATGGCTGAACAGTGACAGTAACATTTTGACCTCACTGTTGTGTGGTTGTGTGAAGTTTGTCTTGGTAGCTGTTGAGTGTTTCAGAAGTATGTATTTAGCTTTTCAAAGTAAAAATGTTTCACTGCTAATGAACTTTCCTATAACATCTGTTGGAATGTTTGTAAATGTTATGTTTTGAACATGGCGAAGCTATAGCTTTCTTATTTAAAATTGTCATGAATTCTAGTTAGAAATGGTTGCTAAGAATATCATTGATATATTAATTATATTATACAACATTAATACATAAAATATTTTATCAGGGTGCATTAATATGAATATCAATGTATAAGTTAATTATATAAATGGATTATATATCAGAAAACTCCAGGAAGTTGACATTCCTCATTAAGGAGAGCAGAAATTACTTCTTCAATTTGGGGAAAAGATGGTTGTTGCCTCAGGCTGGCATCTGTAACCAGCACTGCTTGCTTGGGTGGTTTCTGAAGAGTACTAAGCACCCAACACCCTTTACTGTTTAGGGGAGACTCCCCTGGGGTCTTGGGAAATAGGGTGTGGTTGCATAATCCTGGCTCAACCATCTGACTGTGTGCGGAGAACCATGGGTCTGGAGCAGGTGGTGTGACGATGACAACTGGCTTCAAAGGTGGCGGCAGCAGCAGGTATCTCAGGCAATGGTGGCAGTACTGCCAATGTCAGCCACCATGACAAAGGCTTCCAAACCCAGACCACGGTGTGGCTCCAGCTGCCCAACTCCCCTCCACCCATTTGCTCATCTGGATCTCCACACCTCACCCAGGCCTGGACCCTCTACCTTTCCAGTAAACTCCTCTCTGCTCAAGTGAACCACAGTCGCTTTCTGTTGCTTGCAGTCACAAGCTGTCTCATCCTCCAAGTAGAAACAACAAAGGAATAAACAAAATCCCTGGAGTTAAGAAAGGTGATGGAGGAATGAGGGAGACGGGGGAAGGAAGGCAGTGCTGGGATTTGGAAAGGTAAAGGTTTTCCTGAAATTAGCAGAAAGTAAAGATAGCTATCAGCCTTGCTATCGCGAAACTACACAGCCTGAAGCAGTGACAAAGCTGCTGGACCCTCGGGGAGGTGAGTGCAGCAAGTGGATCAGCAAAAGTCATCGACTACAGTCTACCTGTCACTCAGGGAACAGAGCCACCTGGATGAGGAGTGATAGAATCCCTCTCAGAGACGGTCATGTGTGCATTCTGAGATGTTCCTTGGTGGCTGTATGTTAGGGTAAGTGAGGCCTGGAAATACCTAGATTAGGAGTTGTTAGCCCAAATTGGACAAGGCAGGAAGAACTGACATGTTAAAGCATGCCCAAAATTTCAGCAGAGACGTTAATATGCAATAAATGTTTATAGGTCAAGTAATTGCAGACCAAACTTAAAATGCAGAATTAATGGGATTGACTTATGGCTGGTTATGTGACAGGAATATTTGCAATTAGGGTTATAATTGCTATTTAAGCTATTCTGGAATTATAATTGTGTATAATTATAATAGCAAATATAGTGACCAGAATTGTTAACAAGAAAAGAATACTTTCTAAAAGTTTTTGGTGTTCTACAGATTAAATTTGGTAATACCATATTTAAGATGATTTCAATGAAATAAGACTTCTTTCCACTGAGACATGCCCATGAAAATAATTTATAGAACGTTTATGAAAGAAATAGATTTGCATAGACCTTGCCCTATTTTAGGCCCAAATGGGATGGTCATCAGCACAAATGACCTGCTCAGTAGTTGTCTGATTGTTCTAGGCCTCAGTTTCCACATTTAAGACATTGATAGCTGGGTGCAGAGGCTTACACCTGTAATTCCAGCTACTTGGGAGGCTCAGATTGGGAGGATTAAAGTTCTAGGCCAACCCAAGCAAAAAGTTAGAGAGACCCCATCTCAACAAATAAGTCTGTGTGTAGGTAGTCAAGGTGTGGTAAAAGGATGGCAGTCTGAAGCTGGCCTGGGCAAAAAGGGTGAGACCCTACCTGAAAAATGACTAAAGCAAAGAGGGCTCAAGTGGCAGAGTATCTGCCTAGCAAGCATAAGGCCCTGAGTTCAAACCCCAGTACCATCAGAAAAAAAAAAAAGGAAAAAAGTAAGAAAAAAGACATTATAGTATCCCGCCCCATACAGTTGTTATAAAAATTAAATAAGTAATACAATAAGCCCTTATAATCATGACTGACACATCCTAAGAGCTCGATGAGTGTTTGTTGTTCCTACTGTGACTACTGGTGTTTTTGTTACTGGGATGAAGTGTGAGGGACTCTCAACCAGTATGGAAGCAAAAACAGCCCTGAGCAGCAATTCAGATGAAACAGATTACTTAAGAAACCCAAAAGGTGTGACATCCTCATTATCTCTCATTTCAGAAAAAAAAAAGGAAAAGAACCATGTAGAGAGGGTCCAACAATGGTGGGAGGGGCTCCTAATAGTGGGAGCTCACCACTGACCAGGTGATCCCCAGAGGTGTGTGCCCCTGTTGCCCATGTCTGCAAGGGGACCCATAGGCACCCTGCAGTGAAATGTCAGGGAAGAGAATGAGGGCTCCTGGGGAAGTACCAAGGAGCCCCTGTGAGGAGTGAAGAATGCCACTTGCAGTCTCAAGGACAAAAAGCTGAGGTGGGAGGAGAGAAGGATCCAGAAGGGACGCTGTGATGGGAACCAGCAGAGAGCTCCACAACCAGATTTAGGACATGAACCACAAAGGCAGGGAGCTGCTGATGGGAGGCCCCTACCTGCAAGTCCATCCTGCTAAGCCCAGACTGCGACAGGTGCTCAGCACAAGAGACAAACATGGGCTCTGGAGTCCAAGCTTAGTGGGAGTCAGAGCCTGACCGCAGCACCGGGCTCCACCTGCTACCTGCAGAATGACCTTGAGTGACGTGCCTGGCTTCCCCGTGCCTCCACTCACTGGTGGGAAAGATGCCTTGCATGGCCAGAGCTCAGTGCTGTGAGCTCAGATTATTGCTTGCTGACAATTTCATCTTCCAGAGAGCAGAGGAAGTAATAAGGGGAACTGCCACTCTCAACCTAAATTTGGCCAAAAGGAGGAATTGGTTGGCAGAGTGGAAGTGACAGGAAGCTTGGGAGAAAGCAGCTGTCTTCCTCAAATTTGGGACAGTTAGTTGTGCTCAATGGATTTTATCACTCAGAAGGAAATATTTGAGCTTGAGACATTAGGAAGCTACTTGAGAGTTAAATGACTTTTCATACCTGTCATCCCAGCTACTCAGGAGGCAGAGGTGAGAGGATCACAGTCCAAGGCCAGCCCAGGTAAAAATGAAAGACCCTATCTGAAAGCAAACTAAAGCAAAAAGGGCTGGAGGAGTGGCCCAAGTGGTAGAGCGCCTGCCTAGCAAGCACAAGGTCCTGTTCAAATTCCAGTACCACCAAAAAAACAAAGAAAAAGAAAAAGTGAGCCCAAGCTGGCCCACCCCACAGCCATGCCAAAAAGTCTAAAGAGCCTTCAAGAAAGTGAAAGCCACACAGGAACCCACACCTGTGAGGGGCTTCATGAAGTCAGGTTCAAAACAAAACATGGACACACTGCTTGCGGTCAGCACTGTCATGTTGGTGGTGACAAAAAGAAAGCAGAACTCAACATCTGTCCCATGCTTCTGTTTTCTCTGTCGGAGGGAATGGTCTGAGAGCTGAAAGACCCAGAGGAAAAGTCTATCCGAGCTGGGAGAAAAAGTTGCAAGAAGTTCTCCAAGGCTGTGCATGGATTCCGGAAATCCCACAGAGCCAAGGCTTTTCCAGTGTGGGGAGGCTGGCACAGGAATGTCCCCTCCAGCAGGCCTAAGGGCTGATGGTGCTTTGAGGCCAGCATTTCTTACCATTTCCACAAACCACAAGCCATTGTGCTCCTGGGGCCCCAGAACCAAGTGCTTCTGGGCACCTCAAAGAGGCAGGGGTGGCTGGGATTCAGCCTGAGGTGCGGGGGAGGACATGTTGGTCCCCGCCATTCTGTCCCCAACCAGGTTTTTGATGCAAATATTTTGAATGAATTACACCAGCATTGATTATTTTAGACAGGATGGTGTTTTCTGGAGCAAACTCCCCTAAGAAAATTTAATTCCTTCCTTATCTTTCCATGACACTCATTTGTAATATTTCCATTCTTATTTTTAGTCAACTGAAACATTTTTCACTGAAATCAATTGCTTTTCACTTACATTTTTTAATGAAGTTTTTGGCTCCTGGCTTTATCTGTATCTGGTCTGGATCAATTTTACTGAAATTTCTTTCATGTTAGGTAACATTGTGGTTGCTCTCCCTTCCCCAGCAACACCCATCTCCTTATTCCTGGTGTCACCCCAGCTTTGGTCTAGTGAGCATCCCTCCACCATGTTATTCAGGAGCTTGAGAGAAAGCTAACTCAGTCCCTGGCTGAAGCAGGAACTATGGCTCAGGCCTTAGCTCATCAACAAAGTTCCATCTCCAGTACACTCTTATTACTGCAAGGAGTAAAATCAGGCCAACTGGATCAGAAGACTTCTTTTTTTTTTGAGAACTAGGAGAGGAGATCCTCTCTTTCTTTCTTTGAATAGTGTGGTATAAAAATGTGAAGTCTGGAAGCACTGCAGCCATTTTGCTGTCATGAAGACTAAGCCAACATCATGCAGGACAAGGACCTAGAGGAAAACAAACTGAAGCCCTCATCAAACTACATCTGAAAGAGTTACTGATGGACTTTACAGTCACAGGAATCACTAAAACCCTTTCCTTCTTTCCCTCGTTAGCTAATTCAGTTTTCTGTTCCTTACAACTGAAAGTTCCTTGATTGGATCCCACTCGTGAGTTTGCTTTTATAGCCATTATTTCTACCAAGTCCAAATTTTCTGATCTAGGGCTGACAAAGTGGCTCAAGTGGCAGAGCTCCTGCCTAGCAAGCATGAGGCCCTGAGTTCAAACTCCAATGCCACCAAAAAAGAAAAATTCGGATCCAAATTTTGCAAGCCTAAATCTTGCCAGGATTTTACTTGGAACTTTTAGCTGAGAACAAATTTTAAAATGTTTTCATCTAAGCAGTTGCTAGTTTTATTTTCTGTTGATCGGGTCTGCTCAATCAATGAATTAGATAAGAGACTAAAGATAGTTAATATTTATTTTGGGAATAATCCATGAGGATGTCATAAGCAATGAGTCAGGGGGGAGAAAGAGAGAGAGAGAGAAAGCACTATGGAGCGTTATACACTGAGCATGAGCAATGACTGACTTGGGGCTGTGTCCTTCTGTTACAGGAGGGTTCAGACAGAGACTGAGAGGGCACCAAAGCTTTCGAGAAGCAAGTTTATTAAACAAGCCTCTGCAACTCAGCGGACTCGACGTCAAAGGCTGAGCACCAAGAACAAAGGGGGCTTTCCTTATATACCATTTAAAGCAGGTTACAGAAATGGGGGGGTACAGCTTGTCCCATACAAAATCACATGTTATTTCATTGGCTGCTTTAACCTCTAGGGTGAGGTGACCCTCCTCTGGTCTCCAGGTAACATTCCCCAACTCTGATTATAGTTTGTTTCATTGTAACACTCATTAATCTCCCTCTCTGTCCCCCCCCCCGACCTTCCTGCCACATTCCCCCCTTTGATGCTCGGACGCACTTCTGGGTCAAAGAGCATCATCTTGATCTAGCTGTTTATATTTTTATTTCATTATTATATGAGCAGCTGTCTTTTTTTTAAAAATATATATAGTGGCTTTTATAATGGTCCTGAGAGACCACAGTGCGGGGTGGGGGGATTAGGCAGGGTAACATCAGGCATGCCCCTAAGACAAGGAACATTGCCTCTGTTAAGTCTTGAACCCACCTAGGGTTGAGAATCAGCCCCTGAATAGGTCATCAGGACTTCATCCCTTCCACGTCTGCACAGAAACATAGGAAAGCTTTTTTATTTTGTCTGTAATCTCTTTAATTACCTTTTTCTCATCATTAATCTGTAAACAACAGTTACTCAGATTGAGAATATTCCAGCTATTGAAAGCATAGGGAAGTTAGCCAATGGGTGAGGCTGGGGCTCCATGTGATTGGGAGCCCCCCACCATTGAGTCTCCTGGGTAGTGTCATTGTAAAACTTATGTCCCAAGCAGATCAAATCCCCCATTGGGGTGGAGAATTGGCCTTTTGGATGGGAGATACACTAATTCCCAATAATAGAGGTTTTAGGAGCAAACGCTCTCCCAAGGCTAGGAAGAGTGGTTTCATTAAAGGGCTCCTGTGGGTTTAGCTCTTTTGCCTCCCATAGCCAATGGCCTCTCATATTTGTTCCTCCATAAACATAACACGACGTTACATTCAGAGTTTGTGCTATGGACTCAGCTAGTGAGACAAACAGATTTTCAGTTGTAACTGAGATGGGAAACTCACTTTGTATCTCCTCGAAAAAGGAGAGAAAGACCTGGTATGAGGAGCTCTCATGAATGATCATGATGAGCTGAAAATGCAGCAAAGTACTGGGGTCTGTTCCCTCTTTATAGATTAAAATGTCACACTTTTTTTTCCAACTTTTTAGCTTGTTTCATTGAGCTTGAAATTTTTCTGTGAGGTAAGGACCTCCCATTTTTGCCAAGTTGTCTACTTTTCACAACCCCAATAAGGGCAGTAGAGTATGCACAACCAGATGTCCCGTGGTCATCTTTTGGGCATATGTACTTGTCATTTAACCTATAGGTCCTGTTTCAGGTAGCCCCCCCCCACACACACACAGTTGCCCTAAGGCCCGGTGTTTTTGTTGGGGTCATTAACCCCAGTGTGGTTAACAAGCTTTCCAGTGCTGGTGAAGCTTCAGAACTCTAGCCATTGTTCCCAAGGGCAATAGATGGGGTTAAAACAGATACACTGACCCTCATCAAAGCACACTGAGTAGGTGGTATGGTTGTGGATGACCCAACAATGGTGCCTGCACAAGAATAATAAGTATGGAAAAACCAGAGTTTTGGTGCACATACATGAGTCACAGTCCAAAGCCTGGGGCTCCCCAGGTAGAGAGCTGACCAAGATTAGCAAGAAGAAAACATGGAAGGGACTCATCCTCAAAGGTGAGATGGGCAACTCCTCAAGCTTCTGTCATGTGTAGACTAGTCAGCTTCCGGAGTGACTACAGCAGGCTGACATCTCATCGTCTGTGGTCTCCTGTTGTCTCCTGGGAAGCAGGATCCTGTTGGGGAAGGGTGCTGGTGCTTTGAAGGGTGATCTTGCATGGTGAGGCTGGGTCAGGGATACACTCCCATTCGAGGGAATCTGGCTTCACTCAGCTGTGGTGGATCCAGGGAACGATCTCTGCTATCTTAACTGCAGTGGGGGTGGACAAAACAACGACAAAAGGGCCCCTCCAGTGGGGCTTCAGTGGTTGAACATTTTATTCCTTTACCTAAACAGCGTCCCCTGGTTTATAAGGGTGTGTGGGAGTTGTCAGGCTAATGGGAAGTCTCTCTCCTACCCAGTCACTGATTTTTGAAAGAGTCAACCCAAGGGCCTGTATCTGCTGTCTCAGGGTGAAGTCACCTATTTCCTTAAGGTCCCCTCACAGGCCCTTGACTAAAGGGAGTGGACACCCAAAAAGAATTTTAAAAGGAGAGAGACTGTCCGTTTGGTGGGTTTCAACCTAATCCTGAGGAAAGCTATGGGCAGTAACTGATTCCATTGTAGGTGTGTCTCCTGGCATCGTTTTACCACCTCAGCACAAAGGCCAGCCCATTGTCTGACCCAAGAGACACAGGAATTCTGAATCGAGGGATGATTTTCTTTAGCAGGCACCTGGACACCTTTTGGGCTTTTTCAGTCCAAGTAGGGAAGGTTTTTACATCTTAACCCTTGTTGGGGATTGTTTTTGGCACAGACTGACCTTTTATATACTGTCTTACTTATGTTGGAGATATTGGGGACATAAAAATGTTGGATCAAGGTTGTCTCAAGAGCTGTTTGCCCTGAGTTCCTTTATGGAACTGTTTGACAAACATGGGAGGCAGTGACTCAGGTATGGTAACATGGCTATCAGTAAACTCCCACCATCCGTCCAATAGAAAAATTTTTCCTTTAGTCTCAAATCAAGCCTGTGCTTGTGAAGTATACCATGGGTCCCACGCAGATAAGGGGCATGGGAACAAGGCAGCTGCCAGTGAGGCTGAAGTTTGTCTTCCTTGAAGGCTGCTTGCTTGGCTTCCCTATCAACCTTTTGGTTTCCCCGAACAACTGTTGTCTCCTTTTTTGGTGCCCTCAGCAATGTATGACTGTTATTTGCTTAGGGGCCCATTTAGCTTTTAGTAATTTTAGAATTTTTTGTCCCTATTTAACACTTTTTTTCCTGAGTTAGAGGTCTCTATTGGCAGTGGTCATGTTCTAATGAAAGCGTGCAGAGTCACTGCTGTGTGTCTGGCAAAACGTGTGCCGTCCCAGACAAAGCTGCTGCCATCTGCAAAATACTCAGCGTCTGGATGACTAATCACCTGGTCAATCAAGTCTGGCCGGCTGGACTTTAAACTGTCATGCTCTAGTGGGTCTGAATAATAGGGTGGTTGGGTTTAGAGTATTAACAATCTCTAGCTGGACACAAGGGTTTTCTTTGATATTTGACCATTTGGGAGTCTGTTAACCAATATTTTTTTTTATATTCCATGAGAGTCAAAACAGAGTGGGGAACTCAGACTGTGAGCTCTTGTCCCAAAGTAAGTTTGTGTGCTTCAGCCACCAAGATGGCAGCGGCTGCCAGGGCACACAGGCAAGGTAGCCATCCTTGGGAAATTGCATCAAGTTGCTTTGATAAATAGGCCACTGGGCAGTGCCAGAAACCTAGCAGCTGGGTTAAGACTTCTACATCTGTCCCCAGTCTTTCATGTACATATAGGAAGAAGGGCTTCATCACATCTGGTAAGCCCAGAACAGGGGCATTTGTGAGTGCCCTCTTAACTTATTTAAAGGCCTTTTCTTGCTCCTCTCCCCATACTGTGGGTTCCCATTCTCCCCTCTTTGTGGCTTCATAAAGGGATTTTGCCAAGAGAAAGTAACTGGGGATACAGATCTGGCAGAAATCTGCAGCTCCTAGAAATCTTCTAATCTATACAGTGGCACATAATGGGGTGGGCACTCCTTGGGGTTCCCCACTAATATGAGTTTCTCTGGCTTTTTATATTTTTCCCTGTACTTGGAAGCTGCTGCCTGCCTGGCTACCATAACCTTACATGTTTTCTCTAGGTGGGGCTTTAGCTACATGGACCGACTGCTGCATCCTACCAGCAGTCGACATAAGGAATCATCTGAGTGTTCCCTATTGACTCTATTGACTATGACCTTATCTAATGACCCCTCCAAGGGCCATCTTACACCAAAAGTAAGCCAGTTTATTTCACAGAAGGTCCTAAGCTTGCCAGGAGTCAGTTTGACCCCATAATCTCCATTAAATCCCCTTCTAAAGTTTTAGAGGGGTGTTCTTACTCTGACCTCCTCCCATTCCTCCCATTTGGCAGACATCTAGACAGAGACAAAGACAGAAGGGATGAGGGCTGTGGAAAGAAGGTAAGAGGTCCTTCTCTCCAGCACACAGGGGAAAACAAATAACACCACTTGCTTTGTCCATCTCTGGCCTCTCCCCTCATGGGAATTTAGTCATCTCTTGGCCATAGTTAGTCTGTATAAGCCCTGGACTGGAGGCCCTGTTAGGGATTACCCTAACCATATGAACTCACCATGGACCTGCAGATTGGGACTCTGCACTCACTTTGTAACCAGGCTACATCTCAGGCTCACACTTTCACACACTCTTACACATCACAGTACTTCCACCCTGCTTCCTGAACCTGAAAGACATGGTTTCACCTCCAAAAATGGCATTATTCAGTGGTCTTCGAGAGTTGATCCAAGTCCCCTTCTGCCTGAGGCAGGCCTGAATAGGGTTCTTACCAGTCTGATGAGCAGGCCTCCCTGGCTGGTTCCTGAGCCTTTCCAGGTTCTTTTGAGATCACATGTCATTTCATTGGCTGCTTTAACCTCTGGGGCAAGGTCTCCAGGTACATTCCCAACTCTGGTTTTTCTTTGTTTTACTGTAGTACTCATTAATCTCCCTGCCACACTTCCACAGAACAGCTAAGGGTAGACAGGCCAGGACATTGGTGTCCTGACAGCATGTGCAAACGTGGGGCAGGGTGGGGAGTGGGAGGTAATACAGGGAATGGTAGAGAGATGTAGTTGTGGAGTACAGGGAGCCAGGACTTGCCACAAAGGGCTACTAAGATCCCCAGAACCTCAATGTGGGGACAGGGCTCCTCATGGAGTCTGCAACTGCTGATCTCTACCCTGGGGAAGCCTGATGGAGGGAATGGGGGGAATACAGACCTGCCTCTACTCCCTCGCCAGGTTCCCCATTAGAAGCCACAGGACACAGGAACATTTGGGATGGTCAGTGAGGTGATCTGTCTGGGTGGGACAGGGTGGAGCCGGGATCTGGAAAACGAAATGGACCACCCAAACACAGTGTGGGTGGTTCCGTGCCACGGTGGATGGATTGTGTCCGTGATTTATTTCTATTATTTCTAATATGTCGAGGTGGAGCAGCATCTTTGCTCAACATGCTCTTTAAGAGCTTCAGTGAGTCTCTGTCTTTGCCTGGCAGTTTGTCATACCACAAACAGAATTTAAAGTATTTCCTGGATGTGTTGCCAGCTTTTTGCTCTCCCTGAAACTTAACCCTAGTCACTTTTCACTAACATAATTTCACACTTTCCCAGCAGGGGGCTGGGAACATATAACTCAGTGGTAGAGCATTTGCCTAGCATGCCATGGACCTGGGTTTGAGCTCCATGGGGAAAAACTTCCCAGCAGAATTGTTTCCATCCATTTGACTTTTCATTAACTAAAACAATTTAAGACTGGGTTCAGTAACTCATGTCTGTAATCTCAAGCTAGTCAGGAGGCAGAGATCAGATGGATTTAGGTTCAAGGTGGGGGGGTAGTTAGCAAGACCCCATCTCAATCAATAATCTAGGCAAGGTGGTCACACCTGTGGTCCCAGCTACACAGGAGGCAGTATATAGGAGGATCTCAGTCAAAGCCCAGGCAGTATATAGGAGGATCTCAGACAAAAATGAGACCCTACCTGAAAAATACCTAAAGCAAAAAAAGGGTTGGAGGTGGCATGGCTCAAATCATCAATATAAGTAGCAAGTGCGAGGCCCTGAGTTCAAACTCCAATAACACCACAAAGAAATTTAGTTTCAGTCTGCTATTTGCTCATTATATCCTTTGTGTGGTTTTTCTACCCTCTTCCAGATAATTTATGCAAATATGTTAAAGTACAATTTGGAATAATCAGGATTCTTCCAATTATCAGTGATAGAAACCCAACTCAAGGTAAGTATGATGTCACATGCTTGTAACTCCAGCCTTGTGGGAAGATGAGACAGGAGAATTACAAGTCCAAAGTCAGCTTGGGCAACATAGAGACCTTGCTCTAAAAATAATTTATTTAAAGAAAAAGAAAAGAAATCTAACTCAAAGTGGCATAAACAAAAGGGGGGTGGTGGTGGTATTAGTTGGCTCCTATAACTTTAAAGTCTGGCTTTAAAGTGCTCAAACAATGTATCCAGAAACCAGTATCTCACTTCTTGCCCTGCTGTCCTGCGTGGCCATGGCAGCAGACTCCTCCTGGTGGCATGGAGGACAGCTCTTGGTCAATTTGAGCCACTGGCCTACCAATCTAGCAATCCCTCGGGAAAGAGGACCTCTTTAGACAGTAGTCCAGCAAAAGCCTGGAACTGAGTCTCTCAGATGTGGCCGGGAAGCGGGGGGGGGGGGGGGGGGGGGGGGGGGCTGTGATGGACTGGATGGGCTGATTCTTCAAACTGAATGCTACCCTACTCCTGAAGTTCTACTCACGCCACATGAGCTAAATGCAGACAAGGAGTGGCACCCCCAAAAAAACCAGGTGCTCTTATCAGAAAGATGGAGGCCATAAAAATGATGACTATCTTTGCCAAGTGTGGTGGCTCAAGCTATAATCCCAGCTACTCAGAAGTCAGAGACTGGGAGGATCACAGTTCAAGTCCAGCCCAGGCAAAAAGTTCAAGAGATCCCCTCTCAATCAATGGCTGGGTGTGGTGGTGAGCGACTGTCATCCCAAATACACAGAAAGCATAAGTAGGAGGTCCACACTGGCACTGCAGTAAATGTGAGACTCTATCAGAAAAATAACTAAAGCAAAAAGGGCTGGAGGCATGGCTCAAGTGGTTGAGCACCTGCCTAGTAAGCACAAAGCCCTGAGTTCAAACCCCAGTACCACCAAAACAAAAACAAAACGATGACCATCCTTTTTATAACTTTAGGATGGACCCCTGGAAGAGGTCCTAGTTACACTTCACATAGAAAAGCCCCCTGGTCTCTACCCCTATTCCTGGTTAGGTTTTAAGCCAGCTGTCAGCTATCAGAAAACAGTACTCCCGGTCTCGTAATGTATACAGTAGTTCCTTTCAGAAGTTAGAAAGCTTTTTGAATATGTAAATAGATCACCTATAACAACCACATGTATATTTCCATAACAGAATTTAGTAGAATAAAATTCCTTCTTAACTGCCTGGTTGCCTCTTCCTTAATTGGTTATGTTTCCTTAGGCAGTTGGTCATTAATAGGGACTTGTAGAGTTCAAAGACATTGCTGGTGAAATTCAACGAGCCCTGGACTGGCTGGGAAAAGATCCACATTGTAGCACCAGCCCTGCTGCTAACCATGGGCCCATTTCTCCAGGGGCAAAACAAGGCTGTAGAGGCCTTCAAGACCCACATTATACAAGAACTTAGAATTCTATCCTGAAACGTGGATCATCAACGAGATTGTGAGATGGGAATACCACTTACTTAGGGAGGAGAAGGGAAGGTCCTCAGGCTATAGGAGGAGAGGGGAGAATGGCAGTTTCAAATTTCATCACCTTAAGGAAGTTTGTGTTCATCCAGGAAACTATCAACAGAGTGAAAGGCAAACCACAGAATGGGAGAAAATATTTGTAACTCATACTTCTGATAAGGGGATTAATATCCAAAGTATATAAAGCACTCCAAGAACTCAACAACAAAAATACTAATATCCAATTTAAAAATAGGCAAAGGATTTGAATAGGCATTTCTCTCAATGACCCATGAGCATATGAAAAGATGCAAATTGAAATCACAGTGAACTACCTCACTACCTCACACCCACCAGTAGGATAGCTTCTATAAAAACACATACACTGGTCGGGCATGGTGGCTCACACCTGTAATCCCAGGTACTTGGAAGTCAGATATAAGCAGATGGAGGTTTGAGGACAACCAGGCAAAAGCATGGGACTCATCTGAAAAACAAACTAAAACAGCTGGGAGTGTGGGTTAAGTGGTAGAGCCCCTGCCTAGCAAGCAGAGGCCCTGAGTTCAAGCCCCGATACCAGAAAACAAATAAACAAACAAACATGCATATATGTACAGAAACAGAAAACAAGTGGTGACAAGGCTGTGGAGAAACTGGAACACTCGTACACTGTTGGAAAAATAAAATGGTGCAGCTACCATGGAAAACAGGACAGTGGATCCTCAGAAAACTAAAAATAGATTTAGCACGGCATCCAGCAATTCCAAAAGAACTGAAGTCAGCAGGGGCTGGGGCGGAGGGGAGGGGGTTGTTTCATGGATGTACAGTTTGTTTTGAAAGATGAAAAATTCTGAATATTGGTTGAACAGTGTGAAAATACTTAATGTTACTGAACTGTATGATTAAATATGATTAAGATGAAGCCAGTTGTGTTGGCACCCACCTATAATAGGAGGCTGAGTCAGGAGGATCATGAATTTGAGGTCAGCCTGTGCTACATACTGAGTTGGAGGCCAGCCTGGATTACATAGCAAGATTCTATCTCAAAAGCAAAATCAAACAAACAGACCAAAAAAAAATGGTTAAGATGGTAAATTTTACATTACGTGTATTTTGCCATGAGTCTTTTTTTTTTTTTTTTTTTTTTGCATTACTGGGGTTTGAACTCAGGGCCTTTTTTTTATTTTTATTTTATTTTTTTTTATTATTCATATGTGCATACAAGGCTTGGTTCATTACTCCCCCCTGCCCCCACCCCCATGAACTCAGGCCCTTCACCTGGAGTCAGGCGAAGGGTTTTTTTGAGATAGGGTCTCGCAAACTATTTGTCACAGACTGGCTTCGAAATGCTATCCTCCTGATCTCTGCCTCCTGAGTAGCTAGGATTACAAGCCTGAGCCACTGGTGCCCAGCTTGCCATGATTCTTTTTAAAAAGTGAAGTTTTGAGCTGTGAGGAAGTTTAGAGAGTTTTCATTCCAAATCCCTTACTTTACAGAGGAAGACTGTCCATGAGTGTTAGACTAGTTACATAAACAGAACGCAGCCACAGAGATGGAGCTTCCATCTGGCCTGGCGCTGCTGTGATTTTAATTTTATGTGTCAATTTGGTTGAGCCACAGTGCTCAGATATGTGGTCAAACATTATTCTAGATATTTCTGGGGCAATGTTTTTGGATGAGATTAACATTTAAATCAATGGACTTTGAGCAAAGCAGGTTATCCTCCATAATGTGGGCGGGCCTCATCCAATCAGGTAAAGGCCTACGCAGGACAAAAAGACTGACTCTCCTGGGGCAAGGAGCAATCCTCCATCTTGCTGGCCTGCTCATCAGGGTTTAGACTTGCAGCCTTCAGAATCAGGTAAGCCAATCCCTTAAATAAATTTCTATATATGTCTGTCCTCTTTGTTCTCTTTCCCAAAGACTCTTGAGTAATACAGCTGCCTTTTTGTCTTCTGATCAGTTGTGCCCTTAAAACACTGCTATTGGAAGCTTGGTCTCCAATGTGATGTAGGAAGAGGTGATGGCTGGGAGGTGTGGCTCGGTGATGGAGCACCTGCTGAGCATGTGCTGGGCCCTGGCTTTGGTCCCCAGCGTGCTCACACACAGTGGGACCTGTAAAAGGTGGCCTCCACTAGGGCCATCACACTCAGCAGGGATGAACATTGGTCTTGTGAAAGTGGGTTATTATAAAAGAGCAAGCCCACCCCCACATTCATCCTTTTCCCCAGCCCACTGTGCAGTCTCTTCCACCATTGGGATGCCACTTGCCATGACCCTCTCCAGAGGCCAAACCAGAGGGGCCATCCAATCCTGGACGTTCACCCTTCAAAACTCTGAGCTGAATAAACCTCCTTCCTCTATTTATTTCCCAGCCTCAAATATTTTGTTATAGTACCAGAAAACCGACTAATACAGACTCGCATCACTTGACACTCTATGATGCTGTAGCAACCACATAGATTTTTTTTTCTGGTAAAAGTAAAAAACAAAAAAACAAGAAGGGGTCACAGCTAACCCAGGAGCGAATCTTAGCATTACTGATGGAAGAACAAGCAGACCCGCCTCCTGCTGGGATGCACAAGGCACCCACTATCACCTACATAGATCCTTACTAAAAATGTTTAACTTGAATCAAACCTTAAAATCTCCTTTATATATGAAGGAAAGTACATAGACTATCCAACTAGAAGAACGCTACAACAAGGAAACAGTCAGATAAATCCATTAAGCTGAACTGTTCCCTTCTACTTATCATCTTAAATAAAAGCACCTTAAGTCCCATAACAACCAGAAGCAATGCATGGTCCTGGATCTGATCCAAGAACATTTGGGAGACAACTGGAGAAGTTTTGAATATGGATTATTATTAGATAGTGGTGGAATAGTTCATTTTGTTGACTATTTTGATTTTGAATATGCAAGAAATTCTTATGTTTTAAATATATGTACTGAAATATTTAAGAGTGGAAAGTCACAGTGCCTTCAACCATATATTTTTTTAATTTTTATTTTATTCATATGTGCATACAATGTTTGTGTCATTTCTCCCCCCTTTCCCCCACCCCCTCCCAACCATATTTTTTAAATATTTCATCAAAAAATAAGAAAGAGAGGCCCGATATGGTGGTGCACACCTGTGATCCCAGCCACGCAAGAGGCTGTAGGTAAGAGGATTGCTGTTTGAGGGCAGGCCCTTACAAAAGCAAGACTTTATCTGAAAAATAACTAAAGCAAAAAAAGGGCTCAGATTTAGTGGCTCAAATGGAAAAGCACCTGCTTAGCAAGCACAAGACCCTGGATTCAAATCTCAATACGGCCAAAAGAGAAAAAAAGTAAGAAAGTGAGCTGGGTGTTGTGGTACATACCTGTAATCTAGCACTGGGGAGGCTGAGACAGAAGGATTGCAAGATCCAGGCCAGCCTGGGCTACAGGTCTAAAAAATAACCATCAAACCACCAAAAAGTAGTAAAGTGAGAGTGGACTCCCTTGTCCTGTGAGGCACTGGGCCCGAAAGATGGGGAGCTTGAACTGAGTGTGAAGGTGAAGCTACCACGGTCTCCTTGGTGAGGGAGGTCCACCATGGCGCTGTTCTTCTCGTTTCCTGCCTGCTTGGCCTCCCTGCCTGATTCCCCTTTGGGTTTGTAAGTTTCTAAGAAACTCCTTCCCTGGGCCAGCTAGAAGCCAGGCATCCGAAGGGCTGTCCCACAGAGTGGAAACCACTGCAGGGGGCTAGATGTGCTGATCTGTTGGGGAAGTAGTGAAATTCCCATCTCTGAAGTGGAGATGAGGGGTGCCCTGCAGCCTCCGCTATCAGGACCCAAGATAAGGACCAGCAAGCGAGGCCAGAGGTGGCCGTTGTCCTGGGGCCTGCAGCAGAGGTGCAGGAAGGCAGTGGGGACCAGGCACTGACATGAGCTGATTCCCTCCTGGGACCCTGCCTCTCCCACTGTTTCTGCCTCTCACAATCTGGAGGACCCAATTTCCTTCAGTGGCAGATTTCATTTGATAAAGAAAGGGAGGGGAGCTCGAGCCAAGCTGCCACACCATGCAGATAGACCTTGGGCAGAAACGGGAGCTCAGTCTTGACCCTTTCCGCCTCCATCCTGATCCATCCTGAAAACAGAGAATTAAAAGGAGAGGAGCTTCGAGGGGAATTATTGTAAAGTTGCTTGAATTTTGCAGATACTGCATTTAAAAGTGATAGAGACAGTGGCTGACATAGTTCCTCGCTCCAGAGAGGAAAGAACAATGCAGGATGTAAAGATAAAGACACTTGTTTCTTGCCCTCAAATCATCCAGCCTTCAACTGCAGCCAGGAGGCTAGACATTTATAAAGAACTCGTTCTGATTTACAAGAAGAGAGCGTGGAATCCCCCTGAAGGAGAAAACACAGACCAGATCTGTTCTTGCTCATCTGCAGTAGGTTCCACGCAGCCTTCCCAAGTGTCAGGGAAGTGACTAAAACCAACCCCCTTTGGTGGTCTCCTCCAGACCCAGGTTTAGAGGTAAGTCCCCTTTTAGTCTCTCTTGGCTGTGGGGAAAGAAAGAAACCTGCTCCCCTCCCAAAGGGTGAACAGCTAAACCCCTACAAATAACCCTGCTCATTCTGTCCCGTCTTGCTTCCCAAAAGTCCCCAAGCCCTTAAGGCTTAAGCGGTGGAGCATCTGCCTTGAGAGCATGAAGCTGTAAATTCAAATCCAAGTACCACATAAAGGAAAAAGAATACAACTCTTCCCAACAGCTAATTCCATTGCTTAGATTCAATGTGCCCATGAAACAAAAACAAAACACTAAGGATAAACAATGTTCTAAAAGCACTCTGACACATAAACGCTTTCCATGTCACTATCTTACTTGATTATCTCCATTCTGTGAGGTAACTATGGAGAACATTATAAATACCCATTTATGGATAAAAACTGAGGCTCAAGTGACTTGCCTAAAAGCCAGTGTGTAAAACCAACCATGTGACCTGTGACCTGGCCCCACCAGGACTCTCCTGCTGCTTCTGAAACTACACTGCTTCTCCTTCAGCCTGCATTGTGATGGATTTCAGAGAAACAAGCAAGATGGTCCTAGAACCAGTCTTGGGGGATCCCCACTGTTTTGATCCCCAGCCCTGAATATTCTGCCCCCAGCATCCATCTCGCTGCAGCACACAGGCGTGGACACCGCACACGGTGGGAGCCCCCGTCTCACCCTGGGCAGCAGAACATCCCGCAAGTGAGTGGGGAACACAGAGACGTGTAAGAAACCATGGAGACCTCAGCCTTCGGAGTGATCCTAGTCATGGAGATAAAGGAGGTGCCAGCGGGGTGACTATCTGCCCTCGGCTTGCCTCATGCCTGTCCCTTGTTTCCAGAGGGACTGGAAGGCAACTACGTGGGTTGACCCGCAATCGTGACAGTGGCAAACACGGGAAAATGGAAATAACAGCAAGAATGGTGGGAGGAACTAGAAGTTTGCCAAAGCAGAGGATGATGAATTAGGAAAAGCAGAGGATGATGAATTAGGAAAAGCAGAGGATGAAAAGCCAGGTCCTCAAAAGTATTGAAGCATATTCCTCCTTCCAGAATGGCTGACTCGACCTCTTTATATAAAAGGCGGTTAGTGTGGTGCATGTCACCACAGGGCGTGGGCCTGGCTTTGACGTGGGACTCAGGGCCTAGTCCACTTCTCCTACTTTGTGGGTTTCCTCCTGCAGGCTCCTCCCCTGGGGTGCCCACAGCACCCCACCGCAGCACCTGAAGTGTGCTGCTTCTGCCCCCTGCTGGAAGGATCCTGCTGGACGCCATGGAGAGGGGGCTGCCACCTTCCATATGGTAGAGGATGCCACCATAAGAAGCAGGCAATAAAACAGTATTTAAATACAGCCAGACACCAAAAGAAGCCTGTGCTGGAAACATCTGAAACTTCTGGCTCATAATTAGACAACATGCCTGTAAAAAAGGTCAAGGAAGAGCAAGGGAAGGGGGTCACCTGAGGTGCAAGACTTCAAATGAGGCCTAGTCTGTCTGCCTTTTCCCCTTGGCTTATCTGAAGCATATGAACCTTCCTAAGCCAATGCTTACAGTATGGGAAACTATCCAAAGACTCCATGGCTAAGAGACTCTCCAACAATCCTTTTTATCTACCCCGATTCCAAAATTACAGACCTGACCCCAGCCTGCCTCTTTAGTCTTGCTTCTTATTCTTCCTCCTTGCACAGGTTTGGCTCCTATCAAACTGAACTCTTCCCTTTCCCACATTCCTCCTCCTGTCTTCCTGCTGTCCTTTCAGGGCCAGTGTTCTTCCCTACACATCCCCAAATACTTACAGCTCTATAAATAACTTGCTTTATACACATATAAATTTATAAAACAAAAACAAGTAAAAATGAAACAAGAACAGGTAAATATTTTTAAAACAATAACTTCATTATATTTTGTATCTATTAACTCTTATAGCCTGTGCCTATATTTCATATCTAAAAATAATAAATTCATTATTCATTATTAATTAGAAGTGGATCAGAAATCTTGGAAAAATATATTCAATGATTTTTAAATTTCAGTAGACAGAATAACTCTGGACTGAAAGTAAAGAGAAAAATTGTGAATTAAAACACAACAGAGGAATAAACACAGTGAAATTTAAAGTAAACACCTCACAGCCACTAGTGACATAAAGGCTAGATGGAGTCAGTGGTCTATTTTCTTTTGACTTTCAGAAGGCAGGAATGGTGAGAATGGTGATTAGGGAATGATTGAAACAATGCGTTCACCTGGATATCCACGTGCAAGGGAATGGAGTTAAACTCCTACTTCACACCATTAACGAAAATTAATTCTAAATGATCACAGACTTTCATGTAAAAGCTATAGACCCCATAGAAGAACACAAAGGAGTAAATCCTTGTGACTTTGAATTAGGAAATTGTTTCTTAGATATGACACTAAAACCCCTACTGATGAAGAAACAGATAAATTGTATGTCATAAAAGTTAAAAGCTTGTGTACACTAAAAGGACACTATCTAGAATATATAAAGAACTCTTACAACTCAAGCCAGGTGTGGTGAGGCATGCTTGTAATCCCAGCACTTGAGAGGCAGAACCAGGAGGATCATAAATTCAAGGCCAGCCTGGGCTACATAGTGAGGGGGAAGAAACCTCCCACAACTGAACAACAAAAAGACAAATTAACCATTTTAAAAAGATTTAAGTAGACATTTCTTCAAAGGGGATGTACGAATGGCCAGTAGCACTACTGTATGTTCAACATCACTTAAAATCACAATAAGCTGTACTGCATAACAGCTAGAATTGCAAAAGGAAAGAAGAGAGAGGGTGGCGGGGCGGAAGGGTTGGGGGAGGAAGAGAAGGCAGGAGGGAGGAAGGAAGGAACGAAGGAATGAAGGAAAAGAGAAAGAAAAACAATGTGGAGAAATTGCAACCCTCACGCCCGGATGGTAGGAATACACAGATGTGCCTGCTGTCGAAAACAGCTTGGACATTCCTCAGAAAGTTAAACGTAGCGTTACCATATGATCACCAATTCTACTAGAGAATTCCACCCAAGGAAATTAAAAACATGTTTATACATAAGTTCATTAAAAATTGTACATGAATGTTCATAGCAGTACTGTGCATAATACTAAAAACTGGCGCACCCAAGTGTCCACCGACTGAATAAATAAACGAACGATGGCGTGCGCATACAGCACAGTTTTACTTGGCCATAAAAGAGAAGCGAGTGTTGGTGTATGCGATGACATGGACCAACCTTGAAGAAATCATGCTTACTGAAAGCCAGAAACAAATTCACGTGTTGTGTGGCTCCACGTACATAGAACAGGCATATCTACCAAAACAGAAAGTAGGTTAGTGGTTGCAGGAGCCAGGGGAGGCGAGATGGAAGTGACTGTTAGTGGGCACGAGGCTTCTTTTTGCTGTGAGTAAACTGTTCTGGAATGACAAAGTGGTGACGGCTGTGCAGTTTTGTGAATACACTAAAACGCACTTTAAAATGGCAGATTTTATGGTCTGCGAATAATATAAATAAATATCAATAAAACTGTAAAATAGAATAATTGACATTTTTCTAGAATTGAAAAAAAATCATGATTGCTCATATAAAAAGTACACACGGAATACCGAGCAGGATATACCCACATATAAATCACACTGGGCACACTGAATAAAAATGTGAAGCAGCAGAAATAAAGAAAACATCTTAACTGTCAAGAAGAAAGTAGGAGAAGTCCTAACTACAATGACAACAGATGTCTTAAACCAACCAAAAGGAGAAAGAAAAAAATACAAATTTAAAAACTGTTAAGTGATATGTTGAAAAGAAATTAAATATTTGGTATATTTTACATGAAGTGAATCACACATTATAAAAATATTTAAAATATAGAAATAAAGGGTGAAAATCTCTTTGCGAAAATAAGCAAATAAATAAAACTATTCATGCCAGAAGACAGTGGAGTAATAGTTTCAAAATGCTAAAGAAAAGGAACTATTAACCTCAATCAGTAAACTATTATTCAAGAATGAGAACAAAGTCACAATGAAAATCCCTGAGCAAGTAATATATGCTAATAAAAATTATTTTTTAAAAATGAGCAAAAGCAGGGCATAGTAGCAAATGCCTGTAATCCCAGCATTTGGGAGGCTGAGGCAGGAGGATTGCAAATTCAAGGTCAGCCTGGGCTACATAGCAAGCTCTACCCCTCTACCTCCAAAGAAAGACTGAGAGTAAAATAAAGGCATTTTCTAAAGATCAAGTGAGTCTCATTAAAAAATATGTCAGATACTCAGATCTTGATTTCTAAGTAGCATTCCCCACTAAAAGGAAATAGGGCTGTTTGGTAAACAATTAATTCCAGGTCAGGGCAGAAAAGTGTGAAGTGAATCTAGGACAGGTTGTGATGCTATGAATTTATCCCACGTGTGTGAAATGACTCATGCCTAAGGTTATTCATTGCCCTGTGTCTGTAAGGAAAGGCTGGAATAAACTAAATGCCCATCAGTAGCGACTGGGTCAATAAATGGTGGCTCATATTTAGGGTGGATATCAAGAAGTACTGGAGTGAAAAAAGTTCACATGGGGGACTGGAGGCATGGCTCAAGCAGTAGAGCACCTGCCTAGCAAGTGCAAGGCCCTGAGTTCAAACCCCAGTACTGAAAAAAGTTCATGTGGGGATTTAGAGCAAACCCTGAGTCATTGCCTAGACCTTGACCTTGAGCAAGTACTTAGCCTCTCCATTGATTCAGTTTCCTCACCTAAGTGATTTTTTTCTTTGGTGGTACTGGGGTTTGAACTCAGGGCTTGGCACTTACGAAACAGGTGTCCTACCACTTGAGCCATACCTTCTCAGTTTCCTCATCTAAAGTGGGAACAGAGTCAGGCACCAGTGGCTCACACCTGTAATCCTAGCTACTTGGGAGGCTGAGATTGGGAGGATCGAAGTTTGAGGCCATCCCAGGCAAATTGTTCACAAGACCCCATCTCCACAATAACCAGAGCAGAATGGACTAGGGGTGTGGCTCAAGCAGTAGAGCACCTGCTTTGCAAGCATGAAGTCCTGAGTTCAAACCTCAGTACAGCCAAAAAAAAAAGCAGACAAACTGATAAAACTGTATATCCATAATAACCAATGAGAAAATATAATAGGAAATAAATCCTATCTTCAATTTTTAAAAACCCTAACAAACAACTTAGGAGCCCGTAGAGAAAGCACACTTCTTTCCTGCTCCTAGTGGTTTGATCCGTTTGGGGAGAGAGTCTCAGACTCTCTGCTGCTTGGAGGACAGAGGACAGAGGACTCTAGAATCCAGGCATGCTAGGCTCAGTTCTATTTTTCTTTTTGGGGTGTAAATGGCTGACAGTGTCCCATGTGGAGTTATGGTATACCTATGAGATCATTTGTATAATATAGATGACTCCACCTATGGCCCTTGGTTATCAGACTTAAAGTTCCAGCCTTCATCTGGTCTCTCAAAGCGGTGAAGGTCACCTTTGGCCCTGTAGGTATGGCCCATGTTTCTCAGTGTCCAAAACCCAAATGGGGAGCCCTGTCTGTTGACTGGCCCCTCACAGATGGCTTTAGAGGATACAAAAGATGGTGAGATATACAACATGACCATATTGATTCAACATGCATATTAATCTACATTTTCTATTTTCAGAAAAATCCCAACAGAATTTTCAGGTAACTTGACAAACTAGGTTGAAAACTGTTATGAAAGAGCAAAGGGCCAAGAATAACCAAAACAATTTAAAAATCATAAGGCTGGAGGACTTGATTTTACAAAAATGAGTATATGGCGTCAGTACAAGCATAGACAAATAGGCCAGGGGAGGACGGAGAGCCCAGAAGCTACCTGTAGTGCTGTGTATAGAAACAAGAAATGACGGAGGAGGCAGAGCGTGGAGGAAAGCATAAACTACTCAATACATTGGGCTGGGATAACACATTAATCATATTTTTGTTTTTTGAGACAGAGTCTCCCTATAGCTCAGGCTGACCTCAAATTTTTTTTTTTTTTTTTGGCAGTATGGGGTTTTGAACTCACAGTGTCTCAAGCTTGCTAGGAAGGCGCTTTACCACTTGAGCCACTCCACCAGCCTTTTTGTATGTTGGGTATTCTTGAGATAGGGTCTCGTGAACTATATCCCCAGGCTGGCTTTGAACCATGATCCTCCTGCCTCCAGAGTCAGAGGTGGAATATAAAGATATAATCCAGCTTGTCAGCTGGATGAGTCTTGGGAGTCTCTCCCAGGTAGACCAGCGGTGAGCTGGCACTTCAGGGAGGGCCTCTGATGTATAAACTGTCTGGATTATGGGATTGTTGCTAACACATTTCTCATGCCAGGAAGGCTGAAGTTTTAGTGGATGGGAGACAACTGGGAGCTGTAGTCCCTCTCCCTAGATGCAGCAGCGCTTGGCATGTCCAGCCATGCCAAGCCTGAAGTTCCCGCCTCTTGAAGTGGTCAGAGTGTGGCACCATGCACACTGCCTTATGCCAGCACGTTAGCTGTGTTGTTTGTCCTTGCTCCTTGCTTAATAAACTGAAATATTGCTGGTGGGAGTAAATAGGCTCAAATATTTTAATGGATAATTAGGCCATATTTAAAAGGATGAGTAAAACCTAAAAACCCAGAATTTCACTTCTAGAGATTATCTAGACTAACATATTCTAGAGACTATCAAGTGTATGTTCAAATTTATTCCAGCTTTGTTTACAATAATAAAAACTGGAGGGTGGGCATGGTGGTGTACAGCTGTAATTCTAGCTATGAGGGAGGCATAGATAGGAGGATTGTAGTCTAAGGCCAGCTAGAGCAAAAAGCATGAGACCCTATCAAAAAAAATAACCAAATCAAAAATGGGCTAGGGAGCATGCCTCAAGGGGTAGAGCGCTTGTCTAGCAGGTGAGAGGCCCTGAGTTCAAACCTCACTACCACCAAAAAAAGACATAGCCTAACCGGTCATCAGTAGGAGAATAGATGTATTACAGTTATTGGTAAAATGGAAAATTTTCCAGTAATTAAGAATGAATTAAACTTCTATTTATATGTGAATATAATCATAAGAAAATAATGTTTAACAATGACATAAACAGTACTATGACACATGCGCACACACTTATGTGTAGTCATGTGTTACCTACCTAAGGAGATGCGTTCTGAGAAACACATGGCAGCTGATTTTATTGTGTGAACATCACGAGATATTTACACAAAGCTACATGCTCCAACCTACTACACACAAGGTGACATGGCATCGTCTGTTGCTCAAAGGCTACAAACCTACAGGGTACTGTATTGAATTCTGTCAACAACCGTAACACAGTGGTACATGTTTGTGCATCTAAGCATAAAAAAGCTACAGTAAAAATACTAGGCAATGGGGCCACTGTGGACATGTGGTATGTGCACTGAAATGTCACTATCTGGCACATGAAGGTACCTATACGACAGTTAAGAAATATGCAGAACAGTGCTAAGCCTCTTTAGCAATCATACATCTGTCGAAAAGTATCGAAACATGCATGATAATGAACAGAGTCAAGTATGAAGAGGAAAGGAAAGGAATCAGATCTCAGGCAAGCTGTACAGGAGACTCCAACTGTATCTGCCATACTGTGTTTCTGAGAAAAAGTTACTTGAAGCAACTATGGCAAAAATGTTAAGGGGCATGAAAGCCAAACGGTAGGCAAATGCGTGTTCATCGTTATTCTCTTTACTCTTCTTATTTTCAAAGGTGTCAAAATTTAAAGAACAGTTACTCAACATGTCAGAAAAATACATCTCACAGGTATCAGTAGAGGGGGACACCTGTGGGACCCAAGCCCAGTAATAGAATCCCAAGAAGGCAGCAAAATGGATTTTAAATTGTCTAGAAGCTGGGGACAGTAACACGCACCTGTCATCTCAGCTACTTGGGGAAGCACAAACAGGAAGATCTTGTCCAGGCTGGCTGGGGCATAAAGCCAGACCCTGTCTCAAAAATAACCAGAGCAAAAAAGGCTGGAGGAGTGGCTCAAGTGGTAGAGTGCAAGTGCAAAGCTCAAGTTCAAGCCCAGTACTGCCAAGAAAGAAAAAGAAAACAAATTTGTCTAGAAGACAGAAACAACCTGATAATTGGTAAGTTGCTATTAGTGACTTTGCATCAGCAAACGTATTTCACAGGCTGCCACATGTTTAAATGCTACTTCTCCTTTGAGGTTCCACCCAACTGACACCTCCTCCAGGAAGTTACTTGGATCAGACCCCTCTTTACTCCAACATTTGCTCACATAGCCTTCCTTCTGCACTGTCCTTGGCTTTCTCATCCCCACCTCCACCCCATGTTACAACTGCTCAGCCAGGTCTGGGCCTCCCTGCTGGCAGGAGATCTTTGAGGGCAAAGGTTTACTTGTCTGTGCCTCCCTAACAGTAGTAGTAGTCCTTGGTGAGGATGTGACAGGGGACAAGAGGAAGAGGAACTTGAAACCCTAACTGAGGATAGGATCAGATAACTAAAACCATGACTTCCTCCAGCCTGCAAAGAGCAGGACATCGCAACAGTCTGTGCTGCTGGGACAGGCTGCAGACACAGGTTGTTTCAGGATTCTCTCCTCTTGGGCCATTTCCTTTGAGATAAAGTTCTGCAGTTTCTACACTCAGGCTCAGCAAAGTGATGCCAAGGAGGTGCTGTCAGGAGTAATAACGCAAGAAAACGCACTGAGGCCTTGCTGAACAGCAGATGGACCCAGTTCCCAGCAGGCAGCAGATGCAGAGTGGGGAGCGATCAGGAGCCCAGAGCCAGGACACTGTGCAGAAAAGCAAGCAGGGCCAAGGCCAGGCTGCTGACAGTCAAGACCAGGCAGGAGGTCTCTGGCTGGGTTTCATCCTGGATACTGGATGGCTCTCACTTCATCCCTATTAGGATGGCTACTATCAAAATTAGGAAATAGCAAGTGTTAGAGAGGGTGTGGAAAAATTTGAATCCTTCTGTGAGAATAAAATTGTGCAGCCACTTTAGAAAACAGTGTGGTAGTTCTTAAACAAACAAAACAAAACATAGAATTATAGATCACCCAGTTATTCCACTTCTGAGGATACACCTGGAAGAACTGAAAGCAGAGTCTCAGGGAGATACCTGAACACCCATACTCACAGCAGAGCTGTTCACAACAGCCAGAAGGCAGAAGCAGCCCGGTGTCATCAGTGGATGGGTTGTAAGAAAATGTGCTCTAATGCATAGTGGAATATTATTCAGGCCTAAAAAGGAAGGAAGTCCTGATGCATGTCATAGCCTAAATGAATCTTGAGGACTTTATTCTATGTGAAATACGCCAGTCACAAAAGGACAAATACTGTACAATTCCATTTATATAAGGTATTTAAAGAAGTCAAAATCAGGTCTGGAGGGCGCAGCTCGGGTGGTACAGTCATTGCCTAGTAAGTGCAAGGCCAAGTTCAAATCCAGTATACCAAAAAAAAAAGAACAAAAATAGTCAAAAATGGAATGGTGGTTGCCAGGGGTTACGGGTAGCAGGGAGTTATTTGTTTAATAGAGTTTTAATTTTACAAGATGAAAGAGTTCTGGAGATGTTGCCTAGCAAGCACAAGGCCCTGAGTTCAAAACCCTGCACACAGATGGAGGGTGGTGATGACTGCATACTTTATTTTTGAGACAGGGTCTCACTATGAAGCCCAGGCTGGCCCTCAAACTCCTGCTCTTTTTGCCTCATTCTCCTGAGTGCTGGGATTACAGGTGTGCACCACCACATGCACTTATGAATGTACTTAATACCACTAACTGCATACTTTAAATGATTAGGATGGAGCCTGGCACTGGTGGCAAACACCTGTAATTCTAGCTACTCACAAGGCAGAGATGAGGAGGATCGAGGTCTGAAGCCAGCCTGGACAAACAGTTTGCCAGACTCTATCTCAAGGAATCCCACCACAAAAAAAGGGTTGGTGGAGTGGTTTAAGTGGCATAGCATCTGCCTCGTAAGCATGAGGCTTTGAGTTTAAGCCCTAGTGCTGCCAAAACACACACACGTGCACACACACACACACACACACATGATTAAGAAGGTAAATTTTATGTTACAAGTATTTTGCCACAGTAAAAACAATTGAAAAAATACAGGATACCCAGTGAGGTTTGAATTTCTGATAAACAAAGAATAATTCTTTAGCATCATTACGTCATTACATATCATACAACTTTGGGGCATACTTACACTAAAAACTCCTTCACTTACTTGAGATTTCCTCGAGCAGACTCTATTTTACTTGGTAACCCAGAAACAGGTCACAGCTTGTGTCGTTTGTGGGAACCAACAAGAGCTGGCTCTGACCCAGTGCGTGGCTCAGGGCAGGAGCTATGCACTCTTCCTAGTTGCATCTCCAGAAAGTTGTGAATGAAACAATTTTCCATGCCTCTGCCAGCTCTCCAGACAAGTAGCCACCTCACCACAACCTGGGCCTACCTCTCTGACAGCATTTACCTGGTTGTAGGATACTCAGCTGCTGCCATCTCTGCCTCCCCCTTGAGTGCAAAGGGGACCAAGCATTGGAGTCTGAGAGCTGGGTTCAAATGCAGCCTCTGGAATTTAAAGCTGCCTGACTTTACCGAGTCTCTTATCCTCTGAGTCCCCTACAAAATATGAGTATCATTAAGAAGTTGTGACTAAAAAATAAGGTCATGTAGGTAAAGCACATAATAGGTACCCAGAAATACGAACCACAGCACCTTTGCAGACCCGGGATGCAGGGACCAAATGCTGAGGGTACCAGCACTGTCTTTGCTAAGGGGAAGTGCTCAGTCGGGGGGCTGGGTAGATGAATGCAGCAAGTGGAAGGTGAGGTCTGTACTGACCATCTGGATTAGAATCCTAATGGTCTATTCTTGGTCATGATTCTGATGGAGAAAGGGACAGAAAGACCTCAGTCATGTATTCTCCACCAGCCACCTCTGGGAAGGCCCCCGGAAGAGAAATGGGAGGGGACACTCTGCCATATCCAGTGTCTCCTCAAGGGAGGGGCCACAGGGGAGAGCCTCTTAACTCCTCATGGAGGGACTTTGGAGTGGGTGTGGCCATAGCTGGTCATGAAATTAGAGCACACATAGAGGCTCCTGCAGGGAGAGGAGGTTAAGGCCCCTCTGCCATCTTCCCATGATAGTTACTTTTCTGCCTCCAACCCTACAGTTCCAGCCTCACTCTGAGAAGCAGAGCACTTCACAGTAGATCTGGACCTAGGATCCATTGCCTTCCTTTCCCTAAACCACATCTTTATTTCATCTCAAACTCCCTCCACAATGTGACCCTCCACTCACTTCAGTACCCCCAAAACAACCAAATTTGAATCTAAGGTCTCCAGAAAAGGAGCCCAGTGAAGAATGTGAGCGTTCAGCACACAAGAGCAATTTATTTCCAATGCACCTGCCCTTATTCTTAACTGTAAACGAACAGCCAGTGACCAGCTGAGTGTGAATGACTCAAGACCAAACAAAAGCAGATCCCTGAGCTGCCGGCTCGCCATTCTTTAGTCTCACTCTTAAACAGAGAACAGAAGCATGAGGCAAGAAGTGTAGTTTCTGAAAGACCTGGCCTTTTATCCCTGCCTGTATTAGCAAACCAGCTCCTGCAGAGAAGTGGCTCCTGACCACCCAGATGACATCTGTTGCCTCCCAAAGCAGAGGCTGGGCTCTCAGTCTCACATTGAGGCACTAGAGATTCATCTCCTATCCCTCTATGGGCTGTCCTACTATGGGCTGTCCTACTCTAGGTCCCACCACCTCATAGGGTTGCCCCACTCTCCTCCTCTGCATCTCTTCCCTACTCTCTCCTTTCAGCCTCCTTTATCATTTTTGATTTCAGATTCTCTAAATATGCTATTATTTATGTAGTCAAACTTGGGGCATGCTTGTTAGTGTCTCTCTACTTTATGACTGCCTCCCGCCCACCTATTGCTCCGACACTTCCCTCCCCCAACAGCCTCAGGTCACAGGGCTGGACCCAAGTGGCCTGGTAGGAACTGTGACCCTGCTCCCCATCCCATAACCACAGCTAATTGGACTAACAGCAGGGTTGTAGTCCCAATCTTGAGAAAGTGACTTAGGGACTATCGAGTCCAATCTCACCCTGGGTTGATTTTTTTTTTTTTTTTGGTCGGGTCCTGAGGATTGAACCCAGAGCTTCTGAGAGCCATACGATCATTTTATTTATTTGTACTTATTTATTTATTAATGGCACTGGGGTTTGAACTCAGAGTTTTACACTTGCAAAGCAGATGCTTTGCAAGCACCTCCAGCCACACCTCCAGTCCTGGGTTGATCTTTCAAATGGAGAAGTATGGTGGCCATTTTTGCCAATGTGAACTGTGCAGAAGACAAAGTTGAGGGAAATATGAGGAGTCTGGGAACAAGAAAAGGCGGCAATCCCACTCCTGAGCTTCCTTGGCTTTGTCCAAGTCCCATCTCAAGTCCAATTGCTCTCCTGCCTTTGGCCTCTGTAACATACTCCTTATCTCTGTGATAAACTCTTTTCGCTTAAGCTAGCTAAAATTGTGTTGTTTTGAATACTTAAAAAATGATTCCTATTCTTAGGACCAGATGACTTGACTGTATTAGACAAAAAATTCTTTCTTGGTTTTGATGGTACTGGTGTTTGAGCTCAGGGTCTTGCACAAGTGCTCTACCACTCATTTTTCAGCCTGGAGCAGCTTTGGACCATGGTCCTCCTACTTCTGCCTTTTTTTTTTTGGTGGTACTGGGGTTGAAACTGCTACACAGATGCTCTGCCACTTGAGCCATGGTGCCAGCCCTTTTTCTCTGATTATTCTTGCCTGGACCATGATCCTCCTATTTATGCTTCCTGCCATCACTGGGATGACAGGCACATGCCACTGTGACCAGCTCCCCCCTCACCTCCCACCCATTGAGATGGGGTATCACAAACTGTTTTGTGCAGACTGGCCTGGAACTGCCATCTTCCTGATCACAGTCTCCTGCACAGAACTGTTTTTAAGTAACTACAATTGATTCTCCCTCCTGGTTGGCCTCTCATGATATTTACCTATTACAGAGAAGTCCAGTAACTTTATGAGTGATGCAGTACATGTTTACCATGTCCCTGGCACCACTGTAAACGACTCCGTGTACAATTGACTCGTCATCCCCCTTCCCATTTTGTAGATAAGGGGCCCTAGACACACAGAGATCAAGTGTGCTGTCCACAGTCATAGAGCTAGTCAGGGACAGAAGTGGGGTTTGAATGCTGGAAGCCCGATTCCAGAATCATGCCCTTAAACACTACACCACATGCTTTACAAACACTGGCTTACAAATGCAACCTCACAAAAAAGCTTCAAACAAATCTACAGCAGTCCTAAGATTGTTGTTGACCTTACCCTCTGTTCAGTGAACCAAACACAGCATCAAAGTTGCCTGCAGGGGGAAATAAAAGAATTGGGAGAGGGAACACTTAGCAGGTCTATCCATTTCCTAGGACTTCCACAGCAAAGAACCACACACTGGGTGGCTCCAACAGTAAAGGCTCATTGTCTCACTGTTATGGAAGCTACAAATCCAGGATCGATGTGTGGACCCATTCTAAGGGCTGTAAGGAAGAATCTGTTCCATGCCTGTTCCCTCGCCTATAGTGGTTCCCTTGACTTCTGATGGATCGCCCACATCTCTGCCTTCATCTATCTTGGTGTCCACATCCAATCTCTCCTTTTACAAGGACACCAACCAGTCATATTGGATTAGGGGTCCATTCTGCAGTTAGTCCATCTGAACTAACTACATCTAAAATGATTATATTTCCAAAAGGTCACATTCTATTTCAGGGTTACTTCCAAACATAAATTTTAGGGGGACACAACTCAACTCATAACATTAGATCTCACTCTTTCTTTCCTGCAGCAGTTTTTAGTATTGTATCTCCTTTCATCACAGAAAACATTTCTTGGATATGACCAACCACAGATGTAGTTTCTCAGCTTTAGTTTAGCACCCAAATTGTATTGTCACTCTGATTCAGAAAGGACCCAAATCCACTGCTCCATGAACAAAAGAATATTGATAAGGCACCGGCACCTTTATTTTATTTATTTTTAGTGGTACTGGGGTTAGAGCTCAGGACTTCAAGCTTGCTAGGCAGGCACATTACCACTTGAGCCATGCCCCCAGCTCTTCCGTGACTGCCTTTTGCGGCTAATCATTAAAAAACACCATGGCTCAGGCCATGCCTCTCTGAATGGTTTCCCCATGAAAAATAGGTTAAACCCAAAGTTCTTAGTTTGACAATTATGATCTTGTCTCAATTTCTCTGTTCCATACCCTTTTCCACCATTTAGACAAACTAGATTCGCTTATGCCTCCGAGTCACAGCACATACCGTCCTATCTGCCCAGAACAGTGCATCCATCTTCATTAAGGCTGATCCTACTCCTCTAAGACCCCATTTAGATATCACCCCAGTTTAAGCTGAACATTCACTCGCTACGCCAACCTGGACCTCATGCATAATTCCATTAGAGTAATTATTCCATGTTTCATGGTAGAATCTTTCCACATTTGCACTCATACTGGCATATAAGCAACTTCAGGACAGACTACATTTTTTTTTTTTCTCATCTAGACATCCCCAATACCTGGTAAGCACATGGCACATAACAGGTACTAGAAAATATTTAATGAATTCTGAATTAACTTTTTTTTTCATTCTCTTTAAATTATTAAGTGGGTGACCAGTAGCTGGGTGGTCAGAGGTGCTTTGTAATTTCAAAAGCTATGGCTGTTACAGCACAACAAACTCAACGTGGCCTAGGGAGTCACTAGCAGTTTCATGTGATTCCACAGGCAGTTGAGTTCACTGTTCCTATAGGCTGTGCTTGGAAGAGGATGCATTTGGCTGCTTCCAAAAATTTAATGCAGCCAGGCTCTGCTACCACCATGCCTTTCAGTAAGTATGTATCTGTACACTCATCTACTGCTCTGGGAAATCTGGACATGAACAATATTACTCTTTGGCTTACTGAAGGGGGAGAGATTTTACAGACAACCTTAAGTCTCTTTTTCCTTCAAAGGTGTAGGTGGCTAAAAGAGGATGAATAAAATAGTCTTTAAACATTACTTGGGAAAAGGGAACAAGTTAGCTATATTGAAATAAACAAAGATATATGGTCTCTTCCCATTATAATATGCATCTAATTAATGAAACTTGGGACATTAGCATTTTAATAAATTTCAGGGAGCCTATCTCAAAGGAGACAGGAACTCAAAACTGTTCCCACTATTTGATTTTGCCCCATTTTATTTAGAGGAAAGGTGGTGGCAGAAATACAGTATGTTTTACTAAGTAACATATCATGGAATAGATAGGACTTGACTTCCCTGATCTTTTTGTTTGCCTTTTAAGATAACAGAATGTGAGCATTATCAACAAGGTGACCTGGGAATCTCCCTACATGTCTCTTAATCCTTGTCATTGATCATGAAATCCTATATGCAAAAACTGAATGGCAATCTTAAATCCTGAGGGCCTACTTCTTTCAGCAAACCATATCCTTACAGATTAGAGAACGTGTTGCTGTCAACAGTATACTAATGAATATATTAAAGTAAAAAAATTGGTTCAGGGAAGGATCCAAAAAAAGAAACTAGGACAACAGCCTCATAAAGCTATCCTTGCTTTCTTTCCACTAAACAAAAAGATATAGGAACTCCACATCTACCTTTTTGAAATTTAAATGCTTTTTAACATTAATATATGAAGTAACTTTTAGCAATATGATCAACTGATTCTTATGCTTTGGGATCATAGGAGCCACTTGTCCACATAGTTCAGGACTTAGCATGCCTCCTTTGCCCCTTTGGCAAACAAAGATCACAGATCCTAGAGAATCGCTGTTCCCTATTCATGTTCCCTTAATAACATGGGAAATGTGGATCCTATACATTAAAGCCATGGAATCTATAGGTTAATTCCATCACCACCTTTAGCTACTAAGGCACCTCAATTTTTCTTTCTGACCAATGTGTTAACAATTTCCTTTTTAAAATGTAAGGAATCACAGGTGGTTAAGGTTTATTTTAACTTTTTATTAGGAAACTAAGGCAAAAATAACAGTATCCCCCAAAATTAAAATACAGAATTCTAATTTCAATTCTAAACAAATATGAAATCTACACCAAGAACTAAAACTCAGAATTTACCAATATTTATAAATAAAGGGGAATGGCTAAAATGCATCCACAGTTAAGTATTTCTTCTTCACTAGCCACAGACTTGTATCCCTTTTCCTTCTTCACTTGGACTAGGACATAGAATTCTTTCTCATCTGTCTTCACTACTATAGTCCGTAAGTTTACAGGAGCTTTTGTCTTCCAACACAGTTCTCTGTTCCACAGCAAATATGTCAGCACATTAGAGAAATGAGCACAAGAATGAGTCCATCAAAGATCCTGCCCTAGAGGAGCTAAGATAATAAATAACCAATAATATAAATAATTCTATACAAGGTATAAAGTCACATAGCATGAGTTAAGTATAGATAGAATATAAAACTAGGGAAACTTCAAGGAAAGATTACATTCAGCTAGAGGTTATGAGGAATGTTTCATGGGGATAGCGTCTGAGTTGTGTATGGACCATTCCTTCTTAATGAAAGGCTTCAAAGTGGTCCTGTATACTACAGTCCTGACTGTGGTCTTGGTTTCTGGAAAGTACTCTTTTTCAACACTAATATTTAAAACTCCTTAAGCCTCTATTTCCACAACTGCTCACTTCCTAAAATGATTTGAAAATATTAAGGTTAGTCTATTAAACAGTACTTTGGGAAGTTAAAAGTAATTGTAATTTCAATAAGATTTAGGTCTTTGTTAATTTTGAAACCCCCCCCCAGTCAAATTTTATCTATGAAGCAGAAGATGCCTAATCTATTGAGCCATGATTTCAAACATTCAACTAGGGTACAACCTACTTGCTTTAGATGCTATATCAAATCCATATTTAAACTTATGTGAATAAGAGTGAGATGAAATAAATGGGTGAAAATTCAAAAGGCAAAGGATGAAAAAATAATGGCAACTATGAAATGATACCTATTAACCACAAAATTCCTTGTATGACAATTTTAATGAATTACGAGCCAATGTACATTACAGATCTTAACCTTTAATATTTCTTCCTTCCCATGTAAAACCAGATAATTAAAACAGCCTATCTCAAATATGACAGAAGACCATAGTATGAATAGTAGTAATGTTTGCTTCCACATCTGCATGCTTCATTAAAGAACCAAAGAAAATGCTCCCAGTTTCCTAAGGCAACACAGTAAAATTCAATGTTTTTTCTGATCATTGTTGCATCTGAAATACAACAAATATTACTTTGCCTTTTAATAGCACTTTTCTACATAACACAACACTTTCCCATTATTATTATTATTTTTAATCTTCAATATCCTTGTGAGGTAGTGAAGGGAGGGAGCAAGAATTTTCTGTTTTGCAGATGAGAAAACTCTAGGTGAACTTTTAGATCAATTGTTCTCAACTTTGGTGGCATTCTGAAATCACCAGGAAGTTTTTAAAGATCCTATGATCAGGTTACATATCACAAACCAACATCAGAATCATAGGGCATGGACCCCAAGCCTAAGTATTTTAACACACTCTAAAGTGATTCCAGAGTACAGCCGAAGTAGAGGACCATTGATTGAAGGTGATTTACACACCATCTTTAGGTGCAACCGTCTTCTATGTAAATGCTCTCTGTGCACCAATGAAAAAGAGATTTCCTGAACCTTGAACAGTTTGTATTCATAATCTGGACAGCCACTATTGGTCTCTAGTAACAAATTCATTTCTCAGGCTATAAATGAAGCCTATTCATTCCCCTTATGTTCATGCACTTAGGAACTTCTCTTTTATAAAATCTGCAAATGAGCTATAAGGGAATTCAAATCTTTGAGATAAGAATAGTTTGTTAAGTAGTTAGGCAATTATTTGATTCCAGGTTCAATTATTTGATTCCAGGTTCATTTATGGAATGAATAACCTTGTGTTACCATGTGTTTCTGTTTTCCAGTCAGCACCTTCAAAACTTTGTTGCAAATGAATGTTTACTTACAGGACAAAACAGAAGTTATAAACAAAACTCTCAGCAAAAGCTCTTGGAATTGGCCTTATCACAACCTGAAAATTCAACAAGTACTTAAAGGACTTTACCACTTTCTAATTAGTCAGTCTTCAACCTGAACCAGTTCTTGTCTTTAATCAAGTTTTACACTTCATCAAACTGAGTTGTGCTATACCGAGTAATGAATTTCTGTGTTAGCCATACTCTCTAATAAATTTAACATAGAACTGCAGTTTTTATAATGAAGTTTCTTCTTGACACAGCTATCAAAAAGAATCTTCAACAAATTTCACTTTTTCAAACAACATACCAAATATACAATAAATACCTGTAAACCCTTCAAGTGGCTAACAACAAATCTTTGTTTTATGGCTGTAATCTCCTGCTTCATAGTAGTATTCATAATTTTAACTCGCAAGGAGCAACCCAAGGACCCCAGCAAGCTGCTTTCTGTCCCTAACTTTATTAAAACAAAATATACATATAGCAATAATTTAAAAATTACAAAGATTTCACTTGCTTTCATCAGTTCTTATGTATCTGAAACCATACAATTTATACTTCCATACAGAAAGATGTTTGCTTTTCTTCTAACAAAAGAAAAATCTCAGCCCATGTGTGTTGGATTACTTATTCAAGAGAGTGTTAGTGAAGAGATAAGGTTTATCAGTCAAAGTAGGAAATAATGTTAAACTCTTCTCCAATGAAACTTTCAAAATATTGCCAACCTGAAGTTTTCAGCACAAGGTATTGATTTCAAGTCCCATGGGGCAATTACCAATAATGAGATTAAGAATATTCTTAACCCAGGTCCAGGCTGGCACTCTTTGAGATGGGTGAGTAAACATTTTCTTGATAGCCCCAATGAAGAGTTTGAGGCTTAGATTGTTGCATGATGTAAACAATATAAAATTAAAAATTTTTGATAACATCTACAGCATTATAAAGTTAGAAAATAAAAGAACCATTGATCATTTTTTTCCTTAGGGTTTAAGACTAATAGCTCTTATATTTGAGGACTACAAGAGCACATGGCATTGTTCTATGTTATGAGACACATTCTCAAAAGACCATTAAATAAAATCAAATACCAAAAAATGTACATTAGTATTATGTTTTGATGTTTACTGATACATGTATTAATATTTTCCTTCCCTCAATTTTTAGCCAGTGTAGTTGAGGAATCTTTGCTATAATTTTAACGATTAAAAAAAAAAAAAGACTATAACAGCTATGGAAACTGCAAGCCAAAAAAAAAAAAACAAAATGAGCCGATACAACACCTCTCCTCTTAAAATCCTCTTCTTTGTGGTTACCCAGTTGTCCCCAAATTTTATTCTAATTCTGTATCATGTAGTGGTTTTTAAGGAATTGAACTGGAACAAAGCAACCCCTCTGTCCTTTTTGTTTTGTTTTTTTTTACAGTTTTTTTACACACATATTGTATATACAACTTTTAAAATAGCTGCACAATTTTATTTCTCATTGTTAGAGAAGTGCAGTCCAGGCAGACCATGCTTCTCAATATATTAAAAATATTAAATAAAACCCAACCAGTTTCATACTTTAATAGTCAAGCTGGCTGGAAAAAAAGGGATTGGAGAAAGAACAGGCAGTTGTAACATGGGATCGATCTTTCTTCACAAACACACTACTTAAAAATCTTGCTATTTCCTTTTTTTATCCCTTTTACAGAATCTCTAAAATCTCACCTTTAACGTTGGAAATAACACATTGCTAACTCAGGGACAAATCTGTTGCAACATGCATGTCCAACTGCCCACTCAACCAACTGCAACCCTGAGGATTTTTCTGGCCCAGTGGAAAGAGGAAACGCTAAGATAATCTCTTCTGTAGAGTTGCATCTCCAGTTTACAACTTCATGTGTTTTTCAGGATGTTTCTTGGACATGCACACATGACACTGTCACTTCATGATTTTACTTTCCACAAGTAGATCTCTCCTCCCTCTGTCTTTCATCCAAAGAAAGCCACTGTCATCCATCCAAAGGTTTTCCAAGGTAAACCAAAGTCACTTCTGTGTTGCCATATACAGCAGACACTGCTGGATATAAGCAGACCTTCGGAAGTCCTCTGAAGGCAACCCCCAGGAACTCATATCCACGTTCAAAAGCTAAAGTCTTATCTTCCATATCTAAGATGACTCGAATTCTTTCTCCTATCTGTAAACAGACATCACAAGAAGTTAGAAGAAAATCCACCAAAGACACAGCTAGAAGAAATATGACACAAATTAAGAAGTTGAAAATATCTGAAGAGTATGCATTAAAAAAAAAATATATATATATATACATATATTTATCTTAAGTTTTCTAGAAAAATATCAAAAGGAAAATGTTCTGCTCAGGAAGAAAAACATCTAGAAGAAAGAACATACATCACTCTCATCAAATGCTTACTTTGATCACTTTTTAAAGACTCACATTAAATCTACATTTAATTACTAACAGCTTAAATGTACAGCTCTCAGGTTTTACTTTCTCTTTGTTTAAAGGCTTTTCCTAAGGAAGTTAACACTACATTCTATAACTTAGTATACTTTACTAAAAAAGTCTTTTAAAACAACTATAGTATGCACATACATTATTCAGCCAAAAAGGAAATGAAATTTTGATATATGCTACATAGATTAAACATGAAAACATTATGCTAAACGAAGTAAGCCAGACACAAAAACATAAATACTATATGATTATATGAAGTACTTAGAATAATCAAATAGGAGCACAAAGTAGAAAGCAGGTTGCCAGGGACTGGGGAGCAAGTGACTGTACAGAGATTATATTGGGGAAGAAAGAAAAGTTTTGGGTACAGATACCATAATGGTTATACAACATCATAAATGTATTTAATGCCCTTAAAATGGTTAAAATAATAAATGTTTTATCATAATTTTAAAAATCACTATTAAAAAAAACCACACAGGCTTTAAAGTTTACAAAGCAGTTCCAAAGACAATGGGGAATGTATATAGCCATGAATAATCAAATCTGACTACAGATGGTAAAAATGCAGACTAGGTTTATTAAATAGTCAATTTGTGGTTCACTGCTCTAAAACAGCTACTTTTGGTGGTACTGGAACTTGAACTCAGAGCTTCACACTTGCAAAACAGATACTGTCTGATTATTTTGGAGATGGAATCTCAAATTATTTGAGCTCTTGAACTTCAGTCTTCCTGATCTCATCCTGCCAAGTAGCTAGTATTAAGGCACGGGCCACTGGCACCCAGCTAAAACATCTATACTTATTATAAGAGCACCAGCACTGATTGTCAAACAAAACTGTAAACTCAATATATCCAGCTTTTTTTCCATTTGAAAAGTAAAGAAATAAGAATGTCTCATTTTTATAATCTGCATCTATAGAAAGAATGCTGCACCTATATATTTAGGAGGTAGAAGGTTTTTGGGTTAGTGGAGTGGCTCAAGCAATTAGAGGTAGAAAGTTCTAAAATGTATAATCAAAATTCAAAATTAGAAACTTCCAGATTATGATAACACCTGCTGTTGTCATTTACTTTCCTTCATTGTATTTCCTGTCAGAAATAACTGCCAACATTTGCTTTTTTTCCTCACTTTGCCCAACTCACATTCTATTTTACAGACCTAACAACCTCCAAATCATCACCATCACCACTGCCATCAACAAAACACAAACAAAAGCCAGGTATAGTGGCATACATCTGTATTCCCAGCTACGTGAAAAGCCGAAGCAGGAGGATCCCAAATTTGAGGCTAGGTAGGCAAAGATAGTGAGACTCTATCGCAAAAACAAAATACAAACAAAAGAGCTGGAGACAGGGTTCAAGTGGAAAGACTGCTTGCCTAGTATGCTTCAAGGCCCTGGATTCAGTCCCTAGTACCATGAAATGGGCTAATGCTCTGTTGAACAGCTGTTTTTCATTTTATTTTTATTATCCCACGTAATCCTTACATCAATCTTAGGAGCTATTCCTACTACACAGAAGACGAGAGTAAGAAGACAGAACTACTGCTGAAATTCACAAGCTTGCTTCACCTTGGAACATACAGCATGCACACAGTCAAGGAGCAAAAAAGAGCAGAAGTCTTGCTAGCATTAGGTGCCAGTGGGTAAAACTTGGGGATGGCAGAGCAACTAGAAACTGTGAGAAGGAACTCCAGAAGCCAAGAACCAAAGGATGAACCTCCAAATCTGAGAATAAATTCTGCCCAAATCCTTGTGAGACCACAGGGATTACGCAGGCAGAGGGACTCCCAGAGAACCAGGCTGAAAAAACACCAAAGCTGCTTGTACTGCTGAATACCATACAGAAGACAAGGTTTATAGTTTGAGTCTAGGCAAGTTAACGTCCTAGCAGTACAAGAAAACCAAGGGCTGGCTCAAGTGGTACAGTGCTGCTTTGCAAGCACTAATTCAAATCCCAGTCCCACCAAAAAAAAACCAAATTTTTTAAAAAGGAAAACCTATATGCTTTGGGAAATGAAGCAGTTTCTAGAAAAACAAAAAAATTCCAGAGTTACTACAACATATTACCTACATGTCCAATTTTTAATTTAAAAAAATCAAGTAGGAAAAGAAACAGGAAGCTGGGTACGGTGGTGGACACGTGAAATCCCAGCACTGGGGAGGGTGGGGCAGGAAGAATTTGAATTCAAGGCCAGCCTGGACTACATAATGAGACCCAGTTCAAAAAAAACAATAGGGTTGGAAGTGTGACTTAAGCAGTAGAGGTCCTGCCTTTTGAACCCTTGAGTTCAAACCCCAGTACTGCCCTCCCCCCAAAACAGCAAAGTGTGACACTTACTGGGGGGCAGGGTGAGTAGTCAAAAGAAACTGACTCCATATGGGCATTTGGCAAAGACTTCAAAGTGTTGCTATTGAAAATATGTCCAAACATGAGTTAATAAATGGAGAATCTCAATAAAGATAAGGAAACAATGAAAACAAACAAACCAAGTGAAAAGTCTAGCACCAAAGAGTACAATAATGAAAATTCACTGGCCTGGTTCAACAGCAGCTGAGGTGGTAGAAGAAAAAACAATGAACATAAAGACAGCAATGGAAATTACACAATGCAAAGAAAACAGAGAATACACAGAAACTTCAAAGACACAGAGACAAGGATAATATCAAGCAGTCCAACAATTACATTAAATGTAAATGAACTAAACACTCAAACAACAGAGATTATAGCCTGGCGTGGTGGCTCAAACCTGTAATCTCAGCTACTTGAGAGGCAGAGATCAGGAGGACAGAGATTTGAGGCCAACCCTGGCAAAAAGTTTGAAAGACCCCATCTCAACCAATAAAAGCTGGGCATGATGGTACACATCAGTTATCTCAGCTAAAGGGGAAGTGTAAATAGGAGGATCCTGGTCCAGGCATAAAGCAAGACCCCTGGCTGGGCACCAGTGGCTCACACTTATAATCCTACTTGGGAGGCTGAGACCTGAAGTATCAAAGTTCAAGGCCAGTCAGGACAAAAACTCAGTGAGACCCCACCTGCAAAATAACCAGACCAAAATGGACTGGAGGTATAGGCTAAGCACTAGACTGCCTGCTTTGCAAGTACAAAAACCCTAAGTTTAAACCTCAGTCCCACCAAAAAAATTAAAGTGAGACTTTAATCTCAAAAAAAAAAAAAAACAAAAACAAAGCAAAAAGGGCTGGGAGCCTGACTCAAACAGTAAAGCATCTGCCTAGCAAGCAGGGCCCTGAGTTCAATTCCCAGTACCACACACACAAAAAAAAAAAAAAAAAAAAAAACTGAAACTGAGTTAAATAAAAGCAAGATCCAACTACACGCTATCTAAGAGATCCACTTTAAATATAAGTCAGATCGAAACTAAAAGGATAAAGAAACAAAAGTACTCTATAATAATAAAGCTGGAGTGGCTATATTAAAATCAGACAAAACAAAGACAAGGAGTAATGAGTAAAGTCAAAGATCATTTCACAAGGATAAAAGAACTAATCAGGCAGGGAGATAATAACAATTGGAAATGGAGGTGAGGGCGTAGCTCAACTGGTAGAGCGTCTGCCTAATAAGCACAAGGTCCTGAGTTCAAACCCCAGTAATACCACCCCCCCAAAAAATAGAATGTGTATGTACCTAATGGCAGAGCCCCTAAATCTATTAAGCAAAACCTGACATAACCAAAAGAAACAGACAAGGTAACAAGCATACTTGGAGACTTCAATACTCCTCTCAATAAAAGAACAGGTAGAAAGAAAAATCAGTAACAATAGAGAAGATTTGAACCTATCAACCAACTTGACCTGTCATTTATAGAATATCCCACCCCATAACAGAATATACATCCTTTTTAAGCACACATGGAATACTCATCAAAATAGAACATATGCTGAGAATAAAACAAGCTTTAATAGATTTAAAAGGACAGCAATTAAATATGCTATGTCTGTGAAAACAAAGATTTAAGGACTTTCACTACAAAAGGTAGTAAGACTTTCTCTTCAATCATAAAACCAGATACCCATCTCCATAGTGTATGCGCAGAGCCTAGAAGTATAATGAGGAAAGACTTCTATGAAAGAAAATCCTGCCAACTTTTGTATATTAGGAAATGTGAAATATTTTTAGTTCTTCTACTTGAATATGCCTGACTTGAGGTCATTACTGAGGCTAGAGACTGCAATATGTGGCTCAGAAATAGGCAAGCTACAGTTTCTTAACACTTCCAATATTTTATCAGATTGCTATATTTTACACTCTGCCAATTCCGTAGTAATAATATGGCTTTCAGAAATAGCAATTATAATTTTGACTCTAGAATCAAATGAGTATTGCTTAAGGCTAAGATGAAAATAATAAAAAATGCATCGGTTTGCCTGAACTTGCCTGTCTACATAAATCACTGAATCCTCAAAGGGCTTTGAATCCAGAAATAAATTAGTAAGTAGCAGAAGGTAAGTATGAATGTGTTTGCACACAGGAGCATTTGCTGGGGTGAGGTATTTAGGAAAAAGAGATTTGGATGTGCCAATCATATAGGAAAAATGACAATTTTGAGCAAGAGATAGCAAAACTATAGCCCCTGAGCCAAATCTGCCCTACAGCCCATAAATAAGATCTTATTGGAGCACAGTCATGTTCATTTATTCACATTATCTACAGCTGATTTCATGCTATAACAACAGAGTTGAAAGTTGTGACAGAGACTACATAGACTGTGAAGCCTAAAATATTTACTCTCTGGCTATATACAGAAAAAGCTTGGCAACCCCTGGTCTAGAGCAAAGATCAAAGGCAAAAATGTATTAGGAAATGAATATGGTGATGTATCATTTATACCATTTATTTAAAATTTACCAAAAAACCCCACGGCTGCTATATAAAAATTTATGTTTAAAACAAATTAATGTGTGGTTTGGCCATGGCCCACACCTGAGAAATACCTAGTTTCTCACCTGGTATTTTGGCGCATTGTTGCATTGTGGAAAACTGCCATTGACTTCTCCATTATGTAGTAGATTATTGTCCACCAGATTCCAGCCCCAGCTCTGGTCATCACTGCCCAGCAATGCCACATAACCTTGACATTGCATGGGGGCTCGTTTCGTGGCAATTCCAATCACTGCCACAGTGCCCAGAGGACCCTCCCACCACACTTCCCATGCATGGCGGCCCTCACTAAAACCAATCTTGGTCCTTGCACCATCAGTGCTCTGAGCGATGGGGTTTCGATGTAAAGTAAAGCCATTCTTCTTAATATACACATTTCTGGAGCAGTCATTAGTGCTGAAGGCATGTTGAAAAGCACGTACCTAAAAAGATGAGAAACAGACCAAAGAAATAGAAAATTGACTTTTCTTAAATATTAAAAGGTACCTAAACTTGAGGCTATATGTTTTTAAGTAACAGTTTCCAAAGAATGGCTAGTTTCAGGATGGGAACCTAACATAAGATACTGCATGACATTAAAAATAACTGCCAAATGGAGCTAGGCACGATGACATATGCCTACAGTCCCACCTACTCAGTAGGCTGAAGTGGAGGGATCACTTGAACCAGGAGTTTGAGATCAGCCTGCAAAACAGAGAGACCGTGTCCAAATACATAAATAAATAAATAACTGCCAACTGTCTCATCACTGACCAAATTCTAAACTGCAGCATAATTTCTCCAAGTAGACTTCTTAATATATCAAAAGATAAATGCAAAAATTCTGGTATTTTAGAGATAATAATGAAATGTCTATGATAAAACAATGACATCTACAAATTGCTTTGAAATATCCAGGGGCAGAGTGGGACAGTGTGTGCGATAACTATTTGTCATGTTTCACTGGGAAAACTTGGTGATGGGTATCATCAAACTATTTTCTCTACTTTTGTTTTTATTTGGTATTTTCTTATCAAAAAGTTAAGAGATGTATAGTTTTCATACTGACAATGCTATTGTCAAAAAGAATTATATTTTGAGGGCTGGTAGAGTGGCTCAAGTGGTACAGTGCCTGCCTAACAAGTATGAGGCTCTGAGTTCAAACCCCAGCACAATAAAAAAAAAAATTATATTTGAGGTTGAGGATATAGCTCAGTGGTAGAGTGCTTGCCTAGCAAGCACAAGGCATTGGCTTGCATTATCAGCACTGCAAAAAGAAGACTTTAAAAAATTGTATTTTATGTAAAATAAATACCTTAGTCACAGCAGCTCTAAATTTATGAAAAAATTTTTTAGCAACCACAAACCACCTTAGGCCGTTAGTTTATTTGCTAGATATTACTCATATACTGAGACAACACCATTTTCATTTTACCAAATCAAATGCCCCAGACAACATCTAAATTCAATTAGTAGGACCTATAAAGTAAGGACAACTCTCAAAAGGAAAGGTTAGTTGATCTTTCAATAATTGCAAATTTGCCAGGTACCGGTGGCTCACACCTGTAATCCTATGTACTTGCGAGGCTGAAATTAGGAGGACTGAGTTTCAAGGCCAGTCCAAAATAACCTGAGCAAAATGAACTGAGTGTGGCTCAAGCAGTAGACCACCTGCTTTGCAAGCTCGAAGCCATAGGTGCAAACCCCAGCTCAACCAAAAAAAATTTTTTTTAATTTAAAAAATTATAAGCTTAAATTTCTCAAATAAAACTGTATAAAAACAACTCCTCTATACAAGTAATAATAATTTCTCATTTTTAATAATTTAAAATTTTTGGTTTGTATGCTATTTTAAAAATTCCTTCTTTAATCAAAATATTCCATAGCAGTAAAAGGCTGAGACCTGTTGCTTTAATTAACCTCGAACCCCAATCAGTATTAGAAAAGACCTTAAAGATTACCTAGTCCAACTCAGGCATAAGAACACAGACCTAAAAGTCATCAGCTAGTGATGCACATCCAGTCCCTGCTATTTACAATTAGCCAGTACTTCACTAGTTCATTGTTGCACTGCAGAGATTTTTTTTAATAACTGTTTCAAGTATCCCATGTTTTCATAAGAAGGCTGTAAAATTGAAATATTCCTCAATTGTTTCCTATCTGCTCCTATTATTATATACTTTTAATCACCTAAAGAACCAGAACATAAGAGTAAATGAGGGAATATGGCTAGGGATACAGCTCAGCGGTAGAGCACTTGCTTAGTATTTGCAAGGACCTGTGTTCAGTCCCCAGTACCACACAAACAAAAAAAACCAAAAAACAAAAAAAGAGTCAATGAGGGAGAAAAATGTCCCAAAACAAGTATTGTCTTAATCACTCAAGTAACTGAATCCCTCATTATAAGATATTTAATATCTCCCTATTCCCCAATTGTTATAAATTCTAGTTGCTTTTTCTCTGTTCTGTCACATTGACACTACTGACTCCTCCTCAAATTTCTACATCTTTCTTCTTTCACTGGACTGATTCTCTACTATATTCTTTTTAGTGACCACCCTTTCTCTGCTCCCTCAAATTTTCCAAACTCAGTCCTTAGCCTTCTTTCCAAAGCTGCCTTTCTAAAACAGCACCTGCACTGCATCTCATGCCAGTCAGTTAATAACCTTTGACAGCTCCATATTTAGTACCACATCAACTAAAAATTCTTCTGCCAGGCTTTCAAAGTCCTCCAGATCGGATTCCTATTTCCTTTCTACCTTCCTTGTGTGTTGTATCATGTGACTGCTTTCCTCTTCCCACACATTTTCTAACACCACCTCCATGAGGCTATTTTTAACCAGGGCCACCAATCCCCTTCATTTCTTACTCCTGAATTCTACCCACCATTGTCTGCCATACCCAACACTTTAATTATATAGACTTTATTTTCTAACAAACCTCTAACTACTTAATTCTAGTAAAAAATATCTTGCAAAAAATATCTACTCTAAATTGATCAATCAGGAAATGCAGAGGACAGACAGCATGTTAGGCAACATCATGGGAAGAAAATCAGCAAAATTTAGACTGACAACAAGTAAATTGTAGGAGTAGGTGGAGGGAGGAGATGGAGAGTTAATCTGTAGACTAACATAGCCTTAAGGAACATATAAAACTGTTTGCCATGGGAGCCTTACACAGGTCTTGATTAAATAAACTACAAATTATAACATTCAACACTCATGAGACAATTGGAAATAGAACACTGCGGTTTTTTTATTTATTTACTTTTTTGAGCAATATTAAGGTTTGAATTCAGGGCTTCACTCTTGCTAGGCAGGTGCTCTAATGCTTTAGCCATGCCCAGCCCTTCTTCCTTTGGTTATCTGGAGATAGGATCTTTCTTTTTGACTAGGCGGGCCTAGACTACAATTCTCCTTCCAGTAATAGCTGGAATGATCGGTACATGCCACTATATTCAGCTTTTTCTGTTGCACACGTGGGCTGACCTGGAACCGCATCCCATTCTCAGACTCCCACATGGTTGCAGTGAGAACACTATGCCCAGCTATAGGTTGACCTGGGGGTCTCTTGAGCGTTTTGCCTGGACTGACCTCGACTGAGGTCCTACTGATCTCCACCTTCCAAGTCATGAGCCAGCAGCACCCAGCTCTACATTTCTTATAATAAATTATTGTAGGAGGTGGCAATTAGGAGGATCTCACTTCCAGGCCAGCCAGGGCAGAAAGCCAACAAGATCATATCTCAACCAATAGCTAGGCGTGGTAGTATGTGCCTGTCATCCTAGCTACAAGGGAAGGCTAAATAGGAAAACTGAAGTCTAGGCCAGTCTGGGGAAAAATGCAAACTCCTTTTCCAAAAATAACTAAAAGCAAAATGCACTAGAGAAGTAGTTCAAGGTAGAGCGCTTACTTAGCAGGTGCCAGTCCCTAAGTTCAACCTCCAGTACTGCCACACAAACAAAAAAAGTAAATGTCTTTTTTAGAGATAGTTTCATGATTATATTAAGTGTCTCTTGTTTTTGTTTTGTTTTGTTATTGCTGTTGTTTATAGTACTGGGGATTGAACCCAGAGCCTCATACCTGCTAAGCAAGTGCTCTGCCACTTGAATCTCACCACACCCTCACTCCGTGTGCCCTTGTTTTTTAGAAATCGATGCTGAAAACTTTAGATGAAATGGAAAACTACCAAATTAATAAACAATACAGTTTCTGTCCTAGTCTCATGAATTTTATATCATAGCAAACAGCTTTAAGACCTAGCTTAGGATCTAAATCTGATATTTAGAGAATTATAGTTAGATGTAAAGTATCACTAGAGCAACTGGCATTGAATTTTGAAAAAGAAAACTCCTGGTGCTAGGGGTGTAACTAAGTGTTATAGCATACAAAAGGAGGGAGAAAGAGAGCGAGGCAGGGAGAGGAGAAATGTCTAAAATAGATTGATCAACTTAGCATCTTAATGCTATCCCAAATCTGTTACCAGCCTCCTTAGAAATTCTATTTGACTCTGCCTTCCTTATCCCACTTACCCAGTAGTCAGCTGCCCACTTGTTTTCTGATAGTTCTACCATCAGAAAGAACCATGCTCTTCTCTCCTCTACACTGTATCTCTTTGGTAAAGGCACTAATTTCTATCTTCTTCATCTTACGGCCTAGATTTTTTAAAAACACAACTTTTATTTCGTCATTCTTCTGTTCAATCCTATATGGCTTTTCCAACTACAAACCAAAGCCCAAACAACACAATGAAGGCTGTACTGCAAAAGACCTTCTGTGATATAGCTAGTTCCAGCTTACCTTTACAATCATACTTCTCTTCATTCAATCTAACTAAACTTACGGAGCTGCAACCTCCATAACCTGTCCACCTAAAATCTCTTGGATGTCTCAAAAACACACAATTCTACTCTAATACAACTGAACTTGTTGCCATTCCTCTAAAATCTAGCCCAACTGATCCCTATATTATGTAAGCCAGTTAGCTACTGTCATCCTTAGCACCTCCCTCTTCCTCATCCTTACTTCAAATCTGTTGTCAAATTCTGTAGATTTCACTTCCAAAATCTGCCAATTTTTCTCCATTCCCTTCACTATCTTCTGCCTAATTGATCTATCATATTGCTAAGCGCCCCCCCCCACACACACCTGTCCTCCACACTAAGGTCAGAAACAACCTATTTAAAGTGCAAAATCTTACCACTAATCCCCTAAATCTCTCTTGCTCATAATTGGAAATGGCTTCACTATAGTTTGGCCCCACCCCAGTCCACATATTCCATTTTATCACATACTAGCATTACCTTTACTTTCTATGCTTCAGCCACACTATCATACTTTCTGTTCCTCATACTCACCAGTTTCTCTCCTAAAAGGTTCTCTCTCATCTTGGCCTATTTATCCTTACCCTTCAGGTCTCAGTTCATGCATCATTTCCTATGAAAAAGTCTTTCCTACCTTCCTACCTAGGTAAAATCCTCCATTACTGACACTTAAAACACCATTTATTTCTCCTTCATAGTATTTACCAGATGCAGTTTTACATATGTACAATTATTTGATATCCATTCCCCCCCACAGACTGTAATCTTCTGAAGGCAAAGCATCCAATAGTTCGTGTTTTTTTTTTTTAATTCACCATGGTGTCTTTATTTTCCTCTTACTGTTCTTCTGTTCAGAGCACTTTCTCTTCATAAAATGTTCAAATGTACCTTATCTTTAAATTTCCCACTCAGCTGGCAAATATCTCCTTTCAGTGAGCTTTTAGTATATCTTTTTATATTTCCAACAGTAGGGAGCAATGTGTACCATGCACTGCAGTTATTTCTATACATTTTTTTCCTCCTTGACTAAACTAAGAACTTCTTACTACAGTACCTAACTCTTGAATAAACCTTTCATCCTCAAGATATTCAGGAAAGGTTCTGCAACACTTGAAAGAACCCATGATTAGTACAAGACTACAATATCTACAGTGCACTGAGTAGAAAGTTAAACAAAATATTAAAAACTTAAGAAAGCTAAAATGTCTCTGGAAGGACACACAAAAAAGAGTAGTATAGGTTGCCACCAAGGGGGTACACTGGGAGGGTGGGGGACAAGCACCAAAGCAAGACATTTTGCTTTTATTTTGCTTCTAGCTTGACTGACATGGACACATTATCTATTACATGTTATATAAACTTTGGCTTCTGAATATATTTATTACAAATATTAAAAAGTCTTAATTTAAACTAAGCAAAAATAATAAACTTTGTAGTTTTTTTTTAATTTTTAAAATTCTGTAAAAATTTTTAACTTTAAAAATTAAAAAAATTGAAGCTGGGTCCTAGTGGCTCACACCTGTAATCCTAGTTTCTTAGGAGGCTCGAGGTTTGAAGCCAGCCCCGGCAAATAGTTCTCAAGACCCTATCTAGAAAAAACCCACAAAAAAGGGGCTGGTGGAGTGGCTCAAGGTGTTTAAGCCCCAGTACCGGAAAAAAAAAAAAAATTAAAACCCACACATCAGGCAAAGCAGTACAAAACTGCAATCTTCTGCACTCACCTAGAAATTACATCTAGTACCCACTGAGTAAATGCTATGCATAAATATTCTCCTGGTAAATAATATTTGATTTAATAGAAAAACTTGATAGTTGCTTTTAATATATGCCATAAACATAAATTATAAATATATATTTCTTATAAAGCAATATTCCTTATCTTATTAAATTAAAACTTGTCTTATATAAGAATAAGCCAGGTGTGATGGTACATGTCTATAATTCTGGGACTGAGGAGGCAGAAGGATTTTGAGTTGGAGGCCAGCCTGGGTTATGGAGTAAGACCCTGTCGCAAAAAAAAGAAATCTATTCCACATGAAAAAATAATTCGCTTCTTACTCTGATTTCAATGGCAGTCTAGCATTAAAAAGAGATGTTTACCACATTCCAGGTCAGACTTTATCTTCTTTCATATATGTTCTTGGGGGAATGCCATACTGATTAGCTATTATCATCCAAATGAACCTATCTTAGCCTAGGGCCCAGAATTCTCTCAGCCCTACCACAATTTGTTGTCTGGCATTTTTATTTTGTATCATGAAGATGCAGGAATATGGACAAGGTAATAGAAAAAAAGGAAGCAGCAAAACGGGAATCAGCAAGTTAGATGACAAACGGAACAGAAGAGACACCATCAAGGTAAACTACAAAAAAGTTTGTAAGGAAGTAACCAGTAATAGCAGCACAAGGCAGTATTTTGGGTTGCATGGTACCTATGGGAGGATGTTCTATTAAAGCCCGTATCTTGAAAGTTAGTTAGCACAACACCTGTGAGCCTGAAACACAGTGGCGGGAACTACAGGGAACTTGGGCAAAAATAAAGAAAATGCGATTATGAATCACAGGTTGGAAAAGTGAGGTGAATGTAAAGATCTCAGAAACGAAATCCATAGTGAAGCAGCCGAGATGATCTAATGTAATAACGGTCTATTTGAAGTCCGGGGAGAAGAATACGATGAGTTAAAAGCTACAATAGTTTGTGGTCTGTCTTTAAGGGCAAAGAGAAAAAGTGATGAAAATGAGTGATGGGAAGCTTTGTAGTCTTTTCAAAAGTGGGGTGGGTTAAGGAGCAAAACTTCAAAGAAAAGAGGATCTTTAAAAGAGGTGAGGGCGGTACTGACTCGGGAGCTTGGACGAAAGCACTAAGAGCGGAGGGGATGGGACAAGGGGGCTGCGGCGGGGCCTGGGGCTTCCTCACCTTGGCCTTGTAGCTGGGCAGGTTGCAGAGGATGTCCGTGCGCAGAGCCTCTTCTGCCAGGCTGCGGGCGCACAGGCTCCGCCACACCTCGCTGTTCTCATCGCCGTGTAGACAGCGATACCAGTGCTTGCACACCAGGGCGCAGCTCCGCAGCTCGGACAGCTCCAGGTAGGAGAACACCAACTCCAGCACCCGGCTGGGCAGCCGCCCCCCGGCCCCCGCGGACCCAGAGCCCGCGCCCGCGCCACCGCCGCTACAACCAGCGCCGCCCGAGGCTGCCCCAGCCCCCGGGCCCGGCGCCGCCATCACCTCACCAGCCGGCCCGAGGGCCGCCGCCTCCGCCGCTTGCCCCCGTCTCTGCGCGGGAGGCCAAGCCTCGCCTCGAGACCGGAGCAGCTCGCTCACCGCCCCTTTCAGTGCCAACCGCCGGCGCCGCCACCACTCCCGCCCCTGCCCGGGGGCGTCCGCTGCACGCCCCGCCTCACTAAGGGCAGACGCACCGGCTGCACGGATGAACCCTCCCCCTCCCCCGCGGCTCAGCGCGGACGCCAAAGCCGCCCGACTCGCCTGGCCTCCCCGCGGCGCGCCCGTGGTTCCGCCATTCGGGTTGAGGGCACGAAGCAAGGGCGCACGCCCAGCTTGCTCCGGTTCCTCTCGGCCCCGGATGTGACTTTTCGGCCGAGGCGCCTCGCGCCCTGCTCTTGACGCGATTGGTCGCCGCTGATGACGTCATTACCAGGCGCCGCGGAGGGACGGGAAGCGCAGGTAGGAGGTTGGTACCGGTGGGCTCTGAGCTGACCTCCAGTACTTTCTCCTCTTTTTGGTCTAGCGGCTCCTCTTCGACTTTCCTGGGCTCCTTTTCCCATGCACTTTCCCTGTGTCACTTGGTCGCTGCTTCGCGTCCATCTTAACGCATGAAACTTCTCTTTCCTTGCTAACCAATTTCTATCTCCACCTTTAGTTTGAGTTGTAACCCCTTTCTTTGCCTTGAGCGGTTGAGGCCGTTTTATTTTGGTCAGGTCGGATCCCCCCTTTTTTTTTAACATTTCAGAATAGATTTATTTATTTACATATAGTTGTAAAGGGAGATTCGACATTTATATATGTGCTTACAATATGTCATAATTAGATTCACCGCCTCCATTCTCCTCGTCCCCCCTTTCCGACGAAACTTTTTTGTTTTAACCTTTCACAGCCCTCTTCTGAGTATAGTTGCTTACTAGAACGACTGTCCTACCACGCATTGGAAAAGTAAGGTGGCTAAATCTGAACCTTCCCCTTACTTCCACCTTCCCTCCCCCCTAAAAAAAAGTTTGAATAATCCCAAATGCCGTGTACTAGTACTAGTTAAGTGTCATGGTCTTTTGGACAGAATGTAATATTCTCAGATCCATCTCTTCGCAGGCAGATTAAGGCAATTGTGTTTTAATTCCGTAAACATTCCAGTAGGGAGAGTGACGTGGAGACTATATTGTAGATGGTTTTTGGAAGGGAAAGAATTTCAGCATTATTTGGTCATACTACAGTTTTCAAGGGGCCTCAAAAGTTTTCTGATAGACTGTAAAGAACACTTAGAAAAAGAATAAAAGTAACCACGGTGTGAGCCAGACATTATACTAGGTCTTTTACACCGTCCTTTATATCATTCTCAAGACAACTCCATGAAGTAATTATAATTACAGGGTTCACAGACTCCCTTAGTCAGCTCCAGTTTCTTGCAATCTTTATGTACTAAGAAATCTTGTCGACACCTCTGGCTGTGAGCAATCTATTTCTTCTCTAGTACAAACAAATGAACAGCAACTACTTCCCTATTCTGTTTGTTACTTGCCAATTCTCTTCTCAGTTGTCTTTTTCGCCAGGCTCAATAACCCAAATTCTCTTCATTCTTACCAATATCAATGCCACTGCCTTTCCATCATTTTGATTGCTATTCACCTTCCACACATCAAGTCCAACTTTAGAAAACCCAAAACCTCTGAAGAAAAGTTGACCAACACTGATCTACTTCCTGAATGTTGAGCCAAATTTTGTCTTTTTTAGCCCTTAATGTTTTGTTTTGTTTTGTCTTTAAGTCTGGTCCATCTGAGAAGGGAGGTAAAGAACCATGTAAAATGATCAGCTTGAAAGTCGCAGACTAGGCACTCAGCTGTAGTTCCAGCTGAGTACTCAAAAGGCTAAGGTGGGTTGAGCCCCAAAGTTCAAAATCAACCTGGGCAACCTAGGGAGACCCTGTCTCTTAAAGATAAAAAAAGAATCCTGTGATACTTGAAAGAGACAAGTGGCTAAGTGAAGGTGTGATGGGAGAAGAGTGTTGCTAGTGTAGATCGTTCAGTTATGAACGATGCCTTTATCCTGCATTTCTCACAAAGGTAGCACCTTTGAAGGATCTGATGCTGTAATTCTGGTGCTTATGGATAATGGTTAAATCCCTTCACTGAGGCAACTTTCAGTAACACACTATCCCCCAAGTGGCCCAGGTAGAATTGCAAAGTTAAGATTACCTTTATTACTCTCTTGTTTTCTTTTTTACAAGGCCTTCACCTGCTCCTCTCCTCCTATCCTTACCCCTCTCCCAAGTCCAGTACCCTCACTGCCCTGTAGCTGTTCAGAACTGCTACCTTGTGGGGCCCCACCCTTTCAAAAAATGCTCTCAAAATACCCTACCTTGCCCTCACCCATTCCATGATCTCATTATGTGTTAGAAGGAAGAAATCTATTATCTAATTAAAGGATATGATTAATTGCTGTGCTTGACTGTACAAGCAACACATAGGAAAAGAGAAGCTTGTTGACTTGGTACATGAACATGGATACTGGCAGTTGACCTGTTTCTACTAGGCTTTCCAGTCCTAGTAATAGAAAAACAAGAACAGTGACTAACTAACAGCTCATTTGTAAAAAATTGTTTTAACTCAAATTTAAGCACATTTTCCCTAGTACCATTCTACCACAGCAGTCTGGTTGTTTAATACTATTTATTTATTTATTTATTTTGATATAGGGTCTCACTATTGTGACTCAGGTTGACCTCAAACTCACTATGTAGCCATGCTGGCCTTAAATGCAATATCTTGCTGCCTCAGCTTTTCCAGTGCTAATATTATAGACATGTGCTACCATGCCTGGCTTGTTCAACACTTACTTTTTTCATTTTTATTAGCATATATTCATTGTGACAATTGCAAATAGCCTTACATTATACATTGGTTAGATTGTCCCCACCATCTCCCCCCATCCCCTTTCCTCACCCCACTAAAGCAATTACAAGAGGTTTTATTGTTCTATTTCATATATGTATACAAAGCCCATCAACCATATTTTCTCACCTTCATCTCCTCCATTCACTCTCCTCTCTCCCACAAGTACCCCCCCACCCTGTACCTATTTTATAGTTCTTTCATTTTTAATTCCGAAGTTCAAATTGGTTTCTTGAATCTTGTGGGACTAATACAAGAGCTAAAATTGGAAAATTTTATAAGAACTGTATTAAAGTTTATAGTAGTCCTTTTAAGTATAAAGTCCATATATTGCCTAACTTCTTATACTTTGGGGGTAGAACTTAGCTAAATGTATCTTTAACATTGAGTTCATCTCTTTCAGAAAACCTGCTAATTAGTTTTGTCTGCCAGTCAGCATTTATTTGGATCTCCTGTGGATAAATTTGTCATAAAGAAATAGAAGTACAAGAAATCTTTGTCTCATTCTTAGCAAAAATCTGAAATCCCAGCAGGGATTCCAAACCTATATGCACACACAAAAAAAGCCAATCTCAAAACTGTAGAGTTCAGAGTTCTTACTTTAAAGTTGATTCATAGCAAAATTAAAATCCTAATTTAGGCTGGTTGAAGTGGCTCAAGTGGTAGAACCCCATTGCTGCCAAAATAAATAAATGAGTAAAAAAGTTGAAATCCCAGCATAGGAAATTAGGGATCAACACTCTAAAGGTTCATAAAGTTTAAATAAAAAGATTTGTGACTAATTGCCTGTCCAATAGTTAATTTAAATTTTATATTTTAATGGATAACATCTTTATCATATGTCAGTTGACAGTTTCTAAGCCTAAATAATATCAGTACCTTTATTTAAAAGTATATAGAACTGGGTGCCAGTGGCTTGCTCCTGTAATCCTAGGCAAACAGTTCATGAGACCCTATCTGAAAAAAAAAAAAAAAAAACAGGACTGGCGGAATGGCTCAGGTGATAGAGCACCTGCCTAACAAGCATGAGGCCCTGAATTCAATCTCCATTACCGCCAAAAAATAAAAAATTTTAAAAAAAGTATATTGGGGCTGGGATGTAGCTCAGTGCCCAGCACCAATAAGTAAATAATTATAATTAAAAAATCATATGTCCTTTCTTTTTTCTTGGTTTATTTGGAACTTTTGGCAAGAATCTTTGTTATGGCAAAAGATTATTTAACTACCATTTTGGTACTTGTCAGCAAAAATCAAACCACCAGGGCTCCCTGTCTTTACTTCCCTCTGAGTCATTTCCTCTGTAACCTCTCCTTTAAATCTTATTTGTCTCCAATCTCTACATAATTAGTTTCCTCTGTGTACTAATTGAGTGCTTCTGCTGAAATGAAAAATGTTTATTTTTTGTCTTTTCCCCATTTTGTCATCTTTATGAGAACTGCTACATCTGATTTTGTGACAATGTTTCTGTTACCTTGATTATTACATAGGTGATTTTTGCAGTCTAATTAGTGATTGTGTGTGTCTAAAGTGGGAGGAAATAAGCAGTTTTGTATTGAGAATGAAAAGTAAGCAGATTGCCAGAGTATTTTAACTATTTTCCCAAACGTTATTAGGAAATTTATCTCTGAATCATTACATTGGACTAAATTCAAGTACCTTACTTGAAAATAGTAAAGCAACCCAGGCAGTTTTTTTCTTGGTAAATTCTTGCTAGGCTTGTGAAATAGAAAATTTAATTTGTCTGGTTTTTAGAACATGGTCTTCATTATTTAAACATTATGTTGTATCTCATGTATAAATCCTAAGAGCCAACATGGAGCAAATTATTTAACATTTCTGATAAACTCAAGAGGATTTTTTTGTTTGGTTTTGTTTTCATTGGTGCTAAGGATCAAACTCAGGTCCTTATGCTCTACCACTGAGACTCAACTTTATTATCTGTAAAATATGACAAAACTAATTAGAAGGGTTGTTTTAAGAACAGACTTAGATAACCTACTGAATAAGTCTCTGGTGGTTAGACCCAATGGTCTTGTGTTTTAACGGTTCCCCAGGTGGTTATTAGAGTGATATGGGCTCCAAAGTTCTAGCATCCAGCAGGACCACCTGGGGGACTTTTTAAACCCATTGCTAAGCCCCACTCCCAGAGTTCAGATTCAGTAGGTCTTGATAGGGTTCAAAAGCTGGTGTAGTGGCTCAAGTGCTAGAGCACCTGCTTAGCAAGTGTGAGGCCCTGAGTTCAAACCCCAGTACTGCCAAATAACAACAACAAAAAAACCGATGAGTGGATAGTGTTCAATAATTTATATTTCAATAAGTTTCTAGGTGGTGCTAATGCTGCTAGACCATGAATTGCTGTGGGGAAAGACATTTTGAAACCACTGGTGTTGGACTGGTAGAGTGACTCAAGTGGTAAGAGCGCCTGCCTAGCAAGCACAAGGCCCTGAGTTCAAACCTCAGTACCTCAAAAAAAAAAAAAAAACATAAAAAACACTGGTATTGTATATATGATGCCACTTTGACCAGCCTAATAATAGTTTCTAAAAAGGAATAATAGGAACTCTTGTTAAGCACTCATTATGTAATAGGACCAGTATATGTACATTACATAAATTATCATTTAATTCCCTCAGTGACCCCATGAAATGAGTGTTGTTATTCCCATTTTATACAGAAGGAAAGTGAATCACAGAGAGGTTCAGTAATTTGTCCAGTCACCTAACTAATACAAACTTGGAGAATCTAGTCACAGACTCTCTCTCTAAAACATTATCCAGATAAAAGATATAATTTGATGATTGTGCACCCTCTCTTTAAAGAATTTTTTTTTTTTGTGGTTCTGGAGTTTGAACTCAGAGTCTCATACTTGCTAGGTAGGTGCTCTACCACTTGAACCACTCCACCAGCCCTCTTTTAAAGAATTTTTCCTATTTTTTGGAGACAGGGTCTCACTATATAGTCCACATTGGCCTTGAATTCTCCATCCTCCTGCCTCACTTTCCTGAATGCTGGGAATGTAAGCATGCACCACTACAGCCGGCCCCTAATTTAAAATATACTTAGTGCTTATTCTTATGTGAGTTCCATATCAATGACTAGAGGACCAGGCTTACCTTGTCCCCAGTGGCAAGCATGTGTCAGCCAGTACCACAACAATAGGTTCAACTAAGCTTTTGTAGACTTGATCTTTAAATGTCATTGTGGTTTGGTTTTGTTTTATTTTTTGAGTGATTTAAGTTTTTTAAAAAATACTTAAAAATTGTTTATTACATTTGTTTCCTGTTATAATTTCTTGTATGAAATGTGATATAGTTCTACTCCTCCTTTGCAGAGTCTTCTGGGCCATTATGGCAGTCAAGTGGACTGGCGGACATTCTTCTCCTGTCCTCTGTCTGAACACAAGTAAAGATGGACTAGTGGCTTCTGGAGCAGAGGGTGGCAGTCTCGTGGCCTGGGGTGAAGATGGGACTCCATTAGGACACATGCAGTTCCAAGGAGCCGATGATGTTACCAGTGTCTTATTTTCTCCCTCCTGCTCCACCAAGCTCTTTGCTTCACATGGAGAAGGCATTAGTGTACTGGATGTCAGGTCCCTCAAAGGTTCCCTGGACCATTTTCACGTGAATGAAGAAGAAATCAATTGTCTTTCATTGAATGAAACTGAAAACCTGTTGGCTTCTGCTGATGACTCCGGGGCAATCAAAATACTGGACTTGGAAAATAAGAAAGTTAGCAGATCCCTAAAGAGACATTCCAATATCTGTTCCTCTGTAGCCTTTCGACCTCAGAGGCCTCAAAGCCTGGTGTCATGTGGCCTGGACATGCAGGTGATGGTTTTGCAAAGAGTCTTTGGGTAATTTTTGAATGGAATTTGCTAACAAGGGGGTCTGTGTGTGTTTGGGGAATTGAGCCTAAGGCCTTGCTAAGTACATGCTCTACCATTGATCTATATCCTGACCATCAGACTCAAGTTACTGATCAGGCTAAATATATTGCATTTTCTATTCTCTACTAACATCTTACCCAGTTATGAGCCATGGGCTTTACTTCCACATTGAGTGCTAGCCTGATAAAACCTAGTAGATTTTCTTCACAGAGTGATCATTAATTCTTTGTCTTCCTTTCTCTTTCCTTTTAAGATATTTCTAAAACCTTCGGATTCAAATACATGATTCTCAATTTCTGTTTAAACAAAGGGAAGTGCTGAAGGCAACATCGATCCATCTGCTGTCTACAGACGCAGATTGTGGGGGAATTGGGAGTATCTGGCTCTGTTTTTACTTTAAACTCTGGAGTACATTATTTGAAATGTTATGTGTTGGTGACCAGATTCAGAGCATTGTATTCAGTGCTGGGTTTTGAAAGCGTCTTTATAAATCAGCCCAAATCCTGCTCTAGGAAAATAAATATATCTAGAATCATACTATAGAGGGATCTGGAGGTGGTTAAGTATTCCTTTTCTTGAGGGATAGAAATGGCATATGATGGTTTAAATAGCAGAAGTAACAGGGAAGCAGGTTTTGGATGGATGTATGAGTTTTCACATAGCTTGAACTTTCCCATGGTGGGATGTTCTTCCTCTTGAGAAAGTAAATCTCATCACTGAAGTGAGAGTAATCATGACTTGTCTCTGTTGAGCATTTAGTACTTGTCAGTGCTTTACATGTTAGTATTAATCTGGTCATACCCCCCCTCAGTAGTTATTCCTTTTTTTTTTTTTTTTTGTAGTGCTGGGGTTTGAACTCAGGGTCTACACCTCGAGCTACTCCACCATTTGCTGGGGCTGGCTTCGAACCACAATCCTTCTGATCTCTGCCTCCTGAGTAGGTGGGATTACAGGAGTTTGCTACCTGCACCCAACTGGTCAGGAAACTTAAGTCCAAATTAAGTGTTCACACAACTGCCTGATTGGAACTTAAACCTCAAGTTCCCTGGCTCCAAGGCCTCTGCTTTTTTCTGACACCTGAGGTAGTTAAACAGAGCACCATCAGTAATGTGATAGAAAATTTTCTTAGTTTGGGAACAGGTGACTTCCAGATAGGGGATCATTATTTATTAATGACATATGTGCACTATTTTGGGCACTTAATCGATGTTCTCCATTATATACACTTGTCTTACGGCTGAGACTCTATTTTCCTGTTAACCTTCAAAGGTCTTGCCTTTGCACCTTCTTGGCCTGTAGTCTTTACCACTGCCTATGTATCTTGCATTCTGCTTATAATTTGAAATCCATGAAGCTGATTTGGTTGTTGTCACAGTTGCTGTCCCCCTCTCCCTTAAGCTGCCAGCATTTAGTTGGGAGGAAAAGTTAGAGGGCCTGGCACTGGAATCAGTGAATGTCCTGCAGTGCTGGGACAGCCCCCAACAATAAAGATTGCCTTCCCAAATGTCTATAGAGCCTTTGTTGAAGAATCATTCTATATTTATGTGACACAGTGACCATACAGCTTCTTTTTTTTTTTTTTTTTTTTTCAGTTTTTTTTTTCTTTTTCTTTTATTATTCATATGTGCATACAAGGCTTGGTTCATTTCTCCCCCCTGCCCCCACCCCCTTCCCTTACCACCCACTCCGCCCCCTCCCTCTCCCCCCCCTTCAATACCCAGCAGAAACTATTTTGCCCTTATTTCTAATTTTGTTGTAGAGAGAGTATAAGCAATAATAGGAAGGAACAAGGGTTTTTGCTGGTTGAGATAAGGATAGCTATACAGGGCATTGACTCACATTGATTTCCTGTGCGTGGGTGTTACCTTCTAGGTTAATTCTTTTTGATCTAACCTTTTCTCTAGTACCTGTTCCCCTTTTCCTATTGACCTCAGTTGCTTTAAGGTATCTGCTTTAGTTTCTCTGCATTAAGGGCAACAAATGCTAGCTAGTTTTTTAGGTGTCTTCCCTATCCTCATCCCTCCCTTGTGTGCTCTCGCTTTTATCATATGCTCATAGTCCAATCCCCTTGTTGTGTTTGCCCTTGATCTAATGTCCACATATGAGGGAGAACATACGATTTTTGGTTTTTTGAGCCAGGCTAACCTCACTCAGAATGATGTTCTCCAATTCCATCCATTTACCAGCGAATGATAACATTTCGTTCTTCTTCATGGCTGCATAAAATTCCATTGTGTATAGATACCACATTTTCTTAATCCATTCGTCAGTGCTGGGGCATCTTGGCTGTTTCCATAACTTGGCTATTGTGGATAGTGCCGCAATAAACATGGATGTGCAGGTGCCTCTGGAGTAACAGTCTTTTGGGTATATCCCCAAGAGTGGTATTGCTGGATCAAATGGTAGATCGATGTCCAGCTTTTTAAGTAGCCTCCAAATTTTTTTCCAGAGTGGTTGTACTAGTCTACATTCCCACCAACAGTGTAAGAGGGTTCCTTTTTCCCCGCATCCTCGCCAACACCTGTTGTTGGTGGTGTTGCTGATGATGGCTATTCTAACAGGGGTGAGGTGGAATCTTAGCGTGGTTTTAATTTGCATTTCCTTTATTGCTAGAGATGGTGAGCATTTTTTCATGTGTTTTCTGGCCATTTGAATTTCCTCTTTTGAGAAAGTTCTGTTTAGTTCACGTGCCTATTTCTTTATTGGTTCATTAGTTTTGGGAGAATTTAGTTTTTTAAGTTCTCTGTATATTCTGGTTATCAGTCCTTTGTCTGATGTATAGTTGGCAAATATTTTCTCCCACTCTGTGGGTGTTCTCTTCAGTTTAGAGACCATTTCTTTTGATGAACAGAAGCTTTTTAGTTTTATGAGGTCCCATTTATCTATGCTATCTCTTAGTTGCTGTGCTGCTGGGGTTTCATTGAGAAAGTTCTTACCTATACCTACTAACTCCAGAGTATTTCCTACTCTTTCTTGTATCAACTTAAGAGTTTGGGGTCTGATATTAAGATCCTTGATCCATTTTGAGTTAATCTTGGTATAGGGTGATATACATGGATCTAGTTTCAGTTTTTTGCAGACTGCTAACCAGTTTTCCCAGCAGTTTTTGTTGAAGAGGCTGCTATTTCTCCATCGTATATTTTTAGCTCCTTTGTCAAAGATAAGTTGCTTATAGTTGTGTGGCTTCATATCTGGATCCTCTATTCTGTTCCACTGGTCTTCATGTCTGTTTTTGTGCCAGTACCATGCTGTTTTTATTGTTATTGCTTTGTAATATAGTTTGAAGTCAGGTATTGTGATACCTCCTGCATTGTTCTTTTGACTGAGTATTGCCTTGGCTATTCGTGGCCTCTTGTGTTTCCATATAAATTTCACAGTAGATTTTTCAATCTCTTTAATGAATGTCATTGGAATTTTGATGGGAATTGCATTAAACATGTAGTTTACTTTGGGGAGTATCGACATTTTTACTATGTTGATTCTACCAATCCATGAGCAGACCATACAGCTTCTAATTCCTTTTCCACTGCTAGGTGTTGACCAAGCCATTATAAACCTCTGACATTCTCTACCCTTGTTGTTTTGATCTGTGTGTGTGGTTGTGAAGAGGCACCTCACAGCCAGGTGAGTTATAAGTACACAGATTACAGTGTGTCTTTGACTAGTCATTCTTTCATCCTTCAGTTATACCAATTTCCTCCTCCTCCTCCTCTTCCTCTTCCTCTCTCCTCTCTCTTTCTCCTCTCTCTCTCTCTCTCTCTCTCTCTTCTCTCATCTCCTCTCTTTTGGTGTTTTGAGACAGGGTCTTACTATCTCACTATGTAGCCCAGGCTGGTCTTGAACTCTCTTTTATCTCAGCCTTGTGAGTGCTAGGATTATGGGTATGTTCTACCACACCTGGCTGCTGTTTTCTTCTTAAAACCTGGTTGTCCCTCATTGCTCTTAACTATAAGACTAGTCAGCCTATACCAGTGGAGGGGGGGGCGGTTGTGTGTGTGTTTGTGATGCTGGGATTGAACCTTGGGCCTCGGTCATTATAAGCACATGCTCTGCCACAAAGCTATATCCCCAGCCCAAAAACCATATATTTCTATAACATGCACATTGGTTTTTTCCCTTCCCCTCTTATTTCTGCATCTGAAAACAAATAATTCAAAGATTTGCTCTTTTTGTGAAGTTTGTAAGATCTCTAGTACCAGCACTTAGGGAACAGGATAAAGAGATAGCTCTTTATCTGAAAATGAAGCTTTTATATGGAAAGAAAATTTTTTGTAAGAGGAAGTGTTTTTCATCAGGGACACTTTGATATTTTTGAATTCATTTCTAAACACTTGCCACTTGTTACTTTGTCTCCTTTTGACCTATTACATAGAACTGTAAGCTTCAAACTCTTTTATTCTTTTCCTTCAGTATGTCTAGTCTAGTTTTCCTGCTTAAGGTGTTAACTGCTTGAATAGCTGATTGAGAAATTGAGAGTGAAACATTTTGGAGTCTTTGGCAGTTAGGAAGAATTAAGAAGCATAAAGAATGGGCTGGGAAGAGTGCTCGCCTAGCATATGCAAGGCCCTTGGCTCAAACCATAGCACCAAGATGGGAGAAAAGCAGCATAAAGAAATGTCCAGCCAAGGGCTGGTGGCTCACACCTGTAATCCTACCTACTCAGGAGGCAGAGATCATGATGATCTCAGTTCAAAGCCATCCAGGCAAATAGTTCCTGAGACCCTATCTCAAAAAAACCACTCACAAAAAAAGGGCTGGTGGAGTGGCTCAAGGTGTAGACCCTGAGTTCAAGTCCCAGTACCACAAAAAAATTTAAAAAAGAAATGTCCAGTCAGGAACAATCTAGAATCCTCAATACTTGGAAATAACCCTGCAATTGGTAGAATTTGGGATAATTTAACACATTTAGACGATTTAAATAAAATACAAAAATGTATCAGCTACTGAACATGTATACAGTATGTGTTTGAATGTGAGGAGGACAGAAAATATAATCCTTGCATTCTAGGGGATGCACATGAAAGAGTTGGAGTACCTACCAATACAATTAAGCTAGCAGAATCCAGAATGCCAGTTTTTGTTTGTACTTAGATTTTAAAAATAAAAAACGTTATTAGTATCTGATAGTTATACAGGGATTTCATTGTGACATTTTCATATGTACATATATTGTACCCCTCAGATTTTTTAGTATTATCAGTGAGAGTAATCTTTCAGATCTATGCTTTTGACTATCTGAACAAGGTCATGCTTCTCCTAGTGTCCATTAAAAATGTGAGTTATAACTCAGGTATGATAATAGGTGATAAACTAAAGCTATTTCTTTAGAAATACTAAAAATATTATCAGGCTGGGCGCTTGTGGCTCACACAAGTAATCCTAGCTACCTGGGAGGCTGAGATCAAGAGGATCACAGTTTGAGGTCAGCACAGGCAGATAGTTTGTGAGACACCATCTCCAAAATAACCAGAGTAAAATGAACTGGAAGTATGGCTCAAAGGTAGCCATACTTGAAGTATGGCTTCAAGCATGAAGCCCTGAGTTCAAATCCCAGTAAAATAAAAAGAAAAAAGAAGCTGGGTACCAGTGGTTCACACCTGTAATCTTAGCTACTCAGGAGACAGAGATCATGAGTATTGCAGTTCAAAACCAACCTGAGTTCATGAGACCCTATCTCGAGAAAAGAAAAAAAATCACAAAATGGGGGGATGCTGGTGTAGTGACTCAAGGTGTAGGCCCTGAGTTCACCACAAAAAAAAGAAAGGAAGGGAGGAAGGGAAGGGATGGAGGAAGGGGAGAGAGAGAGACAGGGAGAGAGAAAAGAAAGAAAGAAAAAGAATATTATCCGGTCTGGGAGATACAGCTCAAGTGGTAGAGTGTCTGCCTAGCAATCTTGGCCCAGTACTGCCAAAAAGAAAAAGAATATTATGAAATTGGTTGATATGGAAAAAAGAATGAATCAGACAGATTTTGGACTTGTACTCTTTCCCAGACATTATGCAAAGTATTAGCAAAGATGAATTAAATCTCAAGAAGTTGACAAGCCAATACTATATATCAGTTAATAGATTTGGGACTACACAGGATAGATAGAAATAGGCTGGGAGTTAGGAAAGCCATCTTGGAGGGACAAAGATTTGGGGTTAAGCCCCTGGAATGGGTTAATTAAAAATTTTGTAATCTTCTGGGGGTGCTGGGGCAGATGGTTTTTTATGATGTGGAGTGTCTCACTATTACCTAGGCTAGCCTCCAGCCTCAGCCTTTCATATAGCTGGAACTACTGGCATACAAAGCCCAGTATATTCTGCAGGAATGAAGAGGATGGAAAGACTTACAGAAACCTCAGCTACTTAACAATTGTACATTTTGTTTTGTTTTTCAACAATTATACTTTAATGGGATCTGTTCATTAAGTTATGTAGGGGACTGAGGACATGGCTCAAGTGGTAGAGCACCTGCCTAGCAAGCACAAGGCCCTGAGTTCAAACCCAACTATTGGAAAAAATAAAAAGTTATTTTGGATCTTGTTTTGTAAATTCTATCTTCCCTTCTGCATTACCATTCTACTGGCATGTTGTGGTAGCATCTGATTTTTTGTTTTTTAGTATTTCTGGGAATGCATCCTATTGATATTCTCAGACTACTTTGATGATTATATTAAAAGCTAAATAAGCACTTTAGTTGAGCAGAATGACTAGAGCTCTGTATAACAATGTAACTTCATCTTATTTAAAGGTAATGCTCTGGAATCTTCAGAAAGCCCGCCCACTCTGGATTACAAATTTACAGGAGGATGAAACAGAAGAAATGGAAGATCCACAGTCATCTGGTCAGCTCGTAAACCCTGCCCTAGCATACTCTGTCTCTGTAGCATCATGTGGCAATATTTTTAGTTGTGGTGCAGAAGATGGTAAGGTTCGAATCTTTAGGGTGATGGGAGTCAAGTGTGAGCAAGAACTGGGATTTAAGGGCCACACACTGGGGGTATCCCAAGTTTGCTTTTTGCCAGAATCCTATTTGCTACTTACTGGAGGGAACGATGGGAAGATAATGTTATGGGATGTGAACAGTGAAGTTGAGAAAAAACATAAGAGTCCTACAAAACATCCCCGCAGGAAGAAAACCAAAAGAGCAACTTATACCAAGCAGGGTGGAAACATCAGTGTTTCAATAACAGATGAAGAAGAACATGGCAAAATCTCACCAAAGCTAAATATTGAACATGGAGAAAAAGTGAACTGGCTCTTAGGTACAAAAATAAAGGGACACCAAAATATACTAGTAGCTGATCAAACTAGTTGTATATCTGTGTATCCCTTAAATGAGTTTTAAATCCAATAAAAATATCTGAAGAACTATGGCAAGAATTTTTTAGGTTAAAAACAGTTGTGCTTCATTTAAACTATCATATATGGAATCATACCATTTCATTGTATACATTTTAAGACATTTGAACAACAGAAGGTAATTGGATAGTACTTCATATGGTAAATTACATTAAAATTTGGAGGAAGAAAAATAATATTCATTGAGTGTTGACTCCATTTTACATATATTTAATTTCTGATTCCAAATCAGTAAAGCAAATGATATCCTCCATTTTATTAGCACAAGAATCAAGACTCAGAGATGTTAAGTAGCCTGAGGATCCAGGAAAATTTCAGGCACAATTACTTGCCCAGGAAGGACCTTGGTTGTCTTGTCAAGCCTCCTGCCTTAGTGAAGCCCACATCCTCACCCAAATGCAGGGACTACATTTGTCATAACATTAGTTATTTCTGATCCCAGGATGTCATGGGGAGCCTTACAAAGTTAGAAGAGGAAATCTGTTCTAACTTGTTCTTGGTGAAGCTTTGCTGACAATTACCTTTTGCTATATTTCTAAGAAAAGAGCTCCAGGGTCAAAGATGTAAAATAATTCAGGCCATGATGGGAGAAAGAATAAATTGAAGTTACAAATAATTTCTGAGTATGCAGAAGATAGAAGAAGCTGGTGGAATAGCTCAAGTGTTAGAGCGCCTGCCTAGCAAGTGTGAGGCCCTAAGTTCAAGCCCCAGTATCACAAAAAAAATTATGTCAGGTGCCAGTGGCTCATGCTTGTAATCCTAGCTACTCAGGAGGCAGAGATCAGGAGGATCATGGTTCGAAGCCAGCCCGGACAAATAGTTCTTGAGACCCTATCTCAAAAAAAAACCCATCACAAAAAAGGGCTGGTGGAGTGGCTCAAGGTATAGGCTCTGATTTCAAGCCCCAGTACCCCCCCAAAATTTAATTTCCAGAAGATATAAGAAGCAGAAGATGCAAGAAAAGAATGGAGGCCAAGATAGTGGGTCACCAGTAAGTTCCTTTTCTTGCAGTGGTAGGGATTGAACTCAGGGCCTAACATGTCAGGCAAGTGCTATACCACTGAGCTGCATCCCCAGCCCAGTGAGTTCCTTTTTTTGTTGTTGTTAGTTCACATCTTTTATTAATCCATCCACACTTACTTGTCTTCTGGTTTATTGAAGCAATTAGACAACAGTAATGTCTGTCAAAATGGCTAGCCATAAAAACTCCAGCACCACATTCTTCTGAAGGACACTCATGATGAAGGCAACTAATTTTGCCCTTTTCATCGACCTTATAATATTTCAGGACAGCCAACTTAACCTTTCTCCTATGCTTATTCTTCCTGGGAATGGTATAAGACTTCCTTTTCCTAGCACCACCACAAAGTCTCAACTTAAGATGAAGGGTAGACTCCTTTTGAATGTTGTAGTCTGACAAAATACGTCCATCTTCCAATTGCTTACCAGTAAAGATCAGTCTTTTGCTGATCAGGAGGCATTCCTTCCTTATCCTGGATCTTGGCCTTGACATATAGTATCTAAAGGTTCACCCTTGAGCATGACAGTCTTCCCCATAAGGGTTTTTACAAAAATCTGCATCTGGGCAGCGGTTCCACTGCAGATGGCGAATCAGAAAACAGTGAGTTCCTTTTCATCACAGCCTAAATTACCGTATTCTCTGCATGCTCTTTCAGCTTTTGCTCATACTGCGTACTACTCCTATATTCAAAGTTATGAAGAGAAATCTGATCATTTACCATTATCCTTACTGGTGAAGAGCTCTTTTAAAGAAGCTCAGTTTTAGTCAGGGCTCTTGTAAGTGACAGAAACCAAATTCAAATTGGTTTAAGAGAATAAGAAGGAATTTATTTTTTATGTAACTGAGAAGTCCAAGAATAGTCAGGTATATATTGCTGAGGTAACTAGCCGATGGGATATTGAGTCCATAAGTGTCCCACCTTGTGGAAAACCTTTCCTAGAGGTGGCAAGAAAAGCCTTATAGCAACATTGAGACTGTAGCCAGCCATTCCTAAAGCAATGACCCTTTTGTTTTGCTTTTTGCTTATGCTAATTTGAACTGGATTTTTAACTTGGAATTTAAAGAGTCCTAACCATTTAGATGGGCAATCAGTCTAGCATGGTGGTGAATGCCTATAATTCCAGCACTAAAAAGGCTGAGGCAGGAGAGTAGAGAGTTGGAGGCCAGCCTGGGCTATAAAAACAGGCAATCAGTAAACACTGTTTAGTGATGTCACTTCAATTTAAGGAAATTGACCCTAAAAAGTTCATTGATAAAGGACTCCAGTCTGAGTACTGACAGAAAACAAGATTCTAATCCCAGTACTGAGCTGGTCTTCTTGGTTATTTTAGGTCTTAGCTTCCTTACTTGAAAATAAGGGAGTTCAGTAGATGTTCCTAAAACGTGTTCTGTGCCATTGTTTTATGAAATGAAAACACCATGATAATATTGTGCTATCTAATGATTCTAATATTTATTAAAATGTCAGAATAATCATGGACAGGCTACCTATAGAGGTTTTTTGGCCACACTGGGATATGAACTCAGGTCCTCATGCTTGCTAGGCAGGCGCTCTACCACTTGAGCCATGCCTCCAATCCTTTTTTTGTGTTGGATACTTTCGAGACAGGGTCTCACAAACTGGTTGCCCAGGCTGGCTTCAAACCATGATCCTTTTGATCCTCTGCCTCCCAAGTAACTAGGATTACAAGATAGCGCCCCATGGTTTTAGGCGTTTTGAAAAATTACCCACATACAGCACCAATTTAACTGGCTGGTAGAGTGGCTCAAATGGTAGAGCACCTGCAGGCAAGTATGAGGCCCTGAATTCAAGCCCAAGTAACACCAAAAAAAGAAAGAAAAAAAAAAGATCTAAGGAACCAAGACAGCAGCCCAGATCACACCTGAAATCCCAGCATTTGGGAGACTGAGGCCTGAGGATTGGGAGTTCTAGGTCAGCCTGGACTATCTCATCTCAAACCAGCAACAGCTGAACTTCAAGTATGAATCCTTGTGGTCACTTGGCTCTCTACATGATGGCTTTTACTTCACAAAAGATGGCATTTTGGGGCTGTATCAGTGACCCATTTCAATCCAGAAACTGAGTGAGCAGTATCTCCGGTCCAAGTACCAAGTCCCTGAAAAAAATCTGATCAGTCAAGTGCCCACACCTGATCCAATCAGTTCTGATCAAGAAGTGTTGTTATCTCATACCAAGAACATTATCGAAGGGGCCCATACCTATGGGTAGGAGGTAGTTGTCAGAGAAGGGGCACTAAATCAACAGCCCTCAACTATTAATATTTTGGTAGTAAATTAGCAGTATGAAAATTCCAAAAAAAAAAAAAAAGCCGGGCACCAGTGGCTCACACCTGTAATCCTAGCTACTCAGGAGGCAGGACTCAAGAGGATCACAGTTCGAAGCCAGTCCAGGCAAATAGTTCGCAAGACCCTATCTTGTGGCTGGTGGAGTGGTTCAAGGTGTAGGCCCTGAGTTCAAACTCCAGTACCACAAAAAAAAAAAGAAAGAAAAATTACAAGCAAATTCATTGAGTGTGAACCTTTTTGCTAGTTATACTTTCAAATTTGCCAGCAAGAGGTATCACATTATTTTAATAAGAGTTCAAAAAACATAAGGGTAAAGTAAAAAATATAAAAGAGCCTAAGTCTACAGTGAACTGTGCTTTTTTATTTGAGGTGGGGGGAGGAGAGGGAGGCAGTACTGGGGTTTGAGCTCAGGCTGCCTTCACACTTCCACTCTACCAGTTAAAACCACACCTGCAGCCCTTTCTGCTCTCGTTATTTTTAACATAGGGTCTTGCTTTTTGCCCTATCTGGACTGGACCACAATCAACCTATTTATGCTTCCTGTGTAGCTGAAATGACAGGTGTGTGCTATCATGCCTAACTTTTTCCATTGAGATGTGGTCTCTCAAACTTCTTGCCCACCCAAGCCTAGAACTGTGGTCCCCCCAATCTCTGCCTCCGGAGTAACCAGAATTACAGGCATGAGCCACTGCCACCTGGCTTGCCCTGTCATTTTGAATATAGCTTACGATAGTAGTCAGTTGGCCACTTAAGTAAGAAATAGAACTTCAGTGGTCAACTCAGAAATAGGTTTCCAGTATCCTCCAAAGATGATAATATATCCCAAAATATATCGTTTCTAGTTCCTGAAAACTGTAAATATTACTTGATTTGATAAAAGGATCTTTGCTGAGGTTATTAAGTTAGGAATCTTTTTTGTTGTTGTCACAGTTTTGGGGTTGAACTCAGGGCCTATACCTTGAGCCACTCCATCAGCCCTTTTTTTGTGAAGGTTTTTTTTTTTTTGAGAGAGGGTCTTGTGAACTATTTACCTGGACTGGCTTCAAACTGTGATCCTCCTCATCTCTGACTCCTGAGTAGCTAGGATTACAGATGTGAGCTACCAGTGCCCGGCTTATGTTATGACTCTTAGAGTATGTTAAAGAAGCATGATCGTGATATTTGTATGCTTTTCTATTTTTATTAGAGTATAAGATGCTTGAGGATAAGGACTGCCTTATTTCACTTCAGAACATATGGTATGGCCTATCCTGAACCTCCAACCAACCTAAACAGTATTCATTAGATATTAAATGAATCAAGGGAGGTCCAGAGGGTAAAAACATAAAAATATATGGATGGGGGGAAAAAAGCCTGAAGGGAACCTGTGGCAGAGTTGCCAAGCAACCAGACCAAATCCTTTGCTTATGCTTAGATTATTTTTAATACCAACTGTCAGAGCCACACATCGATTCTCAACTTACAGACACCTAAACATGCTCTTTTCACATTTTGTTCTCCTTCTCCAAATCACAATCAGTTTATGGTCCAGGATACACAAATCAGGGCCACCTAATCTCTCTCCCTGCAAGGCCAGAAATGCCTCCAGTATGATTCAGTCAGCCTTTGGCAGGATCATGTGCAGTCTGCTGCTGCTAACGTATGAACTCTGTTTTCCTACTTAAAAGCAGAACATTGGTGGAGAACAGGAATAATACACCACATATGTGTTCTGTTTCTATGTTTTGTGAAATATTTGAAAATAAGATGCTATGACACTTGCTCTTAAAATACTTTAGCATGCATCTCCTTAAAAGGACATTTTCAGGCTGGCAGAGTGGCTCAAGTAGTGCCTGCCTACCAAGTGTGAGGCCCTGAGTTCAAACCCCAGTACCTCATGTATGAAAATGGAAATATGAGACATGCTGAAACATTTCCAGGGATGTAGGGAGGAGGGATAAAGGAGAATGATAGAGGGGGTGAATTCAACTATGATATATTGTAAGAACTTTTGTAAAGGTCACAGTACAAAAATAATATGATAATAAAAAAGAGAAGAAAAAACAAACCCCAACATGACCAAAAAAAGGACATTCTCTAATATAAAATAGCATAACAATATAAAAACTTAGCAGTAACTCACATTCTTGCTTGTGACCAACCAATTATTGGTTATACCATCCTTCCTACACAAAAGCTCCATGGTGAGAGAGTGTAGTAGCCAAAACTGCAGAAGACCCCTCAGCCTTGGGCAGGGTGTGGATAAGAGGAACCACGTAGCTTAGTCTGAGGTAGGTCTTCTTTGTAGCCCACCCTCTTACTGTGAGATTTCTCAGTAGGCAAGATTGGCTCTTCCACTGAGCTGGAGTTCACTTAGAGTCTAAGTTGCCAGGTCAGACAAACACTGTGGAAAAGTGTGGAGTCTCGGCTGGAGTGAACAGATACCTAGCATCAGCAGTACCACCTGTGCCATACTTCAGCATAGGAGCAGGATTGAATCTAGGCCCAAGAGAGGAGAAATTCAGACTACCTCCCCAAACCTGGAGGAAAGCCCTGCCACACCCAGGTAGTCTTTGAGGAGGAAAGGAGCTAGGCTGGACTGCAGTTGAGCCTCCCTAAAATCCTCTCTATAGCCATAAAAAACACTTAGAGAAAAACTCAAAGTTCATTTGTGCATGATTTTCCTGTATTATATCCAATGAATCAGAGCATCAGAGAATGCACTGATCCAGTCAAAGTAAGTCCTACTGACGTAAATTTCAAAGAACCCCTAAAAACTGAGTACAGTTTTGAAACTTTATTTACTAAATACTTATAATCCCTACAAAGTACACTTTCAAATATGTGATATGTGATCTATCACATGGGGCTTATAAGAATTTCATGTCTTCTGACATGAAACAAATTGTTCACAGATCTACATCAACTTTTTGTTTTGGATGGGGCTAGGGTTTAAACTTAGAGCCTCCAGCTTACAAAGCAAGCACTCTACTACTTAAGCCATGCCTCCAGCCCTGCGTTTATTCATAAATAAACATGTTACATCTCAGGACTGTGGTGATTGGATTCATTAAGTATCTCTCAGATGGACAAGAATGTTACTTGTGTTACAAGCCAATCTGTGACTAGATAAATGCAATATGTTTAAACATTTTACTTGAAATTGTTAGGATATAGTAGAATTGCATGCCAGATACAGAGGCTTATATAACCACAGGCTGAGGGAGACCGCCTTTGTCTATAGGTTACTGTGGTGTAGTCATGAGAGAAGAAAAGAGTGTTGAATGAATTTGTGCATGTGTATGTGCCTGAAGGACTGTGGTAAAGAGAGTTGAGGCATAGGGTCGTGGGGCCTTCATCTTCCCATTCAACGGAGCTTCTCTGCAACTTTGTCCCTCCATCTGAAAGCAGTAAGTAGAACGCAGCACCCCTACATACACACCATACCAGGGTATTTCTTTTTACTTGTCATCCTCCTCAGCCCCAAGCACTGGGGCTGAGCTAGGTGTTCGCAGGCATCCCAAGTACACAACTCAAATTCAGAAGCTAAAGCCAGAGCTGAAAGGAAGAGGATGAGCAAATGTGCTGCATCAGTTAAGACATAGATGGGGCTGGAGGTGCAGCTCAAGCAGTAGAGCGCCTGCTTTGCAAACTCAAAGCCCTGAGTTCAAGCCCCACCCAGTCCCACAAAAAAAAATACACAGATGATGGCCCTGAGTTCAAGTCCCACCCAGTCCCACAAAAAAAAATACACAGATGATGGCAAACCCTTCCTTCTTGACTATATCTTGACTTTTTTGTATAGACTTTCTTTGGAAGGAGATAGTAAATTTATGGGAAAAAATGATTCTAATATAAAAAATATAGGATGAGATATAAGGAGAATTTGAAAGTACTAGAGTTTGAACTCAGGGTTTGTTAGGCAGGTAAGCTACTACTTGAGCCATGACCCCAACTACAAGGAGAATTTGGAAGGTTACAGAATTTCAGTGCCCCTGTACCATGAAGGGTTTCAGGGAAGCCATCAGTCTTCTGTATTCTCACTGGTCAGGGGATTCCCATGCGGGGGTGAAAACTAGAGAGTGAGACTGAGGTCAGTGTGTATTCCCAGCTCTCTGAAGTTCTCCCTTGTACTATCTTTTACTTTGATTTTCTATCTCTTTTGGGGGTGGAGGGATCTGAGACAAGGTCTTGCTATGTAGCCTAGGCTGGCCTCACACTTGCCATCCTCCTACTTCAGCCTCTGAGTACTGTGATTACAGGTATGAACCACCACACCCAGATACCTTCCTATTTCCTTATGGAATTGATACATTGGTGACCTTACTAAACTTTTTTTAAATTTTTACTGTTTGTGTGTGTGTTCTGTGACTTAAGAAACAGTTATGTCAGTGTCAGGCGGAGAAAGACAACTGCTCTTTCAAACGCTGGAGATAGCAATTGCTTTATGGTAGTGGTGGTAAACAAGAATCTAACTTTAGGGAACAAGAATTTTTAATTCAGCACTTACATTATTTGGATTTTTAAACCAATCTTATACCTTAGTGTAAAATATACCAAGAGGTATATTCATCCACTTAATGTGTACAATTCAGTGTTTTGTTTTGTTTTTTTAACAAATTGAGAGGTTGTGCAACCATCGCAACCTCATTTTAGAAAATTTCTGTCCCTCCAAAAGGAACCCCCATATCCATGAGTGGTTACTCCCCATCTCCTCTCCAGCTCTCACCCTCAGCTCCTGGCTTACCTTCTGTCTCTGTAGATTGCCAATTCAGTACAATTCACATGGATGGAGTCATGTGATATGTGGTCATTTTTGGTGATTTCATTTGGCATTATGTTTTCAAGGTTCATCCATGTTGTAACATGCCCAAGCGCTTCGTTCCCTTTTATGGCCAAATAATATTCTAGATACAGTACCGAATTTTGTTTATCTATCCTTCAGCTGATGAATGCTTTGGTTTCCACTTTGGGCTGTTCTGCCTAATGCTGCTGTGAGTGCAATTGGTGGGTGCCATGGTAAGTACGTGTCTAATAATTTGGGGAACTGCCAGGATATTTTCTAAAGTGACTACCATTTTACATTCTCAGCAGAAAGGAATTAGGGCTCCTATCTCTCCACATCTTCACCAACATTTGTTATTGTCTGTTTTCTTTTTTTGGTGGTGCTGGAGATGGCACTCAGGGTCTTGTAACTCACTTGGGCTTCTTGGCAATGAATCCTATACCCCACCTCTGAACCACAAGGCAAGGCAAGCCCTCAACCACTGAACTAAACCCTAACCCAGACGAAGATTTCTTAGGACACAAAAAAAATATGAACAATACAGAAAAAAAGCATCAGGCATGGTGGGGCACACCTGTAATCCCAGTACTGGGGAGCCTGAAAAAGGAAGATTGAAAGTTTGAGGCCAGCGTGAGCTAGCTTGGACTGAACACCAAGCCCTTGTCTTGGGAAAAAAAAAAAGACAAAATGGACCTAGTCAAAATGGAAAACTTTTGCTCTTAGAAAAAAACTAAATAAGAAAACGAAAATATAAGCCACAGAACATAGATCCACTAAAAGACTTCTTTTCAAAATATGTAGGGAGCTCTTACAACTCCAGACAAAAAAATTAAAAATGGGCAAAAGTCCCAGCTCTCAAGAGGCTGAGGCAGGAAGATTAAGAGTTGGAGGTCAGCCTGAGCCACTAAAAAAAAAAAAAGTGCAGGACTACAGGTGTGGCTCATGCAGTAGAGTGCCTGCTTTGAAGCACTTTGCAAGCACTAAGCCCTGAGTTCAAACCCCAGTCCCATCAAAAACAAACAAAACAAAAATGTGCAAAATATTTGAACAGACACATCACCAAAGTGGATAAAGAAAAGCCAATAAGTGCATGAAAAGATGCATACATTAATAGTCATTAGGTAAATGCAAATTAAAACCACAATGTAATACCTATGCATACCCATTGAAATGGCTAACATTATAAAGACTGACAGCGTTGATGGTGGGCTTTGTATAAAACTCTTTTACATTGTTGGTAGGAATGCAAAATGATTCAGCCACTTTAAAAAACAGTTTGAAGATTTTTTTTTTTTTTTGGCAGTATGAGGGCTTGAACTCAAGGCTTGATGCTTGCTAGGCAGGTGCTCTATCACTTGAGCCACTCCTCCAGCTCCATGTCTGGAGTCTTAATAGTTAAACATCTGCTTACTGTGTGACCCAGAAATTCTAGTCCTAGGTATTTACTCAAAGAGATAAAAAATTATGTCCACACAAAGATTTCTATCCAAACATTTATAGCTGCTTTATTCATAATAGCCAAATTGGGAAAACCCAAACATCCGTCAACTGATGACTATTTGAACAAATCATGGTATGTCCATAAAATGGAATAAAGCTGAGCAATAAAAGGAACAAAACAGGGCTTGTACAGTGTCTCAAGTAGTAAAGCACCTGTCTAACAAGCATGAGGCCCTGAGTTCAAACTCCAGTGCCACCAAAAAAGGGGAACAAAATATAAACACATACAACAAGGACAAAGAGCAAAAGCATTATGGTACATGAAAGAAGCCACACACAGAATACCAGATGTTTCTATTTGGTGACATTCTGTGAAAGGCAAAGTGGAAAGCAGATCAGAGGTTACCAGGGCTGGGGGTGGGGGTGGGTGCCAAGAAGCACAATGGAATTTTTGGGGGGATGAAGAATGTTTTGTCTTCTTTATCATGATGTGGCACTACCGTGGGCATTTGCCAAAGCTCATTAATTTGTACTCTTTAATGACCCTTATTATATGTAAATTATATCTCCTAAAACTGACTCAAAAAAAACAAAAGGTTACTTGAGAGCCAGTCATAGTGGTGCACACCTGTAATCCCAGCACTTGGGATGTGAGGCAGGAGGATTGAGAGTTCAAGGCCTGTCTGGGCTATATTGTAAGACCCTGTCTCACACACACACACACACACACACACACACACACAAACACACACATGCACGTGATGATTGCTTGCAATAAAAGTGTAGTATTAAGACAGGCATCTTGTTCCTTTTCCTAAACCTATTACTACCCCAAATGCCCTTCACATCAAAGTCTGGAGCTTTTGCCTGGCGTCAGTGTCTCATGCCTATAATCCTAGCTACTCAGGAGGCAGAGATCAGTAGGATCTCAGTTTGAAGCCAGTCACAGCAAATAGTTCTTGAGACTATCTTGAAAATACCCAACATAAAAAAGGGCTGGTAGAGTGGCTCAAGTGGTAGAGTGCCTGCCTAGCAAGTATGAAGCCCTGAGTTCAAACCCCAGTACTGGTAAGAAAAAAAAAAAGTCTGGAGCTTTTGCTGTCACTAATGTTTATCTTGCTTTGATTTCTTTTATCACAACTAATTTTCATTTTAAACTAAGAAGGTTTTGTTAGGCTTTACAACTTAATACCCTGTTTCCATCTTTTTCTAGTTTACTACTACTTATGATAGAAATAATAATACAGACAGGCACAGTAGTAATCCTAAGTGATCCCAGCACTTAGGAAGCTGAGGCAGAAGGACTGTGAGTTTGAGTGAAGCCTACATAGTGTAACCCTGCCTCAAATAAAGAAAAGAGGGGTTGAAAATATAGCTCAGTGGTAGAGCAGTTGGGTAGCATGCAGAAGGCCCTGTGTTCAATCCCCAATCTGAAAGAGAGAGATTTTTAACTGTCATATATTAAGCTAATTTTCAACAGACCCCAGAGCCAACAGTCACTAAGCACAAGGATCATGAAGTATCTATTTTTGTCATAGTATCTATGTCAGACTGTCTCTATCTTTGGTTTGAAAAAACCTCAAAATCTAAAATTGTTTAAAAAATAAATGGCAGGTATAAGTATTCAAGGTTTTAAAAAAGTCTAAATAAACTGAGGATGCATAAAGTAATTAATGGGTGTAAATTGAATTACAGAAAAGTTTTGTAATTGAGTCATTGCTGTGTCCAAGATAATATCAACTTGTCGGCTACAAAAGATCCTTCTCTGAAACTAGTGTCAAACCCACCATCTGAGAGGTGATTTAGTTTTGGCAGAACAGCATCAACTGCCAAACTGAAACTGTCAGTTTCATCTTAATAGCTGTAAATTGGTTTATGTTTAGCATGTAGACTTGTTTTGATTTTATAGTTGCTTAAGAGCTATATATATAAGAAGCTTATACCTAATGTTAGGGTTTCAATATATTCAAGCAGTAATGTACTAAAAGCAGCTTTAGTATAATTAATTAAAAATCAACCTTGTCAGCCTAATAATTTCTTTTCTTTTCAAAGTATGAGGTACTCGAGCTGACTTCAGAGTATCCTGGACATCTTCTTACCTGGTCTTCAGCATCCGTAGACTGTGAAAGCAAAACCTGCCCAATTCAGGGGAGGGGCAGCATTGCATTAGAGATAAAACCCCGAGTGGACTCCCCACCAGATGTGCTTGCTCCTTGTCTGTGGAGCACCCCTCTGCAGAGGTAAATTTTGCCTTGCCTGTTGACTTCTGAGTTGTGTCATCTCTCTCTTGTGACACCTCAAAATCTTAAAGATATTTCTAACAGTAATATGGGGAGACACAGGGATGGAACTGGAAGTTTCCAGGGGAAGGGATGTTCTGGTAGAGCACTGCCAGGTTTTGGTGTCAAAAGTAGCCAGGTAGAGAACACTAATAACATCGTTGGTAGGAGGTACCGGAGATAAGAATGAAGCCCAGCTGCTCACAGTGGCTCACACCTGTAATCCTAGCTATTCGGAAGGCTGAGATTGGGAGGATGGCAGTTGAGGCTGGTCTCTCCATCTCCAACATCTCCAAAATAACAACAGCAAAATGGACTGGAGGTGTGGCTCAAGCAGTAGAGCGCCTGCTTTACAAGCATGAAGCCCTGAGTTCACAAAAAAAAAAAAAAAAAACAATGCCTCAGCTACTGGGTGGATCCTGCTGCTATAGATGCAGGTAGGGGCCAGAAGGTGACAGGTTTGACTACTCAGCCTTCCCAAATCTGCCCTGACTGGCCCTTCTGGTGGGACATTACCACCAGCTCCCCAAAGCCATGGATAGCCCTGAAGTTAGGCAGAAGTCCTGGGAGTATGTGACACGGCACCACTGGAGAACATGGACTGTTTGGAGTCTGTCACCCTCTTGCTCCATGTTTCCCCGAAATCTCTTATTCTAAGACTTGTTTATTTTTCATTAACATATTCCAATTGATGTTACTGCTCTGCATGAGGCATTACTTCTGTTTTTGTTGGAACTGGGGTTTGAACTCAGAACCTCATGCTTACAAAGCAGGTGCTCTACAGCTTGAGCTACACCTCCAGTTCATTTTACTGTGGCTATTTTTAGAGATGGGTTCTCACAAAATACCCAAGCTGGCCTCAAACCTCGGTCCTCCAGATCTCAGCCTCCCAAGAAGCTATAGGATTATAGGTGAAAGCCACCAGCACCTGGCTACTTTTTTGATTGTTAGATTTTCAAGTTTCCCTTCCTGCAGCTATATAGAGGTTCAGCTCCCCCTAGTGACACAACCCACAACCTTTCACAACCCACAACCTTTCTGAGTCTTCAGAGATTTTTTTTTTCTTCAGTACTGGGGTTTGAACTCAGGGCCTCAGGCTTGCTAGTCAGGTGCTCTGACACTTGAGCCACAACTCTAGCCCTCATTATATATTTTGATAGCTTCAAATTAATCTACTAACTTGACTACTTGCTATCTGAACTGTTTCTATTTTTTAATTTTTTAGGTAATTTGGACAATTATATGTTCTTTATCAACTAACTTTCTTTCTGCTTTGCTAATAAGGGACTCTTCTTGTCTCTAAGTACCATTTATTATTTTGGAATTCAAATTTAAAATTCAGCTCTCTTTTGATCTAAGTAATCCCTTCCTTCTTTCCTTCCTTCCTTCTTTCTTTCTTTTCCTGGGGTTTGAACTCAGGGCCTCAGGCTTGCTAGGCAGGTGCTCCACCACTTGAGCCAGTCCTCCAGCCCCAAGTAACTTCTTTACAATTAAGCTAATTTTAATTTTCAAAAGTTTAAAAATTATTTTCAGGCTGGGGATGTAGCTTAGTGGTAGTACACTTTTATGAGACCCTGAGTTTGATCCCAGCACTATGGGGAGAAAATGTATTTTCAAAACAATGTTATTTTCCAGAGTCATGGAGTGCTTCTTTGTACTTTCAAAACAACATTAGCTCTGCTATCTTACCACATTTCTTTTTTTGGAGGGGGGAGGGGAGCAATGGGTTTGAACTCAGGGCTTTATGCTTGGTAGGCAGGTGCTCTGCCAGTTGAGTCACTCTACCAGCCCTTTTTTGTGATGGATTTTTTTGAGATAGGGTCTCATGAACTATTTGCCTAGGCTGGCCTCAAACTGGGAGGCTCCTGATCTCTGTCTCCTGAGTAGCTATGATTACAGACATAAGCTACTGGTGCCTGGCATGGGATGACTTTCTCTTCAAAATTTCTATCTTCTGAGACCAGTGCTACAAAACTCTGGACACAAATCAGATTCACTTTTTTTCATTTTAAAAATATAAGGCTGGGCACTTGGGAGGCTGAGACAGGAGGATCTCAAGTTCGAGGTCAGCTTTGAACTACATAGTGAGAGCTTGTCTTTAAAAAAAACTAAAGAAAGGGCTAGCAGAGTGTCTCAAGTGGAAAAGCACCTGCCTGCTAACATCATGAAGCCCTAAGTTCAAACCCCAGTGCCACCAAAAAAAAAAAAAAGAGAGGAAGGAAGGAAGGAAGGAAGAAGGGAAGGAAGGAAAAGAAAGAAAGAGCAAGCTTGGGGCTGGGAATGTAGATCAATGGTACAATGTGCCCAGCATATGCAAGGTCCTGGATTCAATGCCCAGCACTGCAAAAAAAAAAAAAAAACTTAAGTTTGGTGTGGTAGTACATGCCTATAGTCCCAGCTATTCTGGAGGTTGATGCAGTTTGGGGCCAGCCTGGGTAACATAGCAAGACCACATCTTAATATCTATTATATAAAGCAACTAATTTAAAAATCCAGAAGAATATAGGCCAAAAAGAAGAAGGAGGTGGAGAAGGAGGAGTAGGAGGAAAAATAAAAATAAGGAGAAGGAGATGGAGAAAGAGACATAATAAGGAGGAATGTTTGGATTGAGAGAACCAGCAAGAGGGAAGAAAGGGGAAAGGAAAGTCAACAGGGAGTGAATATGATTGAAGTACAATATAAAAACTGTTTAAAAAGAGGGGAGGTTAAGAAAGACAGGGTAAGTTTGATCAAGGTACATTATATGTGTTATGTAAATTTCACAATGAAACCTGTTTGTACAATTAATTCATGCTAATAAAAAATTTTCCCAATGACATTCTTTTTTTGTGGTGTTTAAATTCAGGGTCTCATGCTTGGTAGGCAGGTATTCTACCATGTGAGCCATACTTACAGTTCATAATAAAAAAGATTTTTTTAAATCTTGCAAAAAAAACCCTAAATGACTAGATCCTATGCCTCAAAAAGCTGGGCTTAGTACCAGTTACAGGATCCATTTAACATGTTATCACATAGTTTGAGACTCATCCTTTGAGAATACAAAATAATGTGGTGAAACCTTTTTTAAAATTGATTTGCACACTTGTCAGAATGACTAAAAGTTTTAAAAAATGGCAACACTAAATGCTGGTGAGGTTGTGGAGAAACTGGATACTCATGTTGCTAGTGAGTGGGTTAGACCCTTTGAAAAACATTTTGGCAGTTTCTTACAAAACTAAACATGCTACATCAAGTTTAACCCAGCAACTGCACTTCTGGGCATTAATCCCAGAGAAATGGCACATACAATTGTTGATAGCAGTTTTATTTGTGACAGCTCAAAACTAGAAGCAGCCTAGATTTCTTCAATAGGTTAATTATTAAACTGTGATACACCCATACCATGGAATACTATCGGAATAAAAAGAAACCAGCTATTGGCACATGAAAGCAGCCTGCATGTTCATGTGGATTTTCAAGTTTATTGTCATGAATTTGCTGTTTTGTTTTGAGATAGTCTCTTTATGTTGCCCAAGCTAGCCTCGAATTCCTGGACTCAAGGATCCTCTTGCCTCAGCCTCCTGAGTAGCTGGGACTACATGTGCAGTTCCTCTTAGCAACTTCTTTTCTCCTTCCCATCTTCCCTCTTCCTTCTCCTCCTCCTTCCTTTTCTTTTGTTTTATTCTAGACAGGCTTTCACTTTGGAACCAGGCTGGCCTCAAACTCAAGATCCTCCTGCCTCTGAGCTTTACAGTGTCTTTTTACATATATAATTATGTCCCCTTCAATCCTGTTTTGTTACCTGTGGCTTCTCTCTCTTGAGCTGCACCCCCAACGCTTAAAATTTATTTATTTATTTCATGAGACAGGAGTTTTGAGCTCATGGCTTCACAAAGTAGGTGCCCTAATGCTTGAACCATACCTCCAGTCCATTTTGTTCTGGTTATTTTGGAAATGGAGTCTTGTGGACTATTTGCCCAGGATGGCCTTGAACCAAGATTCTTTCAAACTCAGCAAGGATTACGGACATAAACCACCAGTGCCCAGCTTATTGACCTTTTTCAAATTGGGTTATTAGTAGTAGTAGTAGTAGTAATATTTTGCTATTGATGGGTTTTTTTGTTTTGGTTCCTTATATGTTATAAATATTAACGTCTTATGAGATATATGGTTTGTAAATAGATTCTCCTATTCTGTAGGTTGTCTTTTTACTCTGTTGACTGCTCCTTTGCTGTGCAGAAGCCTTTTAGTTTGATGTAATCTCTATCCATTCTTTTTTAATTATTATTATTATTTTTTTTTTGGTGCTATTGGTGTTTGAACACAAGGCCTCACACTTGCTAGGCACTTGAGCCACATCACCAGCTCCCTATCTACTCTTCTGTAGTTTTTATTTGCTGTTTCCCTGTTAGTATGCTGCCTGGGGAGAAGGCTTTTGCCTTATGTGGGAGACTGAGGCAGTGGAAGTAGGCCTTGACATGAGCATTGCTATGTCAAGGGCCTCTTGGCTGATAGGCACGGACCCAGCCAAGGGGAGGCAAGGTTCTGCCTTGCAAGAAAAACAGGACACGCTGACCTGGTCAGGACAGTCTGTACTAAATAAAAACATACCACAGCTTCTTTGTTCTGCCACCTATGCGACTAGACCCATGAGAACTTGACTTGCATTTCACCCCACTCTCTCATACATGCTGTATAAATAAATGCACTTGGAGGCAGATGGGGCCTCTGGCATATCTTATTAGGAGTGTAGGACCAACCTGATTCCAGCTTTTCTCTGTGTCTGTCTTTGTGTCTTTTTCTTAATCCCCAGTCACCCCTAGTCAGGTCAACAGACCTGCTTATGCTGGCTGTGAGAGCCTTACTCCACTGTATTCTCAGTGCCTAGAAAGGGTGAGTTCAAGGCCAGCCTGGGCTACATAATGAGACCCTATCTGAAAACAACAACAAAACCACACATTGTTTTCTGAACACCTCAACTACCTTGCCACCTGTGTGATTTTGCTCATACCCTTTTTTCTGGTGATCAAGGAACTACATTTTCCTTTTAGGTCAAGTGCCACCTTCAGTGTGAGCATTTTCCTCATGACTCAAGATTTCAGTCTCGGGCTGAGACTGTGGCTTAAGTAGTTGAGTACCTGCCTAGCAAGCACAAGGCCCTGAGTTCAAAGCCCCAGCGCTGCAGAAATTGACATGTCGGGCACTGGTGGCTCACACCTATAATCCTAACTACTCAGGAGGAAGAGATCAGGAGAACTGCAGTTCAAAGCCAGCCTGGATAAATAGTTTACCAGATCCTATCTCGAAAACCCTTCACAAGGGCTGGTGGAGTGGCTCAAGTGGTAAAAGCAAGTGCCAAGCAAGCATGAGGCCCTGAGTTCAAACCTCAGTGCTGCTAAAGTAAATAAATAAAGCTTTAAGGGCACACATTTACATTAAAAAAAAGAAAGAAAGAAAAGAAAACCCTTCACAAAAATAAGGCTGGTGGAGTGGCTCAAGGTGAAGCTCTAGTACCACAAAAAAAAAAAGAGATTTCAGCCTCCTACTCTTTTTTTATGGTCTGTACATATTCAGCATACAATGTTTTATATATTTCCTCTTTTTAAGTATATGTTCTGTTTCCAAAATTAGATTTTAAATTCCATAAAAACAGGAATCCTGTTTTTTTGTTTTTGTTTTTGAGATAAGGTCTTACTGTGCTTCCCAGGCTATCCTTGAATTCCTAGACTCATGCATTCCTGAGTGGCTGGGACTATAGGCTGAAAACAGACCAGACAGGAGTAATCCCATTTTTATGTGTATTTTTATATGCAGTCCCTAGACTAATACTAGAAGCTCTCAATACTACTTAGTAGCTGGAAGAGTTGGCTCAAGTGGTAGAGTACCTGCCTAGCAACCATAAGGCCTTGAGTTCAAACCGCAGCACTGCCAAAAATAAATAAATAAATGCGGAAGCCTATTTAAAAAAAAAAACTAGGCCAGGTTCTGGTGGCTCACACCTATAATCTTAGCTGCTCAGGAGGCAGAGATTAGGAGGCTCGAGGTTCAAAGCCAACCCAGGCAAATGGTCCATGAGAACGTATCTTGAAAAAAAAACCAAAAAAACCTTCACAAGAAACATAGGGCTGGTGGAGTGGCTCAAGGTATAGGCCCTTAATACAAACAGCAGTACCACCACCACCAATAACAACAAAAAAAAACGTACTTACACATTTAGCTTAAAATCATCATCAACAGCCAGGTGCTGGTTTCTCAGCAACCTGTAATCCTAGCTACTCAGGAGGCAGAGAGCAGTAGGATCACAGTTCAAAGCCATCTTGGGCAAACAGTTTGCAAGACTCTATCTCAAAAATAGCCAACACAAAAAGGGGCTGGTGGAATGGCTCAAGCCACTAGCAAGCACAAGATCCTAAGTTCAAATCCCAGTGCTGCCAAAAAAAATAAATAAAAATCATCATCATCATAAAAGATCTCGGACACTCTTTAAACTTAATTTAGATTGTAATTGAATAATGAAGCTAAAAAACATTTCCATCAAATGTAATCCTTGAACAATGAATGCATTTGCTTACCAGAATATAACACAGAATTAAGATTGAATGTGGCTGTTTGTCATTCTCTGCTGATGTACTATGGGTCAGTTTTCAAAGGCAAATGTTATAGTGTATTCCAGGACATCTGTGTTCATACAATCAGTTATTTGAAACTATATTTGGATGTATGAGCTATTAAAAGCTTCTGGCACCGAGTGACCTTTCAGGCAGAATTTAGATTGACCGCTCACATCGCTGCTCCCTGTTGCTGAGTGAGAAACAGCAGAAAACCCTGGATTCGAACATCTGTTGGGTCTTTGTTTTGCTTTGTTTTGTTTCCTTTCATTTTGCCTTAAGAAGATGAACAATGAAACCACAACCCTGATATCCTTGAAGGAGGCAATGAAAAGGTTGCTAAGGGCTACAGGGAGGGAATAAGCATGGGTTTGCTATTCTTGGAAGATGGGGAAGAGAAGAATGAAAAATAGAAATAAGCAAAGAAGGGACAGACATACCAATTAGAACTGTTTCTGTTAAAGTGGCTTAAGTCTTCCAGGTTCAAAAGTTTGTAAATTAATGATAAAAGTCTGGGGGTTGGGATTTACCTCAATGGTAGGAATGTTTACCTACCATGACAGAGGACCCTGGGTTTGATCCCCAGCATGAATAAATAAATAATAAGGCAATCAAGAAAAAAATGTCTCTGCTCCCAGGTGTTATAACTCCATTCAATTCATGCATACACTAAATGCTAAGTTAATAAAAATATGTAAAATGTGTTTTCTGTCCTCAAGGAGTATACAGCCTGTAGGAATGACAGAATTACTAGAAAATACTTAGAATTTAGATTGGGAGTGGCTCAAGTGGCAGAGCACTTGCCTAGCAAGTGTGAAGCCCAGAGTTCAAATCCCAGCACTAGCAAAAAAAAAAAAAACCAACGACAACTTATGACTTAAGGCAGGTGACCTGATAATGGTGATGTTCCAAAAGGGTAAGAGAACACGAGTGGGGGGGGTCATTCTACTTTGCCATTAATACTAGGAAAAGGTCTCTTCATAGAGGAACGCTTAAGGAAATAAAACATGGAAAGGAATTCTAGAGAAAGGAAACTGTACATGGAAGGTATATGCAAGCCTGGATTGCATATGAGTGACTAGTGGCAGAAGATGGGGGCAAACGGTAAAGGGTTGTATGTTTTCTGCTAGGGAGATCCACTTTGCCTCTAAAGCTAACACTGGGTAAGTCAAGGTGGATTAAAAGATGCAACATTAGCTGGGTTACATTAGCAGAACTGTACTTTAGAACAATATGTCTGGAGAATGGATTGGAGACTGAAGCAATGGAACAGTCAGACTACTGTAATCCTGGGTCCAAGTGAAAGATCATGAAGATCTTGCTGGGCATGCAGAGGAAGAGATAGATGAAAGAGACATTAATGGATGGGGGGGACAAAGTTGAGAATTATTCTAAGATTTCTATTTAAGCAATTGGATAAGCAGTAAAGTCATCAACTGAGGTAGGGAATTGTGGTAAGAAATGGACTGCACTCAGATTTGCATGCTGTTTAACATGTAATGGAATGGTCTACGCATGCCCTTTGGTGACAGAATTCCGAAGAATTGCTGCAATTATAAACTTTTATGCTGATTGACAAGCATAAAAGATCACTTCTAAAGTCCAAGCTAGAGAAGACCTATAGTAAAATTGTCTTAAAGGTCTAAAAGTTAATATAAACAGTATGCCAGATTACATGGTTTTGATTTGAACACAGATTGCTGCTATATGAATTCATGCAAGCTTATACTCCTAAAAATGCACATTTTGTATCTCATCTTTGTGTAAATAAAATCCAAAGCAGTGAAGCATTTTCTCCACAGTAGTTTCTGAAGACAGGAGAGAGGGTATTAGTAGGTTCAGTTTAATACAGTTGAGTTTGACATCACCATCCTGGTGGAAGTATTAGGTCTAGTGCTTAGTAGAGACGTGGTACCTGAATCTGAATTAGCCTTGGGAGAAATTGAAGACCAAGAGGAGAAAATGGTCAAAGACAGATTCTTGGGCAACCATAGAGGTATTCAGGTCATTGGTGAGGTAACACATATGTTTATACATCACTTCCTTCATGAAATTCAGACAATGTGGGTGGCTTCAGGCAAGTGAGATGTATGACTCAATTAGACATAATTCCAGTGCTACAGTGCCTTCTGATAATCAGGACTATTTAGAGCTACTTAAACCCCCATGTCCAGTTGTACAGTTCAGCATCTCATTCACATCACATCACAGATGTCAACATATTATACAGAAATATGTTATTACTTCTGGGGGTGGTGGAGTGGCTAGCAAATGTGAGGCCCTGAGTTCAAATCCCCATGCCACCAAAACAAAAAAAAAGTATATTATTACTTCTGCGTAAGGCCTTTGCTAGATATTGGGAGACTGGCATACAAATTTCTAAGAAATGGTCTCTGATTTCCCCTTGCCTAGAATTTACAGTTTAGTTTATGAAAAGTAAACTTAAAAGTAAAGCAGGAGGTGAGCACTGGTGGTAGAGGGAGTCCCTGTAAGAGAAGGAGGGCAAAGAGGTTTCCAGTTAGAGAGGGAATTCAAGAAGGCAATGAAATTTAAGCTGATCCTTAAAAAAACAGGATTTAGAAAGTCAAAACAGGATAGAGAAAACTAACTTATTATTATTATTACATTTTTGGGTGGTACTGGTGTTTGAATTCAAGGCTTCATGCTTGCCAGGCAGGTGTTTCCCTCTTGAGCCATGCAAAACCTTAGTTTTGTCACTGACCGAAACTAACCCTCGATTCTTTCATCCTCCAGAGTAGACCACAAACTCCAAGCTATAGAAGCACAGTTCAAAGAACTGGACACCACCAAGGATAATCTGACACAGAGATTTGAATATCATAGCAAGACTTTGGCAAGTCAAGCAGCCCAAGATGAGATGTGGGCATCAGTTTTGGCACTCAAGTGAGTACTGATTGAGAAATCAACAGAATTTGGTGGCCTTGTGAGAGCTTCCCAATTTGAGTTTAACATGGTTCCAACAATAGATTAAGATGGTATTACATTTCCTTGGTCCATTCATTCAGAAAAGATTCATTTGAGTGCCTGTTTATATTCTAGGCACTGCAGTAAACATCTCATCCTAGAGTCTTACTTGCCAAAGTCTGATTGGCAGAAATAAATAATAAAACTCTCTTTCCATTAAGGAACTGAAAGTATAGGTGACCTGAGAACTCAGCTATGCAGTTTAGTGTGAGCTAAAATTCTAAAGTGATTATTTTCTAAAAGACAACAGTTGTGATTTCTAGTGCATTTGTATTGTTATCCTAGTCAAATGCAATTTATATTTATACATAGTGTTCTGCTTCAGAAGCTCTCCATGTTTTCCTTAGGTTCACTTCAATGGAATTGAATATTTTAAACAGCTACGTCATTGAAGTACTCATCTGCTTGCATACTCGAGTGCTGGAGAAGCTGCCAGACCTGGTGAGAGGACTTCCCACCTTAGCCTCTGTCCTTAGGCGCAAAATCAAGAACAAGCGCATAAGGGCTGCGTGGGAGTCTGTTCTGGAGGAATGTGGGCTGCAAGAAGGAGATATCACCGCTCTTTGTACCTTCTTTGTTGCGTACGGTAACAGGGCAGAATACTATGCAGCTAAAGTGAGACAGATGTACATCAGAGATGTTGTGTTCGTGATCACTAATGTGGTAAAGAACCAGGCTCTGCAGGATGGTTTGCTGAGGGCTGTTCAGGTCATTGAGAAGGGGAAAGCAGTGAAGACTCCTGAAGAGCAAAAGTCAAGCCTAAAAGAGTTGATACCATCAGTCAAAAACTAACTTGTCACCTTATGACCCAGTGACTCCACTTCCAGCAGTTTATCTTGCAAGTGGCAAAAGAAAGTTTGCAGTGTTAATTCATGCAGGCTTATAGTTATAGCAAAAAGTGAGGGGATTATTATAGAGAAATTATGACAAATTGATACAATGAATATTTTCTGAATGAGTACATAAAATAATGAAAAAGCTCTTTGAATAATGACATGGAATGGTGCTGGGGGTATAGCTGAGCATGAGTGAAGCCTTGGGTTTAATCCCTAGCACCACAAAAAAATAAGCAAAGGAAAAAAAATAAAGAAAACATTATGGGGGCTGGAGGTGTGACTCATGGTAGAGTGCCTATCTCACAAGCGTGAGGACCTAAGTTCAAACCCTATACCATGAAAAAAAAAAAAAGCCTGAAAAAATAATATGGAGTCATCACCAAGCTATAGTGTTGTTTTTATTTAAATATTCATTTCCTATATATGCTAAGTAGAGAAACGGGCAGAACCAAAAAAATATATATGAGCGTATAGGTTGCATGTTATTTAGGTATCTATAAACTTTTGCAGAGATACATTAAAAAGTGATAATATTAGCTGGGTGCTGCTGCCTTACATCTATAATCCTAGCTACTCGGGAGGCAGAGATCAGGAGGATCACAGTTCAAAGCCAGCCTGGGAAAATAGTTCTGCAAGACCATATCTTGAAAAAGCACTTCACAAAATGGGCTGGTGGAGTGGCTCAAGGTATAGGCCCTGAGTTCAAGCCCCAGAACTGGAAAAAAAAAATGTGATAATGTTAGTTGTTTTAGGAAAGAAAACTAAGACATTAGGAATAAAAGGTAAGAGGAAGTCTTTTCAGGATTAATCAATTATAAACATTTTGAATTCTGAACTACACAAATGTATTACCTATTAAAAGGCAATTAAATGCCAGGTACCAATGACTCACACCTGTAATACTAGCTACTTGGGAGGCAGAGATCAGGAAGATTGAGGTTCGAAGCCAGTCCTGGCAAATAGTTTGTTTGTGAGTCCTTGCCTTAAAAATATCCAACACAAACCAGGGCTGGTGGAGTGGCTCAAGTGGTAGAGTACCAGCCAAGCAAGTGTGACTACCTGAGTTCAGACCCCAGTACCACGACTAAAAAAAAAAGGCAATTAAACAATAAAAGCTACCTAACATATACCATGAGAAGCTATAAATTACATATTGATGTACATTTGCTCTTTTGTACAGTATCAGTTGCATTGATCACTTTTTTATAATATTTATTGGACACCGAAGGCCATGTGCTAGGTTTTGTGAATAACAGGAATATTAGAAAATGCAGACTCTTAAGGCGAGGATTAAATATAGATGCTTTATTTGGGTGGTATGTCTTCAACAGTCAGAGTGAGGTAACATGCTGGAAAGAAATGAGGTAGAGAAGGATATGAAGCAATAGGAGGCGATGTACTACTTTGCTGACCCCTCCTTGAAGATGTGCCATGAGAGACATAACAAGTTGTCAGCAGATACATCCATTCTCTTGTTCTTCTCCATACTCCTGTTTGGAAAAACCATGTGTTGGAAGGAAGAGACTTTATCTCTTTATCTGTTGTGCTCACTCAATCACAGTTTTCAATTGCCCAATGTTGCTGTATATATCATTCAGGCCTCCCTAGCAGCCACTAGAAGCCCATTCCTCAATGTTCAGAAGTGGCAGAAGAGCCAGTGATTCCAGGAATACAACTGGTCAGCCTCAGGCAGAACAAATGATTGTGGGTCCAGAAAGCAACCCACAAGGCAAGACCATGGAAACCTGAGGAAGCATCCACAGAGAAAAATCAAAATGCAAAAGTTAAATAGTGAGATTACAATAAAACTCCTATCACCAGGCAATATATGATTGGGTACATTTATAAGAGGGACATCACTGTATGATGGAATAAATACTTCTTAGAGGAAATGCACCAAAGGATTCTTGAAGAAGACAAAGCCACAAAGTGTTTAAGACAAATTAAGAAAGCAATGCCAGACTGGAGGAGCATGAGGTCCTGAGTTCAAACTCCAGTGCTACCAAAAAAAAAAAAGAAAGAAAGAAAGCAGTGGCATGACAGCATGAGATCTGTGTGGAAGTAAACGGATTAAGGTTGAATGCTTAAGAGAACAATGGGAATGGGGCCCAGTGCTGGTGGTTTACATCTATAATCCTAGCTACTGGGGAGGCAGAGATCTGGAGGATTGAGTTTCAAAGCTAGCCCCAGGCAAATAGTTCATGAGACCTCATCTCAAAAAAAAAAAAAAAAAACAACACACACACACACACAAAACCAGGGCTGGGTTAGGGGAAAAGTGGCCCAAATAATGTATACACATGTAAGTAAATGTAAAAAGAAAACAAACAAAAAACAGGGCTGGTAGAGTGGCTCAAGTGGTAGAGCACCTTCCTAGCAAGCAGGAGCCCATGAGTTCAAACTCCAGTACCACAAACAAAAAAAAAAAAAAAAAAAGAAAAATGGAATAGCTAGGCATGTAGTATACTCCTGTAGTCCCAACTGGTTAGGGAGACTGAGGAAGGAGGATTGCTTGAGCCCAGGAGTTCAGGGGAAGTCTACTTAACATAGTGAGACCCAACTCAAACATTTACTTTTAACTCTGAGCTGTTTTTAGGATGTATTGATCTAAATTATGTACTTAGGTATTTCTTGGTATTTCCGTTTTTCCCTCAATAATTTTATGTTAAGACATGCAGGCATTTGGGTATTGTACTACCCCATGCCCCCTTTCCCCTGTAGTCTTCTAATCAAGAGGTGGCAGTTTTTCATTAGATTAGTAGTTAATGGTTTCTTATCATTATGTCTCCTTTATTGTACAACTCTTTGCTTCTCCTGTTGTTAATTTTCTTGTCTTGGTTCCTTTGAAAGTTTCTATGTTCCTGTCACTAGATTTTCCCAAACTCACCAAAAGCTTGAGAAAGCCCTCTAAAACTGTCTTCTGTAGTTATATGTCTCAAGTACTAACAGTTCCTTTGTCTTTCCTGGAACTGTGTTGGGGCTGCAGTTCATGCTGTTACTCTCCAGACCTTCTGCACCTCTGGTGTCTGAGACTCAGCTTTCTGTTTCTCCTGAGTTAGATCCTGTTTCCTGCACGTTACCTTTTCTTGCTTGGTTTATTTCCTCATTTCAGAACAGTACTTCTTCCATGAGCATCCTGAGAATAGGATAGTTGAGAAGTAAAAATTTTAAGTTGCAAATCTGAAAATGCCTCACGTGTAACTGACAATATAGAATTTTAGGTTGGAAATCACCTTGGAGAATTTTTTAAGGCATTCATTGTCTTATAGCCTGTTGTTTCTGATAGCAGATCTTTCTATATGACCCATTTTGCTGCCTCTCCAAAACTTTTGTTCTGAAGTTTTGCCATGAGAAGTGCCTTGGCATGAGTGTGTATATATTTATTGACTTGGGGTAGTCAGCAGGCCCTCCTGGTGACTGACTCATTTTCTTCAGTTCTGGGAAATTGTCTTGTACTCATTTTTCTTTTCCATTGCTTCTCTCGAGTTCTAACAATCTTCTGTTTTTCTTACCTTTCTTGCTTTCCTTCTCTTTGCCTTTTGCTTTTACCTTTTGAACATATTTCGACTTTTTTTGGCAGCACTGGGGTTTGAACGCTTGCTAGGCAAGTGCTGTTACCGCTTGAGCCATTCTGCTAGCCTTTTTTGTGTGTGTGATGGTTTTTCCAAGATAGGGTCAGTCTCCTGAACTATTTACCCAGTACTGGCTTTAAACCACGAGCCTCCTGATCTCTGCGTCCTGAGTAGCTAGGATCACAGATGTGAGTCACCAGTGCCCATCATATTTTTAATGTGCAAAGCTCACTCTTTCTGATCTTCCTTTCTATAGACTAATTATTTCATAAATTCAGTATATTTCCTGGGGTGGTATTATAATGTATGTGTCCAGGCTTTCTTAACAAAACACCATTGACTATAGAAAATTATTTCTTAACATTCTGGAGGTCAGGAAGTCTATGATCAAGATTGGCAAGGTAGATTTCATCCTGAGGTTTCCTCTTGGCTTGTAGATGGTCACCTTTTGACTGTGCTTACATAACCTCTTTGAACACAGGGAGGTAGAGAGCAAGCTCTTGGTGCCTCACCCTAAAGACCTTATTTAACTCCAGTTACTTCCAAAATTCTCATCTCCAAATGTCCTCACTCTGGGGTCAGGACTTTAACATAAAAATCTTGAGAAGACACAAATATTCAAAGGTCTTTTTTCCTAAAGACCTGTGCTCTTTTGTACTGGAGATTGAACTCTAGGCCTCAAGCGTGCTAGGTAAGCACTTCACCACTGAGATATGTCCCCTGCCCTTTTATTTTTGAGATGGAGCCTTACTAAATTACCCAGACTGGCCTCAAGCTTGTCCTCTTGCCTCAACCTCCATGAGCTTATAGATGTATACCCCCCACACCTTTTTTTTTTTTCCCACACGAAGACCACAAATGTTTGGGTGAATAGCTGCAGACTGAGCTATTTCTGTTAAAATGCCAGTACAGCACTGTGTTGGGCACTGCACTAAACAAATGCTCATTTAGACTTTGATTTTTTTCAGTTCTCAGCTAGGCTCTTAGTGCCATTTACCAATCATTGATTGTGCTCCTGGGTCTTTTTTCCTCTCTGGTCCCAGTTAAATTTTTGAAAAGTTACTGCTGTTAACAACATGAAAAGGGACATCTTGATCAAATGATCTCTGCCCCCTTCCTCTACTAGGGAGAAAAAAGTTGAAACCCAGTTTGTGATTCTGCATTAAGGGCTACCTTGGTGGGACAGGCAGGAAAGGCTAACAAATGAGGAAGGAGGCCTCTGAGAGCTACTGTGGCCAAGGGACAGCTTGTGGCATAAGTAGGCATGAATTTAACCTGGTATTCTGGGAAGCTGTAGATTTCACATCCACAGAAAGAATGGCATTGAGTGTATGCCTTATAGCAGACTTTCAACAAAAGCTGGTTTACTTGCCCTTGAAGTTTGTGGCTTATACCTGCAGTCACACTTAAAAGCATTGCAAAGGGCCACTTTTTTTCCTGTTTCAGGAAAGAAGTAACACATTCTCTTTTTATTTTTATTTTTTATTTTATTGCTTTTTATTTTTTCTATTTTGCTAGTTTAAAAAAGATTTCTAACAGGGCACACTTTTGCACATTGATCTCTGGACTTTGATATAAATGAGAAAAAGCCATGAAAGAGCTCTAAGGGACAGAAATGTTAGCCACCCTCAAGGGCAGACTGGCAATAGCTCCAATTCTAATCTACCTCCCAAGAGATTCAGCCTGTTAAACCACTGAATTTCCAGATGATTCTTTTTAAAAAGGTGACTCGGCTAATATGGTCACTGGTAGGGGTTTTCAAGAGTCCACAACACTAGTTCTTGTTATTTGGCTTCCTTGTGAAATAAAGGACTTTTATTCCTATCTCTTGAGTGCTGTGACTTGGGCTGAGAATATAGCTCAGTGGTAAAGTGCTTGCCTGGCACTCCACAAAGCCCTGGGTTCAACCCCTAGCACCACAAATCAATTGGATGGATGGATGGATGGATGGTTTGGATGCATGGATGCTATGGCCATCTGTTTGAGGCTGAATCCAGAACATGGCAGTCAGGCAGTCTTTACCATTTCACAAGAGCAACGAGCTCTTGGTGAAGTTAGCAAGAGTAAGGGGCCCTGGTTAGGATAAAAAAAAGCAAGTTCGTAGAGCTGGAGGTGTGGCTCAAGCAGTAAAGTACCTGAACTGAAACCCCAGTCCCTGCTTTGCACCCCCCTTCCCGCCGTCCCCTGCCAAAAAGCAAGTTCTTAAAATCTTTACCACTAAGTGTATATTACTTAAGTAACAGATTTGTTGGATAGACTTGTGTAGTCATGTTAAATGTGTTTTCATTCCCTGAGCACAGACAGTAATGTGGGTACCCTAAGGTGGGAAGGAAGGCTACCCTAGCCTGAAAACCTAGCTTGCTGACACACGCCTGTAATCCCCAGCTCTGGGGAGGTTGAGGTGGTAAGATTGTGAGTTCCAGGCTACTTGGGCTACACAGGGAGACCCTGTTTGAAAAACAGAAACATAAATCCAAAGCAAATTATAGGCCTCAGATATCAGTTATAGTAAGATATATAAACACCTTAAGTAGGATAACTTTGGAATTCAATGCAGAAATTGCCTTGGTATATTGCCTTGGTATTTTACCTATAAATATATTGTGTAACCTCCTCTATTACTCTTCCTTCCTTTTTCTCCCTACCCCATATTGTTCAACAGTTTTCAGTGTGTTTCATTTTGTCTTGTTCCTACACAGATGTAATGTACTTCAATATTACTCATTCCATCATTCTCTTCTATTCTCCCTCCTCCCTTAGTCTCTACTAGTCCTACTATTTTAAACATGTTCTACATATATATGTATATATGATAATGCTCATATTTGTATTTGGATCTATCTTTCACACACAAAAGAAAACATGTGACTTTTGTCTTTCTGAACCTGACTTACTTTACTTAATATGATGCTCTCCAGTTCCATCCATTTACCTGCCAGTGACAAAATTTCATTCTTTATTATGGCTGAATAAAATTCCATTTTCTTAAACCATTCATCAGTTTTAGGGCATCGGGGCTATTTCCATAGCTGGACTATTGTGAATAATGGTGCAATAAACATGTGTGTGCAGGTGCCTTTATTGTAAAAAAAAAAAAAAAAAAAAAAAAACAGAAACAGCTGTATATTCTGGGTCAGAAATTAAGATCGATGAATATATCTTTATAAGAGATTTTATAATCCTAGGTATAGGTGTTGTATTATCCATCTCAGTTTTGGGTTAGGGAGGAAGATTTAAAATGTATTTGTAGAAAATTTTGTTTAGTAAATAATGACAGCATTTATATAAACTTGTAACTCAAAAGATTGATTGTTTTTAAAGAAACAACACTCATGAAGATAATTTCCAGCCAGCACCAGTGACTCATGCCTGTAATCCTAGCTACTTGAGAAGGATCACTATTGGAGGGCATCCCAAGCAAACAGTTCATGAGACCCCGTTCCAAAATAAGAGTGAAATGGTCTGGAGGTGTGGTTCAAGCTGTAGAGTGCCTGCTTGCAAACATGAAGCCCTGAGTTCAAACCCCAGTACTGCCAACGAAAGATACAATTTTTAATGTACAGGTTGATTATCCATTATCCAAAATGTTTGAGATTTTGAAATATTTGCATGTTCAAAATGAGGTATCTCAGGGATGAGATCCAAGTCAAAACACAAAGTTTGTCTCACAAATAGCATTAAGGTAATTTAGTGTGTCTGCATTTAATGGCAACATTAAAGTATATTCTTTTTTTCCTGCCCCTCTTTACCCCAAGTATATTCTTGTGAACTTCTTTTGTAGAACTTTGATCGCTCTAGAGCACACTATTAAATATATGATGCACATGACAGAAATGGCTAAGTCCCAGAATTGAGACAGTTTTGACATCTGTTACCCAAGCTGAGGGCCTCAAACCTTTAGAAGGAAGGCTGGGCTATAGAAGGAAGTGTAAATGCCTGTCAGGTTGTCACAGGTCTGTGGATTCTCTGACCAAAACTGTCATACTTTCTTCAGGATCCACCTGGGACATGCTTTTCTAATGTTAAATAAAATTTAGTTCATTTGTTTGAGCTGAGCTCTTGCAGTAGACTTAACAGACCAAACCAAATGGAGTTACTCATGATGAAGTTTCAGGCCCCCAAAGCCAAAATAACTTCCAAACAATCGGGAGAGAAACTGTTCTGGATGCACTCTGTATGAGCCCACAGTCTTTGTTTCCCAATTTTTTTTTCAGCACTGGGATTTGAACTCAGGGCCTAGACCTTGAGCCACTCCACCAGCCCTTTTTTTTGTGATAGTTTTTTTTTTTTTTTTTTTGAGATAGTGTCTCTAGAATTATTTGCCCCAGCTGGCTTCAAACCGCAATCCTCCTGATCTCTGCCTCCTGAGTAGCTAGGATTATAGGCGTGAGTTACCTGTGCCACAGACAACAGAATGAGCACAGGAGCAGAGGTTGATTAAGTAGAGAGGAAAAGAGAAGAAAAGCGTCCCTATACAAGAGAAGTCTCAGAAAGGCTGAGCCCCAGAAGTGATAAGGTCTGAAATTTTCATCCATTTTCTCCAGGATGTTGCTCAGTCTCTATGCTAATTAGGTGTGCAGAAAGCAGCATCCCTGTTGCCTGTGCATGCAGTGTTCTGATTGGTTGTGCCCTCATTCTGGTCCATCCAGCTTTTCCTTCTTTTCACCCTTAAGGTCACAGGAAGGTCAAATGGAGGCTTCCAAGAGACCTTCCGCACTGCATAATTTCAGTTAGCTGCCTAGCCTACTTGTTCAAAATAATAGCCAAATCCTCCAACAGGCCAGTTTCAGTCTGCATGAGAAGGAAATTGCTCCTACTTTAACCTTTACAAGGAAAGAACTTTTGAAACCACCAATCTACTGTTTTTTGTTTCTGCTTTCCTGAGCTGTTATTTGTCTATAAAACCAATCTCTGCTCAATTCGTCAAAACATTCTATTTTATAGAATTCTAGAATTGCAAAGAAGAGCCAATAAAGACCTTTAAATTGAATTTTTGCAATTTTGTCTTTTGACACTAAGAACTTTAGAAAACTACGAAAGGCTTAATTAATAGACGTCAAAAAATAGTCTGACGAGAGAATTACAAAAATTACTGTTCATGTTTAGAACTTTCCCTTTTCTGCCCAGGAACCAATCAAGGGTTTCTGCAGCCTCGGGAGCAGGAGTCTCGGGGAGAGAAATCTGGAACCTGAAGTAGGAGGAGCTGCGACAGTGGGGAGGGGTGGGGTCGGCCCGGGAGGGACAGAAAGGGCCGTGCCGGAAGTCCCGCCCAGCCGGAAGTTAGGCGCTTTTGCCTTTGGACGGTTCTCTGGATGGGCAGTGCGGTTTTGGCGGGCAGTTGTGGCGTCACTAGCTGGCGGCTAGCAGCTCCTGCGGCAATTACGCGTTTGGCAGACAAGAGAGGTTAGGGGCAGGCCGGGGTTGGAGCCCTGGAAAACTACGAGGCGCCCAGAAGTTGGAACGAGGGGGCTCGCGGGCTGCCCCCTACAGCAACTGTAAAACGGAAGTTCTGCTCCAGCCGGAGCCCGGTGTCCGGGCGGTAGCGGCGGCGTTCTCGGTGCTGTGTCCTCGGGGCTTCTCGCCTCGGCAGCCTAGGGCAGCTCGGGAGCGAAGGGGAGCGGAGCATCCTGACCTGGTGAGGAGAACCAAGGGCTTTGACGCGGGACTCAGAGCCCCCTGTCCGCCCCGTCGCAGCCGTGTGGTCACTGCCGCGTGCAGCCACGCTTCCCCACGAAAACGTTCATTGATTTTTCTTGCGGACTGTTTGTCTTTATAAGGGGCAGATACACTGCCAGGCCGGCCAACCCTGCGCCTTTTTGCCTGAAGTCGTGGTTAAAGCTCCTAATGTCTGGTATCTCGTATGTGGTTGGGCGTAATATTTAAACACGAAGCTGTTAATTTGCTTTCTCTGTGGTTGGCCGAAAATACGATTCCTCTTCCAGGTGTTGGTGTTGAATAGGCCTCATTAGCACATTAAAAATGGCTGTATCCAAAGACGCCATCCCTTCCTTGTCGGAATGCCAGTGCCAGATCTGTATGGAGATCCTCGTGGAGCCCGTAACCCTCCCTTGTAACCACACGCTCTGTAATTCGTGCTTCCAGTCAACTGTGGAAAAGGCGAATTTATGCTGTCCCTTCTGTCGCCGCCGAGTCTCTTCGTGGACTCGGTACCATACCCGAAGAAATTCTCTGATCAACATGGAACTCTGGGAGGTAATTCAGAAGCACTATCCAAAGGAATGCAAGCTTAGAGCCTCTGGGCAAGAATCAGAAGAAATTGGTGAGTAAAAACCCACCGTGTTTATTGCCGAAAAACCCAAAATCCTTTAAAATGTGAACCACCAGTTTTCCATTTTAAAAAGAGGTGAGGGGGATCTGATTAGTATTTGTCTAAGTTGTCCTGGGAGGTTTTGGGTTTATGGGCCCTCAAAATGTCGTTAAAGTCAATGGCAAGATTTTGTCCACTGTTACAATGGCTAAGCTGAGTTGGACTGCTGCTGATTGAGTTAAAAATGAACGAAACAAAAAGGAGTTGCCTGTTGGTATAAAAAATTATACATAATCACAGATAAGCAGTGGTCCGAGTGTACAGCAACAGAAGAAAATTTATCAATTCCTGTGTTGATATTTTACTTCAGATTACTTTCTCCGACTTACTTGTCTATACATTTCCGTTCATTTAAGTCTCTATTTTGTTCTCTTAGGAATGTGGCAGGCTTAAAAATAGCTTCCTATTACCAGTTGTATTTAGCTGAGTCATTTTTAGTCAAAGCCTGCTGACCCAAGAGCCCCAAACTTAACACTTGATTCTAGCAGCTTGCCTCTAGTATGGTAAGCAGTAAGCCATTCAGTGTGTCCTGTTTAAGCTTTGGCTGTAGTGCCTGGGCTGTGGTATACCTGATTTTTATTTACTTACTTTATTATGGTAAAAGTGTTATTGAGTTATGCTACCACATAAGTCATCCATTTAAAGTGAAAATTCATGGGTTTTGGTATTTTAATTTTTTTAATACATGTAAATAAAATGTGCCATTTTAACTGTTTATAAGTATACAATTCAGTGGCATCACTGTAACCATCACCAGTATGTTTCCAAAACTACTTCACTACTACAGATAAACTAATCCTTGAGCAATCATGGTTACCTCTGTTCTCTATCTTTATGAATTTCCCTATTCTAGGTATTTTATTAAGTGGAATCACAATTATTTGTTTCTGGCTTGAATACATGTGTTATGTTTTGTTTATCCAGTCTCTCATGTGGGATTTTGCCACATTTTGGTTATCTGATTATTGCTGATAAGAACAAGTATTTGAATACTTGTTTTCTGTTTTTTTTTTTCCTCCCTTCTTGGCCACACCCATAGGGAGTAGAGCTGGGGGCAGAGGGTGGGAGCAGGGTGGATGAAGAACTAGACTCACTTTTCTGTGATTTGGAAGGGTTGGTGTCTGTGTGTGTGTGTGTTTGTGTGTGTGTGTGTAACATTTATTTGCTCTATGCTCTTAGGAAGAGTTCCAGTGACTTTATATAGTTGATTTTTATAATTTTCTCTACTAATGGTTGTTTCATTTGAGGTCTTATGAATCTCTTCAGATCTTTTCAGTTCCAGAAGGTGATTCTCTTTGTATTGTTTTTCATGTAAATGTTATTGGCATATAACACAAGTAAATACAAATATGTAACCAGCATTCTTGTGAGGCCCCAGAACTTTCCCAGAATTCCTGGATTCTCCTTGTTGTCCCTTTCCACTATCCTGACCTGTAACACTATAGATGACTTTTTTTTTTTTTAACACTCTTTTAAAGGATTAAATCAGCCTGGTGGCAGTAGCTCGAACCTGTAATCCTAGCTACTCAGGAGACAGAGATCAGGGGGATTGCTGGATTGCTGTTGGAAACCAGCTTGGGCAAATAGTTTGTGAGACCCTATCTTGAAAAAACCCACAAAAAAGGGCTGGTAGAACACAGGTTACTCCAGAGGCACCTGCACACCCATGTTTATTTCGGCACTATTCACAATAGCCAAGTTATGGAAACAGCCAAGATGCCCCACCACTGACGAATGGATTAAGAAAATGTGGTATCTATACACAATGGAATTTTATGCAGCCATGAAGAAGAACGAAATGTTATCATTCATTGCGCACGGCCATTGTGCTTTTGCCATCCATAACTGCTAGATTGCAGAGGACTTTGTTTTGGATCGCTGCCTTCTGTGTAAATTGTTCTGACTGTCTCTAGACAGTTTCTTCTTTAAAAGAAGTATGCATGTGTGTACTTGTGCACATGACCAGGCAGAAATGCCTTCAGTGAAGTATTTTCATTTCAAAATTTTAAAACTTTGAATTCTCCTGATTTTGATCCCACATTTTTTACTCTAGCTTCTGTTGTCTTAATTAAATTTCTGGGTATAACCTGCTCTCTGGCAGATAGAGACAGAATATCTCTCACCTCAACTGTACTTCCCTTCCACAGGTTATGTTCCCTTCATTCTGCTACATCACTCACCTCTATTCCGTTGGTTTCCCATTTTGTAAAAAATTGATTTAAATTTCTTAGTGACTGGCTATAGTTGTACATGCCTGTAATTCTAGCTATAGGGAGGCTGAGGCAGGAGGATCACAAGTTCTAGGCCAATCTGGGCTACATAGTAAGATACTGTCTCAAAAAGGGGAGGAAAAAAAAAATATATATATATACACACAGAGAGAGAGAGAGAGAGGGAGAGGGAGGGAGAGATTTGACCCCCTTCTGTAATCTCTTAGATAAAAATAGATATATTTACTTGATTTTTGTTTAAAAAAAACCCAAAGCTTTGTTTTTTGTTTCTTTCTGAAGTAGTAGGTATCAAACCTCTGGGTCCGATGCATTCTAGACAAGTGCTCTGCCACTGGGCTACATTGCCAGTCCTATCCTTTACTGTTACTTTTAATGGTATCTAAAAGAAGGGTCAAGTATATGTATTTGTATGCCACTTGGAACCCAAAAACTGTGGGTCTTTTAAAGTAGAATTTCAAGAGAAGATAGTATTGCCATAGCAATTTTATTTTAATTTTGAACTTTATATAATTTATTTTTATTTTGCATTTATATTAACATAGTTTTAGTGGGAGGCCAAAATTAGTCATACAGTTCTGTGTTGCCTATAATATTTTCTTTTTTAATGTGAAACAGTTGATGACTATCAGCCAATTCGTCTGTTAAGTCAACCTGGGGAACTGAGAAGAGAATATGAAGAGGAGATAAGCAAGGTAAGTGCTGAGTAGTTCTGGGGTTTTTTTGGGGGGTGGGGGGTGTGTTTGTTTAATTTGTATGTTCATTCTCCGATTTTACATATAGTTTTATATATGCTTGTAAATTTCAATACATACCAGTATTGAAATTGAAGTAATTTTAACGTACCTTATATAAAGGCTTCATGTTTAAGCATTTATTCAAAATAGTCATAAACTAGTTTTAATTTACATACTTGGTGTTTTTATGTAATAGCAATTCCTATGCATGTAAGTATGGAGGGACTTTCTTTCATTTTCCTGAAGTTTTCAGCTTGCAGAACGCAAACTAGTGAGTTAAGAGGAGGAAAGTATCTCATCACGGCTAATCATGAAGTTCCTATACAGGAAAAGAAGGTGTAGTGCTAGCAGTGAAACCTGTGAGAACACTGCAGGTCTGCTTAGTGTCAACAGTACTGACCAATAGAACTGTACCCTCTCAGTGTCTGCCTCCCAAGTAGCTAGGATTATAGGATTACAGATGTGATCCATGTGTTCTGCTTAGTATCTGTATTTTTTTTTGTTTGTTTCTTTGTTTGGTGGTACTGGGGTTTAAATTCAAGGGCTCATGCTTGAGTTGGGTATTTTCAAGATGGGGTCTCTGTGGAACTACTTGCCCAGGCTGCCTTTGAATTCTGATCCTCCTGATCTCTGCCTCCTGAGTATCTAGGATTACAGGCAATGAGCCACTGATGCCTGGCAGTGACTGTATTTTTAAAAAAATACTTTTTCACAGGGCCAGAAGTGGTGGCTCATGCCTATAATCCTAGCTACTTGGAAGGTAGAGCTAGGTGGATTTTGGTTCAAGGTCAGCCTGGGCAAACAAGTTAGTGAGACCCTAACTCAAAGAACAAGTTGACTATAATTCCAGCTATTCAGTGGCAGAGGTAGGAGATCAAAATCCAAGGCCAGCCCCTGGCAAAAGTGGGAGACCCTATATGAAAAATAACTGAAAGCAAAGAGGGCTGGGAACATGGCTCAAATTGTAGAGCGCTTAGCATAAGGCCCTGAGTTTTAACTCCAACATCATCCTATTAGGGCTGGGAATGTAGCTCAGTATTAGAGTACTTACCTAGCATGCAGGAAGCCCTGTATTTGACCCCCAGCTGGCATGGAGGGTGTAGTGGGAGGGGACCAAAAAAACTTTTTAAAAAGATAAAGTTAATTTAAATGTATTTAACCAAGTATATCTAAAATGTTACTTTATCATATAATCAATATACAATTATAATTTAGTTAAATGTAGTTATATTTAAAAATTAATGGTAGATGTTACCATTTTTTCTTTAAAATCTTTTGTATATTTGCACTTAAAATGTAATTTGGCCTAAAACAAATTCAATAATATTATTGGACATGGGTCACACACTAAGGGGAGAACACATACAGGAGGAATAGGGAAAGGTAGGAAACCCAAAACTTGAAAGTGTTTGATGTGTCCACTGTAGAGGAGCTATTACAGTAACCTTAAAATGACAGAGGTGACCATGGGAAGGTGACTGGGAGATAGTGAAGAGATCTGGTAGAGATGAATCAATTCGGGTTGTAATACACAAGTGCATGGAAACAATCTGCGAATCTCTCTATATAGCTATCCTTATCTCAAACTAGCAAAAACACTATGTTGGGGCTGGGGATGTAGCTCAGTGGTTAAGTGTTTGCCTAGCATGCATAAGGCCCTGGGTTTGATCCCCAGTACCACACAAAACAAAGCAAACAAACAAAAAAATGCTAGGTCTTTCTTATTATGACTTATGTTTTCTCTTCAACAAAATCGGAGGAGAAGGCAGAACAGGTTCTGCCTAGAAGCAAGGGGGGAGGGGGCAGAGGGAGGAAGTGGAGGGCGGTGGGGGGGAAATGGCCCAAACAATGTATGCACATATGAATAAATGACTAAATAAAATAAAATGAAATTTGGATTAGCTACATTTCAAGTGCTCAGTGGATACTTGTAACTTGTGGCTACTGTATTGAACTGTGCAGGTCTAAAAGACCTAATCAGTAATTATGTTAGCTAACATAACTGAGCATGTTGTCCAAGTAGTGTCATACGTAAGGATTTTTAAAGGAATAACTTAATCCTTACAATACAGTGAGAATGGACTCTATAGGATGCTTTTAACTTTATTTTTTATATTACTGGGGCTTGAACTTAGGACATCAATCACGCACTCTGCTTGGTGGAGTGGCTCAAGTGGTATAGGGTGTTTTTTCCTACAAGGAAAGAAAACCTAGGTTGGGTTATAGCTTAGTGGTAAAGCATTTGCCCAAGTATATGAAATCCTGGGTTTGGTCCCCAGTACCACAAAAAAAGAAAAAGAAAACTCAAACTTATATAAACAATACGAAAATTATAATCAGAATTTCAGAGATAGTATGGACTTCAGGGTTGGTTTCTTCCTGAGCTGTATCTCCATTTCTTTGCTAACTTTTGTGAGCTGGTTTTATCCTTAGGCCAGTAGCAAGATGAGTGTATAATTTCAAAAATAATGTAGAGATTTTTCTCTTGTGGCTTTTCTTACTTACTTTTGATGGTGTTTGGGTTTGAACTAAGGGTCTCACGCCTGCTAAACAGACAGTCTACCACTTGAGCCACACCCCAAACCCTTTTTTGCTTTTTTGCCATTTTTTTCAGATAGGGTCTTGCAAACTTTTTGCCAGGGCAGGCCTGGGATAGTGATCCTGGTACCTATACCTCTCACATTATGGATTACTGGCATGTGTCACCCACCTGGCTTGTTCTTTGACATACAGTCTTGCTAACTTTTTTACCTGGACTGGCCTTGATCCGCCATCCTCCTATCTCTTCCTCCCAAGTAGCTGGGATTACAAGTGTAAACCACTGAACCCAGCCCTCCGTAGCTTTCTTTTAAGAGCAAGAAAACTTAATACAGAAATTGTTTTTTTTCCCTTGGTGGGACTGGGGTTTGAACTTGGCTTCACCACCTACAAAGTAGGACTTCTACCCTTTGAGCCACATCTCCAGCCCTTTTTGCTCTGGTTATCTTGGAGATAGGAGTCTTGTGAACTATTTGCCGGGCTGGCTTCAGACCGTGATCATCCTGATCTCACCCTCCCAAGTAGCTAAGATTACAGACCTGAGCCACCAGCAGCATGGAAGTTCTTGAACAAAAGTTCCCTTATGCTTCATTTGCTTGAATTAGACTTATTCTTGAATCAGAACCTTGGATTGTTAACATGGTTCTTATAATTACTTCTTTTAGGCAATATGGTTCAATGACTACAAGCATGGCCTTAGCCCCTAGAATCTGAATTGCACTCTCACCTCTGCCATTTACTGATCCAAGAAAGTTATTTGCTTTTCTGTGTCCATTTCCTTCCCTGCAAATCATGCAATGGCCATCGTGGCTGCTTGTTCAGGACTTGTTCGGTTCCTGCTCACTGTGTTTGGGATTGATCCTGATTTCAAGGATAGGTCCTGATTAGTATAGGTCAGTGTTGATCATTCTGTCCTTTTTGCTAAGGTTTGGTTCAGGAAGGTAAGTCTTCCTTACTTGGAACATGGCATTACATAAACTGAGGAAAGTATTACCAAGAAAAACTTCCACAAATGTGTGGCAGTGTCCTAGAAACTGTGATAATGACTGACAAGAGAAGAGGTATGGGTCTTGATCAAGGTTTCATTGAACTAACTAGGGAAGGCTTCCTGAGTAAACCTTCGAGTGAACCTTCTTGAACTGTTTGTTCTACAGGAATTTGCCTCTCCAGATTTGTGCTTCATTTGAGATAATCAAATTAATGCCAATTTGTTCTTTTTTGTACTTTAATATTCTTATTATGAAATATTGCAAGTATGTTAAAAAGTTCAGAGAAGCATGTTCTTTATTAATTTTTAAGGTGGAGGCAGAACGTAGAGCCACTGAGGAAGAAGAAAACAAGGCCAGTGAAGAATATATACAGAGATTGTTGGCAGAGGACGAAGAAGAGGAAAAAAGACAGGCAGCACAAAGGCGAAGTGAGATGGAAGAACAACTGAAAAATGATGAAGAGCTAGCAAGAAAACTGAGTATTAATATTGTAAGTTTTTGGGTGGTACTGGGGTTTGAACTTAGAACTTCATGTTTGCTAGGCAAGCCCTCTACCACTTAAGCCACTCTACCAGCCCTTTTTTGTGTTGGGTATTTTTGAGATAGGGTCTTATTTTTTGCCTGGGCTGGCCTGGAACTGAGATCCTCCTGATCTCTGCCTCCCAAAAAACTAGGATTACAGGTGTGAGCTACTGGTGCCCTGCAATAATGGTAAGTTTTAGGAGAGAACTATTAAATATTATCATCCCTATTGCTTTCACTATGTGGTTTTCAAAGAACTGAAGAAACTATCATAATTAGAAGCTATTCAGGATATTTTTGCTCTATTTAATACAAAACTTTTTAATAACAAACTTTGGTATATGAGACATTTTTATATTATCTTACTTTTGTTAGATTGCTTCCTATGAGAAATGAAAGGCAGAATTATAAAACACATACTTTAAGACCAAAGGATGGTAGCACCCAGTGGCTTAAAAGAACCTGGAGGAATCACCTGGGATTCTTTTAAAGTACACACTCACTCTTAAAGTACAAATTGAAATCTTCTGAATTGGAATCTCTGCAGGTGAGACTTAGGGGCTGCTAAGAGTCATCTGAGGATGTCAGACATTTAGTTGGAGAACCTCTGAAAATGATCCCTTTGCTTTCAAACAACACATACCTTAAAGTATAATCACCAAAGTGAGATTTACTTAGAATTGGGATAATTTTTCCTTTTTTGAGAATGCTACCGTTCATCATAATATTTTCAAGTTTTGTGGGTTGGATGCCTATTTTTAAGTATCCTTTCTGTTTTCAATTTGAGTAGAGTACATTGAGAAACACATCAGGAAATTAAAGACATTGGTCAATGGTATAATAAATGTTAATAGGGAAGAAAAAATGTTGAGAATTTGTAGTCACCTATACCTTGTCTTTCAAGTATCTATTCTTAGCTGGGCACTGGGAGCTTATATCTGTAATCTTAGCTACTCAGGAGGCAGAGATCAGGAGGCTCACAGTTTGAAGCCAGCCCAGGCAAATAGTTTATGAGACCCTATCTCACAAAACCATTCACAAAAAATAGGGCTGGTGGAGTGGCTCAAGGTGAAGGCCCTGAATTCAAGCCCCAGTACTGCAAAAAAAAAAAAAAAGTATCCTTGGTGGGACTGGGGTTTGAACTCAGGGCTTCACACTTGCAAAGCTGATGCTGTAATGTTTGAGCTACATTTCCAGTCCATTTTACTCAGGTTATTTTGGAGATGGGGTCTCCCAAACTATTTGCCTGGGCTAGCCTTGAACTGCGATTTTCCTAATCTTAGCCTCCCAAGTAGGTAGGACTACAGGTATGAGCTGGTTCCTGGTTCAAATAACTGTTATTTCAATCCTTGTAGTTCTCACATGTGATTGTAAGAGTAGATTTACTGGGATGAGGGTATAGCTCACGAGGTTGTGTGCCTGCCTAGTAAGTTGAGTGCCCTGAGTTTAAACCCTAATACCATCAAAAATTTTACAATAATTTTTTGGCCTTAGTGTAATGGTTTGATGATAGTGAACAATTACAACAAGTTAATTTCTAAGTAGGAATAACTTTTACTCCTGGTATCCATAGCTCTTTGAGCTTTCTCTACAGATTAAGGTAGTTGTAATTACATGAAACTATTAGCTAGTGAGATTACTATCTTCATGACTTTTTTGTGTGCTTCATATTGTATAGTAAAAATGTAATTTAGGCTAACTTAGATGAACTTAATTTTGTTTAGGATACTCAAGTCATTTATATCTAATACAACGTAAATAGTTGCTGTATTGTATCATTTAAGGGATAATAATGAAGAAAGAGTTCATTCATGTTCAGTATGCTTCAAAGAATTACAGAACTTAAATATAAGGATGATTCCTAAAGTTTCTATGGATTCTGAATTAATCTAATCCATAGTTTCTTTCATCGTAAAGTTCTCTTTAATAATGTCTTTTATGCTTTTCTTATTGTTGAAGAACAATTTCTTTGAGGGAAATACCTTGGCTTCTCCCTTGAGTTCCAGAAAATCTGATCCAGTCACAGCCAAGTCACAAAAGAAAAATAAGAACAAAGAAAGAAACACTGGAGATATTCAGAAGTAAGTGAATATGACTGTCAATTATTTATTGACTGTCTACTGTGTACCCTTGAGTTTTTTGTTCCTATTGACCACTAATTATCAAAGGTTTTTCTGTGAACTTGCATGAAACCCTGAAGATAATCTAAGGTTGGTATAAAGTGAACAAAAGGACTGGGGATGTAACTCAGTTTCCTTAGCATGTGCAAGGGCCTGAATTCAATGCCCAGTACTCCAAAGAAATATTTTTAAGAAGTGAAAAGAATTACTTAATACTTCCTTCCTGGCTAACATGAAAAGAGATGTGAAACTTGGCATGCTTTTCTCCCGAATACTTTTTTTGGGCAGATTTGCACTTTTTTTGGTTTTTTTTGGGTTTTTTTGTTTATTTTTTTATGGTATTGGGGTTTGAACTCAGGGCTTCACGCTTGCAAGGAAGTTGTTTTACCACTTGAGCCATATCCCCAGTCCTTTTTGTTCTGGGTATTTTGGAGATAGGGTCTTGCTTTATGCCCAGACTGGCCTGGATTGCTATCTTCCTGTTTATACTTCCCAAATAGCTGGGATGGTAGGCACTTACCACTACATTCAGTTTTTATTGGTTGAGATGGGACCTTAGGAACTTTTTGGCAGACTTGCCTCAAACTTCTGTCCTCCCAGTCTCCACCTCCTGAGTAGAAAAACATAAAGAAATAGTTACAAGTGTGTTGTTGGCATGCAGGAGGCTCTGGATTCAGTGCATAGCCCTGCAGGAAAACTGAAAGCTGTTTTCTCAGGCTATACATATTTTAAGAAAAAAATGTAGTAAACAGCCTGTTTCTGGTATAACAAAGAAATGCAAATACTCTTCTCCTGACTTAAAATGTCATTTCTGTTAATTTTGGAAAGACTATATAGTCTTCCATTTTTTGATGCTATCCGAGTATAAAAATTTTTTCTTCAAGAGTTAAACATTTACTTTTGACTTTATATTTTTTTGGTAGCACTGGGGTTTGAACTCAGGGCCTCACATTTGCTAGGCAGATGCTTTTATAGTTTAAGCCACTTCGCCAGCCCTTTTTGTGAGATGGGTTTTTTTGTTTTTGAGATAGGGTCTGGAGAACTATTTGCCTGGGGCTAGCTTCAAACCCTGATCCTCCCAATCTCAGCCTCCCAAGTAACTAGGATTCAGGCATGAGCCACTGGCACCCAGCTTGACCTTTTTTGTTTGTTTGCTTTTTAGAGCTGCAAATGGAACCCAGGACCTCAAGCATTCTGGGCAAATGCTTTTCCACTGAGCTACACCCCCAGTCCTGCAATACTCAAGGTTTAAGTTTTGGTGTTAAAAACCAAAATGTGCCAGGCACTGGTTGCTCACACCTGTAATCCTAGCTACTCAGGAGGCAGGGATCAGGAGGATTGAGGTTTGAAGCCAGCCTGTGCAAATAGTTCACAAGACTGTACAAAATACCTAATACAAAAAGGGCTGGTGGAGTGGCTCAAGGTATAGGCTCTGAGTTCAAGCCCTGGTATTGGGAAAAAAAAAAAAAAAGCCTGAGACTTGGAAAAGAAATACTCTGTGACAAATTAGCCAGTCAGCAAACCAGACATAACTTAGACATAAGTAGTTAATCTGACTTTACGATGTTGAATACATATCATGGCTTTCAAAGCATTCAAATAACTTTTTTTTTTTTTTAAGGTATTTATCTCCTAAATCTCAATTTGGGTCACCATCACAGCCTGAAGTTGTACAAAAAGACAGGGAAAACTCTGTATATAAGGTACGTTGATACCGAAGATATCCTTGGTCAGGCATTTATTAATGCCATAGATTACTGGTTCCTGCAGTTTCCTAACGTTTTTAGGGCACCATGGTTAATGGAATACCTTTCCTTCGTCATCTTAGGTTCACGTACACTAGGGATCAACAAACCTTTTCTCTGAAGGCAGGTAGAAATAATTTAGTCTTTGCCATCAATACAGTCTTTCACAGCTACTCAACCATGATGTTTAGTGTGACAAAATCCATAGTCAGTATGTAAAGAAATGAGCTTATCTGTGCTTCCAGTAGAATTTCTACATATATAGGTAGCAAGCTGGATTAGCCCATGTGCCATAGTTTCCTGATGCCTGACCTAGATAAGCTAACTTGCAGAACTGAAGCACCAACTTCACTTCGAAGATTTTATGATGGGAAATAAAGTGTGCTAGTAGGCAACATCAAGCATTGAGCAGGAGCCCTTAGCCACATTTCTAAGTGAGGGCCTAGGAACAAGACCAAACAAGTGCGTATGGTGGTACACACCTAGAATACCAGCACCCAGGAAGCTGAGGCAGGAGGATCACAAGTTTGATGCCAATCTGGGCTACATAGTGAGACCTGTCTCACATGAATGAATGAATGTTAATTACTTCTGGTAATAGTGAAGGGTGTAGTGTCCACAGGTCCTGGAAAGAAACACACCCAGTCAAAAGAATTATAAGTTACTTCAAGCTTTGGCTTCCTTCTAGGTATTTTTAGAGTGTTCTTATGCAGTTCATTGGTCAAGGGTCCCTTTTACCATAAGCTGTGTGGCTTAGTAACACAGGTGACATTTTACTATTATGGGAATTCATCCCAATGTTAATTTTGTGTGTGTGTGTGTAATACTGGGGCTTGAACTCAGTGCCTACACCTTGAGCCACTCCACCAGCCCTTTTGTTGTGAAGGGTTTTTTTTTTTTTTTGAAATAGGGTCTCACAAACCATTTGCCTGTTCTGGTTTCGAACTGTGATCCTCCTGACCTCTGCCTCCTAAGTAGCTAGGACTACAGGTGTGAACCACCTCCGACCAGCTACCCACCTAGAACTTCTGTTAACTCCTTCCTCACAGGTTCCTAACATCTTTTCAATTCAGCTAGATAATTTATACCACCTAACATTTAATGAACACTCACTATTTGCCATGTGTTTATAGATGTCTTTAATCTTCATCTCAACTAGCAATCTGTAAAGTAATTAACCTTGTACCCATTTTATACTTAAGGAAACTGAGGCACAAAGCATGTAAGAGACTTGCTTAAACTCCCTGAAATAAGCTATTAAAAGGAAGGTTTTAAGTCCAGATAGTGCAGCTCATACTGGAACTAAGGATTGATGGAAGAAGCATTATAGGCTGGGATATTTTCCTGCCCCAATACCATATTCACAGCAAAACTGAGTGAGCATTCTAGAATCTGGCCAATCTAAACCACATTGGTTCATTAAAAACAACCATCAGGACTGATAGGCGGTAATCAAAATAGGCAAAAGAATAGGTGACTCCAACATAAAGGAGTAGTTTTTGTTTTGAGACAAAATTCTAATCGAAGCCTTTTTGTTTTGTTTTTTGTGCAGTACTGGGGCTTGAACTCAGGTCTTCATACTTGCTTGGCAGGTGCTCTACCACTTGAGCCACTCTGCCAGGCCTTTTTTGTGTGTTGGGTATTTTTGAAATAGGGTCTCTCTTTTGTTGCCTGGGCTGGCTGGCCTTGAACCACAACCCTCCTGATCTCTGCCTCCTAAGTAGCTAGGGTTACAGGTGTAAGCCGCTGGTACTCAGCATCAAACCCTTTTTTTCTTAAGAATTCTTTATTATTATTATTATATTGTTGTACTGGGGGTACATTGTAACATTTACAAAAAGTTCTTATAATGTATTATAGTTGAACTCCCTCCCTCCATCATTCTCCTTTATCCCTCCCCACAAAGCCTTTCTATAACCTCTAATTTTAGTGTCTCTTTTAATTGAATGTAGATAGCAAACCATGGTACTGTTAACAGTATTGGTGACCTCATTTCAAAGTAAATAAAGTGTTCTCAGAAGAGGTCACTCTGAAAGCTTCACTAAAATACCAAAAGAGAGTCCACAGCACAGAAAGGAGTGAAAAACCCCTCAGCTAAGGGTCAGACCCTGGTGCCAGTTATCAGCCAACTATAATATGCTATGTAATAATAATATAATAATAATATCTGTAGGTTTTCATGGAATTGAAAGTGAATGAATATCGTAATCTAAGTTGGCACACAGGATAAAAGTACTATTTAGAAAGAATTATTATGTGCGTGGACCTGGGTTTCAGCCCTCAGTGCCACAAAAAAAAAAAAAAAGAAGAGCGAGAGACAGAAAGATAAATTAACTAACTAGTTGACTGGGTATGGTGACTTGCATTTGTAATCCCATCTACACAGGAGGCAGAGATCAGGAGGATCAAGTTTCAAGGCCAGTCCTCAGATAAGGCCCATCTCAACAAAATAAGACAGGCATGCATGCCTATAATTATAGCTGTGCAGGAAGCTTAGATAAGAAAGTCCCAATCCAAGGCCAGCCCCTGGCTAAAAGCACAAGACCCTATCTGAAAAATAACTAAAGCAAAAAAGGACTAAAAGTGTGGCACAAGTGGTAGTGTAGCAAGGAGGAGGGCCAGAAAAGAAACAGGCCAGTGTTCTGATAAAGTACTAGTGGGGAAGGGATGGCATAGCAGAGAGATAAAACTTAAAAATCTAAAATGTGAAGAAGGTCATGTAGCACTGGGGGTGAAGTAGCCAACAGAGTTACATATAACCACATATGGGTTAATCCTTGCCTTTTGCCTCTGTAACCTGCTTGCAAGGGTATATAAGGTAAGACCCCTTTGTTTTTGGGGCTCAGCCTTTGAACACGAGTACACTGATTCTGCGCTAGCATAAAGTGTTGCTTCCTCACCTAAGAGTCCCGTGTCTCTGTTTGAGTTTCCTATAACAGTAGAACACAAGGACCTGATTTCAAACCCCAATACCACCAAAAGGAAAAAAAAAGATTATGGCTAGGAATGTAGCTCAGAGTACAGTACTTGCCTAGCATGTGCAAGGACCTGTGTTTGATCCCCAGCATGGAGACAGATAGGTAGACAGAACATCCCTTACTGGTAATACTTAATAATGTATAGTGACAGGGCAGCTATAGTGTCCAAATGATTAGACTTACATACTATGATTTGATGTTTTCCCCTTGTATACTCAGTAATTTTCTGTTTTCTACAGGAAATTGACTGTGGTGATGTGAAGAGCCAAGACACCAAAACTGAAGAAGATATGCCAACGCTTTCTCCCCAATTATGCCCTGAAACTCAAGAACAAGGTGCAAAGTCTTTACTAGAGTCACCTGTGCCATGGTTATGTGCCTGTGATGCAGAACAGTACCTTGAAGGAAAAGTCAAAACAAGATCAAGTAATCATGATAAAGAGTTATGTATCGTAAATCACGAGGGACCTAAAACCAAAGTTCCCTGCTCTGATGAAGCTGCAGTTAAGCCTTGTGGCAAAACAGAGAATGGGTGTACTATGTCAGGTATGACACAGAATATTGGAGACAACACAGTTCCAGCCGAAAATGAAGAGTCTCACTTACTGATCAGTAAAGATACGTCCACAAGAAAAAATGAGGAATCTTTGTTTGAAGCAGTCAGGGATACATGCTTTCCTACAAAAAGAAGGAAAATGTACCCCAAATCTTCCTCAGATCAAGAGGAAACAGAAAAAAAATTTACGCAAAAACTGATTGATTTGGAGCATCTACTTTTTGAGAGACGCAAACAAGAAGAACAGGACAGATTATTAGCCTTACAACTTCAGAAAGAGGTAGATAAAGAACAACTGACACCAAACCGGCAGAAAGGATCCCCAGATGAGTATCAGTTACGTACATCATCACCTCCAGACATACTGCTAAATGGACAGAGGAAGAATTCCAAAGATAGGAACTTCAAAAAGCAAACTGGTACAGAGCATTCGAGACCCCAGAGAGGCTCAAGAGATGAAAATTGGCAACCTGCTTTCAAAACCCAGTTGAAGCATTCAGTTAATGGAAGAAAGATGCCAAGTTCTACTAGAAACAATTGTAATGTAACTAAAAGTACTTATTCCCTACAGCCTAGTAATTCACAGAAAAGTATTTTTCAAATGTTTCAGAGATACACAAAGTAATGTGTGAGTAAAGGGAGTGTTTTGTAACCTAGTAAATCTGGGTTGTAAAGCTCTTTTTTCTGTTACAGAATCTTTATAAATTTGTCACTTTCTACTCTGTAGGCACAGTCATTATCGTTAGCTAAAGAACTAAAGATGTACTAATGTGTTTCTGCAAAACTAAGTGATAAGCAAAGGTTCTTATCCTTCATTATTAGTGACTGTGATGTGTACTAAATTTGACAGTCTTTATGGATATAAAAATGCTTTAATCAAGCCCAAGAAGTCTTCAAGAGCCATTCTCTTTCCAAAAATGCATGTTTTATGGCCTTTTTGCTCTTATTGTCATGAATAGTAATCAAAGCAAGTAATACTACATCAAGTGACTAAGGAGTTCATGTAGGGTTTAAAAGTTTAAGGAATACTCAAAATGTATCATAACACTAAAGTAACTAGTTTTCATCTCTAGTGTAGTTAAATTTTAAGCATTATAACCATTTCCTTAAAATGGATTAGGATCAACATTAAATCCAAGTTTTCTAGAAAATTGAAATTCAGTTACAGAAAGGAAACTAGATTCTTTCTGCAGAAGTTAAGAGTTGGGATGGGGGCTGGGGCAGAATGGCAGTTTGGGGCATTGAAACTGAATGGGTAATCACAATGATCCAGATGGAGTAGCAGGTGCCTTTGGACATAATGTTCTCCCTCTTCCTTTGCTAAATGGCACAGAAAACATTTTAGTTTCACAGCTTTTGACTAGTGTCTGGTGTAAAAATCAAAATTATTTCAATTTTGGGGAATTCACATTTCTATTGATTGGTTCCAAAAAAAGGGGGGGAGGGGGGATTTACTGTAGGAAAGTTATATGACAATATGTTGTAGAACCTGAAACAACCATGTGTTTACTTCCTTATATTACTACTCTATTGACTCGACTTTGTGTTTATGGACAGAAATAGAAAGTATGATGCAGTTGGGCACTGGTGGCTCACACCTGTGATCCTAGCTGCTCAGGAGGCAGAGATCAGGATTGTGGTTTGAAGCCAGTCTGGGGCAAATAGCTGGCGAGACCTTGTTGAATAGGCTGGTGGCATGGCCACCTGTAAGACCACCTGCCTAGAAAGCATGAGGCCCTGAGTTCAAACCCCAGTGCCTCAGTACAGGATGCACGGGTTTTGCCCTATCTCATTCCTGAAAGTTTAGTTAAAAGGTATTGATTTCATTTTGTGAAATTTAACTTAGAGTCTATTGAGCTTTTGTTTCGTTAATAGGAACAACTTTAAGCAAACAATAGTTTTACCAGCATTTCTGCTGATGTCTAACTCACTTGTTTAATGTAATTATACAATAAAACATCCTGGCATGAATTCTAGCTTTAATTTGTCAGTATTTTTATTTGTCATTAATTTTTTTTCTTTCAGATTTTGTGACTGGAATTCACAAAATTCAGCCATTTTTTGCATATATGATGGCATCTATGTGACTACTGATTGGGTCGAACTCTGCAAATTTAAAGTTTATCCTTTCTCAAAAAAAATTCTGTGAATAATGATTGTAGTGAAGTGTAGTTAGAAACTAACCAAATTTGTCTGAAACAGACTAATATTTGTCTTACCAGAGCAATACTTAATTGATATTCAATGTTCAATTGAGTGAGCAGTTTCACTTAATGTTTTAAGGTAGACACTGCTGGAACTCCTTGAGTTAAAAGTTACCTAATTAAGTCTTTCTGAAATAGTTCATGACCAGAAAAGAAAGAAAAAATTAGCCCATGGTATGATATATTTAAAATTGATATATTTAACCACTTGTCTATGAAGAAGTTTTCCTGGCCAGTTGGTTTTAAGATAAATTTTAATTTCTCTATTGGCCTTTCTGCTATTTCTACCATGTGTGGCTTTTTGTTAGAAACTAACAAAAAATGTTCTATTTTTTCCTCTCATTTTGTGAAAGAGATGGGAATGTATCATTTCTTGATACTACAGCAATGCAGATGTTGAGAATCTGAGAATTAAAGGAATTATTAAAAACTGACTTTTGTATATTTTACTATACATTAAGTAATAATTGGCTATGTAATCCCAGTACTTGGGAGGCTGAGGCAGGAGGATTGCAAACCTCAGTTACATAACAAAGTCCTGTCTTATAAAAAACGGGCAGAGAATGTAGCTCAGTGATAGAGCACTTGCCTAGTATGCCCAAGGCCCTGGGTTCAGTCCCCAGCACTGCAAAGTAATAAACATTAAGGAAATTAAGATTTTCATAGCAGAACCATCTAAAGCAAAGTTTGAAGACATGGCAGCTGAGGGAACAAATAATTGCAATTCATCACAAAGACCTTATTTTTAAATTTTTTGGTGATACTGGGGATGAAACTCAGGGCCTTGCACTTGCTAGGGAGGCACTCCACCAACTGAACCTCTCTCACGTTTTTTAACCAGGGCCAGTTTCTAACCATAATTCTAACTGCCTCTTGCCTAGCTGAGATTACAGATGTGTACCACCACACTCTGCTTTTTTTTTTTTATCTTTTTATTAGCATATATTAATTCACAGAGGGGTTTCATTGTGATATTTCCATACATGCATATAATGTATTTGATCTTATTCACCCCTCTATTACTGTTACACCTCTGCCTCAATTTCTAAACAGTTTTTATTACTCTATTTTCATATATGCATATGAAGTTTTTTGATCATGTTCACCTCCTCCCTGGCTTAAACCTCTCACCCTCCCACCTCCAAACTCTCCCATCCTCCATCCATGTTCTCCTCACCCCAATCTGTTTTTGTTTGTTTGTTTGTTTTGGACTGGAGACATGACTCAAGCAGTAAAGTGCCTGCCTGGCAAGTGTAAAGCCCTGAGTGCAAATCTCCCAGTGTCATCCAAAATTTAATTTAATTAATTAATTTATTTATTTTTGCTGGTGGAGTGGTGGAGAGGCAAGTGGTACATGCCTGCCTAGCAAGTGTGAGGCCCAGCACCACCCCCCCGCTCCAAAAAAAAGAAAAAAAACCAATACCACCAAAAAAAAATGGATAATGTCATATAAATTTTCTTCAGAAGTGACAAAGGATTTTTGTTCTGTTTTGTTTTCTTCATACATATTATGTGGTATGTTTTTTAATCTTGCAAGAGTGTGGGGGGCTGGGGATACAGCTCAGGGCTAGAGCATTTGGCTGTCATGTGCAAGATCCTAGTTCAGTCTCCAGCACCACATACACACAAAGTGGGAAAAGGGGAAATAGGCATTCTTACTGCACATTCATACCAAACCATTGCTTGGTATGAGTCCAAAATGGAAAGTTCCTCTGGAGGTAAACTTAACAATTCTACCTCCAGGAATTTGAGTTGTCTTCACATGAATGCAGAATAACATACACAAAAAATGCTATGGCATTGTTTGTAATAATAAGCTTAGAAATGACCTTAATGTTCATGATTAGAAACGTAATAAGGGATGGCAAGTTTTAAAAATCTTACACATGAAGAGAGTTAAAAAAATTCAAGATGTAGCAGGGAGGAGGGGACAACAGCAGAATTTGAATGTGAGGAAGGTCACGTAGCACTGAGGGTGAAGCAGTCAATAGAGATCCAAACAACCATATACGGGTTAAACTTTGCTTCTTGCTTCTGTACCCTGCTTGCAAGGGTATATAAGACAAGGCCCCATTGTTCTCGGGGCTCAGTCTTTGGATGGGAATCCACTGAGCTGCTGCCGGCATGCTAATAAATACTGCTTCCTAAAAAGCCTTGGTGTCCCGTTTCCCTGCTTGAATATCCCACAACATTTCTGGGGGTTTGTCTGGGATTCACAGATGGTGTTTTCCTCTTCTTGACGCTGGGACTCGGCATCCCCAGTATGTCAGTAGAGCATCCTGCCAGGCACCAACAGACCTATTGATCCAACAGAGGGACTCACCTCTCCTGGCACACCAGAGAACAAATCTTGATTGCACAAAGATACCCAGAAAAGGCTCAGGAACCAATTGGGAGCCCTGCCCATCAGACTGGTAAGAACCCAGGCAGAAGGGGAGCCTAATCACCTTGCAGAGACACCCAAGTAGTCCTATTGAGTATGAAAGCATGTTCAGGGAGCAGGGCGGAAATGTGCGAGCATAAATGTGTATGTGTGGGAGAGTCTGAAACATGGCCTGGCTACAAAATGAATCTGGAGTCCCAATCCTCAGGTCCATGGCAAACTCAAGTGGTCAGGGTGAGCCCTAACAGTGCCTCTGGCATGGAGGACTACACAGACTCACTACAGCTAAAAAATGCATGAATCCCCGAGAGGGGAGATGGAGGAAGTAAGTGAAGACCCTGTGTAGGTGCAGTTCCTGGCTAGGTAACCACCAATAAGGGGCACATATTGTTCTATGTGTGTTGGAGAAGAGGAGCCCTTACCTCTTCTCCAAATCTCCCTACTCCTCCATTTCTGTCTTAACATCTGGTAACAGGAGGAAATGGGTGGAAATCATAATAAAGGCACCCCTTGCAGTGTATGCTTAAAAACTTTAAAAATGGATTTAATGGAGACTGGAGTCAAGTTAACTCCTAACAAGATTAGGACCCTTTGTGAATTAGATTGGCCCGCTTTCTGTGTAAGGTGACCCCTGGGAGGATCACTAAGCAAGACTGTAGTTAATGATGTTTATGAGGTAATTGTAGGGAATCCTGGACACCCAGGTCAGTTTGATTGCTGGCAGGATGTGGTTCTCAGCCAGCCTGCGAGGCTAACACCCTGTCTGGAAGAGATCTGTAGGATCACGGTAGCTAGGGTAGCTACAACTTCCAAGTGTAAGGAGAAGCCAAATGACCCTGTACAGGCCAAGGAGACTGAGGAAATGCTACAGCCCTATGTACCTCTTTATCCAACACTGCCATCGGCACCCAGTTCTGTACCCTCGCCTTTGACGTCAGATGGGGACATCACACCTGTAAAATCTGGCCCTGAAGCCTCAGGGACCTCGACTCCCATGACTTCCCTGGGTCTTACATATCCTAAGTCCACTCCAAGTCTGCCAATTCTCACCCCATACCCTCCATTCAATTGGGGGTACCCAACCAATCCCAACAAGGACCCCTTTTCTCCTCAGACTCCTACAGCTCTGCAG